>NC_089654.1:26295000-26933108 GCF_037042795.1 Molothrus aeneus | reverse complement strand
CTTTGAGTATTTGCTAAGGGCACACACATAGCCTGCAATTGAGCATATTGATGTGAAGTCAAGGCCACGGTAGCCTAGGGGAGGGCAACAAGAGGAGAGGAGACACGAGGATCCTGCTGTGCCCCTGGAAAAGGGACACAGCTTGGTGTGCCTTGGCAATACAGGAACCGCCTTGTGCTTCAGCTATAATGCAACCTTTATGAGGAAAACATCTATTTTCCTCTCTATTTGCCCCTATATGGGGATCTCCTCATCCCCAGTCAATGCTCAGCTGTGTCCAGTGAGTCTTTTCTTCCTTGCAGTCACTTCTCAGGGGAAGGGGGAAGCTCTCAAGCAACAAGAATGCAAGATTATTTTAAGGGATGAGAAAATGTAATTGAAAAACCACATCAGTTGGCCACGGTCTTAGAAGCATGTGGGTACATTGCTGTAACAGCTACCAGGAGGAAACATGCTGCATTTCAGGTGAACACTGATCTTTTAATGTAAGCTTGAGAATAATATTTATATACTGACTCACTAAGATTTATGTTTCTGTATAAATCACACATGCACTTAAAAAAAAAAAAAGGAAAAAGCAACTTCAGGATATTCATGGCTTCCAGAATTCTACATAAATCAACTGTACCACAATCCTACAGGCTTTAAGAGAAACACATACTCTCATTTGCTATCAGGGATGTTCACCCATCCAGGCCATCAAGAGAAGGAACATGACAAGAACAGTGATGGGATGACCCTAGACAAAACCCTTCTGTGCTGAAGAACCCCAAAGCTCCAGCAAAGCTCAACTCAAAAATCAGCATTCCCAGTGGTGTGGTTTGAGTAACTGGCTGAACTGGAGCCCTGGATCAGCACATGTGTGTAGCTTCAGGGAGCCTGGGAACTGAAAGCAAAGCCAGACTTGGCAGATTTAAAGTGCTGAGGCCTCTGTTGGCATTATCACCATGTTCAGCAGGGCAGTGTGAGACTCTGTGAGGGGCCTGGATGGAGCAGGAGTGAGAACAGAGAGGATGAGGAGAGCTCCATCCCCACTTTAGCAGCACAGGGAAGACCGGAATGGATGGAGGTGGAGCTTGTAAGTGCTGAAGAAGCTTCAGCTTTAGCAAAAGTTCCCAGTGATAACTTCAGAGCCATTTTAAAACTTCTCTTGGTCTTCCCACCAGGAATCAGTCCTTTAGCAGAGTTTTCTACAGATGCAGAGGCCATGCACAAAATCTGGTTTCTGCCTTCCTGCTCCCTCCAGCAAGATAAGCAAATCAAGACTCAACACAGCAGATCTTCCAACAATACCTCAAAATCCATCTGAGGATAGTCACAAAGCACTCAATAGGAAGATAAACACTCCAGAACTCAAACACAAATTCCCAGAGGAGAGCAGCAACCCTGGGTGCCCTGAGAAGACCATCCCTACCTGTAGCACTGATGGTCACATCCCTCCTGGTGCTGCAGGAGGCAGGTGCTGAGGGGCTCAGAGGTGCCAGGCTGAGCCAAGGTCCTCAAGGCCACGGCTGCAATGCCCACAAGGGGAGAGGAGAAGTTGAAAAGCACTGAAGCAACCTGGGGGAGTGGGTCCTCCTGGCTGTGGGTCACGTTGATGATGAGGGGGTTGTGCTGACACGACAGCTCGTACGTCCCTGTGAGACAAGGAAAAGAGAGAAGTGACTAGGCCAGCTCCAGGGTTTACATCTGCTCTCCCCACACACCTACAGACCAGCTTGGAAGGCAGGGGACAGCAGTGAGAGGCCCCAGCTGTGGTGGTGGTGGTTCTGGTGTCCCCGTTGGTGTCACCCCAGAGGTTCTCACCCAAAGAGCTGTTCTGTCCATCTGTGTCAGTCAACTGCACGGCAACCACCGGCTTGGGCTGCTGGCCTGGGACAGAGCCAGAGGAGGCCAGGAAGAGCAGGAGAGACGTGGGCACTGCAGGTCTCTCAAAGCAAACCTAGGAGAGAGGGCAGGAGACACTCTGAGAGCAGGCACAGCAAATACAGCTTCTCAGAACCCATACAGGCAAGAGAGAGGAAGAGGGACAGCAGGAACAGGGATAAGGGGTCAGAGACCTTGCAGGGCTGCAAAGGTGGGGAGGAGGAAGGAAGGGAGCCAAAACAGTCCTTTCCCTCTGAATTTCCCTTCTTCCTTTTACTAGCCTTCTCCTCACATATTCACAGCCCTACCTTGACCTAAATTTATAGCATCTTCACAGCATCCACATTGAGCAAGACCTGGATAAGCTCTTTCCTGCTCCCCCTTCACCAGGCTTGGACTCCCACCCCACACAGATCTGGCCAGGTAAGTGAGACACCCAGGCAAAACAGCTACCAGCCTTGCCACCAAAATATTTCCAATAAAAAAAGCCCTCAAAAAAAGACAAAACCCAAAACAAGCCCAAAGAATGCCCCCAGTAGCCACTGCAACAGCAAACTGTTCACCAGCCAACACGTGGAAAGATTCATGGGAAGAAGCCCTGCCTGCTAGGAGAGCCAGCAACTTGCTACAACAACTTGTCTACAACCCTGAAGGCAGCTGGAAGTAGCTGGGAAACACATGGCATCAATCATGGCAGAGCAGATGTTCTTTGGAAGAGGACAGAAATGTTTTTCTCCCCCACCCCACTAGTGCTGAGATGTGTTTTGATCGAGATCCTCCCGATACAGTGTTTTTGTGGAATGCTGGCGTGGAGGAAGCTCAGAAATTCGAGGCAAAGGTGTATTTGGAAAGAAGACAAGTCCTGGCTGGCCAGGCACAGCCCAAGGAGCAGACTGTGGGAATGGAGGGGACAACCACGCAACCTGTGATGGCATCCTTGCCTCAGGGTGGTTCGTGCCACGTCAGGCATTGTTCACACACAGGAACAGGAGAAAACCTTGGGCTTCAGCCCGGGGCTCCCACCCTGCAGGGAGGTGCTCATCAGCAAAAGCCCCACGAGCAAGGCCCCACTGGTGTCTCCTTGCTCCCTTCAACAGGGCTTGCAGGTTTACAGAGCTGCCTGGCTGCAAGGAGTGGACCAGAGGGCTCCAATGTTTTTATTTGGTATATCCCCACTGTCTTTGCGGTGAGGTAAGTGGGGGAAGAAGGAAAAGAAACAGGAAAGCAAGAAGGCAGGAAAAGAAAGAGAGAAGAGCCAGCAGTGCTCACAGACAAGGAGCCCCCCAGGACAGAGCTGTGAAGTCCCAGGGACCTGGAGGATTTGAACCCAACCTCCAAGTGTGGTTCCTCAGGGGAGGAGAGGTAGCTGGAAAAGTCAGGTGAGGCTTTCCCTGGACTACACATCCTGAGGTGAAGAGTTCAGTCTTTCCCTTCCTACAGTGCATCTGCATGAGGGTGAAAGGTGCTGGCCCCAAGTTAGGCCAATAGCAGCTGCCTTGATTAACATCCCAATTCTTTCCAATACATATTATGTGCTTGGCCACAGCAGGCTATCTTCTTAATTTTTCTCCCTCCCTCTCCCTGCTTCTTATTTAATTTCCTGCATTACACATCCTGACTTGCTTACAAGTGATTTTGATGTCTTTCCTCATCAGGTGTATTAAAAACTGAGAACAAAGCATGGCTGGAGATCTGCAAAGTGTTAGAATTCTCATGTGCAGACAGACCCAAGGGGCATGGCAGATGCTGTGTGCAGTGGCACAGACACACATACCTCTGGCTTTATTACAGCATGACAGTGAGCACAGTAAAACACTGGCACTGGCTTTCCAGAGCAGTTGTGGATCCCTGGAAACACTCAAGATCTGATGGGGCTCTGAGCCACCTGGTCTAGAGGAAGATGTCCCTGCTCATGGCAGTGGGTTTGAACTAGAGGGCATTTAATCTCCTTTCCAACCCTAACCATTCCATGGCCCTTTGACCCAGCCCTTCCTCTTGTTCATTGGTGCCACCTCATCAGAAACACTGTAGGAAGTGATTCCTACCATCTGATGAGTTTTGTGGTGCAGCTCTAACGCAGGAAACACAGGTGCAACAGCTTTAAAATGGCCCTGGGAGCTGCTGGACACCAAACACCCCGTGCACATAGGTACACATGTGCACCAACAGCACCACTCCTGTCTGGGCAGGCAGCTGTGCTAGGCAAATTGTCAACAAAAAGCCATCTTTCCTAACCCAGTATGTTACCAATCAGGCCGACTCTTAAAAAAAAGAAAAAAAAAAGGAAAAAAGGGCATATTTATTACTAGTCCATAAATAATTTTATGGGCGGAAAATAATAGCACTCCTAGAGAGAGCACAGAGAACCAGTAATGAAAGTCTTTAGTATAAACATCCATAGAGGAAGAGGACTGACCACAAGCTCCTATAAAACTGTAACATGTTTTAACCCCTGCTGAGAAGTGGAGAGCAAGCTTTCATCTAGGTAAGGCCAAGGGGATGATTACTGCTTTCTCCTCAGCACAGGAGGAAAGGAGGCACGTTTGTCATGGCCAGGGACTGAAGCCACAAACTGGGTTGTGAGCACACAGACAAGGAAGAGAGGGAAAATTAGAAGGCTAAAGGAAGTTGTTTTGGAGAGACAGAGGACCTCAGAGCAGTACCCATGTTTGTTGACTGAGGTTTGATGAATCACTGAGTTGTCTGAGCATCTGGGGGAAGAGGCCTTCTCTAGAGAACCTCGAGCAAAACAGGGTGAGCTGCCCCTCAGAGTGCAGAGGGAGCAGCATGCCAGAGCCTGGCTTTTCAGCAACACCAGGCAGCAGCCACAAAACCTCTAAACTGTGCCTGTGGTCAGGAACCAACGCTGTAAAAATCCCAGTGGCCCAACCCTCAGCCCTGCTCTGTCCCTCTCCTCTACCTGCTGGGACAGAGGGGTTGGACCCTCCCAGGGGCAGCCCCCGAGCCCCTCTTGGGCTGCAGGACCAACATCCTGGGGCATAGAAGTGCCACCCCCGCTCTGGAGCCATCAGAAGGACCTGGTTGCTGTGGGCTTGGGGTGCTCAGGACCCCTCAGGATGGCAGAAGATATCTAGCTGCCCTCTGCTGCTGGAACAAAGGCAACCAGGACTTTAAACACAGCCTGTGCCTGCCCTTTGGGGGTGTTCAAGCACAGCTTGACTGCAGGGGAGAGTCAGGAGCAAGCTGTTTCTCAGCCTCCAGGCATTTCTGTGGTATTTTGGTTTCATGCACAGTCCTTCTCCTGGCAATCTGCCCCAAGATGGGTTTGCTGCTCACAGTGGGAATGGGGCAACTAGGACAGATCCAGACACAGGTATTTTGGGACTTACAAAGAGTGCAGTAGCATATGGAGTACTACATGAGTAGTTTTAGAGACTGATGTAGCTCCTACAGGACAGGAAAGGATGGGTTTTGTCACCAGAGCTGGGTAAAGACAAACAAATCCTTTGTGCCTGACCACACCTCCTCACTTACCTTGAGCCAAACTCCCTCGTCACCCAAAAGCATCTTCTCATTTGGGTCCTGAGCATCCTCTTGGCTGGGAGCACAGGGAAACCAAGCAGCCTGCAAAAGGTCCCTTGGCACCTCATGAAGGTGGGATTTACAGACCTGAAAGGAGAGATTTATTTCAACCCAGAAGGTTGCAAGGAAAGGAGAGAAAAACGGCACCTACAAAACTTCAAGGAAGACTGAACAAGTGCTGGGAAGGATCCCAATGTGGCTCTTAGCATGACGACAGTGAGGATGTGGCTTCCTAAGTGACATCTCACTGCCCACACACATGCAGAGACCGCTTTTGCCATTTTGGAGTGCTGTAAATGTGTTGTTTAAGCACCTCATGGTGTCTGTGGGGCTGAGCAACAAACAATGAGCCAAGCTGTGAGCTGGTAGGTGAGACCATGGCATCCTGGTTTTGGCTGGGCTCATGAGATACAAAGGTGTGATCCATTAGCCTGAATAACACTCTTCTGTTCCATCCAATGCCCTGTGGCATCCCAGACATCCCCACAGGCCTGGCAGACAAAACCTGGGAGATACAGGTGTCATTGGGAAGGAATAGACACCTGAGCCCAAGGCACCCCATCAGAGATGTGTATCTGGGCAGTTTAATCATGCTGCAGGTCTCAAGATCATTCTTCCTATCAAATCAGTAGAAACACATGTGTAAAGGGCTAAATGTGATCTCTTTACATATTTCTTGCCTTTCTTCAGCTTGCTAGGAAAGAACATACACACCACGTTAACACCAATCAGGCAAAATCCCCTCCAGGCTCTGCTCCAAAGCCCATATGAAAGATGGGAATTCTCCCATTGATTTTTCCTTGGCTTCAGATCAGAGGGCTTGGGAGCAGTACAGATGCTGATGTGTGTGTGATTTCATCCTTTCAGGCCCTGACCTTATAAGGTATTAGACTGACAGGATTTTTTTTAAGCCAACAGTGGGACAAGTCACACGCTCCAAGCTGAGCATTTGGCTGGTGGGATGGGGTGGCCACTGTTCAGTGAAATGATGGCTGGGGGAGATGCTCCCTGCCAGGAGGTGCTCCCTGCCAGAGGTGCCAGGAAGCACCTCTCCATGAACTGCAGCTCCTGAACTCAGGGACTGATGCAGGAGGAGTGTGAGAAGTGCCCAGGTCTTCCACTCAGTCCCTGGTTGGGAAGATAATAATCAATGAGTGCTTCCAGAGTTGATTTTGTGTATTCCCCAGGACAGAGTTTGTCATTTTTTTTCGTCCATGCCTTCACTCACCTTCACAACAGGCTCTCCAGTGACCAGGGAAGCAGGGCAGGACTTTGTATCCTGATGGGAGGAGTAGGCTCTCACTGCCCACAGATCCACAAATCCCTCAGGAGTGTGGGGACCACAGTCCAGCATGCTGCTGGTCCTCTCAAAGGACTCACACACACCATCCCCATCGTGAACGTAGCACAGGCTTGGCTCCCCTGCAGGGAGAACAGGGATGAGCTGCTTACAAACCAGGCTCCAGCCACACACCTCTCTCATTATAAGAGATTTGCTGTCTCATTAGCCTGGGGTTTTTCCCACCACAAGACCCATGGATCACTCCAGCTGCAAATCCAGGTTCTGCTGTGATGAGGTGCATGGCCCTCTGCTCTAAGGAGCAGTGTGAATAACACACAGTTTTGGCTCCTGCCTCAAAAGGAGTCAATCCATTTGGACCTGTCTCAATCCAGTTGGACTCACCAACACAGTTGAAGCCTTTTTCCTTTTTACACCTCCTGGAACAACCATCTCCATCCAGCAAGTCCCCATCATCACATTCCTCCTCCAGGCTCCTAAGAGGGCAACAGCCAGATGTATTATTACCACCTTTGACTCAACACCCACCCCTGTGCTCCTGCCCAGTCATCAGTGAGGACCCCTTATCTTGGTTCTATTTCCACAGAAGCAGTTCAAAAGGAAGAACCACACATGGAATTAGATAGAGAAGAGAAAACACCTTGCCAGGGGATAAAAAGAGGTTGAAGTCACAGCATTTGGGAGCAGACATGATTGTACTGTGACTTTGCTGTAAAACCTGAGCAAGAACTCTGGGAGAATGGAAAAAGTGTAGAACTAAACACCAGGAAGACCTGTTGCTGGAGAAAGCAAGTGTTGGAGAAGGCAGGAGATTCTGAAATGGGGCTGGGGTTTCAGTGGGAGCTGGAGAAGGAGGCAGGAGAAGGGAGAGACAGAAGGTTCCTCTCCCTTTCCCTTTCCTTACCCTGCTAAGAAAACTGATTTCAAATGAAAGTGATCCTGAGGATCCTGGAAGCTGAAGTCTGAGAAAGCTCAAATAAGGAAATCTGAAATAATTATCTCCCAGGCAGAGCAGATGAAGCATTGGGCTCTCTCAGTGTAGAGGTGGTGCATCCCTCATTATTTGGGGTTTCTGAGCAGAGAGGGAACAGCTTTTTAAAGACACCACAACATGTGGGACTGTGCTCATTGCAGAAGCTGCTCCTGCAGGGCCCTGAGCAAAAAGTTATGCTGCCCACTTCCAAAGGCAGATCCTTGGGGCTGGACTCTGGAACAGTTTGCTGAGGTGGGCCAGAATCCAAGCTCTGAAGTCAAGAACAGAGGATGTTCAGGTTGGACCCCTCATGCAGACCATCTCCTATGCACATGGCATTTTACAAAACACAAGCTCTACAGCTCAGTCTACTGGAGGGATTTTGTAAAACAGCTTCAGCCATGTACCCATGCATGGAGGACCCACCTGCTGCTTCCCTTTGGGGCAGGATGACCTAACAGCCTAAAGAACCTCAGCTGAGAGCTTGAGGAGCTCTTCAACTTACGTGGCCACCTTCCCATCCCCACAGTAGGGTGCTCCATGCACATGGACGAGCGGTGGGGACGCTTCTCCTGAGGTTGTCCCAGAGACCACCTGCACCTGGTAGTGGTACACCTGCCCAGGAGTGACTTCCCTGCAGGGACAGAGAGAACTTGAGGGAGCAGCAACATCTGCAGCACTGAGATTTGCTCACCACAACTATAGACATCACGTGTATATATCCAGTATCACTCTGATGTGTCTTCATACTCTGCCAGAGGCAGAGC
Source organism: Molothrus aeneus (assembly GCF_037042795.1). Classification (NCBI taxonomy): domain Eukaryota; kingdom Metazoa; phylum Chordata; class Aves; order Passeriformes; family Icteridae; genus Molothrus; species Molothrus aeneus. The sequence goes on along the minus strand of NC_089654.1, from coordinate 26,924,659 downwards.
CTGTGGAAAGAGAGCCTCTTTTAGGTCATTATTTCCCAAGGGTCTGAGATGGGGAGAAGTGGAATTAGCTTGAGTAATCATTTTACTCGTTGTATTGATGGGGGAAATGCAATTTTATGGGTTGCATTGATGGGGAAAATGTTTCTGGGTTTAACAAGCTCCTTCTAGCTAACCTGGGCTCATGGACAAGGGTCGTGCCAGCACAGTGGGTCTGCCACACCCTTGCTCAATGGCACTGGATGCAGCAATTCCCAGAGCAGGGGGACAGCAGGAAAAACAACACAGAAGCAAAACCATGCAGGGATTCAAAGGGAGAAGACACAAGGAGGTAATCAAACCCGACTCAGCCACCCCTGAGCCCAAGACAGAGCAGCCTGCGACTCACGTGTCCATGAAGTGGCGGTGTCCCTGCAGGGGGGTGGCAGGGGACCCGTCTGCAAAGGGGGGGTCACGGAGCACCCGGTACTGGATCAGTCTGCAGGCAGAGCACAGGGAGCTCTGGGGCCTGGAGGTCAGCAGGGCTGTATCTATCTCCATCCTCTCGTCAAAGGTGTAGATTTTAACTCCAGACATCTTTTTAGGGATATTGAGCTTCACGGTGAAGGGGATATCGCAGAAGGTGTCCAGGGGGCCCAGGTGGATGGACTCCCCTTGCTCTGTCAGGATTTCAATGTCAGACAGGGCCTTGGGAGAGCCTGTGGAGAGGTAGGTGGTCCAGAGGGTGAGGGAGTCGGGGTAGACGGGGTGCAGGAAGCGCAGCTCCAGGATGCAGCCGTGTGGCTGGGGACATGGCACGGTCATGTTCATGTCATACAGGTGCAGCTCTGGGCTCCAGGCCTGCAGGCTGGGCTCACAGGGCTGATCCACATCTGGAGGACCTGGGACAAGGAGGAAGATGGTGTAAACCTGGTTTCACAGGACACCCACACCCTATAGCCTGCTTTAGCACCTCCAGGCTGTAACTGCACACCCACATGCCCTAGACCTGGTGGCACCTGCCCTAACACCCTGGAAAGCAACAATCCCCACTGGTCTCCCAATTCCTGGGTACTTGCACATATGCACAAGGCTCAGCAGACCTGGTGACTCATAGCCCTCTCAAATGGGAACAGCGGTGCCCACACTGCAGCTGGACACAGTGCAGAGACCTAAGGACTAGACACAGCTGAGGAATGTCAAGTTTGCTCTGTAGCCTCACAGGTGTAGAGACTTTGCCAAGGGCACCTGAATGCTCCAAGCAGAGTAGAGACTGAAGCTCTGCACAAGCAAATGCTAGGACAGGTCATAGTCAGGAAGGGGCCAGGTCCAAAGCAGGGAAGCAGGACCTGCTGCTTTTCCAGGCTGTTTTTCCAGAAGATCCTCCAGGACAGTACCCAGGCTAACCTCAGAGCCCCAGCCTGCCTTCCCTCATGGTGGATAAGCACTCAGCAAGAGAAATGGAGTGCTGGCCTTTCAGACCCAGTGGAATTTATCATTCTGTAGTAGAAATACCTTTGTCTTCATTAGCCACTGGAAGCATTTCTTAGGGCCCAGCACCAATTCAAAGCCTTCACCCATATAAGACAAGTCTAAAAGTTTCTGAAACGCACAAACTCTCTCTTTTTATCAGAGCAAACAAGCACTTGTGATAACTACAGACACACAGAACCACATCCCCTGGCTCTGCATGGTTCAGCAGCAGCACATGCACCTCACACAGCTCCCAGGATCAGCTCTCCTGGTCTCCTGCCTCCTCTACCCTGCTCTTGGAGGAGCTGAGGCAGCAAGAAAAGCCCAACACCGCCTATGGCAGCTCAGTGTGACCCTGAAAGTCGCCACTGTGCCCACAAGGTGGGTCTCTAAACCAACATCTGGGTCTCAGCACAAGAGAAGCTGTAATGCCCAGCTGCTATTGGCATGGCTAGGGAGGAATGGACTGCCCAGGGCTTGGCACAGACTCAGTGGGACTCAGCACAGAGCTCCTCTTGCTCCCTGTGGACAAGACTACATTAAAGTCTGTGAATGTCCCTGAGGTTTCGAATGAGGTCCCAAGATCTGTATTTTAAGACTGATTTCAGTTAAGTGCTTTTCCCTTTGGTCAGTATCTTTCAACAACACCTGGACAATGATTTGATGATTTGGGGTAATATTGGGGTGCCAGTCAGTTTGTCCAAAGCCATCTGGCCATTACCAGGTTTTTCCCTGGGTGCCAGGAAATCCTTCCTGCACTACAGAACCCTTGCAAAGGGAAGACAACTGATTCTCTAAAAAAAAAAAAAAAAAAATTCTTTTTCTTATACCAGAAAGATTCTGTCTGGAGACTCCCAGACAGGAAAAGAGAGGAGACATTTACCTTCTGCTTCTTCTGGGGTCCAGTAGCCAGAGGAGTCGCAGACGCGGGGGGAGGAGGCCTCGTGCACGTACTGCCGGAAGGTGCCATCCTCAGCACAGCTGTCACACAGCCTGTCCTGCTCCCTGCTGGCACAGCACACACCCTGCCATGGCTCAGGAGGAACAGGCAACTCCCTAGACACGTGTGTCCAGGTGGTACCAGACAGGGAGGTGGAGAAGCAGAGCTAAGGTCTCAATCTCTCTGGGTATACCATGCTGCTTGCAATCAGCTTCTTCAAAGACAGGGAAATATGAGCGCCCATGGGACAGGCTGGATTTAATCTCTCCTCTTCTCCATGCTCTTTAGGTAGTCTTGGATGGATCCCATCCCTGCCAGTCAGAGCTAACAGACCCCACACACCCCAGGGCAATGCCTCTGGACTAGAGTGGGTGCAAATAAGGCGCTCTCTGCTAAACCCAGGGTCAGGGTTTGGCTTTCAGCATTATTGTAATACAAACCAGTCACAATATTATCAATTGCCATGCTCTCCAGAAAAGATAAAGGCACTTTTCTACTATAAGGCCCAGCCCTCAGCCACTTTCCTTGACCAGTTCTTCTCAGGGGATTCAGGACTGCCACAATGGACCAGCTCCTGAGACAGTTATGAGAGACAACTTGGGATGGTTCCAGAGGGCCTCTGTTCTAGACCCATGTTTTCCTGCTCCCAAATCACTTCTTCCCCCAACAAAGCAGTTTATTTGGATGACTCAAGGCTACCCAGCACTCTGAGCCTCTCCTGTCTGTGGGGTGACATGCATGTCTTGTTACTCCTGAGCAAAAGGGCCATTGTGGAGAGCACCCATTCTTTGAAAAGTCAGCAAACACTGACCCAAGAGTGACCCAGCTGCCATCAAACAGCATTTTCCTTTTAATTATAAAAGACAGCTTTATGAAGCAGCTTCAAAACAAGTTCAAAAGCTCTTTATGTACGTGCTTATGATCCCATAAGCAAAAAAAGGCCCCTAAAAATAAAGTCTCACCACCTAAAACATGGTGTACACTGAAATAAGAGGGGCTGCTCAATAGAGACACTGGTGGTGTATCCAGGTCTTGGTGGCTCCCTTTGCGGGGAGAAGACAGACATCCACCCAACACTCATGGCTGTGCACTCCTCAGCAGCCAAACAGCTCTGGCTCCTTGGCATCATTTCTCTGGCTTGAAAAGTTTCCTGACTTACCCCCAGTTAGCTGCTCTGCGAGCCCATGACAGCGCTGGGAACGAAACCCAGCTCTTGTGGTTCGAGCTCCCTGCCTTAACCACAAGGCTGCATTTCCTCCTGGTAAATAGCTACTTTATACAATAAGTGCTAAATGAAGCTCATTTTTCATTCCCTGATTGCACTCTGGGGTTTTAGGGCTGGCTTTGCCTGCGGATGCTCTTTGGCTTCCCCTCCCGGCACCCCGAGAGCAGGAAGCTTGCAGGAGAGCCCATCTGCCAGGGGGCCATGGCAGCAGCCTGGCTCTGGTGCCCGAGGGCTCTGCTGGAGACCAGCAGGGTGGGAAGGGGACTGGCACCGCAGAGATGCCTTGTCCCTTCCTGTGCAAGCCCAGGAGCACAGTGCCTCACCTCTCGTGGAGGACGCCGCTGATGGGAGGCAGCCAGTAGATGCTGAGGGAGTGCTGAGTCTGCCCGGTGACCATGGGGGGGATCGGGATGGGTGCTGGCTTCCTGCTGTGTCCCCAGCGCTGGTACACCAGGTCCAGGTAGCAGTGCATGCGGGCCACCTGGTTGGGGGTGAAGCTGTTGGTGCACTCGTCATCTGGGGGACGAGAGAGGCCGGGCCGAGGGTTAGGGCACGACAACATGCGCCCTTTGCTCCTGGATAAACTTTTTCAGGGACTGCTAGGGAGGGCTGGGAGGCACCAGCGTGCGGTGGCTGTGCTGCCGGGCTCTCTGGTGTCGTGTGTCCCCAAAGCCACAAGATGGCACTGCCACAGCGGCTCCAGGTCCCCGCACCCGCCCGGCACCCGCACCTGGGCAGTGCCGCCGCAGGAGGGTCAGCCCGGGGCATGAACTGCTCCTCCGGCTTCGCTCCTCCTGGCATGGCAGGAGAAACGCCAGCCCCCCGCGGCATGCCTTGGGAACCACGCCAAAAGGGTTCAGGAGGTTTAATAATAATAATAATAATAATAATAATAATAATAATAATAATAATAATAATAATAATAATAATAATAATAATAATAATAATAATAATAATAATAATAATAATAATTCAGGATGTTACTAATAATAATATTAATAGCTTCAGGACTGAAGAACAAAGGCACGCACAGACAAGAGGAGCCTTGGTGCATGTCCAGCACCACTGGCAGGGATGGATAGAAATAGCCTGAGGGAAGAAAATGGTTAAGCAGCTACTGCAAGCACTGCCTGACCCATCCCAATACACCAGGAGGGTCTCTGTTGGTTAGGGAGTGAGGTAAGGCACTACTGATGGAGATAAACCCAAGTTTTAAGGAAGGTGACCCCTTGTGACTCCCAGCAAGGATGACTCGTTACCTGTGTAACTCATGTAGTTGTTGAAGGGTGTTCCTGTGAAATGTGTCTGGCCACAGGTGTCATTGGTAGGGTCTGGATCCCGACAGAGTTTATTCTTTGGGGTGGGGGCAGTGTCAGCACAGAGGTCTCCTGTCTCCATGGATGGAGTGGTCTCCCTGCAGGGATCCTCACAAGACTCCCGCTCGCTCACTCCCTTGAAGACGTGGTAGAGCCCCAGGACGTGCCCCACTTCATGGATCATGGTGTTGGTGTGGCCAGGCATGCCGTAGTAAGCAGGGTTGAGGACAACTCCACCTGGAATTGCAAGTACAGAGAGCATCATTCCAAGAAAGGGACAGTGGGCATCTGTCATTACTCACCTGTGAGAGGTAAAACTCCTCTCGTTGTGCTTCCAGGCCACAGATGAGGGGCCAGATGGAGACCCAAAGATGGACACACAAAGATGGACATATTCAGCCTCTTATAGGATAGGAAGAGGCTCCTTTACCTTCTTGGGTTGGAGCAGGGTGGGTGGTTTTTCTTCCCCTCCTACCACTCTATTCCCCCCTCAACATCTTCCATCATTTCAGCTACTGCTTCCCTCTGCATCTTTTTGCACAGCTGGAATTCAGTGTCTGCTTTGGATCACACAGCTCCAAAGGAGGTTTGGAGCCAGAGCACCAAATCGAGCCATGCTGTGCCTTTACATGGATCATCTTTTGAAGCAGAGGACAGAAGTCCTTCCCTGGCCCAGACAGGTGTCTAAGGCAGGCTAGCTCCCATGGCAGGTGAGGACAATGAGGTGCTGAGCAAAGTCCCAACTCAGCTGTGCCAACTAGAAGCCAGATTCAGCAAAAATCCACGTGAAGATTGAGGTGCACTACCTCCAGCCCCTGCTGAGAAATCACCCATGACCTATGCTTCAACTTCCAAACCAGACTCTGTGAGGTAAACTAAAATTCTCACAAGGTATTGTTGAAATCCACTAAGCTCCTGCCACAAACTTGACCCAAATTTAGTGTATTTTAGAGTGGGATTTCCCAGGACATAGCTTATGAAGATCTCTTCCTCCCCTTCAGAGGGGTCTGCATGTGAGCAAGGGGCAAATGAACCCAACAAGATCCTTACAAACCATCACAACCTACTCCTCTTCACTGGGGTACCCCAACCCCTGACTCAAGGGGACACAAACCTTGTCTCCAATCCAGTTTGGTGCAGGTTCAGCTGTCAAAGATGTTGGAGCATGGACACAGGTTAGACCCCCAGAAACTGCCCCAGAGCAGCCACCTCATACTGAGAGCAGCAGCACGGAGCTGGACAGGACCCATGATCATCCTGCCCTAAGCTGAACTGTGGCTGCAGGGAAAGTAGTTTTTCCTTTCCTGTGAGCCCATCTGTGATGGCAAGAACAAGGATCAAGGATATTGACAAAAGCCAGGTGGAACACAGCCTTCCCTTTGCTCACTGCCAGCATCTCCAGCCCCTGACCCGAGATGCACACCCTGTGCTGATGGCTCTGTACCACATCTGCTAGGAAACTGTCCACAGAAGGTGCTCAAGAACAAAAAAAATTTGCTTTGCTGGCCTCCTTTTATTCGCCTCCTTTATTTTGTCCAGATTAAAATTTCTTTGGAATCTCTTCATTTTTCTCCTTGTTTTGAGGTTTTTCACTGGCCATTTCCCTCCTTTTTCTCTTCTCATTTTCACACTCCATCCACTTTTCCATGCTGCCTTACAGCGAAGGAGCAAGGGCTGGGAAGCATCAACAAGACAGGGGTGCTAAAAGCAGACCCCAGCATGTGCCCAGGCTGACTCCAGGCAACCCCTCCATGCCTCAAGAGGCTGTTTTTACACAACTACTTTTAACCCAGACAGCTTGGATGGCAGTGTGGTGAATAGTTGGCTCCAGCACAGCTTGCTCCCTCCTTTGCAGGGCCCTGGAGGATTTACTGTGCCAGCTACCTCACGGCAGAGCCTCTGCTACTGCATCTCTGTTGATGATCACTGCCCTGCCAGCAAAGTTAGAGCTGGCAGGTGGCCACAGTGTGATCCTGTCTCCAGCCACACAGGCTGCTTGAAATGTGCTCCTGGATCAGCTCCGTGCACTCATGTCCTCGAGTGCAGGGCATTCCTTCCAAGAGAGGGTTTTCTTCAGATCACAGTGTCCCTGGCAAGGCACCAGCAGGTCTGTGACTCCCATGGGGGAGCCATGCTGGGTGAACACTGAGCTGGGGGCTGGGAAGGGACCTTCAGAGACTCCCTGAGCAATTCTCCCAAGCCCTTCCAACAAGGGGTGGAGAAATGAGGGTGGCATCTTCTGTGGAGCACCCTGCGTGTGTGGCCCGTGGAAGGGCTGAGAGGCACCACTGACCTGTCAAGTGGCACCGTTTCTTAGCTCAAAATTCATGTTTATTGCTCTTCCTTCCCACAGTGTGGATCTTCTGTCCAGGGCTTGAGGCAAAGGATGGGTCACACAAAGTAGCTGCATTCCCTTTCTTCCTAGTTGTGAGACAAGAGAGCAAAGGACTTTGCATCCCATCAGTCAGCTCTTGACCCTTTAGTTGCCTGGAGACGGACAAGAAGGCACAGAGGCTGAAAAATCCTTCTGGGACCTTCGTGTTCTGTCCTGTCAACTCTTGGGTTTCTGGAAGCCATCACCCTCTCAATTACCACCCTAGTAAATGCTATAGATAGCAAAGGGCATCCCATTGATGGGAAACCCAGTGGGCACATAAAAGAAAAGCTGCTTTTCATTTCAATCAAAACAGGGCATGAGAGAAGAGAGAACAGAAAGAAAAGGCATCTCTACAGCCAAACCCAAGCCTGAGCAAGGCAGGGGGCTGCCTGCCCAAAGGTCTGAAAGGAGGAATGTGCACAAAGAAAGAAAATAGTGTTCATAAACAAGTAAATGAAATGTGAAAGCCCTGCATGCATCCTGCAGCAGTAACCACAGGGAAAAGGGCTGAGTACCAGGGGCACAGGGCATCCTGGGACCAGGCAGCCCAGCCCTCCTCCCTGCAGAAACCCAGTGCTCTTCCCATGTGGTGCAATAAATGGGATTCCAGTACAGGGGGGCAGAAAGCTGTCACAAGAGAGGGATGCCAAGGCCACAGTACCCTGTCCCCTCCCCTCCTCTCTGCTGGCTTCCCCTATTCCATTCCTCCCCCACACTCCACAAGAACGATCGTATTTTTAGTACTCATTTTAACAACTAATTAAATGGCAGAATTAGAAACAGCCTGAGAACTCTGCCTTCCAGAACATCCCTATCCCTTCATTCCCTGTCCCCACTGCTCCCTGATGAGCTGGGAGTGCTCCCAGCTTTGGACCAGGAAGTTCTGTTTCCCCTCTGCAGGATCCTGGCTGTGAAGGCAAGATGTGGAAGTGTTCCCAACAGGATCACCCTCCCCTCTCTCTCCACTGCAGATCAGGCATTCCCTTCTCACCTCTGCCTCCCCCTGCCCTGGGCAAAGGGCTAAACTGGGCTTTCAGTGCCTGAGAATCAGCTAAACTGGGCTTTCAGTGCCTGAGAATCAGCTAAACTGGGCTTTCAGTGCCTGAGAATCAGCTAAAGGAGGTTCACAAGGTCAGCATTCGCACAACAAAGCTAAAAACTTCCATATCCCTCTGGTATCAGGGGGGTCCAGTACTGCAAGGCAGGTGAGCCAGAGACTTCTTTGGACTTACTCACCCAACCACATCCAGGCAGCTGGAAAGATTCAGGTCTGGCCTCAACATCTTGTCTCTCCAGCTGCAGAGCTGGTAATGTCCCCAAGGCCAAGCCCCCACTCTGATCAAGCAACAAGAGATGCCCAGCCCATCAGATTTGTGCTGGTCTAGACTGTGCTTCTCCTCTACTCACACAGCCCTGGAAGCTCCTGCTCCCAGGACATTCTCTGCTGCTAGCCAGGGTCTATGGCAATGCTGAAGGACTCCTGCCCATGCCAGTCCCAAAGAAGCCAACCTGCTCCTAGGTCAGGGCTATCCCAGAGGACATTCCCAAGTAACCACAGGACCTTTAAACAGTGAACCACAAAGCTGAACCTGCATTGCAGGGCCAGTCTTCCCCAAACACTGAGTCAGAGCAATTAATGGAACAAATGCATGACAGTTAGTCAGACAGGAAGATGCCATTGCCTAAGGTACCTCGGATGGGAGGGCTGGCCCTCCTTCAGCATCCACTGACCTCTGCCAGATATATGAGCTGGCCTCAGCTTATATAACTACAGAAAGTATTTATAACATCAAATGTTCACCATTCCCTTGCCTTTTGACCACGTTTATGCAGTTCACATGCAGCTACACATGAAGTTCAAAGCATCTGCATTATTACATTACTGGGTTTTTTGAACAAGGCTTTCCACCACAGAAAGTTAAGGATTTTTTTTTAAAGGAATTTCTTCGACTCCTTCTGCTTTGTAGTTAAAAATATTTACTTCTAAGTTCTCAGAAAACTCATTCCAGACTCCAAGAAATCTGAATTTGTGAGGGACTCACTGTGATTATGGTGGAAAGACTGAGACAGACAGTATAGTCACAGGGAGTGGTGCAAACAGACCTGAGACCTACCTCTGCTGTTTGCTGGCAGCAAGTTGTCTTTCTCTGGGAGCTCCACAGCAGCTGAAACATGGTCTATAGAAATTTCATAGACCACTTCAGCCTCTCCAAGCCAGTAATTGTCTTTTATGCTTCATTGAAAGTAGTTGCTCTTGGCTGTATTATTGGTAAACTATCCCCAAGTCTTCAGAAAGGCTGCCTGAAAATTTAATTTCCTCAGGAAAAAAAGTCTGGAGGAGAGCAATAGAACTGTAGGTAATCAGCATATGAATGGTCATGTAACTTCTGGTGGCCCCAAAGAAGCATTGTGAAGAGAAGGGGATGAAAAACAAAGTTCACTGAAGACTTCCAGAAGGTGATGACACTAACAGGAAGGTGAGGTCAACCCTCCTGAAAAACACACTCAAAGATCATGAAGGAATGGTTTATAAGGAGATTAAAATCCAGGTGGCAGATTAAACAACTTTGAGAGATGGAGATGATGGAGAACAATAAATCTAGTGATCTTTGGGCTGTGGCAAAGTATTAAAATAGCAGAAGGGAAGGCAGCTGGAGAAGAAAAAGTCTCATGATGCTTCTCCTGAAAACATCTAAGAAAGTTCAGTTCAGAGAAACAATCAGAGCAAAATCTGACCAAGACTCTCTGCAGACAAGAGGCAGTTTGGCTTCTCAGAGAAGCCAAGGAACCAGTTTGATTCATGCAGAGAACTAAAGCATGGAGGGCCTGTATGTGTGTAGGAAAAATCAGCATGGCATTTCTGCTCCATGGGAAAAGACAATGGCATGAGGGGTGCAGGTCTTGTGTGCTGACCCTAAAATTTTAAGGTCAGGATAGACAGGAGATTAGCAAGATTTAGCACAAGGAAAGGAGTCTGTCTTTTTGGAGCCATACCCCTCTCTTGTGTATAGACCTGTCTCTACCCCTGGCCATAGTTAGGTCCTTAAGCTCAGGAATTTTTCACAAACTGCCATTAACTCCTCCCAAGGCTTTTCCTTCTCTTTACTCACTGCTTTCCTTTCACATCTACTCAGATTCTCCATTAGCCTCTTGTGAGAGCTTTTGTCAAAAGCCACACATTCATGGCCTCCTCAGTCCTGAGTTTCTTCTGTGTGGGACAGTAATATACATTGTGCAGGGTACAAAGCAAATGATGATGTGGTGAAGCTCACTGTTTAAGGAGAGCAGAGTCCACCACCCGCCCTCCCCAGCTCATTAAATCTAAAACCAAGGACAGTCTTGAACCAAAGTCTTCAGCTCATGCCAGAGACTCAAAGAAGTTCAGATCCAGCTTCATACTTCACAGCTCTGGCACCAGAGTCAAGACAACACCCCTTTTCCCCTGAACCTCCACACTAAAGCCCTGATCCAGCATTTCCAGATGGTGCCATTTCTCATGTCCCTGGCTGGACACAAGCTCAGAGACTGGAGCTAAATGCAAGCTTTTGATGAGACCAGTCATCCCAATTACCCCTCTGTACAGTGGCTTGCAGGCCATTGGGAGAGGTCTGAGGGGTACGTGTGTGTGGCTGAAGCACTTGCTGCAGTCAGATGATTGTCAAGCTGAGCCTTGGAAGTGGTTTCTGGAAGCTGAAAGAATAAATTTCATGGAGATTTGCCTTTCCTCAACAAGCAGCTGTAGCAATATGCTATTGAAAAAACAGCCCTGAAACTCATTGAGGGAGGGAAACTGGCACAAAGGAACTTTGAAACAGGTCTTTAACAGCAGTATAAAACTTTTCAGGGTTGAACATCACGCACTTGTAAAAGCAGAAGGTCTAGGTCTGCTGTGCAGGTGTCAGGAGTAATTATTTCCAGTTACTTATTGAGAAACACTTTAGACATTTTGACTGCAAAGTGTAAAGGGCTTTGCCAGAAAACTCCAACAACTGAAGAGGTGGTAGGAGAGGCAGGAAAAAGAGAAACAACAGAAATAGCAGAAAATGCACAAAACAACCACATTCTAGGGAACCAGTAGACGTTTTGGCTGCTTTGCAGCCTACGAGGACTGATGACCTTAAGGGTCCGCCCTGAATCCTCTGAGGCCAAGGAGAACCTTGCCTCCAGCAGGTAGTAGGCCAAGTTATAAAAACATGGTAAAATTTGATAGTTATCCCCACACTTGCAGCTGGATTCAGAAGTGGCCAGTTCTGGCTGCTGCCTGGGCAGCCCTGGAGTTGATGAAATCTGCCATCTCAGCTCTGAAAACACTGACACTTGTGGTTTGTATCTGTTTGCTAATATGTGCTGCAGGGTGAAGTTCACTGTCTCCAGAATCCTACTAGATAGACCTGGAAGGTCCAGGAGAAACCAAATGTGAGTCTAGAACTCTCTCCAGAGCCTGCACTTATGGTAAACTTGTGGTCCCACTACCTTCACCATCAAAAGTTTCTCATAACAATGTTGAAGCCCCTTGTCAGTGGGTAATCTCACAACCTTGCCCACATAGATTCAGGGAACAGGCAGCTCTTTTCCTTACAGCAGCAGCTGTTGGAACACCCAAACCCTGTTATCATGACCTTTGTATGAAACATCCACAATGTTGAGGCACAGCACATCCACCTCTATTTGCCAAGTCAAGGAAGAGAGAGGAAAGCCAGTAATTCTGAGACCCCAGGAATGGGATAAGTTACTTACCCAGGTGGCTAAGGGCCTCTTTGTCCCACGGCCAAGTGGCAGCACCAGCCAACTCTTCCCTCACTGAACTGGCGAAGTAAATATTGAGGAAATGGGTGCTGTTCAGCTTCAGAGCCTCCTTCAGCTCCTTCACGCTCATGTAAGCCCTGAAAGGTCAAAAGAGAGGAAATATTCATCACACATTGCACACAGAGTGAGGAGGAAAAGTGGGAGCCACCCGTAGACATCCTACAGAGGAGCATTGGTGTTCAGGGTCCCGTGGCCATGAGTGAGCAGCCAACACGAGAAATTCTGCATTGCTTAGGATGCCTCCCAGACCCAAGCTGGCACCAGTGCCAACTCGAGCTGGTTTGGCAGTGCCAAGTGGCTCCTACAATCTGCCATCAGGAACCTGAAGATGGTGAGTTTTCCTTCTCATGGAGAAGGGCTGGTGTTGGTTTTCTGGGGCCTGTAGCCCTGTGTGGGTGGCTGCTTGCTAGGGTTCTGAAATCCACAAAGCTCAGAGCTCCAGGCAGAGTGTAGCTAAAAAAGGCATGCCAAAGGGAACACAAAACTGCCACAACATGCCTTCCTCCACAGCTTTTCCCTTGGATCCAGCCTTAGCCCAAGGCTGCTTTTACTGCCTAGGGTTAGGGTTCCGAAATCACAGAGCCCAGAGCTCCAGGCACACTGCAGCTGCAAACATCCCAAGGGGAACCATAAACAGGATGCCTCCCAGACCCAAGCTGGCACCAGTGCCAACTGGGGCTGGTTTGACAGTGCCAAGTGGCTCCTGCAATCTGCCATCAGGAACCTGGGATGGTGAGTTTTGTTTCCCTGGGAAAAGGGGTGGCATGCGTGTTCAGGGGCCTGTGGCCTGGAGTGGGCTGCCGCCTCCTGAAATTCCAATCAGTGCAGGATGCCTCCATGACCCAACCTGACCACCACCAACTTGGGCTTCTTTGACAGTGCCAAGCACCTCCACAAACTAACATGAGGAACCTGGGCTGCTGAGTTTGGTTTCAGAGGGAAAAGTGTCTGGACCAGACCTGGAGACATCGTCAGCTCTGAAACCAAGAGCGTGTTAAAGCACTGAAATATTCAGCATTTCCACAGGATGTCCTGTGACACTTCAAACTCTGCTCTGTAAGGTGCAAGTTCAGGTAGTGAGGGGTTCGGGAGTGGGTGGAAGGCACTCATGCAAGCCTGAAGAAGTTTTGCTCATTACAGTAGCTTTGTTGGTGAGTTCTCACCCCAGACAAAGCTTTCCAATCATGGCAACAAAAGAAGCCCCACAAAATATGAGAATAAATAATAAAATATGATAAAACAGGAGAAGAAAATATGAGAGGAAGAAGGAAATGCAGAGGTTGGTCTTGCTGGGGAAAAGAGAGGGGGTTTGGCATTAGAAAACTGGAATTTGAGTTGGAAGGAGAGAAGAATTAATCCAGAACTCCAACTACTTCTAACAAGGGTTTTTCAGGGCTTGTCCCTGATACCGGGCAAGAGAGGAATGGACATCACACCTTACTGTTGGGAGCAGAGAGGGTTTGTCAGCTGGGGCTGAGAAGTGTCTTCTCCAGTTTCTCTAGTCTATCTGGACTTCCATTCCATCCTTTTCCCCAGGAAAACCAGTATGCTATAGATGGCAGTAGGTGGTAAAAACAAGGGTGTCCCAGCCACATCTCTCATCAAAACACATCCCAGGGAATTGAACAAGGAAGAGTATGAGCAAAATTATCTTGGAACATGCTCAAAAAAAAAAAATTAAAAAAATTTCTTGCAGCTCTGCTCAAAATGGACCTTGGAGAAGACTGCCCCCTCTGCTCATGATCTGTATCTTTCAGATGAGGTCTGGGATGTCTACAGGAGCCAGCAGAGGAAAAAAGAGCAAGATTTCCCAGAATAAGCTCAATGAGGAGAAGGTAATCTCTGGAGCCAGATTCATCAAAGGGCAAGTTTAGAGGGGAGGGTCTCCTGACAACACTGCTGGCTGTCTCTCCTCCTGTCTTCAGGGCTGGGAATAAAATGCATAAAACAATAGTAGGGAATAAAGAGTTGAAAAAACACAGGAATGTGATATCCAAGACAACCATTTCTAAAGGCCACAGTAAGGTAATGGGCTAGGAAAGGTGGGTAGCAGTCAGGAAATTTAGGTTTCACTCTTCCCTCTATGTGAGTGTTTCTGCACAGGTAAAAAGACTGTATCAAATTCACCAGAACATCAACAGTCCCAGCATTGGTCTTCAGGGAGTTCATGTCCTCAGCTATGCAAAACAATCAAAGTCCAACCTAATATCAGCAATAATAATTCCAATAATAACAGCAATGGAATTATAAGGTCTTGGACTGTGCTGCAAATGCCAGGTACCCTTTTAAATGGACTTCAATGATCCTTGTGGGTCCCTTACATCTTAGGATATTCTCTGATTCTATAAATTAGGTGCTACCATTTCCACCATCTGTGCCATTATCCTCATGGGCTGAGACAGGCTTAGGACAGGTAGCAGACATTGTCTCCACATTTCTATGACTTGTCTTTAAGTCTTCAAAACTTGAAGACCCTGACCCACAGTTTGTGAAGCCATTCATTTAAGAGATTCTGAGCAAGAAAAAAAAAACAACTCATGGAAAGGCTTTAAATACATCACTGTGGAATGATGATGGAAACACACCATTGTGGAAATATGTCATAAGAATGACTAAACCTGCAGCATGAGGCCAACAGCAACATTAAGGTGGTGGAAAGCATTTCACTTATTCCCATGCTTCCAGGAGCAACTGGCATCTTTGAGCTGCGTGGATAGATTATGAAGGGAGCACAGCTGTTTCTTTACACTGGGCTCACCATGAAGGAGCACCAGCTCTGTTTGAACAAGCTGCTTCTGGTGGTGTCCTTTAGCAGTGATGCCCATTAGTGCATTCCTCTCTACATGGGATGACAGACAGGAGGATGGAGCTGAGGATGGGCTAAGGGGAAAAAGGCACGTTCTCATCTGAGATGTGAAGTGAGAAAGGAAACCCTTTTCCTTTCTTGTTTGAAATGGCAAGATCCCTAGTCTTCAAGCTGTTACACCAACAGGCTTGTTTAGAAAGAAAGAGGTTGCTACAGCAAATTGAAGAGAAGGAGGAAAATAATGAAAAAAAATAAAGAATTCCAGAAATAAACTAGAGCAGGGTGGCATGTGGAACAGAGCTGGGAAAATCAAGGGCTATTTCCCTGGACCTGAAACAGCAGAGGCTTTCAAAAGCCACTGCTGACTTGAGAGGTGTCAGATAATCAGGGTCTTCTGACTGCCTCTCTCCTACCAGTCAGCCTCAAAAGACCATCCCAGGCTGGAGGCATCTCACCCATCTTCCCAGGAGCTCTGAAGATTCAGTTACTTCAGACAGATCTTGGCTGGGCTATGTGGCGAGATGAGATGACCAGCTTGTCTTCACCAGGCCCCGAAATCTCCCACCACAAAGCAGCATTCCCAGAACACTTTCCCCAGCCACATCAGCTTGTGGAGAGAAAACTCTCCCAACCGGAAAGGACAAATTAGGAGAACTTGATCCCTTCCCTGTGATGTCTTGCCTGAGCATCCCAGACACGCGCCACGCTGACGCCACCCCTCCAACCCAACCAAGGCGGGAGCAGGCCGGGAGGAATAGATAGTGAGAAGGATAAACAAACCTGAAGGACATACTTGTGGCGTGACTCGGAAGGAATAGAAGCAAAAGTTTCATAGAAATAGAGCATAAGGAGGGGGAGGGGGGAGAGAAAGTCTCCTTCACTCATCAAAGCTGCTCGGGGGACACAGACTTAAAAATAGCATCAATTCCTGACCTATGATATCTCGGAAAAATAGCACCAAAGCCTTCCAGGCTGTCCAAATTCCAAGAGTCGACGTCAGCCCTATTCAGAGGGATATTCCTGCAGTCCCTCTTCTGGAGACATGATGTTTTTCTGGCTGTCGCCTGCCATTCCCTTGACATTAGCAACATTTTTTGTCAAGTCTTAATTATAAATAACTGTAATTTCCTCCATTGAGAGATCTGGATGGTTCAGGGATGTGTAAGGGTTAGAGGGAGCAGTTCCAGCACTGAGAGCTGTTCAGATGGGTTGGATGGGCAAGGAGAAGAAAGGACCCTAATTTCACCTGCTACGGCACAGAAAGCACAAATATCCTGTTAACATCCCCAAAGATGTGAGCAGAACAATTCTAGAATGGGCAACTCCAATTCCCCTCAAACTAGATTTCCTGCTGGCATCCTTAGGTTAGACAAGGAGCATCCAACTGGCACCTGACCCTTTTGCTTCCTGCCAAGGTTAGGCTCTCCCTCTCCTTCAGTGCTTCTGTGATTTTACTGAGGCAAAAGCAGAGCAGCCTTTGGTCTCCACAAACAGCCTAAATGACAGCACTCTCGTCTGCTTCCCAAATAATTTTCCAATGCCTACAAGACTAGAGTATTGCAAACTAGGTGACATTTACAGGAGGATGGGCACTGCAACCCAACATGGAAGCACAAAGGAAGGACAGAAGGATACGTGAAGGTACAGCTGTCAGCTGAGAAGCAAAACACAAACCAACCCCAAAGAACAGGGTAGAGGACAGAAGAGATAGAGATGGGACATCAGGTTTGCCAGATTCAAAGTCAATGTTTTTTTCAAGGGCATCCAAGAGCAACCAGCTGTGTGGTGATACCACCTGGAGCTGGGGGAGCACTTGCAGCCCTGGAAGAGCAAAGCTTGCAAGAAGAGTATGTGCAACAGTAGAGAGGAATCAGGGGTGGGAGGGCACAGAATGACATTATTAGACATGAGAATGGGAATGAACACCATCCAAAATGATGGTATTTGAAGGGGTGAGCCCAGATATGGTGGATTCCCTTACAACAGGTGATATTGGCTCAAAGTTCTGCTGAATGGCACTGTTTGATGACCTGACACTAAGGCACCACACTGTATCCTGTTTTACTTGCATGGGACATAACTAGGGGCTGTCATCCTGTGGTGCTTCTTGCTGCTGGAAAAAGGAAAAGAAGATGGAGCAGCTTTAGTGACTGTCACCACAGAACAGCAGATTCAGAGACTCCACTGCAGATAGAGAGGATCTCCACAGGCCATTCTGACCCTTGTTCAAAAACAGGTCTAATTAGATTGCATTGTTCAAGGTCATCTGGGGCCTGAACAGCCTCAAGGACAGAGGTTTCCCAAACCTTCTGGGCAACTTATTCTAGTGTTCAAGCATCCTCAAGTTAAAAATAATTTCTAAAGTCTAATCCAAATTTCTTACATTCCAAATTGTGTCCATTGCTTCCTGACAATTGTCTTCTTGGCATCCTGCTCCATCTTCCCTGTGTCACCCCTTCCTATCAAGGGGGGAAAATCATCAAATGACAGTAGATTTGCATGGTAAACTCTTACTGCACTAGACCTTACCTTATTAAAGTCTAAAGAACAAAAGCTTGCTTTCTGAACAGTTGAAAAATCACACCCCACCCATGATCCCAGACCTCCCTGGAGAAGTCACATTCTTTTCTCATGCTTTTCCTTGGAAACTTTTGTCCTGACCACAGGGGAGACAACACCTTCCTAACCTGGTTGTAAGTCAGGCTCTGAGCTGGCTTGGTCAAAAGAGAAGACTTGATATACCCAGAAGAGACAGAGCTGTTGCAGCTTTTCCAGCACAAATCTCTGGGAGCAACAACAGGACCATCGCTGGTGGGCAAGTGGAAGAGATGAGAGGATCTGCTAATCCATGGGGCAGCAGAAAACACAGTCAAGCTGTCAAACAAGCCTAATGTGGGAGAAGAGGGGCAAGAGTGGCACTTTTTAGTGACAATTACACCATAACAGGAAGCCTGGGGGCCACAGTGGCCATGATGAGCAAGACACAAAAGATGGCACCTCCACATGAAAAGCAAGGCCAGCACATACCCCCTGCAGTACCATGAATCAAACTAAATTCTCTGGGTACTGCAAAGGGTGCAGCATGTAATGCCACAGGAATTCCACTGCAATTCAAAAATAGGAGTCTTTTCCCTGTAGACCTTTCAGAGGGGATGTGGGAGTGGGGTTGGGTGGAAGCTGTCCAAGTGCCCTCCATGGACAACTGGAAAATACTTGAGACCCAGCCAGCGGCAACTAACCATACAGCCTGAAGAAGTCACAGGGGATTCCTGGCTCTGCTTTCATGTTTTTCAACCACTGCAAGGAAATTCCTCTTCCTACTTCCTGCAAGCAGAGAGGCTCCCTTTTCCCCCAAACCTCTGCTTGACAAATGAGGAATCCCTCAGACTTCCCAGCAATGAGCACCAGTCTGCCAATACATTTTGAGCATGTGGGTAAAACATTTCTCCAAGGCTGCAAAGGGTTAATGACAAACACAGCAACCTTGTCTCTGAACCAGAGCTCAGTCCATGAAGACAGGTCCTGATCCAAACGGTGTGAACATTTTGGGAGAGCAGACTCTCTAAATTCATCTGTGAAGGGAGATGCTCCTCCAGATGGTGAGCCAAAGTGGGTATCTTCCATTTTGGCCCACTAAAGGACTCCTCCTTCAAGGTGAATCTTCAGCAGGGGGTCTGAATAGGTGGGGCTCCACACCTGGGCTCTCTGCTTGCATAAATGAATCTTCCTTGCTAGAATCTGGCAACCCTCACCCCTGTTCTCGTCACACCTCAGCCCTGCCTCCCTTCCTGCCTGCCACAGGCAGACAAAGCCCACCACCACAGCACAAACACAGTGTGACCCTGGAACAGAGGATGAGCCCAGATGAGTTACCTGCTCTGCTTCCAGACAAGGCTGATGGTCATTCTTACAACTGCAGCTGCCTCACACTCTGGGTGAGGCACACTTTTACCTGCCCCAAAAGTTCTGGCATTATTAACACAGCTGGGGGGATGCTGTGTTTTTGAGTCCTTCTGTACTTACTGAGACTATTTGCATCTCCATGACCATGTCTGGGAGCTCTGACTCCAGTCCAGCACGCTGCTGGTACGCCACAAACATTCTCTGCCAGCATCATGACAACTTGACAAGGCAGTAACATCCAAATGACTCTCATCTGGACAGGCTTTGGTAACACAGCCAGATACAAAACACATGCAAGATGGGAAGGGAGGGCTGAGAAAGAGCCAGACATTCCCCTGGGATCACAGGAAGCACAACACTGCTGGAATAATACCCTCTGTAGTGCTCAGGAGCCTTTCATCAACTTCACTGGGTGCTGGACTCCAGCCAAAGAGCATTTGAGTCCACAAGGGATGAGGATATCACACAGTTCTTGGACATGCCTGGAAAAATCCACCTCTGAGGCACTGGCAGCACAAGTAGAAGAGCAGCCATCACTGGCAGGACAGTTTAAGTTTTGCATGGGTGGCTGAGTATCAAGATGCCAAAGATGGTGAGAGGGCAAAACAGGATCCTTCAGGATCAGGAGGCTCCCTTCTGTATGAGCCACTCCTGCTGCATTCAGAGATAACTCTCCATCTCCACGTGTGAGCATGGGACTGAAGCAGTAGCAGATGCTGAAGGGTCAGAGAGCTGCACTGGCAAAAGCTGCAGATGGGATCAAAAAGACACATTGTAGTTCAAGGCTGTGACCCTTCCACGAGAGATTTACAGGGGACAGGGAGCTAGAGGGCTGCAGATCGCTAGCACACAGCTCTGTTACATCAGAGGGCAGCACACAACTTCTTGAGGTCAGATTTGGGAAAGAAATACATTAACATTAGTGTTAGACCAGAAAGCCTGCAGGGCATTTTGCCCTGAGATAGGCTGAAAAATAAGTGCTGCTAACAATGGCATGGCCCAGATATTCCTGGAAGTGTTGGCTAAAAGGCTGTTCACTAAATCATCACTGAATCAGCCAAAGGCAATGCTATTTTAGACCTGGTTTTGGTAAGCAGTGCACAAATTATGAAAGAGCAGATGAGAGAAAGAATACTTGGCCTTAACTTGTAATGAGTGGATTCAGATCAACTTAAATGAAGAGATGAACACAGGTCTTGAAAGAAGAACTGAAATCCAGGACTGACCAGCAGACACTGCTGCATCATAGCTGTCAGGGAAATGGAACTCCCTGAAATTAAGCTGACTCCAGTGAAAACAAAGAGTTAAAGATCCTTTTAGAAATAAGGGCAAAAAAAGGAAGAAGCAGATCTGCTGAGGAGCTGAAGCTCTGTGTAATTGAGATGTATGCCTGGACAAAATTACAGTATGGTCCCCACCTTTATTCCAAGTTTAACTACATGGTAGTGGAGCAGAGCTCAAGATAAAGACAAAAAAATATTAAAGGTGGCAGCAGTTGGATGGGGACTGAAGTGTCAAGTGTCAGTGGGACTAGGTGGACAACAGACCACTGGGGAGGTGGCAAGTCCCAACTCAAAAAGTGTGGGATGTAGGAATATAGAGAGGGGCAAAAAGCAAAAGGGAAGAGTGCAGAAATATAAATATTCATAGCTAAAACTCAGTGGATGTAATATATGTGCAGGGGAAATGCCACCTTGGATCCAGAAGGACTGGAAAACAGCTGATAGGGTACTTGCAGAGATGCCTGAGAGGGTGAACAAGGACCACAATGAAACACTTGTTTCATTGGGTTGTCCTCTCTCTAAAGTCCTGTTCCCACCTGGTTATCTTACCTTTAAAGGGGATGAACTGTTTTTGTGGTTCTAGGAGAGTGCTCTTGAAAACTCCCAGCACTCACTCCTTTAGCCTGCATGGAAGTGAATCCCTCCCAACTGAGCTTTGAGCCAGCTGCAATTTACTCTTCAAAAATCTCAAACTTTTGTCTTAGCACTAACCACCAGCACTGCAGCAGAATCCAAAATCCACGGTATTGTGATCACTGCAGGCAAGACTACCACTAGCCAAGCTATTACAAGCCAGGTATGATTGGTTTGTGAGTAGCAAGTCCAGCAGTGCCTCACTTCTGGCTGGCACATCCAACACTTGTGTGAGGAGCAGTCCTCTACACATTCCAGGAAACTTATGGATGACCTGTGAGCTGCTGTATCATTCTACCAACAGATATCTGAGTAATTGAAGTCACCCAGAAGAACAAAGTTCTGATGACTCAGAGCTTAAATTACTCAAATATTGCTTTGCTGGCCTTATCATCTTGGTTTGGAGGTCAATAGCAGATCCCTACTGTAATACATCCCTTGGAGACAGCCCCTCTGATCTTGACTCAGAGGCATTTGACAGGACTTCCACAATCATCACAGCTGACTTCCATACATTCAAAGTTCTCCTTAACACAGAGCAAAGCCACAGTCAGGCCTCAAGGAGTTGTTTTTGCCTCTGGCATCAGAGCAGGACACCTGGCTTTAGAGGAAAGCTGTGTTAATTCCTCCCTATCAGCCTGCCCAGAGACTTCGCTTTTCTGCCACATGCTGCTTTCCTCTCTGGATCTTGTTATACTTCTGTTGACAGCTTACATGCAGGGCAAGAGGGCAGAGATCAATTTTAAGGCTGGTTGCATGTTGGTACTCATGTTTTAGGGTCTGAACTGAGGATGAGTGCTGAATCCATGAGAATAAGCCTCAGGAGAGGTTAACCCCCAGCTGTGCTCTCACACCATAGTGGGCACCCTCAGGACACCAGTGCCAACGGGGTGCACATGTGCATCAAATGCTTGGATCACAGAAAAACACTGGGTTTGTGATATTTGCACCCCGAGGGCAGGGCTGGCTCACTGCCTCACTCAGCTGCTTGCTGCCATGCACATAATGGGCACCACAGCCTGTCCAAGGGCCTCTGGGGATGGCTGTGCTGGGAGCCCCAGCACATCTCCATGTGTCTGTGTAGGCTTCCCAGATGGTACTGAGCTACCACCAGCCCTAGCATAAGGTTTTTGAGACATACCCACTGGGACTCAGACAGCATTTTGTTCAAGTTGCTTGTGGCTATTTGATAGACCTGTAGTCATCCTCTCCTGAGCTCCTGAAGGAGTCAGTCCTGCACTGCAAAAAGCACCAAGGCCAACCACCAATAACCCCAAGAGGTCCTGCTGCCTGACACAGAACCCACTGTAAGAGAAAGTGCCACAACACTGGTTCTAGGGATAGCTGTCTACACTTCATCCAGGAACAGGAACCCACATGCTCCTCTCCACCTGCCTCAAATTAAACTGTCCCAGGGAGGAAAGGACCAATTCACTCCATTGCCTCCTCCACTCCCAGCACAAATACCATCCAACAACACCACACTGTTGGAGGGGAAGAGGTGCCTTTTCCATGAGTGGCCTCATGGAAGCATCAAGACATGGCTCCATAGCACAGACATCATCCCCAACAAGAGAGATCTTGGGGAGACAGCAGCAGGAAGGAGTGCTGGATCAGGCATACACAGCAGAGAAATCCAGGGCTGTGGGAGGGAGCAGAGTGAAGCTGATTGAAGGAGGCATGAAGGGAGACAAACAAGGGAAGCTTGGCCTCTGGCTCTGCAGGGACTGCCTGACCTCTCCTGCAAGGGGCACAGCAGCTTCGGGCTGACGCCGGCGGCGAGCCTGCGGCCCGAGAGCTGCTGCTGCTGCCAGAGATGGCAAGCTGCAAAGCCCTAATCTGAAAGGACAGCTGCAGCACAAAGCTCCCCATGCTCCTCTGCCAAGCCAAGATGTGGGACCCCTTCCTTCTGCACTGCTCTTCCCCCAACCTTGGTGCATGTCCTGGAAACCACTGCCCGTTCCCCTCTGCTCTGCTCTTGTGAGACCCCACTGGCAGTGGTCCAGAGCAGCATTTGGGGCTATCAAGATAAGGAAAATGTGGACCTGTCAGGGTGAGCCCAGAGGAGGCCACAGAGGTGATCAAAGGGCTGGAGCACCCCTGCTGTGCAGACTTAGGCAACATAGGAAACCCTGTGCCACCAAGAACTGGTCCACAGATTTAGCACTTCTTACAGCACTTCCACCCTAAAGCATCATTTGTTTCTGCCAAACAACCAAACTCTACACACACTTGAAATTTAATTCAAAATAGGCTAAATGATCCCAAAAATCTCCTACAGGAGTCTGGCTTTGAGCTTGTGTTAGCACTAGTGATTCAACCCATGAACCTTCCTTTTCACCCCTCAGGGAAGACAAATCCACGCAAGTCCCATAAACTTCCTGACTTATATGACAATTCTCATGTTGCTTAAGCATAATGGGCCATCAACTTTCCCCTGGGATAAATTTGGCCTGGCAAACTGTCTTTTAGTGCTCTACATCTTGGGGGAGTTGATAGCATTTAGGGTTTATTTTAATGGGAGTCAGTAGCCATGATCAATTGTAAAAGCTCTATTTCCACGGAAATGGGAATTTAATAGATTTTTGAAAATGCTGGTTATTGACCCAATGGGCCTTAATGGCTTAAAAACAATCTGATTGTAGTGTGTATGAGTAAATGTGTGTGATTTTCAAATGAATACTGGAATAGGTAGTAAAAACCCATTTAAATGGCAGGAACCTGGTCAATAGGGAGTCTCCATTTGCGTGCTTGGCTTTTCTATTTCTATCCGAGTGAATCACGGCCATCTCTTCCTCGGAGAGGCTCACCATTTCCTCATGGCTGAGATCATCCTAAAGCACATGGCCCATCTGAGCCCCAGGAGGGTCTGGGGATGTCTTTCATTAGACCAGGCAATGATGCAGAGCTCTCAGAACAGCCGGGCTCCCAGATGCTTCCACGGTGGGAGCGGAGCATACACGGACCGTCTCTCACGGATGATGCACCCATTGCTCACAGGACAACTCCTTGGGAGCTCAAAAGACATGTGTGCCTCAGACTCTTGGGTTTAAACTCAACCTACAGGCTCCCAGCTGACAATCCTTCAGGGAAATTGCCAGGCAGAAATCTTGGTTTGTCTGGGATTGACACATATCAAAGACATCAACAGGAGCGAACTCCAAAGGAATGCACTAATTGCTAAGAAGCAATGAACAGACTAAACTCTGATATTCATTCCACTGACTGAAGCCCCCCTGCTGCAACTAGGGCATGTATTAAGGGTTATCACTCCCAAAAGCCCTCCAAGGTCTACTAAGCACAAGGCTGCAGTTATTCCCCATTTTTCTCACCACTGGAGCAGCTCCTTCCTGGCTGCCTTTTTTGTGAAGCTGCAGAAAAACAGAGGCCCAAGATTTTTACATCTTCGAAACCAAAATGTGGGTTGAGCGACCACAAAGAGGAGATCCAAGGACAGGTGTGCAATACAGCAGGGTTGGGTGAGGGTCATGGCAAGATCCCTTAGAATAAAGCAGAAAAACACCCCATGGACTTGAAAATTCCCAAATTTCAAAGGGACATCTGTTCTCCTGATCCCTCTAACCTTCCCCTTCCAAAATACAGTGACGCAGCCCTTTGAGAGTTCAGAGCCACAGACTGTTGCTTCTTCTGTTGTCCTCATCACTGGAATAAGCAAAGGAGACAAACACCACAGCTCCCCACCTGCTTCCACCCCAGTAATGCCTCTGCCACTTCCATGTTCAAGTACCATGGGTTGGTTTAGGTTGGAAATGACCCGGAAGACCATCTCATTCCACCCCTCTGCCATTGGCAGGGACACTTTCCATTAGACCAGATTGCTCCAAGCCCTGTCTAGCCAGGCCTTAAACATTTCCAGGGATGGGGCAGCCACAGCTTCTCTGAGACATCATCCTTGAAAACATGGAAAGAGCTGTAGTGGCTGGGAGTTAGTAAAAAAAATTCAAAAGAATGAGTTAAAGATCCAGTTTGGAACCATGGAGGGGATGAAAAAGAGTTCTGCCTGGGAGAAAGGCAATGAAGCAGCAGCTCAGGGAAGGAGAGGGGTCCAGCCTTGCCCTCCAAAGCCCAGCTGAGGCAGCATCCCAGCTCCAGCACCCACCAAAAGCTTGGGAGAGACTTGCTATCCACAGCACAGGGTGAGCACTCACCTTCCTTTGGCAAGGCCAATGCTGGCTGGAGTTACACTGTGTGTGGGAGAGAGGGCAAGCAAGAAGCAGCAGGGGAAATGGAGAAATATGTTTGCAGCCCTGTGTGGTTTTGGGAGGCAGAACTCAACAGTGGCAAGTTATTCTAGAGCCTGTTCCAAGCCAAACAAAGTCAGGGATGGTTCCCTTTCTGTCTGGATTGTTTGTTTCAAAGCAAAATGAGAAAAAAGACCCCAAGCCAGGACAAAGTTTTACAGGTCCTTTTTGCCTAAGGTTGCACAGATCAGCCTTGTCCCACCTAAGCTACAAGAACAGATCTGTAAATCAGTTATCTAACTTTTTGCCTAAAACAAATAATGTTCCTGGCTTAGGGAGGCCTTATGGTTTTTGAACATAGGTGACTGAGGTGTATCAGGAGGCAGCTTGGTCACCCCCTGACAGAAGGCATGGCTGACAAAGAGGGGCCAGACCACAAACTGGTTTCTGCATGCATGCAGAAGGCAGAACCCTGAGCTTGAGGCCATCTCCAGAAACAGCCAAAGTGACAAGGAGGGGAAAAAAAAAACCAAAAAACAAAAAAATCAGTCTCCCTTCCTCATCCAGCCTCAAACTGACAAACAGGGCAGCAGAAAAGGCACCACAAACACTGCAAGGTTGGGAAAGGATTTCTGCTGGTGCCAGACAAGCCTGCAGCCAGCTGCAATGGGCATCCCCATCCACCAGCAAGGCAGCATAGGCAATAAAAGGGTGGCAGAAGATCAGGGTGCCACCCTTCCAGTGCCTGGCCTGTCACTTGTGTTCAGATTCCTGGGCACTGGCAGGATAAGGACGCTGTAACAGGCAGGCAGCAGATCAATTTGCTGAGCAAGGATGATGCTCCCAGGGCATTAAGCTAACTGCTCAAGGGGAACCACACAGCCCTGTGGTCAATAAGCCCCTCCTCATGCACTCTTCACCATGATGGTAATGTCTAGTCTTCCCAAAAGATCCAAAACTTTGCTACATTCACCCTAAACTTCTCACTGAAGGGCAAAAACTTATAACCATGATATTGGTAGGGAAAGGGATTGAGACAGAGGAAAAGAAATCTGTTCAAGCCAAGCATTTCCAACTTGCTTTTTATATGCCTATTTTTTTTTAGGGTAAAACCAAATCCCAAGCCTCCAACTTTTTTTTAGATCCAGGCAATTGAGCGTCCCAGCCAGAGCACAAAGTGCACAAGCCAGTATTCTAAAAATGCCTTCCTCACAGATATAAAAAGGACATGAGATAATTTGTTGGGGAAATTCTGTAGTTTAACAATCATACATTAACAGCAAAAAAAAAAGAAACCAAGGCTGCCTCTCATCCCTAGCACAGCCCTTGTGAGGCAACAGTCACAAACATTCAGCATCCTCATCCATCTTCAAGCTTCCAAAGCAAGTCCTGTGCTTCACACCATCTCAGTTGGTTTGGGTGGTGCTGGACTCACTCCCTCTCACCCCACTGCCCTCTGGAAAGGGGCAATTTGATTTCCTAAATAACAGTGGTGTCTGGGCCAAGGCAAGCTAAGAGCACTGTGTTATACTAAGAGCAGTATGACTCCCCTGGCTTTGGCTGAGGCTGCCAGCCTGAGGCAGATGGAATCATCCCAGAGCCCCTGTCAGCGCCAGCCGCCGGGGGTCCTGCCCATGGCTGCCAAGCTCCTGCCACCCTGGCTCCTGGGGTCTCACGGGCCTGGCCAGGGCCTCGCTGGTGTCCCCCACCCACAGGCGAGGGTACAGCAGGATGAGGAGGAGCCCTGGGGAGACCTAACAAAGAGTGACCCCTCCCAGCTGTGGGACACACGCTGTTCCTTCACAATTGCCATCCCAACACAATCGGCCCCCCTCGAGTGAGCCCCCGAGTCGGCGGGGTTTGCGAGAACAATAGCTCACATCTGGGACAGATGTTTTCCCCAAAAGCACCCGGGCTGCCCACAGCCACGGGGCAGGGGTCTGTGCCCTCGCTCACACGCAGATCATGTTCTCCCTCTCCCACAGAGATGTGGTCACCCCCGGGGGAACCGAGCAGGTTCCTCCAGGAACTCGCTGCCTGGCAGCTCCATGCTCACAGGAAGGCTGGGGAGTGAGTGAGACTCATCCTCCCACAGAGGCTTGTTGGGAATTAACCCCAAGCTTCCTACCTTGGCAAGAAAAGAAGTGCATTACTGTGATTTTATTTCCTGATTTAGCACCCCCCAAAAAAAAGCAGGGAAGATTTGTGCGCATCAAGATGGGACTGGGAACCTCCCCTTGTGGCTAAACACCTCTAGACTCTCATGCTGCTCTTCCAGCCCCACAGGGTAACAACAGAGCTCTGGCCCCACCAGAGGGCATCACATGGAGCACTCTGCCTTTGGAAAGTGCTCCTGAGAGCCTGCACAGGCCCTTGGATGGCAGCACCTTAGTACTTTGTTATTTCCCTCTGGAAATAAGGAATTTTAATTTCTGCTCATTTTCTTAATTTCTGACTGCCCTCCAGCTGTTGGATGGGCTGAGTCAGACCCTGGTGTGCCTCCCTTAGAGGGGGTCTCCCTGCTGGAGCCACCACCACCCCCTCCTCTGCCACAGCAACACAGTTTCTTACCATCCCAAATCCTCTCTCTTGGCAGCAAAATCCCAATGCTGGGCTCCTGCAACTAAGCAGTAGTAACATGCCAGATATTCTCCAATCAGAGAATATCTATCTCCATACTACCCAACATTTTGAGAAGGTCAAAAGCAAATCTGGGGTCTTCACCCCCAAGCCAGGGCTCTGGGTAGGCTGAGGCACTCACATGTGGATGTGCCATCCAAACCCCATCACAAGTAAGTGACTTGGGAGACATCCTGCCCACCTGATATAATGGGCTCTACCAAAAACATTCCCTCCTATTTTTGCTAGGTTTTAAAACTGTTAATCCATAGGAAAGCTCAGAGAGAAGGGACTTTCCTACAAGGAAAGGAGAAGTTTTCCAATAAGCTCAAATCCAAGCAGTCACAAAACTTTAAAGCATTCACCAACAAACCATCAGGCTGCAGCAAAAAGTCCTGTTTACTACTGCACCCCCACAGTCCCAGCAAGTGTATTAGAGACTAGAAGCAGCAAGCTCAGAAGCCAGTGAACCCATCACTGCCACTTTTGGTGCTTCCAAAGCACTTTAAAGCCCCAAGCCCAGCAGTTGAGGTTTTTTGGATACAGCAGGACAATATTTGGGCACATGCCAGTAGGACTCCAAGAGGTGCCAGAGGGAGCTCAAAAGCAGCCAGAGCTCAGGTTCTGAGCAGAGAACCTCCTTGCCATGCATTCCTCATGGGACCAATACAGTCTCTGCCACTTTCAGGCAGTGAAAAATCACTGAAAACACCCTCTCCAATCCACCCTTCAAACAATCAACCACAAGCAGCAGACACCATCTCCAGCTGAGTGGAAACCCAGGGCACCAGGAATATTTCTCTGTCTGCTCTGGGGTGCCCTGACCCCCAGGGGAGCACTGACTTTGACCCTCATTCATGGAGAAAGTTTCCCAGACTTCAAGATAGACTAGAACCCACAAAAGTGTAAAATAGATTATAGAGAGTAGTGTAGGTGTATCACTTGGTGAGAAATTTAGGTTTGGGGTTTTTAGTATGTTGTGGATAGAAGCTAGATGGAGGGCACAGGGTGTTGTCCTGGGTTTCTTCTTCGTGCTTCTTCTTCCTTCTTCTCCATGGGTTTGGGTGGCATTTTGTAATGGGGTCGAGAAGTCCCCATTGCAGCTCTTTGGGATCAGTTATTGGGTTAAAAGGGAAAATAATCTAGGTGTCAGCTCTTAATTGGATAGTTCAGTCTTGAAAGACCTTGTAACAAGAGATTGTTGGCCATTTTGTGCCTTCTAATGAAAAGCTGCAGAACTCACAGTAGTGAGACTGTTTTACTGATAACTAATAATAAACACTTGAGTCCAAACATGAATTACTGTCTCAAGTGCCTTCAATCCAAACCCAGAAAAACCAAGGACTGGTACTGCCACACAGTTGAATCTGTTCTCTGCAACAGCATCAGTGGCCTGAGGTTGTATGCAAAGCTTTTGCAGTAACTTTGTGCATTCCTGCCCTCTTTCACAGTAAGGAAGACCTACTAAGGTTTCCTGTAGCAGGGGAAGAAGAAGGGGAAGGGAGCAGCTAATTGGAATGCTGTTTTACCATCTGGGGTTGGGATTAAGGCCTAGGCAGTTCAGCTCTGCCTCCAAGATAGCTCATTGCCTCACCTGCTCTCAGTTTGACACCCTTTATGCTCTCAGGTCCAGCGACATTCAGCTGAACATCTCCCGACAAGGCTCAGATGCCCCAGGATACCTCGGAGTGATTCCTTCTTTCTTGTGGTTGTCCACCAGAGACTTTTAGGGAGGTTAATCTAGATCAGCTTTTGAAGGCAAGGCTTAAACTGCAGGAGGCTCCCAAGCAGCCTTAACCCAATTAAGCACCAGTCCCTTAGGAGGGAGGCCAGCTAAGCTTATGTTAAAGCCCATCAAGTGTCCAGTTAATCAGGTACATTTTAACATCACAGCTTTGGTCATCCCAGCAGAGGCCACCAAGCCTGGAGACACCTCATCATTTTTCACCTCCTTTTGTCATTTAGGTTATTTCTGCCATTACTCTGGGCAGCGAGATGAAAGGCCCAGCAGCTCTGCCCTTACCCACTTTGCTCTCCAGACTCCCCTCCGGTTTTTCTTTTCACATTAACTGTGTCACACACCAGATTCTCATTGACTAAATGCCCGAGGGGGACCCTCGCTGAGTGTTAATTGCTGCTAATGAGCTATTGCTGCTTTCCTTCCAAGAGCACCAATTACAGCAGCACTCAAGCTCTGCAAGAGGATGGGAGCCTGCTGAAAATTAAGGCAAATTTCACTCCAGACCCAGACACTGGACTGCCAGCAACTCCTGGAAAACACTTGAAGTCATGTGAAGGGTGAAGGATGATAGTCAGTAACTCTCCTGATGTTGCCTGTCCCCTTGTTCCTCACAAGGTGGAGCAGGGGTGAATGGGAAGTGTGTGACTTGCTTCCCATGTCTGCTGTTGGGCTGCCTTGCAGGGATGTCTACACACAGCTCTCCACCTGAGCTTTAAGTCTCCCTCCAGCCACAAATGCACGGTCCCACTGGTGGGTTTCACCCGCGGGTGGTGGCCCAGCTGTCTCCCAGCTCAGCAGGGCTTTTCTGGTTCCATGCCCTGCCAGAGCAGGTGCAGGAGGGACTCAGCACTGTGTTCCAGTGCCCACTGACACTATTTCAGCATCAGCTCTTATCTCAGCTTCTGCCTCAGCCACAGCTGGCTCCATTCCCACCAGAGCTGTCACAGAACCCTGGCATGGTGTGGGTTGGAAAGGACCTTAAGGATCAACTCATTGCAACACTTCAATCGAGATCAACTCATTCCTGCCCTTCCAAAGGCAGGGACACTTTCCAGTATCCCAGGTCCATCCAACCTGGCCTTGAACACTGCCAGGGACAGGGCAGCCACAGCTTCTCTGGGCAACCTGTGCCAAGGCCTCACCACCCTCCCAGGGAAAAATTTCCTCCAGTTATCTAATCCAAACCTGACTCCTCCAGCTTAAACCCATTCTTCCTTGTCCTGTCACTACATACCCTTGTAAAAAAAAAAAAAAATTAATAATCCTTCTTTCCAAATCTCATTTCCCTCCCCTGGGTGAGGGTATAAGCTGGCACCAGCTGTAGCCCTGGAATTATAATGAGATGTTCACCAGCTAAGAAGCACTGAAGCCACCACTGTTCCTCAGCTTTTTCCTCTAATTTACCTCTCTCTAAGCTGCAACTGAGGAGGGAATTTTAAATCAGAAATGTGTTAAAATGGGAAAAGTTTCTGCTCGAGTGCTTACAATTGTGAAGGACAAGACAGAGTGTTGAGACCCTTCACCAAAATACATTGAATCTGTCTACAGTGCTAGTAAGAAATTGCCCAGCATCTCGCTCTGACTGTCTCAATTCAATTATTTTTGGCTGTACTAAGAAACTTTCACATCCAAATCACTCTTTGAGAAAGCCTTGACATGAAGTAGAGATGATTTAACCCATGAAAAAAGATCTTAAGATTTTTGGTGCTGCCATCTAGACCTGCAAGGAGATGCAGAGATCACCTCCACTGGGGGGGTTCCCTCTCTCCTGATTGTCCCAAAGCCACAGCTCTCTCCTGGGCTCTGGCACAGGTATGAGGAAGCAGAGACATCTGGGTGAGCAGCAGCCAGCTTGCTCTCCTTCAGTTACACACCCAAAGCTGCTCTTTGCATCAAAGCACCTGGCTCCTATTGTGCTGCCTTTCTGCAGTTTGTTACATTTTATTTCACGTTATTTCTTCTGTTTTGGCTTCCACCCTAAAAATCCTTCTGTAAGTTCTCCAGCTGCCCTGCTCGTTTAAGTACAATTCCTTACAGCAAACACAGCACCACTCAGCTCTGCCTGAACAAAGCCCCCCTGCTTCTGTGTCTTGGGGTTCACCCACCAATTTTGGGGGAGCACCACAATCCTGGCCACGCTCTTTGGCAAGCACAAGTTCACCTCACTTTTCCCCAAATACACACTACCATTTTCCCAGCAGTATTCCCACAAATAGATTTATTCTTCCCCAGAAACCATCCTCAGTAGGGATGGGCACAGGGAGGGTGGATGTCCACCAGCATCACCAGACTGGATGGGACTTTGAGCAACCCGGTCTAGTGAAAGGTGTCCCTGACCATCACAGGAGGGGTGGAACTGGGTGCACTTAAAAGTCCTTCCCACCCAAACCATTCAATGACTCCTTTTTCCTGTGATCTCTGAAGGAGCCAGCCAAAAGCAGCTCAGAAGACCTCAGTGGCAGCAGTATCCAACCCGTGCCCCCTCATTTCCCAAATGCCAGGCACACTGGATTTCATTTTTCTGAGTT
This sequence comes from Molothrus aeneus, assembly GCF_037042795.1. Classification (NCBI taxonomy): domain Eukaryota; kingdom Metazoa; phylum Chordata; class Aves; order Passeriformes; family Icteridae; genus Molothrus; species Molothrus aeneus. The sequence goes on along the minus strand of NC_089654.1, from coordinate 26,892,831 downwards.
TAGCCTACAATCAATCATTCTTGTTCTCTGCGCAGACCAATGAGGTCTGCGGAAAGAAAATTGCAAAAGATTTGTTATTTCCCTAGTGTTCCCATTTTCCCATTCCTTTCCCACAGAAGCAAGGGGTTTTTCTGTTCTGTTTTGTTTTGTTTCCCAACTTTCAGGGGAAAATCCTGACAAATGGAAGCCCTGATTCATACCAGCAAAAATTTGGCCTTTTTCAATTTAAGGTGGAGCCCTTCTTGTCTGAGGACGAAAACATTTCTCTAACTGCACACAGAGGCAAGGACAGAGCCTTTGCCCTGCCAAAACCAAGGCCAAGTGGTGCTGGGTTCTGATGGCCACCACAAGTGGAGAGTTGTTGTGGAGGCTTTTCATCTGCTCCATGATCAGGAAAGCACTTCCATGCTGGCTCACAGCATGGGAAACAAGGGGACAGGTGGTCACAGGGTGGCAATGGTGGCTGTCACCAAAGAGACTTCCAGAGGTGGGAAAACATCTGGGGAGGGCTGCTTGGGCAGGGACACGGTGTAATGCCTCTCCGTGTCACTGGAAGAAAGGCTCCCCATCCTCCTCCTGGGTTTTCTCAGGCAACTTAAGGATGGGTGAGAAGGACTCAGGAAGGGAGGAGGGAAAGTGCTGCTCCTCTCTATCACCACTGCCCAAACACAGACGCCTGCTTCCCTCCTCCCTCTGTGCCCTGCCTGGGAAGGAACAGAGAGAAGACGCAGACTTGGGAAAAAGGGATTCACGGCTCACAGCCTATCTGCTCCCACAGCCCAGGGAAAGAAAAGTGAAGGAGAAAGAAGATCAAAGGGCAGATGTGTCCCTAAAACCCTCCCTTGCGACTTTTCTTGACAGCTGCTGCCATCTGTGCTGCACCGCTCCTGCTCTGGTGGGCACCTCTGCCTGTCACCAACAGCAGGGAATGAGTTTACTCTGACACTGAGACAGAAACGGCTTTAAATAAAACGAAAAAAAAAGGTAAAGCCATGACTTTTTTTTCCTCTTCCCCATCTCCATACAGAAAGTACATTCAGCAGAGCCCTGAGGGCTGGAAGCCATCAACAGGGCTGTTGACACCTCATGGCTCCAGTAAGGAGAGCAGGAGGGTGCAAGTCACCGACTGCACCCAGGACACTATTCCTGGTCTCCCATCATGTGAATGGATCTTCCTCTCCATCTCTCCCCTGGGAGAGCAAGGGTCCCCTAACACAGCATGTTGATGCTCCATGGGTTTTAGTCCATGTGGGTTTTCAAGGTGTTTTGCACCTGCAGCACACAGTAAAGGCACACAACCTCCTCCAACCAAGGGAATCTCCTTGTGGGCATCACTCCCTGGAGCAAGATTCAGGAAGGCTTATGCACACCCACCCACACCTTTCCAAATCCTGCACCTCACATCTAGCACTGCTGGCTTGCCTCCTCCCCACTCCAGCAATCACAAAAAGGTATTTGGACACAAATTAAGAAATCAGACTTGAGACACATCCAAGGCAGGTGGGAAAAGGCAGCAATTCTTCAACTACATGCCTTGCCAGGGATCAGGGTAAGCAATATCCTTTGCAGGGACTGCTCTGCCTACATTTCCACTGACACATAACCAGAAGCTGGCAGCTCTGCACTGGGAATCCCCCTGGGCGAGGGGGCTGGAGTGTCCCTGGGGGGCAAAAACACTCACAGAAGGGTGCCATCTCACACCGCAGGATTTACTTCTTTTGATGGCAAACACACCCATCCCATGGGAAAACGCCCCTCTGCCTTCCCAAAGCCGCTGGTCGGAAGCAACACCCAGGCGCAGAGCAGCGTTGGGGAGAGGGCGCATCCCCTCCCTTCATGTACCACCCCCACAGCCCCGCGCCTACCGCTGAGGCGAGTCCGGGTCGAAGCAGGTCCTGGCCACGTCGGTGGCCCTTGGGTCGCAGCAGTCGCCGTCATCGAAGTCGTCCAGCATGTTGTTGCACTCCATGTGGCAGACGCCGTCGCGGCGCTTCCAGGAGAAGCAGCGGCCGGGCCTCCGGCAGTCGCCGCCGTCGTAGCCCGTGAGGGGGTGCTCGCACTCGGGGTCGCAGCGCTCGTTGCCCACCTTGCTGGGCTCGCAGCCCAGCAGCACGGCACGGCGGCGCAGGGAGGAGTTGTGCACCTCCAGCAAGCTGAGCTGCCAGGAGATGTTGTAGGGCCGGAAAGCTTCGCTCAGAGCGCGGTGCTGCCGCCAGATCTGCTCCCAGCTGACCGTGGGCCGCCCGCCGTCGTCCTCGGCCAGGTTCACCACACGGTACCGCGCCACCTTCCAGCTGCGCAGCGGCCAGTGCTGGTTGTAGTGGGACACCAGCTCCACGTTATCGCAGGCGGTCTGCCCGCAGGCCGGGGGGCCCAGCGGCCGCAGGATGGGGGCTGGCGGGGCCAGCAGCACCCACTGCTGCGGGAAGGCACCCTCCCGAAAAGGCGTCCAGCATTCCTCCGGGCTGGCAAAGCCAGAGGCCAGAGCCAGCCCTGCCGTCTGCCCAGGCACCTCCTCTAGGAAGGAACGCTGGAGGTGGGATTGGGACAGGGCACCACGCCACAGGGCCAGCCCGGCCAGGTGTCCGCGGAAGGTGTGGCTGGTGCCCCAGGCGTCCCCGCCCAGCAGCAGCGTGTGGCAGGAGGACATGAAGGCGCTGTGCAGCGGGCCCTGCTGCCCGCCCGAGCGGCCCACCCGCACCCCATCCACGTACAGGGCCATCCACCGCCCATCGTAGCTGGCGGCCAGGTGTGTCCATGCCTCAGGGCGGTAGCGGTGGTGCGAGGTCACCTCGGTGGCTCTGGCTGCCCGGTCCGTGCGGAGCGAGAAGAAGAAGCGGGCGTCCTTCTTGCCGCCGAGCTGCAGGCCGCGGATGCCCAGCGCCCAGCCCTTGTCGCTGGCTGAGTGCGAGCAGTTGTTGAAGACACCTGCAGCAGGCCGGGGACAGGGATGGAGAGAGAGAGAGGAGAGCTGGTAAGGACCAAAGAGCATCACCACTGCTCCCTGGAGTCCTCGGCAGCAGGTAAATGAAGGTGGGCAGAGGCTGGGCAGGGGGTGCTCTGCCGTGGTGACACCCCAGCCCCCATTCCAAATCATTTGGATGAGTAGGTGGAGCAGGCACGGAGAATGGCAGAGCCAGAGAGGTAGGATGGAGAGGGGAGGAAGAGTGTGGATGGGAGGAGAGGCTGAAGAGCGAGGTGTTTCTGAGTTGCTCTCTGTAGGAGTGCTCTGGCGGGATGGGATTAAAGGCTAAGCTTTTTATCTGTGAGCCAAAGCTTTTAAGAATTAGAGCACAGCAACCCAAAGCAATACAGGCTCCTCCAGGGACTGCTTCCCCAACAGCTTCCAGACAGATTTACAGCTCTGGTTTATGCTCCAGTTTCCCTCCCAGTCATGCATCCAGTGCTGGCAGGAGAGGGCTGTGCTGCCTCCAGCCTGGCGAGTGCACTCCTCAGCCCCTAAGGTCACCTGAACACAAATCCGCTCCCAGGAATAGCTTCTCCCTCTGTGCCCAACATGCTGCAAACCTGTTTTAAGCTGGGCAAGACCTGGAGCTGTGCTGACTTTCCCCCAGACTGCTGAGTGCCCACAGCAAAGAACCAGAGGCTTGCAGGCACGGAATGCCATTGGGAATCAGTGGCCGTAAGGCACTTAAACACTGGCAAGGATAAAGGGACCTGCTGCTTGAAATAAATGCCTCTGGGCTTCTAAACCACCACAGCCAGGATGTTCATGCAGGTCATTGGCTGAGGTGAATGAGCTTGAAGTCATTCTTTGAGCAGTGGTGTCTTCTGGGGGCACCCTGTTCTCCCATTCATCACCCCAACAAAGCGTCCCAATGCTGTCAAAACCCGCTGCCATGCACAGAGACACTTTTTATGTTTTTGCTGAGGTATTCCTTATCCTCCATCCTGCTTTTCCTACCCCTCACTGTGCCATTCCCATCCCATACACTGCCTGCCCATCCTCATGGCATCAGGATCTCGTGGTCCAAAACAAAGCACTCCTGCCTGTGCCACTGTCTTGCCTGTGCCTGGGGATGCCCCACCTGCTGCCAGAATTGTGAAGAGGCAGTAGAGAGAAGCAGAGGTGTAGAACAGAAGGAGCTCCAGGAGGAGCAGGATCTCCTGGCTCTCACCCAGGCAATGTGTCTGGAGCCAGGTTACCATGACCCCACATTTCCCCCATATGAACACGGCTGGCAAAGGCCACACCAAGCCCTGCTGCACCCCAGGAAGCAGCATGCCTCCCCTCCATCCATCACTTTCACCAAGGGCGAGCTGGGTGGTGGCCTCTAAACCATCCCAGGACCGTCACCACCCTGGGCAGGGATCCCTGTCCCTGCTCACTACAAAGGCAGCCACGCACAAAGCCTCCGTGGGCGGATGGGCTTGGGCCAACTCCTGTTTTCTGGTGGATTGTGAAAGGGAGGCACAAAGACCAGGAGAAGCCAAAAAGCAGGAGGCCAGCAAAGGAGCCTTGCAGAAGCAAGAAGGCAAAGCTGGAGAGTACTTTTGGGCTGAAATGTGCTGAGACATGCACAATCAAAAGCTATCTTTTGGTCCTCACTGGGGTTAAGGGAACAGGGCTTGGTACCTTCTCTCTTGGAAAAACTCATGCAGTTCACCTTGGAATGATTCAGAGTGCCCCAAATTTGATTAAACCCCAAGACAAAAATGGGAAGAACAACATCAGGGGTGGAACAGCCCCTGGGGTGAGTGTAAGCTATCATCCTCACAAACCCGTGCTGGAGCCAAGCCATGCCTGGCACTGCCTGATGAGTTCAATGCTGGACAAAAGAAACTTAAGTGAGTCCAGGTATAAGGGCTTCATCAAAGTGCACAAAGGGATGTAAGTAAAGCCAAGGCCAGCTCTACAGTAGGGGAGGAAAATCAGTAAATCAGCAGCTGGTGCATCCTAGACATGGCCAGGGATGACATCTCCACATCAGCAGCAGTGAAGGTTCTGCAGGCAGAACAGCACGTCCCGCAGCTGGCAACCACTGCAGAATAGTGTAACAAAAAAGATCTAGCACCAGGTCCTGACATCTCTCAAGGGCCTTCATGAGAAATCATCAGGGGAGCAGTTTGAAGACCCCAGAGTCTGCCAAGGAGCTTGGCATTTTGTCCTGAGGCAACCCACCAGAAGGGAAAGCTGTTTGTAGAAGTGTGAGGTATCTCCTCAGCAGCTCTCAGTACAACTCTGCCTCTGATCCCTCAGGCAGGAAAGGGGAGCTCTAGCCTGGTTTAGGCTGTGCACCTGTGCCTTAGGGGAATTGCCTCTGGGCTGTGAAGCAAGAGTTGGTGGTAACAGTGCAAAAAAATGCGAAGAGGAAGGTAGTGGAGAAAAAGCCCACAAAGAGATCAAGTGTGCCCCTTTGTAAGGACCAGACTGCAAGCATCCTCTCCCACTGGGGCCAGGGGTTTTGCAGCACAAGGAAGAGCTTTCAGCCACACTTTGAGACCCAAATACTGGGGGAAATTGGCTGCAAAAGCTCCAGAGGGTCTGACAAAGGCCAGGAGCCTCTAGTTACAGTCACCCCTCAGGGTATGCAGTGGGAACCAGCTCAGGAACCCAAAGAGAACATCTGGATTTCGACACAGCAGATGTTTTGGATGGTCTCTGGTGAAGGATCTGACCCAACAACATTGCCTACAAGCTGAGTAAAAACAAACCTCAGCCTGGCACAAAGGGAAATTCCTTGGGGTTCACCAGAAGTAGAGCAGGCATAGATGGAAGAGAGACAAAAAAGGTGGAAAAGGAAACAGCATCACATGAAAGGACTCCCATCTGCTGCCCAAAATGAGTAGGGCAGGGAAGAAGAACCAGTTTCCTTCCCTAAGAGTTGCTGTTGCAGGTTATACCCCAGCAGAAATCCCCTCATGGAGGAGTGACTAAGAACCATGAACAACCCCATCCAGTGTCATCTTCTTGCAGGGGTTCCATACTGCTGTCTCCTTATCACAAAAGTTCCATACCTCCTTGGTGTTTCTCATGGGCAGCTCCTCAGAGCACTGCCTCTTTCTTCTTCCCAAAGCAGCCACTGACTCCAGATCCCTTCTCACCCACCCACCCCACTCTTTTACAGCACTCTTCTTCTCATTGGTCACAGCTGTGGCCTGTTAAAGTCAGGCCTGTTCCTAATCTTTGATAATTGACCCAGCTGAAATTCCTTAGGGGTAAGATTACTTTCTATACTACCTTTACTTTCTTATATTCCATCCCACTACAATTCAGGGTGGTCTTGAGACAAAATGTGGCATCTAGGGAAAAATGAAACCAGCGACTCCTGAGCCTTCAATCCAAGCAGCAGCCACACCAGCTGACAGGACAGCTTGCTTTCCATGATCAGAGCTGCTTAGCCTGCCCTTACTTCCCAGGTACTGATGCTGGGAGAGCTCAGCTCTGTCCTGCTTTCCTCCTGCCTTCCCTCACACATGGACACTTGGAGCATCTCCAGCTCCTCCACACCTCTGGATGACCCCATGCTTAGTGGCCTCTCTTTCAGCAGAGCAGGAGCAGCAGATCAGAAGCAGAATCAGCACCTGCTGAGGGCTGGCAGCTGCTTCTGTCACACAAAATGCACCTGCTCACACAAAATGCCAGCAGCACTGGGCTGGCCCACTTTGGCCACCCACACCCAGGCCCTTTGGTCCCCAGTGCAGGGAGCCAGTGGGGAGTGAGCAGTGACTCAGACAGACGGAGGTGCCTGGGGCTGACTCAAGCCCTGGAGCAGGGAACCTGGGGGACATTACTGGAGTGAATGCCAGCGCTCACGGGTGGTGCTTTCAGCACTGACGGCTGTCCCACCCTCCAGAAGGAAATTAAAAAATAAAGAAGAAAAAATAGTAATAAAAAAACTCCGCTGGTTAGCTGGGAAATTCAAACCCCAGCACCTGCAGGCCAGACCTCCAGATGCAAACAGCTGGGCTGCTGCTGTGATAACTGGGAATTGTGCTCCATGAATCCCAAGGTGCTGCCTGCCAGCAGGGGAGCATCCAGGATGCTGAAGGCAAGGCAGACAGTGAGGTGGATGCTAGGGAGTTTGGTAGTTTCCTTGTACACAGCTGTTTTTCCCCTCTGCCACACACTCCAGCTCGTCTCTCCTACCTCTTGCACAGCACAGGTGTGGTTATTGTCCTATAACTGAGGAGATAAATCAGTGAAAGGGACCAGGCAAAGCAGAGGGAGGTTCAGTGGGATGATCACAAATCAAGGGAGAGTTAGGATAGAGAAGGATTCCCCAGTCAGCTTGGCTGGGGCAGCACAGGAGCCTGCACTGTGGGGACCCCAGACATTGTGGCACTGCCATCTGTTCCCAGCCCTTCCTAGCATCCCTGCACTGCCCTGCCGAGCTTGTACCCAGACACAAACACCCATCCTGGCACAGCTGAATGAGGCACCACTGCAGGAGGTGGCATCTGTCCCGCTCTGTGCCTGTGTGCCAGTCTTCTCTGTCTCCTCAGCTTCTCCATCACAGGATCGTTAAGGTTGGAAAAAAACCTTTAAGGTCAACTCCAACGGTTAACCCAGCACTGCCAAGCCCAAACAAACCATGTCCCTAAGCACCACATCTATACATTTGTTAACAATTCCAGGGATGGTGATTCCACCACTTCCCTGGGCAGCCTGTTCCAGTGCATGACAACTCTTTCAGAGAAGAAATTTTTCTTACTATTCAGTATAAAAGTCTCTTGGCAGCATTCAAGGTAATTTCCTCTTGTCCCACCACTTGTTACTCAGGAGAAGAGACAGACAACCACTACACCCTCCTCTCAGGTAGTTGTGGAAAGCAACACGGTCCCCCCTGAGCCTCCTTTTCCCCAGGCTGAGCCCCCCCAGCTCCCTCAGATGCTCCTCATCCCTTGGCGGTTTCTCAGCAAGCTCTTGAGGGGTCAGTTTTGGGTAGAACAAGCTCCTGGAGCTGCCCCCTGTCCCGTAGTGGCCCCGCCGGGCGCTCGGCGCCGCAGCCCGGGCGGGGACGGGGCGGTGAGCGCGGCTTGGCTGCCACCGTGCGGCCACCGCCCCGGGGAGCCCCGGAACGCTCCGTGTGCCCGGAGCCCCGAGCAGGGGGCACTGGCTGGTGGGCTGCGGGCAAGGGCGGAGAATCGGGGCGAGCGTGTCACCCACAGGGACATTCCAGCTCCTGGCGAGGGGAGACGGAAAATCCAGACGGAGTCGGGGCGGGATGGGGGGGATGGGGGAAGGGGGGCGGGCTGGGAGGACGGGGCGGGTGGGAACAGAGGGGAGGGGATGGTTTAGGGTTTGGTCTCAAGGGAAGGAGGAATATTCCACGCCCGCGGTGCTGACAGCACGGGTGTGGGCGCGGGGTGTCACCTGCCGGAGCGGGGCAGCCGGGGAGCGCCCCGTGCGGATGTTTGCGGAGGGTCGGGGGGTGCCGGGTCCCCATCCCTCCCTGCCGGGCTTTACCTGCGATGATGGCCGGGTTGTTCTGTCCGCCCTCCGCCTTCACCCACAGCTCCAGGGTGAACTCCTCCCGCGGGACCGCGGGCAGCGCCTCCGCCCGCGCCGCCAGCTGCTCCCGGCCGCCCGAGAAGTACAGGGCGGGCAGCGGCCGCTCCCGGGGAGGGTCCGGCACCTGCGGCTCCCGGCCCCGCCGCCTCTCCCCCCGGCTCCGGCCCCGGCCCTCCGGCTCTTCTCCTCCTCCTGCCCTGGCTCCCCGCGGTCTCCGGCCCCGCGGGGATGCGGCTCCGAGCGCGCCGTGCGCGGCGGGCCCGTGCGGGTACAGCCCGTGCGGGTGATGCGGGGGCGCGGCGCGGCGGCTCGGAGCCTCCATCCCGCAGCCCGGCACCGCCGGGGGCTCCCCGCGGGCCAGGCTGAGCGCCGCCAGCAGCAGCGCGGCCAGGGGGGCTCCGCCGCGCAGCATCCTCCTTGGGAACGAAGTTTGGGGGCTGGGAGGTGCGGGGCGAGTGGCCGCGGGGGAAATGGGGGTGTTCAGGGGGGCGGCGGGCGGCAGCGCCGGGGCACAGTCCCCCGCCCCCCGCCGCAGCCGCTGCCCCCAACTTTTCCCCGGCACCGCTCTCCTCCCTTCTGCTCCTGCGAGAGGAGGAGGAGGAGGAGGAGGAAGAGGAGGAGGAGAAGGAAGGCGAGAGCACGGCGGCGGGGACCCCCTCTCTGCCTGCAGCCGGGGCTCCCGGGGCACGGCGGACCCGGCGCGGCTCTCGGCGCTGCCCGGCGCTGCCTGCGGGAGCGGGGGATGCGTTAGTCGCCCTTATCTAGAAAGCCCCGAGGCGCTCCGCTCCCCACCCCCACCTCGAGGAGGGGTGTGGAGGGGGGGCTGCCCTTATTTAAAGATGATTATGTCCAATCTAATAAACCCCGAGCGGAGCATCGCCCTCCCTTCCCTCCGCCCTCCCGGGCGCTGCCCAGGATGCTGGCGGGGAGGGGATGCGGAGGAGACACAACGCTCCGGGCGCTGGGTCCCCTCCGCACCCCCTTCCCGCCCTCGGGGTTTTGGGACGGCACCTGCCCTGTCCCTGCCCGTGTTTTCTCCTGTTGTAGCTCCCACCTCGCCTCCATTCTCTGTCTCCGTCACCTAGAGGGGAGGAAAAGAAGCTGAAAGGAGGGGTCAGCCTCCCTCAGCCCTGCCCCAGGCGAGGGGAGAGGTTTCCTTGGACTCGGGGTCTCTCCTGGGCAAGAGATTTTTCTGCTTTTTCTTGTTTCTATTATTTTTTCCCTTTCCCAAACAATGACACGTGCAGAAAGGTGGGGTGGAGCTGCCTTATCTGAGCAAACCACATCCAAAAGCCAAAAAAACCCCTATGAATGCACCAAGGCAGTGGGCAGCAGTGTGAGAAGCATCTCACCCACCTTCTGCCAGACGGTACAGCACCAGTGCTGCCAGGGAGAGTTTCTCAAAGCATGCAGGTGAGAAAACAAACCCCCAAAGTTTCCTCTTGGTTCCCAAGACTCCCTCACACCAGCACATGGCAAAGGAGACTAGGAAAACTTCAGCAAGGAGATTGAGTGAGATGAGAAGCTTTTTCGTGCTTCTTTTTCATTATTATTATTATTTTATATATAATTTTTTTTCACTCCCAAACACTATCTGTGGCGGTCAGTGTGAAGCAGGGTTGCCAGCGAAAGCTGGGAGGCCCATTCCAGGGTACAGGCTTTCAAACCAGCAAGGCAGGAGGGAAGGGATTGAAGAATAAGTGGCAGGAGCTGGCTCTGTGGGGCTGGGGCTGGGCAGGTTTTTTGTCTTCTCAAGGTGGGAGGGTGATGGGAATAAGGGTGGGGGACTGGTGCCTTTAGTCAGGGGGAGATAGAAAAATACAGAGCTGGAAAATCTGAGGGTTAGGAGGGGTGAGCACAGTGCATCTCCTGCTGCCCGGGAAGGAGGAAGGTGGGTGTGAGCACACAGAGAGGTGAGGGCTGGGCTGGCAGGGTGTGAGGAGGAAGGGAGGACACAAGGGAGCCAACAAGGCCAGGCAGAGCAGGGATGGCTCATGCAAAGGTGCTCCAGCAGCTCCCGAGGACATTTGTGGTGTGAACCACATCCAAGCACAACACCAACACCCATGGCTCGTGGGGAGGTGCTGAGGAAAGGTCTGCAGCTCTCCTGCCTGCACCCCCTGACCCAGAGCCCATCCACTGGCAGTGGGGGCACGGAGACAGCCCTGCTCAGGGCCTGGCACTGGTGAGGTGGCCCAGCAAGTGTTGTCCTGGGGCCAGTGCCAGCAAGCACTGCTCACAGTGAGTATTCATTCAGGAATGAACCAGGCTCCTGATAGCTCTGTCTACCAGGGCCTGATAAGAGAGGATCCCATGGGATGGCTAATTTTGAATGGTGGTGACTTTATTAAGAGGCTGTTTGTCATCTTGCCACACAACATTCTCCCCCAGGTACTCCAGAGAAGCAAGACCCTCAGCAAGACCCTCAGCTGCCATCCAAGAGGTTCAGCAGCATGGCCTCCTCAGGGACAGCCTAGCTGGGACAAATCCAGCACCAAAGCAACAAAAGCCTCCAGAAGTGCACCCAGGCAGGGGCTCTATATATAGGCTCTGGCCTGGGCTAAGCTGCTCCCTTGACAGAATGACACCCACAAACAAACAGCTCTGCTGTCTGCAGGGTTGGGATGCACCAGGAGCTGCAAAGCCCACCAAGGAAACCACTTCCTCGGGGAAAGATGGGCAATAGCAGAGGAAGGCTCCCTGCCATGCCAAGCCCCTGTCTTCCCCTGCTCTGCCTGTCCAAGCCTGAGTCTGTCCAGATTTAGGAACTACTGGAGCAGGAAGCTGAGACTATGAATCATTATCCCATGTTGGCTCCTGAGCACTCTCCACCCAGGCAGGTTCCCTGGCAATCCTTGCCAGTGTGGGGCTGGTGAGGATGAGGATGGCAGGACAATGGGGGCACATCACTGGGCTGGCTCAGCATCAGGGGAAGAGACATGCTGGGATGCTGTTTCCATCCCAGCACCACTGTGGGCTGCAGAGTAAATCCCTGTCATTTGGGTAATTTTTTAATAATTTGCTTTAAAAAACAAAACCAAAACCAAACACAAACCAAAAACTCAACAAAAACAAAAACAAAAACCCAAAAAAACCAAAACAAAGGACCCCACAATTAACTGACCACTGAGATGATTTCCCTGCCTGTGAACCTGTGAGGGGAAGACTGGTCCTGTGGATAAGGTGGGGATTCCAGGGTGACCAACTAGTGGCAGTGTGCCCTCAGCATGTTTTCTGTCACTCAGGGAAGCAGAGTGGGCATCTGTTAGAGATCCCAGCTCAGAGCCAGGCCCTCTTGGCTAAGGAATGCAACAGCCCTGGCATCTTCCATGGAGATGATCTTTGCAGGCAGAGTGCCACTGCAGTTCAGATCTGCTAATGATGCTCAGGAGCAGTAAAACATGCTGGGTGGGAGGAAGGAGGAGGGCAGAGGGCTGTGAGAGGGTCACTTTGCCTGGTTATTCCTCAGCCCTTCCCCACTCGTTGTCCTTGCTGGCATGTCCCTGTTCCTTGGACCCTCTGGGCTGTCAGTCAGGGTTATTTGGGGTGGGGATTGGATAAGACAGGCTGATGATGCTGGGAAGGAGCAGGGGGCCAGGAGCTTCTGGAAGGAGGCAGGAGAAGGGGGGGAGCCCCATCAAAGTGAATGAGGGCTGTGGGATGGTCCCAGCACAGGAGTGAGGTACCCAGGGCTGGTTCACTGGGGGAAGGAGAGGAGCAGCTGTGGGGTGCACTGCAGGGGGAATGGACAAGATGACCTTTAAAGGACCCTTCCAGCCCAAACTATTCTATGATTCTAGGATTTAGCTGGAGCAGAGGCTGAGCCTTGCTTTTACCCACGCCTGTCAAAAACCATCAACAAAAGCCTTCCTCTCCCTCCACTCCTCCTCGGGAAACCACCAGTGATCTTGACATGGGAATAAAGGCTCGGGGAGAATCCAGCTTTTTTGTTCACGGCCAGGCAGCCAAATCCTGCAAGCCTGAGACAGCAAGCCTCAGCAATCAAAGGCACGAGCAAGAGCTGAGCCCGCTCAGGGCAGAGCCCCAGCCCTCCCTCCTCTCCCTCCCCAGCTCTCCTGCTTTTCCCAAGCAGATTAGGAGGCTGTTCAAACACTCAGGACCCCCGGAGGTCAGAGACGCTGGCCTCCCGCACCAGAGGTTTGTTTGGGAACTCGCTGAGTTTCCTGCTTCTGGTGGGTCTGGAGATAAGCCCTGGTGTGCAGCCACTGTCTGCTGCCAGCGCCACTAGGAGCCCACAGTCACACACCGAGAATCCAGCTCCAGAGCCATGCAACCAAAGGATCACAGAACGGTTTGGATTGGAAGAGGCTGTAAAGATCATTTATTCCACCCTCTTGCCATGGGCAGGGACACCTTCCACTATCCCAGGTTGCTCCAAGAATGGTCCAGGTTTGCCTGGACCAGGTCCTGTCTGACCTGGCTTTGGACACTTCCAGGGATCCAGGGGCAGCCACAGCTTCTCTGGGCACCCCGTGCCAGGGCCTCACCACCCTCACAGGGAAGAATTTCTTCCCAATATCTAAATCAAAACCTACTCTCTTTCACTTAAAAGTCATCTCCCTTGTCCTATCACTAGATTCCCTTGTCAAAATTCCTGTCCCCTGTGTGTTTGTGCCTTGCAGATGGATCTTTTTACACATCTTGTAAAGGATGAGAGACAATCACAGAGACCTCCCACAGGCACTCCCCTGAATTCTCCATGGCCTGGGGGGCTGGGTTCCCCTCACCCTGCAGCACCAGTAAGGTGTTGTTCAGTCCCATGAGTTTGGTGACAACAATTCCTCTGCTGAATTCAGCTGTACCTGCCTCAAGGCTTTAACAAGCCACATACATGACCTCAACTCCTTTGGCAGTGGAGCCAAGGAATGAATTTAAATAACAGCAAAGGATATGTCTGCTGCCTCATCCTCACCCCTCACACCTGCCTCCTCCCCTGTGCTCCACAGCCTGTGGGTTGCCCAGGGTAGCAGGAATGCAGGGAGCCCATGGAGGAAGCCAACTAGCCAGGCTGTCATTGGGGCATCAGCTGAGGTGCCTGGAAGCTGGTTCATTGCATCACCATCAGCTGCAGCAATTTCAGAGCAGCCTTGGACATCATGCTGGAGCCCTGAGCTGCAGCAGAACTGTGCTTTGGACAGCTCTGCAAGCTTCCAGTAAAAACCATTTGCTTCCAGTTGGGAGGTGAGGATGGTGAAGATGCTCAGCAGTTGGCTCACATCTCTGCATAGGGAAGACATTCCCTGCACAACAGCCTCCAAGGATCTTCCTGCATCCTGAAGTTTCACACTTCACCAAGAACTTGCAGGTGCTAAATTAAGATCTGCTAGAGAACAGGGCATGACCTTTGTCAGACAGGGTGTCTCAGATATTGAAAATTTTTCCGGCTGCTGACAAAAGGCAGGGACTTATCTGCCTTTATGTAATGTAGCCCTTCCAGCAGCCAAGGAGGAAAAGCATACATGAAAAAGCAGGGGGGAAATGGAATCTAGCTTCTCACTTCCATTCTGCTGCTGTTATTGGGGAGTTTCAGCCCCATTAAGTCAGGATAGTCCAAGCTCAGTGGGAAGTGCTTTGCCAAGAGATGCTACGCAGCTCCTGTGCCTGCAGCAGAGGCAGGATCCCAGAGGAGCTGTGCAGGCTCCAGAGGGAGAAGCATGTTGGTACAAACACAGCAGGGACCCCTCAGACTTCCAAAATCCCACCCCAGCAGAGCCCAATCTGCTGGCAGGAGCTCCAGGAGAGCACTGCTACACTCACGGCAGCTCTGGTGGCCAGGTGGAATAATGACACAACTTGCTGCATTTTCATCACCCGTGTGCCCCCGCCAACATCTGCTCGTTAATCCCCGTTGGAAATGCTGCTTGCACGATAGCATCACTTCCTTAATTGAGCACGAGTTCCCCTGCAGGAGGGTCAGAGCAATAACCTGTGCAAAGCTCCACCATCTCCACCATCAGCCTTCACCCTGCTCCTGCATTTTCAGACACTTTCCATGTGTCACCCAGACAGAAAAGCCATTTGCTAGAGCCAGCTGATAAGGCATGAAGTGAACACATTTAATCTGGCACTGGTATCTGAAGGACGAGGGAAGGCAGAAATGGCTTGTGCCACCTCAGAGCAGATGCAAAGCTCAGCAGTTCCTCAAAATTCACATTTTAAGATCTCTCATCTGACCCCAGCCAGGGAACAGCTGCAGCAAGGAGGAAAGGAGCAGAAGTAAACGAGCACAGTGGCTGGGGTGGAGGCAAAGGGGCTGTGTTTAACTTCTACCTCAAGGTAAAACAGGATTTTTGGTACTGTGAATCAGAGGTGCCACTTTATTGTTGATCCAAAACTCACTGTCATTGGGACATCCTCTATCCTGCAGAGAACCTGCTTTGTCATTTGGCAGTGAGCAATAAAAAGAAGCACGAAAGAGCCAGACTCAGCTCTTAAAAGCTGGCCAGCAGGGTTTTAAGTATCTGGGGTTTGGACAAGTTCATCACAAGGAAACACCTCTGCCTTCCCCATTCATTTTTAGAACAGACAAATAAAAATAGACTTTCCAGAAGAGCCACAGACAGGGGAGAGAAGGGGATGGAGCCACGTGCCAGCTGCCAAGGAAGCTCACAGCCTCCAGCTCACAACTGTGCTGTGGACCTGCCACTCAGGCCATTCACGTCCCACCTTGGGGCAGGCTGGAACCCTGGTTAAAATGTGGAAGAAAGGATGAGCACATACACACACACATTCTCCTCAAGCAAGAGAAAAAAGTGGTTATCCCAGGCTGGGAATATGACACCTACTGGTTTTTAGTGGACAAGGAAAAAGAGCAAGAGATTAACTCTGGCACTACCCAGTATCCATCAAGTTTTCAGCTGCTTTTTAGTTTCTTTGTTGGATGTTGCCCACAGCGTGGTTTGGCACCAGCACTGTAGGAAGTGGCAGCAGCCCCAGGTGTGCACCCCCAGGCCAGTGGCATCCTGGTACTTGTGAGTCCACACTGAAGCAGGACCTGGAGGCACCAAGAGCATTGACTCCCTCCAGCCTTTCCAGACAGACTGGGTACCTCCATTTCCCATAGGACTTGCACTGGGATGTGTCCTGCCACATTGTGCCTCCTATGCCAGTTAGCTGAAGCCCTTGAATCTTTGGTTTCATGTTCCTGAGCCCTTCAGTATCTCTATCAATGGTGGTATGATGATGGTCCACCTCTGTGGCCCGCCTCAAGCACAAAGAAACCTTCTAAGGATGTTTGGTGTTCTGCTCCTGAGATGTTTGTGGCATTTTTTACTCAATCTTAACCCCAGTGCCACCTTAAAACCTTCTCAATCCAGAGTGTCCACCACAGCTGTTGAGCAGAAGAGGGCAAAGCACAGGTGTGAAAACCTTGGTCAGGACAAGATCTTGCTGGCAAGGACCACCTCTTCCAAATCAGAGCCTTCCTCAGTGCTAAAACCCATTGGATGCTTGTAGCCTGCTCTCATAATCTTCATCTGAGCTCAGAGCTAATTAGCTGTTTTATCTTTATCCCTAGGTCAGGTTTTCCCCTCAACCATTTCTATGGCTTCTTTTGGAGCTGTAAATGCATGAGTGATCCCTGGTTGAGAAGGGTTACTCAAAGCCATCTCTGACCTCCCTTTTGTGCCACTGGCAGAGCTGGCCAGCAGCACTTCCAGCTCCTGCCAGACTCACTGTGCTGGCAAGAAGAGGAAAAATGCAGCAATTCCATTCTGAGGAGAGCCAGTAAAATCAGTAATCTATCACTTGGGATGCAAACCTACTGGGCAAGGTCTTTCCTCTTAAAGATGAAGAGGAGAGGCTGTTTGTGCCATGTCCTCCCTGTGCAAGCCTCCAGCTCATGAATCTGCTGCTGGAGATTCCCCTGCAGCTCAGTGTGACCATGCAGTCAAGATCCCACATTATCTCCTTGCAGCCCATTGCTGCAGCTCTACCACCATCACCCACAGTGATCCTTTCCCTCCTTGCCTTCTCTAGGGCCCTGGAGAGTCTGGAAACATGCCATGTCCCACACTGCTTCCCAGCTGAGCCTGGGGGCCCTAGGCCAGGCAGGAGGAGCTCAGGGATGCAGCAGTCCCTTGAGCATCACCCATTGCCCAGCAGGGTCTGTGCCTTTGTGCTGTTCCTGGCTCTCCATTATTGCCACCAGGGACTGTGCAGGAACGTGCTGCTGCACTGACTGAGGGCAGATGAGAAGAAAGATAAAGCTAAAGCCTCATTTTGCTGGGATATTGGCACGCTGGCACTCGTGCAACCCTCTTAGTTCAAGTTGGTTTTCTGTGAAAAAAACTCAGGTCCAAACTCATCCAGCAAAATCCCTGAATACAGAGAGAGTTGTCCCTGTAGGAGGCTATTTGGCAGCAGTGCTGTCCCAGGCCAGTTTGAGGCATTAAAACAAAAAGACCCTTTTGCCGGTACAGAAGATCTTCAGCATTGGCTGTATTTTCCCCGTGCTGGGGAAAACAAGCTTTTCCACCCTGCTGCTGCCCCTGGGCTCAGAGGGCATCCTGCCCAGATGGGTTTCCCGGCTAACCCCTGCCCTCACAGGACTGATTCCCCCTGCCAGGCTGCCAAAGCACCAGCAGCACTGGGGGCTCAGAGGTGTCCGCATCCCACCACGAGGGAGCGGCGTGCAGGGAACCCCCGGGCGAGGCGGGGACTCGGCACCCACCGGCCCCGGAGAAGGTGCTGCGGTTCTTGGTCTCCCCCCAGTGACCAGACCACATATGACAAAGCAGCAGGTCTGGCTCATGCTGGGGATTTCCATCCCCACGAGCAGAGCTGCTGGTGTATGATTACCAGGTAATTATACTAATCATTATTTCCCGGAATCCTCCCCGTGAGCAAAGCCCTCTCGCTGGGTGCGCAGGCTTGTGTTGCCACTTTTGGAAACAAGACCCTATTTCTCCCATACACCAGCACTAGAAATGTATATATTCATTCATTAAGGAGCACTGACACCACTGTGGCAAATGACCTGTCAACAGATTTACAGCAGGAAGTAAGTCACTGCCTCTGAGCCTGCGCTCTTAATGTAATTAAAGTCCTCTGTTTGGAATTCGTTGTTAATTAATATTCATGCTCTGTTCCCCATCTGCCATTCCATGTTACTGGATCCTTCTGAGATTGATCAGAGGGATATTAGGGCAGCAAGCAGTTAGAGAAAGAGGGATTGCCTGGTGGGAAGGGATTGAATCAGTTTTTTGTACAGGAGCAGAATTGCATCCAGGACCCCAACTGCTCTGAGAGGGAATGGCTGAAGCATCATCCTGGCTTGCTGTGTTGCTGAGGGCAAATGAAATGGATGGTGAGAATGATGGATCAGAAGATAGTGACCACTGGAGTCTCTCAGGGCTTGCTTCAGCCCTCAGAGGGAGGTGAGAAGCATCTCTGGAGCTTGGTACTTAGGATGAGCTGGCAGCTAGTGCTGTGAGTGAAGTGTAATTGAGATGAGTCCAATTGCTGGCCCTTGTGGTTTGGCCTGGGGGAGCAGCCAGGGCAGCCCAGCCCCATGAGCCAGACCCACAGCTCAGTTATTTGGGGGTGGAGGCTCAGAGGGAGTTCCCAGTGAAGCCACACTCACTTGGGCACATGCAAGGAAGACACAGAGGTGTGGGGTGTCAATGGGTACCAAAAGATTTTCCCAATCTAGTGCAGGGCATGAGAGGATATCTGCAGGGTAACAGGCCAGCTTCTCAGTGTGGGCACAGCCCTTGCAGTGGCAACACACCAGGTGCTCCTCTTAGAGCAGGTCATGGGCTGGCCCTGGCCCTGGATGGGCCCTGAGAGCTTGCCCCAGCCCTGCACAGGCTGGAGGTCTCCTCCTCTCTGATCTGCAGCCACTGTAGCATTTCCACAAGTGCTCAGCATGGATCCCAACACAGTCAGAACACCCACGGGAACACCCACAACTCCTGTACCAAAAATACTGAAACCAGGCACACACTGTCCACTGCTCTAGGTGGGAAAGATGTCCCCATGTCACAGCCTGAGAGCCTAGGGGTTGCCATCCCACTGAGCATGTGGGCTGCTGTAAATGCAGAGCTCAGCAGCATGAAGAGGCCAGGCTGGAGAGTAATGGCCCTGGTAGTGGCCCTGTAACACCCCATGGCCCCATCTCCAGGTGCTGGGGGTATGTCCCTCATACTGACCCATCTCACCCCACCACCCCATAGCGAGATGCTGGAGATGCCAGAGCTGAGCATCCTTTGAAATTAAGGGCACTTCACACACTGGAAAGCCTCCTGAAGACCCCTCCTGTTCCTGGGATAGCTGGGGGTCTGTGGTTGGTGCAGATTGGTAGGCAGCTGGAAGGCAGGCCTTGCAGTCAGCCTCTCTCAGCAAGAGGGCACTGCCCCTCTCCCTTTCCTGGGCACCTCTTCTTCCCCAGGAAAGGTGTCACAGGCACAGGTTATCTCAGGATGGAGGTTCCCAAGGGACCAGAGGGACTGGGGCTCTCAGCCAAGCCCCGAGTGACAATGGCTCTGTCACAGGAGCACTATACATGGGGTTTCCTCTATTAGCAAAGCCCTTTTCGAATGGTTTTGAGATCCTTAAACACAATCATAGGGCTCAAATTGGACTCACCCTGCTCTGAAAGCCGAGTCCTCCCGGTACCTCCTGTTTATATAGGAACAATCAAAGTGATTTATTCATCTGCCTAAAGCATGGCTGCTCTTTGGGCATCCATCCATTATCCTTATCTATGTGTCCTAGCTAGGAGCTGAGCAATCCATCTTACCCACCCTAATGCATGCCAAAAGGCTCTGCGTGCTCCAAGAGGGCTCTGCTGGGGCTGGCTTTCAGCAGCGTCAACGCAATTCCATTGACGTCAACCAGAGCCACCTGGTGTCACCCTCCCAGACAATTACAGCCCAGGATGGGCAGAACCAAGGTGGGCACTGAAGGGATTTGTGGCTGTAATCAGGACTGAGCCACCTGGTGTCACCCTCCCAGACAATTACAGCCCAGGATGGGCAGAACCAAGGTGGGCACTGAAGGGATTTGTGGCTGTAATCAGGACTGGATGTGCCACCAGGCTTGCCGTGGAGCGCGTGGCCTCAGTGTGCAAGGAGCACAGTTAACCCAGAGAACTTCTTGATTCTCCTGATTAAATGGCAAAAGGGGACCAGGGGTGTGGTCATGGGGCATTATCTTCTCATCTGTGATGGAAAGATCACTGTGCTCCTGTGCCACATGGGTAACCAGCAGTGCAGCTGCACCCTGGCTCCCCACCATCCCTGCCTGGGTGTCACAGACACATTTTATGAAAAATCCTTTTGCTAGGATTTTTCTCCTGAGAAGCTGAGAGCCTCAGAGATGAAATTTAAACAACGATTATCTGATGCTGTGGAATGCAACAGGTGCATCTGTGATTGGTCTCATGTGGTTGTTTTTAATTAATGGCCAATCACAGTCCAGCTGTCTCGGACTCTCTGGTCAGTCAAAAGATTTTATTATCATTCCATTCCTTTCCTTGCTAGCCTTCTGATGAAATCCTTTCTTCTATTCTTTTAGTATAGTTTTAGTATATCATTTTCTTATAATATATATCATAAAATAATAAGTCAGCCTTCTGAAACATGGAGTCAAGATTCTCATCCCTTCCTTCATCCTGGGAGCCCTGTGAACACCACCACACTTGGGATGTTGCAGAGGGGCTCAGGGGATGTCTCAGGAATAGCAGGGTGCTGCCCTCCTGCCTCATGGGGAAGAGAGGTTCCAAACCTTGTAGAAAGTGTAGCACCATGAGGATGTTAAAGCCCTGGAAGTGTTGAAGGCCAGAGGTTGGATGGGGCTTGGAGCAACTGGGTCTAGAGGAAGGTGTCCCTGCCCACAGCAGGGGTGTTGTAACAAGATGGTCTTTAAAGGTCCCTTCAAAACCAATCCAGTTTGTGATTCTATGATCTATGGTCATCAGCAATCTGCTCATAAAATGCGTTGTCACCTCCCTTCTCATCTTTCCTCAGGGACAAACAGTTGTGATGAGCTGAAGCTCCTTGTATGCAGCAGGCAGGTGCCCAGCAAGGAGAAGTGGAGTTTGTGCTCTCTGTCCCACTGTCTGCTGCTGT
This sequence comes from Molothrus aeneus, assembly GCF_037042795.1. Taxonomy (NCBI): domain Eukaryota; kingdom Metazoa; phylum Chordata; class Aves; order Passeriformes; family Icteridae; genus Molothrus; species Molothrus aeneus. Next base: position 26,872,263 of record NC_089654.1, on the reverse strand, counting down.
TCTGGGCTCTTGGGGGACTGTTCAGTCCCACAGCCATGGACTGGAGAGTGCTGAGACTCAGTCATGCAGGAGACATGGAGGGTCTCCATCCTGCACTGGGCACTGGGGCTGCACACCATGTGGTGGGCACCTCTTGGTCAGTGGGTTGTGTGACCACTGCAGAAACTGTAAACTAAGGGAAAATAATTCTAGAAGCTTAAATAAACTGCACAAGGCACAGTGTCCTTCTAAAGAAACCAGGAAGGGTTTGCAGCTTCCCATCCCAAGAGAGTACTCTCTCACCAAATTTCACCTCTTAAGGTGAAGCACAGGCTAAAAGAGTTTTCCCAAGGAAATTCAGGAAGAGTGTTTGGCCACAGGCAAACCAAATGGCTTTCCTGGCTTCTCTCTCAGAAAAAAAACGACCCAGTTTGGCTGAAATCTTTCACAGAAATTCAGGTTGAGGCAAATCCCTGAGAGACAATTTCTGCCTAAATGTCTGGTTTTTGGCATTGTCCTAACTAATGGGAAACACAGCCCCATAATGGGAAGTATTGGGCAATCTCAGCAACAAGCAGTGTTATCTGCTCTGTCTACAAGAAAACAATTAATTTTCGTTGATTTCGCTCTTTGAAGAGGATTTGTAGACTGAGGGGCAGAGGAGAGAAAGAAGACCAAAAAAAGGGAGAAGCAATGGAATTAGCCAACCATCTTCAGACTTGAATCACTCTTGATCTGTGGCAGCACCTGGCAGAGCAAGGAGAGGTGCTAAAGGCTGTGGATGGGAGACCTCTGAGCTCATCTAATAAAGAAGGAAAAGGCTCCTGCCACTGCCATCTCTGAGCAGGTTGGCTAATACAAAAGGAAGTTCCTGGCTCATGGAGGACAAGCACAGGGTGGTAGGAGTAGGGCAGCAGCATTTCCAAAAAACAGTCCTGGAGAGGGAGAATCAGGTGTTTTCACAGTATTTGAGACCATTTTCATCTGTGCAGAGTGGACAACCAATGCTCGTGTTGGGATTCTCTTTGCATTGGTGAATGTGGTTTGCAGCCTGCCTGAAAGCAGGACGCCCACAAATTTTTGTGAAAGTGCTCATGTTGGAAAGATTTCCAGCCTGAGGAATTAATGGTTTGGAATACCTAGAGAAGCTCTAGGTAAGCACCTGAAATTTGGAGAACCAAAGCAGATCCAGACCCTTCAGACCAATGCCTACAAGTGGGTACCAGGCAGCACAACTTATTTCCCCACTTCTGCAGCCAACTTCACTGGTTGAAGTGGGGTGAAATGACCCCCCTGACCATGCACCTCCTTCAGTGTCACCGTGGCTGGATGGGACACAGGCACTTAGCATCACTGCTGCTGCACTCATGCAGTCTGACCCAGTGAACCACCAAGACGTTTTGAGCCCTGTCTGGCTGTCTTCTGGAAATTCCTGGGTAGATTGTGCCAAAAGATCACCCAGGTTTGACAAATTTAGCTTGCTGTAGTGTCAGATGACTCTGTCCACAAGCCAGGTTGATTTTATAGCCACTGTAAGAGCAGGGACAATAACCACAAGCTTGGAGAGAAACCCACAAGCCAAAAAGATGGTTTTGTGCAAAGAAACACCCTTCACTGAGCTTAAGTCAAGCAATGAAATATTCATAGGACACTAAAGCAGTGGGCTCCCTGGCTGCCTCCTTATGGGAATCCAATAATACTGGAGACAGCCTTAATTCAATATTCAAAAAGCCTCTTTCTCTTTCTCTCTCTTTCCATCTCCTCAATGTCTCTTTGGGTTCAGAGATCTTCTGGAAACCTCAGCTTTATATGCTGGATGCATTAGTGGAGAGGAGGAATGGGGGGAGAAGGAGTGGGAGCACAAAGATGGGGATCACACACAGGACAGCTGGGGATTTCTGCTCCCCAGGCAGCCTGAGGATGCTCGGCTGCAGGATCTGAGCCAGCTCTTCCCAAAATATCTCACTGTTGCATGGCTTTTTTGGGGCAAGGCCCACACTTGTGCTCAGACATGTCTGGTTAGGAGTCAGCTCTGGTCCAAGAGCTGTGTGACCATGGTTGTGGGTGTCCCCACAGACAGACTCACTGCAAAACAGGATGCCTGGCTCAGCTGCAGGGGATGTCAGCAGGGCTGAGACCATTTTTGGTTCAGCATCTATTCTGCAAAACGAAGTCACTGAAGAGGGAGCCTTTGTCCGCCAGCATAGACTGAAAATTGGGATAGTTGGGCCTAGGTGCTCACAAGGATAAAGCCCTGAAGACCCAATGTGGCTGCTGTTCACATGGACAGTCAACATCAGTCAGGGTGAGGACATGGATGCTGGCAGGGCTTGACTGAGCTATTTGGGTGCTTCCCAGTTGCTGCTGATGCTACAGATCTTGATCCCTAACCTGGAAGAGCAATCCTGACATCCCTCTCCTCATTTCAGAAGGAGGCAGAGGTCATTTTTTGGGTGGAATTGCACTGAGCTAACCTCCAGAAGTCAATACTGACATACAGCCCCTCCAGGCCAGGAGATGGGAACATTTCATGCTGCAGCTGGGTCCTACCTACTGCTGGTAGGACCTTTCTTCCACTGTTGGAAGGGACAATACCCAGGGTTGCAACCAAGGCACCTCCAGCTGTTGAAGGTCCAGGGAATTGCTGATCCCACCAATACAAAAATAGGGGCAACAAAGGATATGAGCACTGGGACATGGCTTTCCACACCATCCATGGACACCATGGGGCTGGATGCTGTAGATGCTGAAGTTTCACACATCTCAGACAAATTCAGGGAAGAAAGTCCTCCATTTGTCATCTGTAGCTTTGAATGACAATGCTTTATCCATGTTGCAGCAAAGTGAAGATTTAGAAGAGCAACAAGCTTTCCAAGCACTTAGTGCAGTATTCCCCCCACTCCCCACCCTGCCCAGAATTCTTTCCCGGAGAGTATTTAAAATCCAATTATTTACTCCACAATGAACTGGTTATTTGGTTTCTTCTGGCATCTCCCAGTCACGAATGCCCTCGAGCAGATCAGTTTCAACCTTTGGAAAACCTTTCTATTAAGCATTTGATCTTGTCAAGCTCTTTTTATAGCCAATCTTAAAGCTAAGTGGGAGCCACTAGAAGGTTACCTGCCATGCTGGAGCAGGCAGACAGAGGCCAGATAGCAGGGACAGGCTACAGTCCCCATGCAGGAGGCTCCAGAGCACCAATGGTGGTACAAACAATTCACAAAAATTGTGAGAAATTAACAAAAGTCAGGTCCGCGCTCATGTGATGAGGTGAGGATGGAGAGTTCCATACTGCTCTGAGCTGCTTCCCATCTCCAAGGCAGAGCAGGAGCCCTTTGGGGAAAAGAAAGGTGCTCATCCTGTTGGTACCATTCCCCTGGTCTGGGGGCATCCCACAAAAGGAGAGTGTGAGCAGGATGCCTGCAAGTCCTTTCACACCTTCTTCAAGAGCCTGGCACTAGTGAGGCCCCAGCCAAACTCCATCAGGAACCTGACATGCTGTCTCCCCTAACCGTGTTTTCCATGGCAGAAAAGAGATTTCTTTCTCTTTCTTGTTCTAGCATCTCCAGTCCTGATGCTGATCATGCAAACACAGTGCAGACACTCTTTCTCCTTACTGGTCTTTTATAGATTCTGGTTGCAGCTACACTTGCAATTATTTTAAGACTTTCTGGCAAAGAACCAGTCCCACAGATTATTGCTTTGGAGCCCATTTCCCTGGACATTTGAAGCCAGTGCAGGTCTCCTGATGGGATCTCAGGAAGCTTTGTCCCTTGACTCTTTGCTGGTTCTCAAGCTGCATCCAAGCCCTGTCACCCCATAACACTTCCTGCCCCATCTGCCAATGCCTTGGGGCCACCCTCTCTCCTTTGTGACTTCAAGCCAGGTGAGACAGCTGGGCTACATCTCCTAAGTGGAACAGGAACTTTCTGCTTCTGGAACACTTGGCATCACCTGGTCTCCATGAAAAGGAGCAACCGTTTGTTTACCGTGCACCTAAAGGAAGTTCCCAAAAGGCACTGCTGATTCACTGTCAAACAGGAATTTGATAATGTCAGGCTCAAACTCTTCCCTGTCTGAAGTAGAATCTCAGATACAGCATGGCAAACCACAGCCCTCACACAGATACAGCTGCAGTGCCATAGCATTGTTGTGTGTCTAGGCTGGAAAGGCAAGGCAGGTGTTTTATCCCATGGCAATGTGTCCCTGGAGTTCACCTACTCAAAAACCAGCTGATTTGTGGTGAACAGAGATGACAATGCTTGGTTTTCTCCAGGTTTTGAGTCTTTAACTCCCAGTTTCAGAGGTCCAAACCAGGCTTTTTCCAGTATATGCAGTATTGTTCCATGATGACTGTTGGTGAACACCAAGATATAGTTGATGGATCTTGCAGACTACACTGGGAACAGAAAGCAGAGACATGCACTGATGCTTCAGGGGGGAAAGTAAGGTATAAAGAACGTCCAAACAAGGTTACATGGGAGATGTGTGGCAGAACAGGGACAGGATATGGGGTCTACAGTTACAACCCCCTCGTCTTGAACCATTTCTTCTCAAAGACAGCTTGAAAATCCTGAAGGTCAGGATTTCAAAATCCTCTTGGGTTGCTGATGGGTGAAGGACAAGCTCTGCCCCATGCAGCAATGGGTGCTGGGGTAGCCCCACAATCCCACCTGCTCCCAGCTTCTACCTTGATGAACCCCCCTGAGGAGGTGGGGCCACCCACAGGCCCATAAGCCTTCCAAGAAGTCCTTTGCAAGGAATAATGCCTCTGATGGATGTTGCCTGTCTGCATGAATCATCTGCCAGTAAGTCACGAATTACTCAGATGTGTCTGTTATCCCCAATTATTCCCTGATTCACGTGGCAGCTTACGCAGGAGTTCCTTGATTAGGCTGATCAATATCGAGCGCCCTGGCTTGCTGGCCTGACATTCTCATCCATGGAAGCCTCCAGGCCATAAACCATTCTTATCCAAAATCTTGACCTCATGTTTAATTTTATCACCGTTGACGTTAACGGAGGTTAGTTAGGTTTGAGCACGCACTGGAAGTGAAGCTTTCCTGTACCAGGGCCTCCATGCATTTCCCAGCCCTGACTGATGACCTGAATTCAAGGATGCCTTTTCCCTGGCTTCGACAGGCTTCAGCTTGGCGCACGCATAATTCCTGGAATCAGTTCTCCACCACTGATGATGAATCAATCATTTGCTTTCTGAACGTGTTCCACAGAATTCCCTCAGCCTTCAACATGCTGGCAGGCTTTCCCACCACAAAATTAGTTGGCTCTACAGCTTTTGGGATAGTGAGCACCCCATGTATGGTTCCTGTCTGGAAGCAAATGGATTTAAACATTTGAACTTTTGTGGGATGATCTTTTTCAGCAAGCCTCAGACTTGGTGAGAGCCAGACTCAACAAAAAAAGCATTGGTGGGCAGAGGGTGGTTGAGGAGAAGGAATGGTGCATAGGGCTGGTGTATTGACATCAGTCAGCCTGATGTAGTCTAGAGAGGGCTTTTGCAGAGCAGAGCCCTTGACCTCACCTGAGTGGTTTGATGGAGAATCCCTGCGATGCTTAAGTTGAACACACAGCACGTATCTGTAAGATTGGTTGGTTTGCTTAGTTGTGTAAAGCCAGAAAATCATCCAAGCTCCCTCTCTGGTGAGTGAAAAGACAAGCTATAGTTCAATCCAGGAGTTAATTTATCCCAGCTGTTTGGGACAACTGGCACAGATGGGATGGATAACTCTCACATAGCTGCTCATTCAGTCCTTTTGTCACTGGACAATAGCTTTTGCTGCCATAACTAGTTTTTGGATGGCTGAAGCTATATGAAATGAATCCTACCTCTTGGTGCCCACCTGCACCTCTGCAGATCTCTCCCACTGTCTGCACATCCCATTCTCCAAGGTCCACTTCCACACATTATCCCCCACAGCTGCTGCCTGAGGAAGGCTGCACCTTCACAGCCAGCAATGGGAGAGGAAAATGCAGGGCACCCCAGTTCACAGGGCAAACCTTGTTTGGCCTTTCCCATAGAGGATCCTTCTGCCAGGAACAGGGACCTCCCACAATATCCCACAATATCTCCTTGTGCTTCACTAATTTTACTGGCAGAAAGCTGTTTCCTCCATTTTTCATAACTTTTTTGCTGCAGTTTAAACCAATAGCTTCTTGCCTGTTTCTCAAGAGACAGGTGGTTTTTTGTTTTTTTTTCCTTTTGGGGTGTTTTTTGATATATTTGGAGACTGTTTCTACACCCTCTCCTCAGTCTGTTCTTGGTAAACTGCCCCAGCTCCCTGGTCTTCCCATGCTGGCTAATTTTTCCACCCTAACACTCTATGTTTCCAGTATTTGGGAGGCCACTGAAAACCAAGATTCATCCATCTCCACAAGCTGATTGTCAGCATCCAACAGAAGAGCCCAGAGTCAGATTGAGAGCAGCCTCACAGAGAAGGGTTTGGGGATAGCAGTGGGTGATGTGCACTCACTTGGGGACAGCAGTGGGTGATGTGCACTCACAGCCTCCCCTTTGAGGAAAGGCTGAGAGAATTGGGGTTGCTCAGCCTGACAAACTCTGGGGAGACATAATTGTAGCTTTTCAATATCTAAAGGAGACTTAAAAGAAAATTGAGACTTTTACCAGACCATGTCATAATTTGACAAGGGTAAATGTCTTCCAACTGACAGAGGGCAGGTTTGATTAGATATTAGGAAGAAATTCTTAATTATGAGGGTGATGAGGCCCTGACACCCTGGTTGCCCAGAGAAGCCATGAATTTAATGCCTCATCCCTGGAAGTGTTCAAGGCCAGGCTGGATGGGGTTTAGAGCAATCCAGTCTAAGGTGTCCCTGCCTATGGCAAGGGTTTGGAACTATATGATCTTTAAGGTCCCTTCCAACCTAAACCATTCTGGGATCCTCAGACCATGATTTGGATTTTAGAAAGGTGTCCCTGCTTTCCTAAAGACACACAACTCCAAAGCCTGGTAGGGAAGTTCAGTGGGGCAGGGGATCCCCAGCATCTCTGGAAATCACATCACACTAGCTTGAGTGCCAAAAACAGGGCTGGGGGAAGCTGAAGTCTGAACATTGGCCCAGTGTGTGGGTGCTTATGTATTGGCATAATAGAGAACACATTTCCCAAACGGAATAAATCATTTTTTTGCCAATAAGTTAATTGTTGAACACTGCCTCTCTTCAAATTATTCATGAACAGATGACAACTTTCTCTAATCATTAGTCCTAATTATTCACTCCATCTCTCCTATTAATAACATGCAGGCAGCAGATTGACAGTAAACAGCTCCATGTAATTATTTTGCTTAGTGAAGTTTGAAACAGAAGCAGTGCCAGGTATTTCTGATGGGGCACAGATTGCATGGCACATCCCTTCTTACCCACCACGTGGCTATGAAATTGTAGAACTGCATTTCTGGTGTGAATGCCCCCATTTGCAAAAGAAACGTGTGCCAAAAAGCTGCTGGTTCCCAGGCTCAAAGGCATTTGTTTGAATATCATTGAACAGTGAACACAAAGAAGGACCAAAGCAAATATCTTTTACTGAGCTCAATAAATCACCAGCCTCAGTTTTTCAGGAAACAGCTTTCTCCAGGTCTGCCATTTATCTGTATATTGACAATGAGAGAATTTCCCACCTGAAACTAGGAGTGATTTATTGCAAGGGTACATGCAGAGTATCCGATATTTAATTAGCATGATGTCAGTTAGCTACATCACATTGGTTTCCTCCATTCACACCATGATCTAAACATAATAAGGCACCTGAGCTGTATTTGCAACCCTCCACCTTTCTTTCCTTGTTACCTGGACAAAGGTGCTGGACAACACCACATCATCAGTAAGTTGCTTAAAGCTTAATTGTTTTAAGGGCATTTGAGGTTGTAGCCCTAGATTTCACCTTTAGCAGGAAATAGAAATAGGAATCTCCTTTATGCATAGAGACCTAAATTTAAAGCCTTAAGGCAGGCAAAAATTGACTGCTCCCAAGCATGCACTCATCCCCTGGAAGCAGCAGCTGCAGCATTAACTCAGGACCAAAATCCCTGCAGGAGAAAACGTATTGACTTCTGATGGGGAGAGCTCCTGTCTTGGTTTTAAATTCACTCAAGATGCAGAGTTTACTCAATTATCAGCTGTCTTTAAACTGGAATGTGGCTTCACTCCAAATATCAGGGGCAGGGGAGATGATGACAACCAGGTTAACCCTTTGTTTACCTTCCAGCTAGACTGAGGGTGGGCAGCAGGATGGCACTGAGCAATTTGTCATACATCCACCATGCATCTCCAAGGTTAAAGCTTTTGGCTCGGTCCCTCACACACAGAAAGGGATTTGACACTGGCTACGCCTAGGAGGACAGGTGGGAAAAAAATCCATGTGGTGTGGTACCCAATGGGAGGATGCTCTGTTCACAAGCCCCTTTTTGTAAGGAGACCCCATGCAGTACAAAGGACTCTCTGTCCTCAGGGGAGACCCAGGGCTGTAAAAACAAAGAGAGACACCGGGAAAGCGTCTGGTTCATTATTCCCCTCTGAAAACCCCTCCAGCTTTTTAAAGGAAGTCTCTGGCTATGAGGGGGGTGTGGATTAAGACTGAGATTCATTGGAAGAGGCAAAGGGGAGAGCTGGCAAGATTTAAATCCTCCCCAAATGCCTTGGGAAGCATGGAGGGTTTTGGGCTGGCAGCCGGGCCCACATGCCAGCAGATGGGGCTCCTGGGAGAGGTCAGAGCTGCAGCAGCACAGAACACTTTGCTCCTCTAGGATGCATCTGAGAAGCACCACTTCCCTAAAGTAGAGGTTACTTTATTGCCACTGATTTGTGAGGCTGTAGAGCCATAATCACTAGTGGCTCTGAGAGCAGCAAGAAGCTGGATAGAAAGGAAGGACCAAGCAGTACAGTTTTTTGAGTGCTGCTCAAAGTCTATATTGAGCCATAAATACAAATTCTGCTAGAGCAGGAAGGTTAAACTCTATTTGGGATGTTAAAGCCCAGAGCTGCTGGTTTCTGGGAATCCCCTGTGTGTTACACTGTGTGGTGGTGGAGCAGCAGGCCAGAGGCTTCACAAACTGAACCCTGACTTGAGCCCACAGAAGCCGTGAGAAAGCTGACAGCTCTTAAGTGAGAACAGAGTCTGCAGCACTGAAAAACAACTTTTTTTCCTTCAGAAAAACTCTAGGACTGTGGAAAACAACCTGCTTTCCCTGAGAAAGAACTCCAGGACTGTGAAAAACACTAGCCACCTGTATAAACTGTTTTTACACCGTTAGGTAGGAGAATGAAAACAATATGTCACAAATAACTCTCTGTGCACGTACACACAGGGGGATTGAGTGACTGATCAATACAGGGTGACAACTTGTTACTGATCAATTAGGGACAGACAGAGGATGTTTTAAAACTCCATATGAAGAGATGCATAAATAAACTGGGATTTTCTTCTTTTTTGCCTCATAAAAAAGTGTGTCCTGCATCTTTCTTAAACGAGCACCACAGTGACACACAGTTCTGACCTGAAGCTCACAGCACCATCCTTGCCTCTTGCTGCTGGCAGGATGCTCCTGCAGAGCAGGATTTGCTCTCGAGGGAGCCGGGGAGCAGAGCCCTTCCCGGCAGCAGGCAGAGATGGGAAGCTGCATCTGTCCTCTGTGGGAAGGACGGTAAATGGCCTCTTGCCTTTGTCATTACCTCGCAGATATGAGTCTGGGAAGCAGCAGGCTGCAATAACCGGGTACGGAGCATCTTCACCTGGGCTGAGTTTGCCCTCTGATGGCAAGCGCTGGAACTGAGAAGAAGCAGCTCTCAGAACCTTGTCTTCCCTACTGCAGCTAATCTCCCGATGCTGAAGCAGCATGCTCGAGTGCTGCTGCCATGAAGGCATCCTCAGCTCCTGGGATGAAGTCTTTCCCAGTGAAGGAAGCTTCTGCTCGGCCATGACAGCCTAAATTGTGCCCTGCCTTACACAGGGCTGGGGGGGACAGGGGTGGCAGAGGCCAACTGAGGCAATGCAGGGATGCTACAGCAGCTCAAAGGGGGTAAGAAGGCCACAGAAAGTTTTTGTATGGACTAGTTTAAAAAAAGCAGGAAAACAAAGGAAACTAAACTCCTATGAAGACAGGCTAGAAGAACTGGGAGTGTTCAGCCTGAAGAAAAGACTTCAGAAAGACCCTAGGGTCTAATGGGACTCCAGGAGAACTGGAGAGGGTTTGGAAAAGGGTCTGGAGTGGCAGGACAAGGGGGAATAGCTTCACACTGACAAAGGGAAGATTTAAATGGGATATTAGGAAGAAATTCTTCCCTATGAGGATGGTGACACACTAGAACAGGTTGCCCAGAAAATCTGTGGTTGCCCCATCCCTGGAAGTGTTCAAGGCCAGGATGGATGAGGCTTGGAGGAACCTGGGCCAATGAAAGTTGTCCCTGCCTATGGCAGGAGGTTAGAACTAGATAATCTTTAAGGTCCCCTTCAGCCCAAACCATTCTATGACTTTCTACCAGCCATCCAGAGCTTACCCCAAACCAACAGCTGACTCTTTTGGGGGGGTTCTTGCAGCACTAACCCTGTAACCTGCCATGCACCCAGGCTAGCAGAGGCAGGGGAAGCAGCCAAGGAGCTGAGGGCTGCCCCATGCAGGGGACAAACCAGGAGCCCAGGGTACTCATCAAAAAGGCTCCAGCCTGAGCACAGCAGGGAGGGCTGGGTTCTGGTAACAGGGTCCACCAGCTCTCAGACACAGCAGTGGAATCATGTCCTTGGCCCATCCAGAGGCAGCAGCAGATGAGGCAGGACTGGAAACCAGCTACCAAGAGCAGAGGCACCAGGTCCCACCCATTGAGAGGGTTAGGCATCATCACCCTACATCCTAAGGAGGGGAGAAGTCCTGGGATTACCTTAAATGTAGTGCCTGGGCCAAGTGCCAGAGGATGTGTGCATGGAGCTCCCAGATGAGGCTGCTCAAGGCAAGCAACACTTCTTGTGCCCACAAGGTCCTGACACCTGGCAGGATGCTCCCTCTCCTCTGTTTCTCTGCTGAAAGAGAGAAGCTGTGGTTGCCCCAAGCCTGGGAGTGTTCAAGGCCAGACTGGATGGAGCTGGGAGCAGCCTGGTCTAGTGGAAGGTGTCCCTGCCCATGGAATGGGGGACTGGATGATCATTAAAGTCCCTTCCAACACAAACCATTCTGTGCTTCTAGGACTTTTGCTTTCCATAATAATAAGGGAGGGAGCTTTCAGAGATAGCAGCACATGCTCATGTTCAAAGACCCAAATGCAGTCCACTAAATAGACTTGTTTCATACTGTAAGGGCACATAACTACATCAATGCCATCATATTTTGTGGGAGAGAAATCAGCCTAAGGATTATTACAGTTAGACAAGAAGGTAATTAGACATGGTGTGTTAGCTGAGTGGGAGTGACAAGGGGGGGTTGAGTTTGTGGGGTGTCAATGGGAGCAAGTAAGGAACAGCTGAGCCTTGCTGCTGCACTGCATGAGAAGCAGAGAGCTTGGCAGAGCTTCAGCATCCCAAGACAGACCTGGGGTTGCACAAGCTGAGTCTGGGTCAAGCCTGTGTGTGTGAGAAACCATCTCTATCCATGCTTATGCTGAGCAGAGGGTTTAGTTAATATTTGCCTAGAAAACCTACTCCTAATAGGAGGTCAAACACTCTTGGAGCAAAAGGACATGCCATAAGGGAACCTTCACTCTACCCCAGGACACATCCACTGCACTGTGGTGTCTAATAATAAGATGGTATCATCATTTTTTCCTGTGTAGAGGGAATTCCATAATTCTGAGCAGTGCATCAGGTATTTCTGCTGCTGCAGGTCAGGCTCCTCTGTAGCTTTGCTTCAGTGCACACACATTAAAATAGCAGTTCCATGGACATTTCTCTTCAGGTCTCTGTAGAGCCTAGAAACTTTGAAGGCAGTATTTCAGTATTACAGAAAAATCACCAAATTATTTTAACCTCATTTTGTTCAATCAAGTGAAAATTTTCCTCAGAAGAGCAGAATGATGTAATTGTTTGCAGTGCATAGGTGACACTTCTACCATATACCTCTTTTTTTTTCCCTTTAAAACAGCTGAACATTTTAAACACAGAAATAAATTTAAATATTTTATTTTTGCTGATTCTTGGTTTCTGAAAGGGGTTAAACCATTTTTGCTTAAAATCCCTATATCAGCTTGGAGCTAGCTAAGGCTGAGGCATCACATTTCATCTTGCAAGTAGCAAAGGTGTTGTTATAAAGTATTGAAAAAAAATCTTTATTTTAAGAACTCTGTATAATCTTAAATAGAGCAGATGTCTCTAAGCATCCTCCCTCCTAGCACTACTTGCTTTTGCACTATTAAACTAAAAAAATAACCAACCAGCTCAGTCTCCCACAGCTCCTGCTCTTCTCATATCCCAAGCAGCCTGAGTTAACCTAAATTGTATATTTTAACAACAAAATAATCTTTCAGAGTCAAGTTTCAGGTGGTGAGAGTTTCTATATGGCCAATTAGTTCCTATCCCTGTATCAAAGCATGGTCATTAAGTGCATCATGCCCCTCCTCAAGGATCTTCTCTGTGGAGAGATGTCTGCTGTGGGCAGGGAGCCCTGAGCTGTGTTCCTCCTTCCCCTCCAGATCCCCAGTCTCTGTGCCTGGCTGCAGGAATTGAAACTCAGAGATGTGTCCTGGTTTCTCCCAGTAAACTGGAGAAGGAGACACCTGATGGGTAGGAACTAGGTCTCCTGAATGGCTTTGCTGCAGGTTCACTGCAGAAGTTGCTGACAGCCTAATTTTCAGATTTATGGAGCATTAAGAATTCCCATTGACTCTGTAACCAGGTGATGAATCTGTCTACGCTTCATTTTTCTCAGCTATAAAATGGAAGAAATGGCATTTCTATCACCGACTAGCTGAGAGGTTAATGCAATGATTATTAATAAAGTTCCCTAATAACCTCTGGAGCAGCAATTCCCAAGCCAGGGTGGCAGCTCCTAGCAGGGTTTGCTGAGCTCCTGAATGGACTAACGGACCCAGTGGAAATTAGGTGGCAGCAGCAGGCTCAGAAATGGAAGTAGAAGCAATTTTCCTAATGAGTCATCAACAATGCAGAGCCTGGAGCCTGGGAGGTGACTACTGTCACTTCCCCAGACACACAGCCCATGGATCACTCTGTGTGGAAGAAGTCTCAGACTCCCTGCAAGAGGATCCATGCAGAGTATCCTTAATGATTTCCATGGCTGTGCAGCCACTGGACAGCACAGGCTGCAGCTGCTTGTTGCACAGGTAAATGGAGCTGCAGCTGCAAATGTCACTAACTCAGAAGTTGTATTAAGTAGGGCTTATGTACCCAAAAGAGCAGAATCTTACACTGCTATTAAAGATCATTCATCTATAGACAGTACTTGGCTTCTCCTTCCTTTAATGCCATGGGTAGTGTGTCTTTTCTCTTTGCATAGGATCAGAACTGATACTTTGCTGGGATGTTGTCAGTGACTGGCTTCAGAGGCTAAAAAATACAGAAAGTTAGAGCAGATTCCTCTAGTCAGTCTTACAAAATGTACATCTGTCAGAAATACCAGTCTCTTTGTGTAAAAGAACCACTAAGGACTACAGCTGGAGACAGCTTATCCCAAAGACACTGATTGGTTTGCAGCCTAAGTTTCAGGCCACTTGGGAATAGGTGATATTTGCTTTCTGTGCTTGATCCACACACCTCTGAAGGCAGGCAGACCTATCTCCATTAAGTCTAAGTGAGGAAACACAGGCAATCCCCTGAAGCAGGACCTATGAAGGTGTGCTACAGGAGGGTGGAGCTGTCCCCACACCAAGACCTTCTTCCCCTCTGTGCTGAGCCCATGAGGAGTTGTGCTCCAGTGCAGGATTCTGGCCTGCAGGCAGTGCACAGGCACACTGCTGGCTCCAGGAGACAGAGAAACCTCTCACACTGATCTATCCTGTTTCACTCTTGCACCCTGGCCACTCAGAGTAATCACAGTGCTGTTGATACCTGGACTAAATCAAACTATTTCTTAGAGCTCATCTTGTGCTAACAAGAACTAGAAGATAACTGACAAATCACTGGTCCAGCTGCAATGAACTTTAGAACTGGAAGACTTTTTCCATGTCCTTTTTCCTGATACAGCACACAGGTATCTCCAGTAAGTGGCACCTAACCTCCCCTCAGGAATACATGGATTGTGAAGTGGTAATGCAAGGTAACCCCAGGAAAGAAGTGTCTCCAGGAGCCAGAGGATGCTCCCAATGCACCTGGGCAGTGAAAAGAAAGTGTTCACTCAGAGGGTCTCCAAGAGCTCATAATGGTTATCCTAAAGCTCAGGAACCAGGGAGATCTTCCCAAGTGCTGGGAGTCACACCCATTGCCAGGGCTGTGGGTGCAGGGGATGTTGTGAAGGCCAGTAATGTATAGGCATAAGTGCTCCTATATTTGATCTTTAACAGCTTTTGCCTGTGTCATTTTCTCCTCTCTGGAGCAGTCAGTAATGGCATCAGCAAGATTTTTCAAGGATCAGCCAGTATTTCAGTGTGAAGCATGGGGTTGTGCTATTGCCAGTACTACTGCTTTCTACTTCTGAAAGTCTGTTGTAGGCACTCATCCATAAAGGTTTTGATCCCTCTGGAAGAGGAGAAGGAAATGAGACTTCCCTTTCTCTTAGCAATAGAAAATAAGATGCACACAGACACCAACAGCCAGGCTGAAAGAATGGTCTAAATAACAGCAATTCTCTTTTGCTTCCACTGAAAACAAGGGGAATCGCTACACTTCAATGACTTTATGGAGCTAGTCTTGAGATCTGCCAGGCAGAAAGCTATTTACAGAAAGCAGGGGAACCCAATGGCTTTTAAAAAACTCCAAACCCAAGAGAAAACACCACTACAGAGCCCCCAAAACTATATTTAAAATGTTTTTAATAACAGCAACAAAGAGTTAAATCATGGGAGTGACTCTAATGGCAGATGTCAGCTTGTAAAGGTGAGACTGCTGAACTGGATCTCACAGGGACTCTAACTTTGAATTTCCTGGCTTGAATCAAATTCCTCAGCGATATTTTGGGTTTTGCTGATTGCCTTGGCAATTTTTCCCAACATGAGGGGTACACCTACAGAAACAAACACCCAATGGCATTCCAGCACCTCTGAGAGGGGAGCTCAGGAGGAGCACTGCACAGCTCTACCCCTTCAGCTGCATCTCCAGGGTAAATCCAGAGCTGTGTTTTGCCGTGCTGCCTTTGGGACATTTGTCATCCTGCATCCCTGCCAGCCTGCTGCATGCCTGGGAGATCTCCTGACCAATACTGCCTACCTGAAGCACCCTTTTCTCTCTCTCAGACCAGTTTTACCAGCTCCCATACTGGTTTGGCAGCTCGCTCTGCTGTCCCTGCTGGGAGGAGTGCTGCAGTGCTGATCTTTCTGGGCGTTTTCCCATACCTGGGTTTAGGATTACCCTCCTCAGGGAATGCCCCAGTGTTTCACCAGCTGCCTCCTCCATTCTAACAAGTAAAGCTGACTGCAGATAATACAGTTACCCAATGCACAGGATGCACTGTGTTTCCATAGGCTGTTGAAAGAGAAATTAAAGGGAACAGCAGCTATCTCTCCTCAGGACTTCTGGCCCAGCCAAGGAGTTGACAAGTGTTTCATGAACTTTTCAGTCTGGTTTGCAAAAGGCTGGGTCTGGGGATGACATTTCTCATAACACCCAAAACATCTTTGGGGCATCCTTTATCAACACTTTACTAATTAACCTGTGCAGAAACTGGTCTGTCCTTGCTCTGTAAAACTCAGGCCTGCAGTTGGGAAACAGGAACCCAACAGGCTGTGGTCCTGACCATTGGGATTCCCATCCACCCAGGCAGCAGAGAGCTGGCACAAACCTGAGAAAAACTGTTCACTCATCACCAGACATCCTTCACAGAATCATAGAATCATTTAGGTTGGAAAATACCTCCAAGATCATCTAGTCCAACCTGTGAGTGATCACCACCTTGTCACCCGGACTAGAGCACTGAGTGCCCTATCAAGTAATTTCTTGAACAGCTCCAGGGATGGTGAACTCCACCACCTCCTTGGGCAGCCTGTTCTAATGCCTAATAACCTTTTTAATGAAGAAATTCTTCCTGATGTCCAACCTTAACCTACTCTGACCAGATTGTGGCCATTTCCTCTTCTCCTGTCACTTGTTACCTGAGAGCAGAGCCTGATCCTCACCTGGCTACCCCCTCCTATCAGGGAGTTTTAGAGTGATAAAGTCCCCCCTGACCCTCCTTTTCTTCAGCATGAGCACCCAGAGCTCCCTCAGCTGCTCCTCAGAGGACTTGTCCTCCAGCCTCTTTCCCAGCCCTGTTGCCCTTCTCTAGAGCCACTTCAGCCCCTCAAAGTCTTTCTTGCGGTGAGAGGCCCAGAACTGGACAGAGCACTTGAGGTGAGGCTGCTGCACCCTCAGGTCCTCCTCCACTTCTCCTCCGGTCTGTTGCACTGCCTGGGTTTGTTGTAACCCAGGTGCAGACTGGGCACTTGTTGAACCTCACACAATTGGCCTCGGTCCATGGATCCATTTCTTTGTGTGGGGCTGCATGGCACAGGATAAAGCTCAGCATGCTTAGAGGTGCCTTTTGGGGTAGGTATCTAAGGTGAAGAACATCCTGTGAGAGACAGATCAGCCCTGCCCTTCACAGGATCTCTTTGGGGTGCCAGGGGCTCAGGGAGAGTCTCTGAGTGACTGGCACATTTCCCTCTGAGGCCTGGCTGCCTTCCCCTCAGTGCTCTGAGGGAGATCACAGAATCACAGACTCAGTTAAGTTGGAAAAGACTCATGAAATAAACAGGGCAGGAGATCTTTCTCCTTTTTTATGCCTTTATTAAAAGTGATCAGCTCGAGTGGGAAGAACTGACAGGTCACGCTCATGCCACCACTGCTTCCAGGAGTGGCACGGAAAAGGAGAGAAAGTGCAGCTTTGTCTACTGGTTTGCAGGCAGAGCTGGTGCTTCAGTCCTCACCAGAGCATCAGGAGATTCCCGATTTTCTGGTCTAACATTCGCGGTCCTCTGTCTAGCCGGCATCTTTTAGGTTAGGGGTAAAAAGGGTCTTAGCGGATACTGGATTCTGTTCCTCACATCTAGACATCACTTTGATTCGTCCATTTTGGGTTGGCTCGTTGTTTTTAGGGTTTTTTTGCTAGGTTTGGTGAGGGGCTTCTTCCTTTGGATGTCAGCCCCGATGTCATTTGCATGTCAACTCCGATGTCCCCTCCTCTTCATGGTCTGGGTGCCACCCTCCAGGAAGCAGCAGGGTGTCACTCGACAAAAGGGGGAATTCTTAACATCAACGACAGGTACTTAATGAAAACGACAGGTGATTACAACAACAAACAGTTAGAACTCCACCCTGGCAGCACTAGCCCAACCTGTGAACTCTGCGACCTTTTAAAAAAAATGGGCAGCTTTTCTACTCATAACACATGAGGTCATTGAGCCCAACTTATGACCCAAAACCATCAACCAGACCATGGCACCGAATACCACGTGCAGTCTTTCCTTAAACATCTCCATGGACAGTGACTCCACTGCCTCCCTGGGCAGCCCATTCCAATACATAAATACCCTTTAGCATGAAAAAATTACTCCCCTGGCCCAGCTTGGGACTATGTCCAACCTATCGCTGCTTGCCTTTTAGATTCCCACCCTCACCTGGCCACAACCTCTTGTCAGGTGGTCGCAGGGAGCGAGAAGGTTCCCCTTGAGCCCCTTTCCTACAAGCGGAACTCCCCAGCTCCCTCGGCCGCTCCTCAATAGACTTGTGCCTCAGGGTTGTGCACCACTAGATGTGGTGTTAGGGGGAGCAGCTTCAGGCACAGCTAGAAGCTCCTGGCCTACGCTCCGAGGCTGTGAGAGGAAATCCACAGGGAAATCCACAGCCCCCCAGAACCCCTAGCAGCCCCGGCTGCTGCTGCTCCGTGAGGGCAGCGCGGCCTGGCCCCGCCCCGCCCCGCCCCTCAGGGGCACGGCCCCGCCCCGCGCACGCGCGGCCGCGCTGTCCGCCTGTCAATAAAGCTTGAACAAGCGCCGCGCCGGGGCCGCCGTTTGCTTTTTTTATTTTTTTTTTTAATTGTGGGATTTTCTCCTTTTTCTTTTTTTTTTCCCCCCTCCCCTTTTTTTTTTTTTTTCTTTGAAGGAACTTTATTTTCCCCCGCGCGCACGGGGATGCGCTGAGGCCGCTCCGCCCGGCCCGGCCCGGCCTCGGCATGTCGGGCAGCCGCCCGCCGCACCCCGCCGTGCCGCCCGCCGCCACACCGGCCTCCTCTTCCTCCTCTTCCTCGTCATCCTCATCCTCCTCCTCCTCGTCTTCGGCGGCCATGGCCCCCGGCTCGTCCTCCTCGGGCGGCGCGGCGGCGCGGCCCGTGCTGGTGGCGGCGGCCGTGTCGGGGTCGGGCGCGGGGCTGGCCCGGCTGGCGGCGGGGGCGGCGCGGCCCGGCGGCTCCTCCGCGGCGCCGGGGGGCGGCGGCAGGAAGAGGCCGCTGCTCACCCCGCTCTGCAACGGGCTCATGAACTCCTACGAGGACAAGAGCAACGACTTCGTGTGGTGAGCGCGATATGTCGCGATATGTCGCTGGGGGAAGCCGGGGCGCCGCCATGCCGTCGGGAAGCCTGGGGAGTGTGTGTGGAATAGCGGCGGGAGGAGGGAGCAGCCGGCAGCCCCTCCTGGCGCTGGAGCGGCTGCTGCCCTCCGGGGATTGTGGCTTTGGGGTTTTCCCTCTTTTGTGCCTCTCTCTGTCAGAAATAGTGTGGCCAGCAGGGCTAGGGAAGCGATTGTCCCTCTGTGCTGGGCCCTGGTGAGGCCACACCTCCAGTCCTGTGTCCAGTTCTGGGCCTCTCAATTCAGGAAGGACATGGAGCTGTTAGAGAGGGTCCAGAAAAGGGCAGCGGGGCTGGGGAAGGGGCTGGAGCCCCAGGACCAGCTGGGAGGAGAGATGGGGAGCCCTGGGAGGAGAAGCAGCTCAGAGGGGGACTCTATCACTTTTTAAAACTTTGTGACAGGATGTTGCAGCCAGGTGGGGATCAGACTCTCCTCTGATAGCTAGCAACAGGCTAAGTGGACACAGCCTTAAGCTGTGCCAGGGGAGGTTTAGGTTGGATGTTAGGAAGAATTTCTTCCTAGAAGGGTTGATTATATATTGAAATGGGCTCCCCAGGGAGGTGATGGAGTCACCATCCCTGGAGCTATTCAGAGAACAACTGAACGTAGCACTCAGCTAGTTGACACCACTAGTTGACATGGTGGTGTGAGGTCATAGGTTGGACTTGATCTCAGAGGTCTTTTCCAGCCTGATTCTCTGGTTTTGTCTGGTTTTGGCCCTGTGTAGCAGCATTGCCTCCACCCTCTCTATTTTTAAGCAAAATCAGGTTATTCCTGGCAGGTTCCTCCTTGAGTGCACCCAAGTTGTTGGAAAGGCCCTGCAGCATGAGATGTTTCCTCACAGCGTTCTGACAACACAGCAACTGCCCTGCTTTCCTGGACAGTGTGACCTCAAGTGGTCTGGAGCCCTCTCATCTTGGGAAGAGGATTCAGCAAAGGGTTAAGTGCCCCTCTGGAAGGGACTCCAAGGAGCCTCATGATGGTTGATAGCTCCAGCAAAGCTGGCTTGGTTTGCCCCTGTTGCTGGGAAAGGTTGTCTAGTTTGAAATAGCAATAAGTTTTGTGTCAGGCAGGCACCTAAAACCAGATTAGTAGGGAATTTCTTCTGTGATGGTTTAAACATTTTTCAGATGTTGTTTTCTAACATCCAGCCAGAGCTGTAGCTCGTAGCTGGAAATCACCTTTCAACATAATTGGCAAACTAAGGCCCATGGTGTGAGAACTGTTGGTAATTTGCAGTTTTGGAGAGAACCTGTTGCTGGTGGGTTTCAAACCTCCCAACGTAAGAAGTAGGTTTGATTTTTTTTGTAGCTGGCTGGATGTGCTAAAATGTGAGAACAGGAAGTAAGGTTAGGTCCTTAGAGAAAAAGGCAAACAGGGAAGAGTAGTGGGAAAAAGATCAAGTTGTAGGAAAGTCATGTATGGAAAGGAAATAGTAAAAAAAAGAAGATTATAAGTGGGCCACAGCTTCCAAGATGATTTTGACAGCTCTAATGTAAGCTCTGACTTACAGGTGAGGATTGGATGTGAGGCATTTCCCAGAGGACAGGTATTGTCTCAAAACCCTGTAGCTTAACTTTACAGCTTGTAAAGTGTTTAGCAGAGTTGCTAGGAAATACCTTTGCTGCTGAAGTGAAAACCTGAAGCTGCTAAGAAGTTACTGGCAGAAAAAACAGTAAGTAATTCTTGTTAGGAATAAGTAATAGTCAAAAATTACTGCTTATTACTGTAGTTAGTAGTTTGCTCAGTAGCTGAATGGGGATGAGAGGACTGCTGTCATCAGCTGATGCCTGCTCTGGTTCTAGGCCATGTTAGGTGGATTTAAGAGCTCTTGGTGTGAGCACAGGTTTTCTGGTGGTGGGGTATGAACACAATTACAAGTCCCCATTCTCCTCTGTTCCCTCTACTCTTACACTCTGGCAGTAGAGTTCTGCCAGCATGGCTCCCTGTCCTTTCCAGTCAGCTCTTATTTCCTATTTTGTTGTCTGTTGTAGAAATGAGGGGTTTGGAAAGGAAATTACACCCATAACCAATTTGTAGACTTCACATATTTTTAGATGGCTCAGAAAGCTGAGGTTCCTGCTTTTTTTCTGCAGGTAAGTACTGTACATGCCTTAAGGAGAACCTGTAATTAGCTGTTTTCTCCTCATTGAGAAGCACTACTGACTGAACAAATGAGAGGAAAGAAATCAGCCCAGTAGGACTCAGGGCAAAATGTCTTTTCTTAGTATTTACAAGAGCCACATTGGGCATACTGAAATGAGGGTCAGAAGCTTTAAGAGCAGACAATGATTATAGTTAACTTGGGTTTTTCACCGCTCTATATTTCTGTGGGCTAAAGGGCTTGTTTTTACTTATTATTGTTCTAGCTTCAAATAACAGTATCCATCTTTTTTTTTGATTTGAATTAGCAATACAGTTATGTAGAAATAAACCAAACTGGGCAGCTCTGGAGTTTTGAGCAATGTCCAAGAAGGCAGGTGTGTGTTCATTTAAATAAGTGATTTAAACAAGCTTTACGTATCTCAGTGTGAGAAACAGAAGTTTCCCCCATGCCCTTTTTGCCTCTGTAATGATAATTCAAGATGCTGTCAGCTGCAGAGAGCACTTGATAATTTTTCTGAACATGAGCTGTGAGTTGCTGTTAGCCACAGCTGTAAACTCAGTGGTAGATTATGCCTGAACCAGGTGGAAGGTGGGAAAGAGTAAAGAAGTTTGGGTGAGTTGTGAACATCAAGGTACAAGTGCAAATTCTTCAGTAATGTTAATATTTGAAATCTCTCTGCCTGTCTTCTGAAAGCACTGTCTCAAGTGAGGCAGAGGCTCTAGGGTAAACATGGGCTTGTGTTGCTGCTTTGGGTTGTGAAACCTTTAGCAAGTGTATGCTCAGGAGTTTGCAGGTGTCTCCTGTTTGTGGTGTGTGTCACCTTCTGCCTGGAAATGTGTAACTCCAGTCAGGACTGCAGGTAGGTCTGACTTAGTGGAGAACTTTAATATAAAAGGGAAAAGTTTGTTTCTCTATAGTGCAGGCTATAAATATTGCAGAATATAAATATATGCAGAATATAAAGGTATTTTTGTGCTGCTCCTGTAGCCAGGTGTCTTTCCACTTGCCTGGAGAGTGTCTGAAAGGGACTTCTCTAATCAGACTATTTTCTGCTGCCCAGCAATGTAATTGCTTAGTTTTCCCAGGCCTTATATTAGCCCTCCCAATTAGTGGTTGACTAAACCTCGTTAAAACCAGTTACTCTCTCCTTGGCTCCCTGGATGGAGTGGCTCTTACCTGGCTCTTCGGGACCTGCTTCATAGCAGTCCTTGTTTCTGAGCTCTGGCACAAATCATGGATGGAAGAGGGGGGTGCTGGTCTGGAGTTCAGCACCCAAGACCACAGCTCAGCTGTGGGCAGGGCTGTGTGCCACCTGGACTCGTAGGTTCATGGGTTTTTAAAACCAGTTCTTTCCTCAGCTGGTTACCTGTTAATCCAGGCATGGGCTGAGTGTAGTCGTTTCCATTTTTGTGGTCTGGAAAGCAATTTTAGTAAGGAATATTGCAAATTTGCCCTGAAGTCACAAATTAAAAACACAGCAAGCTGTTTGCATACCATGTACAAGGAGTTTTACTAGCTGTTGTTACATTAGAGCTTCATAGTGAGTAGATAGTAACAACAGTGATCTTTAACCTGGCCACCTTCCATGGGAAGGACAGAGCCTGCAGCAAGTCCTGGTCCCTGATTAGACCAGAGAGGAGCTGAATAGGAGGCAGGCACTATAATAAATCCTGTTTGCTGTTGAAGTGTGTTTAAATATCATAGTGACCACTTCAGCCAGGTGTTTGTGTAGCAGTAGGGTGACATTAGCACTCTTGAGAGGTGCCTGAAAAACAACTGGTAAAACTTAGAGCCATGAACTTGATTAAAGTAGATGTTTAAAATGTTTGAGGTCTTCCCTGCAGAGAAAGAATGGTAAACCTTTGCGGTGCTGGATTAAAAAATAGTGTTTATTAGATACTGCTGCCTTATTGCCCAGAGATCAGTGACATTTTTGTCTTGCTTGACTTGAAGTTGTTTGCATTCTTTTAACCTAACTCTGCTGCTTAAGGCAAGTAGAGAATAAGCTACCTCATGCACAGAAGCCTTGATTTCACCATACTTGTGCTTCCCTGTTGCAGTGTACACTACAAACTGTAATATGTTGCAAGTTCCCATCCCTCCACTTCTTTCTTAACTTTCCCTTTGTGTTAGACTAGCTTCAAACAACTGTTGCATAGCAACTTTCACGAGTTGCAGTCAGCTTGGCTTCAGTATGTATTAAAATATATCAATCTTGTTTCCACTTGTAAATCAGGGAGCATTTCAGGGGAAACAGTTCTTAATGGAAACTTCAGTACCTTTAATGATGTCCCTGGTACTGAATAGCTCTATTTGTTGGCTCTGATTGCTTTTTCTCAACTATTTTGGCTCTGTCACTTCTCCAGTCAAACTGGTATGAAGGAGTAGTTTGGGAACAGTGATCTCGTGTGACTGGCATGTTAGGAGGTAATCTTCCTATTTTAGCTCTAATTTGTGATGTTCTTCTGCAGACAGGGGAACATTAGAGCCTTGTTGATTGCTGCAGGGCATTAGGAGCATCACCTCTGGCCCTGTGGGGAATAGCAGTTTCTAGCATGACACAGAGCATATACCTCAGTTATACAGTGTGAATAGAAGAAGGTCAAGAAGTTAAGCTGTTCATCACCAGTGCCAGTGGGGAGAAACTACCCTTAGATACTCACCTAACTCTAAATCTTAGACTTCCTCTTTTAAAGTCCTGCTAACAGAATTCAGAGAGGCCTTATTCTCCTGCTAATAATCAGCCCATGCTGGCTGAGTTTGTGATTTACTCTGACCAAACAGTGCCTTGAAACTAAATAACTTGAAAAAAGTGACTTGGACTCCTGAAGTTGGTGCTACTCAAGGTAAGTGTAGAAGAAGGTCTGTCAGGGTGGAAGAGGAACAGGTGTGTATTATTTTTGAGGCCTCTTTTGAGATAGCTCAGTTGCTTCGGAGAGTAGTATTCTGGTTTGATTCGTTTGCCTTTACATTGTGTGTAAAGGTGATTTGATGGAATATTTAGAACAGCCTGGCTTGTATGTTAGGCTGGACAAACCTTTCATGACAGTTGTGTTTTCCAGTATGGTGATTCAGAGCAGGGACTTGCATTAGCAGGGGCCATAGCTTCACCTCTAAGTGCTTTAAAAGTATTTAAGAGGTGTTTCCTCTCTCCTGGTTTTGTTAAGATTTGTTTTCTAATGGGGTAACAGTTATATGTATATAGAGTATAAGTTAGTATACTCTAAAATAGATTACAGAATGGGGAATGCCTTCTGTGGAAATGCTCCCCTCTCCTGCTCAGACAAGCATTGCTTTTTTCACTCTGATCTGGGTTTTGGATGCAGAAAAGATTCCTGCTTTGCAGAAGTTGTTAACAGTTTATTAACAGCTCCTTCGGTGAGAACTGTCTTGTTGGCAGAAGGTGGGAGGAGGCTGTTTCTGAAGAAAACAAGTGCTGGTGAAAGCCTCTGGGAACTGAGATTGGTGTGGACTTGAGGGAGTGAGAGGAGAGCGTTTGGGTCTCTGTAAGGCACTGCAAACAAGCTGAAGCTTGTGACCCAGCTGATTCATGTGTTATGTGCAGAATTGTGATGTTGCTGCCCATGGCATCTTGCTGGCTAGCTGGCCAAGACCTGGAGATGAGTATTTATGTGACAGCAAATCCCACCAGTTAGCAGGGGGACCAGCCACAGGAGTCACTGGAAGTATGATGGATGCAGCTTTCCTCTTCTTTCATTTGTGTTTCATTTTCCTTTCAAACATGTCCCAGACAGAGGAGCCAGATTTCTTCCACTGCCCCTCTCACTGGATTCCTGTCTCTTGTTGTGCTCAGGTTCCTGTGGAGCACTGACTGCTTGCTTGCACATCCTTCTCTTCAGGTCCCTGCTGGGTTCTTGGTGATCCCTCACAGAGAGCTGCCTGTGCTCTGGTCACTAACTAGTTATTCCACCTGTTCCACCTTTGGCTTGGTGTCACCTGCTGCCTGTTGGATTCATCCTGCTCTGCTGCAGCCTCAACCCTGGCAGTGCTCTGCAGGCACACCCCCTCGTTTGCACCTTCTCCACCCATTTATTAGTCCTTGTTCTCATGACATCATTGCTATTGCTGATCTGCTCTGCCTCTTTGTGCCACTTTAAAAAATTATAGATGGCTATTGTCTGAAAAAAAGGAGACACCAGTTTTGGTATCATTTATAGATACATTGTCTATTCATGTAAAAAAACCAGGATTTTTTACATTTTGTTTGAACCCTAGTACAGATAGGTAGAAGATTCTTCTACAGCCTTGCTTGTTGAAGATTCTCTGGCTTTGTTTGAGTTGTCTGCAGGTGTTAAAAGCTCAAGGGTGAACACTTACCGGTTCCTAATTGTAGCAAACCACAGTATCATTCAGAGTTCAAAGAACTGTGGATTGCCCTTTTGATCTTTACACTGCGTGGTTGCTGTTGCACTAGTAGGTCCTTTCATTTTACATATAGGAGATTATTACCTAAGCATAATTAGGTGGTTGCTTTGAGTTAATAATACTTTTCTTCATATTTTAAGATTAAAAAGACCTCCTTCTGATATTTGTTTTGCTTTGTTTTCAGCCCCATCTGTTTTGATATGATTGAAGAAGCCTACATGACGAAATGTGGACACAGCTTCTGGTAATATTTGGTTTCTTGTAGTGCATAAAATGTCCATCTCTTACAGCATGTGCAGACAGGTGTTGCTGTGATACCCTTTCATTCTGAGTTTGTTTCTTTTCTGTCTTATGTCCCTACACTGAAGAAGGAGGTCAAAACAAATTTTTAAAAGATGGATACCTGTTAGATTAAAAAGAAAAAAAATCCTAGTATCTTTAAGAAATAGTGCTGTGCCACCATATTTCCTCTGTAAAGAAATAGAATGTTCATAAACTGCTGGTAACACCCACTATCCAGAGTCAGAACAGTTTGTTAATTCACCTCTGTTGGCATCACCTCTATGGAGGTGTTGAGAGCAATGCTGGCAGCTCCTCCTTGCCTTTGTGCAAGACTGCACAGTTTAAAGTGGCCTGTACATTGTATATTGCAATTATTTTAAACCTTGTGAGAGAGGATGTGCTTCAGGCTTTCCTGTTGTATTGAATTGGCCTGGCCCCACTCACTTTTCAGTGTGTTATCTCTGGGTGCCATGAGGAGCAAATGTTGCATGGAGAAGTCCAAGAACCCTCTAGGGGCATTTCTGGAGCCACTTGCTACTTCTCCTCTCCTCTAGGGATTGGTATAAATGTTGAACCATGATGTCCTATAATGTCCTGTCTATGTTATACTCTTATAGTGTCTGCTAATTAGAAATAAACCTTGTAAGAAGTAATATTATAGCCGTATAAAGCACTTTCTCAAGCAGCAGATTCAGGTAACTTTCAGAAGAGTTGTGATTTGCAGCAGGTAAGATAATAGCTGATTTTGTGCCCTCTCCGGTAGCACTCTATTGCTGTGACCTGTAACTTTTTACAGGGCCAAGATGAGAAACACTGAAATGCTTTTATTTAGGAATGGAGCAATGTTTCTATCTGGTGTCTCTATCAGGAGCTGACATCAAGCAGGCTCTTGGTGAGGTGCTTAAACCTGATGCTACCGTGCATCTTCTCCTTCCTCTGTCCCTCAATTTAAGAGTGAAGACCTATGAAGCCACTGATAGTGAGAAAAGCAGCTGTGGGGGGAAATATGAGAAGTTGGTGAAGGTGTTTCCTCTGCTCAATTACCTAAAATGCTTTTAATGTTGATTGCTAAGTATTCAGCTAATCTAGAAGAGTTACTTTTGAGTAATTCAATCTGTTTGCTACCTCTGCCTGTGAAAGTGGTGGGGAGCATGAATTTGAGATGATGTTGTGGCTGGAGTATCCACATTGCAGTAATCCTCAGGGAAATAAGAGTGAAGTGCTTGACTAAATTTTGTAATCCTTGCCAGAAACCTTTGCTTTCTGCTGTAGCACACTCTGAGTTCAAACACTGGAACATTTTGATTCCACTGTAGGTTCTTGGCAGCACAGCTGTTTGCTGGCAGCACAAACAATGCACCTTGTCTAAGGCTGATATTATTTACCTTGGGCTTATGTTTTGTTCCTTCATGTGGGCTCACTTGTTTTGTTTCTTGTTTTTTGTTTTTGAACAGCTATAAATGTATTCACCAGAGCTTGGAGGACAATAACAGATGTCCCAAATGCAACTATGTTGTGGACAACATTGATCATCTTTATCCCAACTTCTTAGGTGAGCTTTAGGCTTGCTTGCATGAGAAACATCTTAGTTGTTAAGGAAGGCAGGCACTTGTAAATTTGTCCTGTAAATTACAGTCTTCTGGATGTTGAAAATAAAATCCAAATATCAGCCCCTTGGTTGTCATTTTTATATAAAAAAGTTAGTGCTATAAATTGTTAATACTGCACTGCCTCCAGCAGTTCTGTGTGCTTAGTGACAGTAGTGAGATTAACTTGCTGCTGTTTCCATACTGTGAAAAGCAAAGCTGTTTTTCTTATGGCTAGAGATGTGAATCTCTTTACTTTGATTTTCTTGCACTCTTGTCTGGCTAGTAATAAAGGACATGCCCTGTTTACAAAGCTTGGACACTGAAAGGGTGGAGGTATTAGATACTGTGCTGTTTTGGCTGCAGTAGTGAGACCCACGTGATGGATGGAGGTGTAAATTAGATACAGAGAAAATATTCATACATATACCTATATGCAATCCTAACTGCCTCTTAAAGAGGTAGTACATGTTGCTAGGTGGAAATAAAGTTTAAAGCTTATTTTTGTGGAGAAAAGCTTAAAGGAAACACATGTGTGAAATAGCAAATTAGAGCAAATGTTGATTTTATGTGCTGAGACACTCATTTAATAGTAAATATCTGAAAAGCCACAGTAGCCAAGGAATGGTTCAGAAATGGGCATCCTGATTTAGACCCAATCATGTTGTGCTGGAGATGGTGCTCAGGCAGGTCTTGGAGTGCATGTTGGGCCAAAGAGTGTTTGCACACTTCTGTGTCCAGGGATTTGAGGTATGTGTTGGAGGGGGAAGAGCCTGTACGTATATATGTGTGCAAAGGATTGAAGTTATCTTTCTCTTTGCATTCTCTGGATTGGTGTAAAATTAAAATACAGCAAAAGTAGATCTTTAGAAATGCACATGACAATTCAAGGAAAAAGTTGTTATATTCATCTGTGCTTATTTTTTTGGCCTATAATAGAACATTACCTGATTTATCTCCCTCATACTGTGATGTGCTTTTGCCTTGGAGTTGAAAAACTTTCTCAAGGAACCATGGGTGTTTAGATAAAGGAACTGAATCAATTTGGAGAATGTGTAGGTGTTGTATTTGTTGATGATTTTAAAAAGTCTTTATATATCTTACAAAAAACCACCACAGACTAAATTGGTAAGGAAAACAAGTGGAGACATCTTTTACTGTTTTAATTACTGAAAAGCATCTTACTGTGGAATTAATAACTAAAGATATTGAGGTAGAATCTTACATACTGTTTTAGTGAACTTTAAATAAATCTTTTTGACATCTTATTTATTTTTTTTTAGTTAATGAATTAATTCTTAAACAGAAGCAAAGATCTGAGGAGAAAAGACTCAAACTGGACCATTCAGTGAGTAGCACCGTATGTTCCAACTTTTTTACTTCATATTTATTTAATGATTCTGTGCAGCATTTGTAATTACATGGCTTAACTGAGAAGAGATTGCACTGTTGAGCTGATATGGTTTAACTTGCTTTAAGAGGGAATAATACCAATATCAGTGGTGGTAGATCCCTTCGACCTTGTTAACTGCTGTTCTTCCTCCAGCAATATGCAGAGAGAAGCTGTGTTAGCATAGGCAAGTGTCCTTTGATGTATTGCATATAACCTGGGTAACTGCCCATGGAAGTACACTTGTTTAAAGGTAATAATTTTCATTGAGTGTTGGAAATTACAGCTACAATGAGAGCAGTGAATGATTAGAAGTGCCACGGGCTTGTCTGATCACATGTGAGGAGCTGTGTTCTATCAGGAAACTGCAGGAATGCTGATACCAGCCACAAGAGGGAGAAAGATACGTTTGGAGTCTGGTGTTCTGGTTCAGATGCCACAAAAAACTGCCTGGATATCTTCTAGACTTGCTTTATGTCATAGAATCAGAGCAGGATCTGTGTCCTCAGTTCATTAGGGCCTCTCTACAGCACCTGTGGATGCTCTTGTGCATTAAAATCAAAAAGAATATATGACATGAGCCAAAAAACTTACATGTTTGACCTGCTATGTCTGACATCCTTGTCTTTTATAATTCATAAATAAGATTGCAAAATAATATTAAAAACTATGGAGCACCTGTTTTTAAAAGCATATATTAAAGCGGTATTAATTTAGGGGCTGTGTTGCAGGAGCTGGTGCTGTCAGTGTTTGCAAAGAGCATTCTTTAAAGATTCATTGGTTTACTCACAGTAAGTTTTTATATTCATTATAAAATATGCATATACCATGTTTAATATAAAATATGCATAAACCAGATATGGTTTGAAGTGCACACAGCTGACCTGAAGGCATATACAGTAGCTTCTTGGAAATTGGTTTTACCCTTTAAAAGCTCTGCTTGTAGATGCAGAGCTATTTTTGATACCTATCAATAAGTGGACAATCTGCCATGACTTCATGCCAAAACAGTGGTGTGTCTACCTTTTGGCAGCAAATAAAAATACACACATCTAAAAAAGAGTAATGTTGCTCCTGTGCCCCTTCTTTAATGTGCCTTGTACTACTTTTGGTGTTAAGGGAAGTCATCCAAGACACATTGCAGCAAATGCAATAGTCATGGTCTCATTAAGAAATCATGTTAAGGCATGTTTGAACATTTGAGTAGTTTAGCAGTAGCACAATTAACTAGTGCATTAGTCTGTTAAAATGTGTCTCAAATCCTCTTCACTTGCTTAAAAACCATGGGGTTTTTTCCCAGTTACTCCAGATTGAAATTAAGTTTTTGGCCTGAGTAGTTTCCATAGCTTCTGTTGAGCACTGTATGAAAAGTTGTGTATTCTATATGGATGTTATGTATTTTGTTTTTCTTAATGTACTTAACACAAAAAGGCTACAGCCCTTGAGAAAATATCTGATTTAGACTGGATGGTATTTCTAGTTCTTGCCAATTTAAATAAATTGATTTAGTGTCATAGCTTCTTTAGGACAGGATTTTTTAATCCAGTTATGCTTTTTAGATGTTCTTTAGGTGTCTCAGCTGTTCCTGTTGGTTCCTGAAGCTTTTTGATGTAAAGCTGTGCTAACATTAACCTACTATTCTGATTTTCCTGTGCTTGAAGATACCTTTTTTTGCTTTTTTTATTGATAAGAAGAAAAGAGCCTTCAGGGAAGAATGGGCTGTATGGTAATATTTTGGTTCTCTGAGGAGTCCCCCACAGCTCCAAGCAGTTTAAATGAGATCAACCTGATGAGCTCCATTTCCTTCCCAGCTTTCACATTTCCCTTACACTTAGGAGGAGTAATCTGAAAGGTGACAGTAGAAAAAATAAGCTGATACTACCCTCTTTGATTTGAGTTTAGCATGAGGGTTTTACCTATTACTTGATCTTCAAAAAATTAAAAGGTATTGGTGCATAACAGTATTTCAGATGTAATCCAGCTAAGCTTGGATAAATGTGGAGGGTTTTTTTTTCTCTCCAAAGAAACATGTTCTCAGAAGCTGGAGCATAAATCAGATAAAATTGTTGCTGTGAAATAATCTTTTCCCAGCAGCAGCAGCAGCAAATATGCTTTCATGAAGCACAAATATATTCCAAATAAGATAAGAAGTTCCACAGTAGGTCAGAGGAGCCATATCCTGCACACATGGCAGAATTGGGAATCTGAGTGCATGAAAACTGGGTTGCAATTTTACAAAGAGATGAAATATTGCTGTGTTGCTTTTAATAGCTGTTGTTGGATGACTTACGCAGCCCTGGATGGCTTGGACTCACCATCTCTTCCACATCTCTTGTTCTCTTTTTAGAATGGCCACAGGTGGCAGATAATTCAAGATTTGTTGGGAACTGATCAAGACAATCTTGACTTGGCCAATGTCAACCTGATGCTGGAGCTGCTGGTGCAAAAGAAGAAGCAGTTGGAAGCAGTAAGAAGTTTCTCTTATTTAAATGAGCACTGTGTATTTAGAAGTTTTTTTTCTTTTGATACCTTCTCCTGGAAGCAAGATTCTGTTGGTGAATTAATTGCCCAGTATTTTCTCTTGTGTTTTGGTGTTTAAAAGGTGACTGTTTTGCTGACCTTTGTAGAGAAGTAACATTTCAGCTGTGATGCCCATAACATGCTTATAATGCTCTTGCTGGCAGGGTTGTATAAACAAGCAGGGAAAACAGAAAAGGATAAGAGAAAATGACTCACAGGACACGGACAAGCACGTGAAGAAGTTTGCTAATTGTCTGTTGCACAAGTAAATGTCAGATCTTTCTTAGTAATAAGGATGAAGAAGTCCAGAATATAAAGAATAAGCACACTGAGCATGTGAAAAGGATCACACCCTTTAGTTTTTGCTGGAACCAATATAATCTGAATGACCACCTTTCCTGAAGGCTTTTTCAGTATTTAATGCTTGAAAGAAAAGTTGAGATGTCTTGTTGATGAGGCTGGTTTGAAGATTTAGCCAATATGAAGCAAGCTGTTCCTATGATTTAACTGAAATATGGTTGGTTTGAGTTTGTTCTCTGTGTATTTGGCCATTCCATGCTGTTCATTTCAAGTGATCATTTTCAAGTTATGAGAGCCAGACTTTATAAATTAGACTGGATTATTACAGAATTTGACCCAGTGAACTTTGAATAGGAGGGTGGATTTTGACAGTGCTTTGAAGCAGGTGAGGAAAAGTTGTATCTGGAATATCTTAATTATTCACTCTTACAGGGTCAATATTTACAACTTGTGGTTCTGATGGAAAGAAAGTAACCCCAAAATATTATGTTCTGTTGCCTTATTGCAATGGGGATTGCAATAAGGCAATCTGTAAATTAATAAGGCAATCTAAGACTGTTATGTTGCCTTATTGCATGGGGACTTGTAAATATGTTTCTTGTGGCTCAGTGAAGTTTTGGTGGGGAAAAAGAGAATAAAACTTTTTTCTTCTGTAAACCTTTTTGTATGATTTGTGACAGATCTGAAGCAAAGAAGGCATATGACTGGGTGTATAAGTATTTCTGAGTATGAGTATCTTCTAAGGATGCTAAGCCTAAAAAGTGAAATCACACCTGACATTTAAAAGAACAATTTAAAAGCATTTTTCTTGTCTAGCTTTACTTACTTCACACTTATTATCAGATCATGGGGAGTAAAAAAATAACTGTAGAAAAGTATTATTTTTGCATTCAATGTCTTTACTTTCCCTGTCCCCTCCTCCTTTCCTGGATTTTATGTGCTCCTATATCTTGATCCTTTTTGACTGTATGTTCACAATCCTTTAATAATAAATATTTTGATAAGTTGTGAAAATAACTTGGAATGCTGTGATATGATTAGGGCTATATTAATGCTGTTTTATAGATCTTTGTTTTTTTTCCTCTTATGGTTCTTTTTATCTTGCCCTGTCAAGTTCTTGGGTGAAAATACTATGCAGATGGCTGAGATAAAAAACTTGTTATGAAAAATATTAGAAAGGGATGGTTTAGTTTCATCAGTGGCTTTATTGTCTTTCACTCTGGAGAAATCTTCAGCAGTAACTTCTACATAAGCATAAATGTAAATTTTGGGGAAAGTGTTTTTTGATATAAATACTTCATCCTTTAGTATGTTGATCATGAAGTGGATGCTAAGGATCTTCCAGGGTGGAAGGACAGTCTGTGAGGAACCTGTATTCCAAAATATATTTCAGGTGCAGTAGCCAAAGAAAAAATAAACATTTCAACTTATTACTAATAACTGTTACAAGGACTGTTGCCTTCACATAAAATCTTGTTGTGAACCAAACAGAACTTTAAGACCTTTGAGATAAAGTAAAACTACCATTTCAAAAATCCTCCTTAAGCTATTTTCTTCTTGGTAACCTCTAAATGAAAGTAGTTTCTGTGCTGTGTGGATTTCTGTGTGTAAAATGAGTATTTGTTTCTCTTGATGTACATGGAAGAGTTACACTTCCTTATTTGCTGTGTTACAGGAGTCCCATGCTGCCCAATTGCAGATCCTTATGGAATTCCTTAAAGTTGCCAGGAGGAACAAACGAGAGGTAACTTGTTTTGTGTTTCAGTTGGTGAGATGTTGTATGCTGCTTTCTCCCAGTGCATTTCTGTTGAAGTGATGTGTCAGCCTGGCATTATTTCTGCAAAGAATAACTCAAGGCGTGTTGGGGGAAATCTCAGACAGTGGACACATGGGTTTGAAGGAAAATTAATCTCTTTATGTATGACAGCTTCAATTTTTAATCATTTGCCTGCTCATCTCAAGCTGGTGAAGCATGTGGGAATACAGAGACTCTTTGGTGTAAATGAGCATCAATTTCTTGAAAGAAGATTGTTTTTCCAACACAGAAAAATATCAAAGATTGGGATGGAGTGAAAATATTTTCACTACCAAGTTTTTCCTTTAGTTTGTCAAATAGCATGACTAATATGGTGACATAAAAGAATTAATATTCTGTGCTTCTTCCTTATTTGTCCTAAAATGAGCGTCTCAAGGAATATGAGAGAGTTCTATAATCAGATACACACGGCTTGGGTCTCTTCCTTTATAAGGTCATGCAGTGCATAAACCCTCATACCACAAATAGCCCAGAAACCTAGAAAAATGATCATGAAAACAGTAGAAGGATGAGCTCTTGTGGTCCATGGTTTCTGAGAAAAGATGTTGAAGAGCAGAAGACTCAACAGTGTGCCTGTAAGGCCAAACTTGAAATCATGTATGGGTGTAAGAAGTTTTGTCCAGAATGGATTGAGGGTCTGGTTATGGAGTCATTCCAAAGCAAGTCTGGAGTCTGTCCACCAACAGATATCCATGGCCAAAAGCAACAAGGGTTGTGGAAAGTCCAGAGAAGGGCAAGAGAGCTGGTGAAGGGTCTGGAAAACATAAAGAGCAGCTCAGGGAGCTGGGGTTGTTTATTCTGGAGAAAAGGAGGCTCAGTGGGGATCTCATTGCTCTCTCTAACTACCTGACAGGAGGCTGTAGTGGGGGGAGTCAGGCTCTTCTGCCGTGTCTCAGGTGAAAAGATGAGGGGAAATGGCCTCAGGTTGCACCAGGAGAGGTTCAGATTAGATACTAGAAAAATTTTTTTTGCTGAAAGAGTGGTCAGGTGTTGGAGTAAATTGCCCAGGGAACTGGTGGAGTCACAGTCTCTGGAAATGTCCAGGAGGCATCTGGATATGGATTGGAGCATATGGTTTAGGGGTTAGTATGGTGGTGGTTGGACTAGATCATCTTGAAGGTCTCTTTCAACTTTCAGTGAAGGTTGAAGGTTGAAATTCAGTGAGTTTCAGTATCTGGGAAGCCTTTCTCATCTGCATCAGTATCAATCTCTTTGGCTTCAGTAATAATTTTTAAAGGATAACATCTTCTTTTAAGGCTAAAGAAAGTTAATTGTGGCTGCAGATCTCTGAAAACAGCCTTCAGAACACCCTGAAGGCAATTGGGACATACAGTTTATTTCAGACCCTCCATGTCCCTGCTTAGGTATTCCCTCTGTTTCCAAGACCTCCTCTATTATTTTGTACCCCCCTCTCTATTCCAGTGTGAAATGCAGGCTGTCACATCTGCAAAGACTTCTCTGCAGGCCTGTCAGTTCTGTCCTTGCCCTAGAGCTTAGTGTCTGGCCTTGCCATTTATTTTGAGGGAAATGAGGACTTGTCAGACTTATAGCAGCCTTTCCTCTCACTTGATAAGAGTAAGAAAGATAAAAATCAGTGGGTAGATGCATGCAAAACATAGACCAGTCCTTTATATCTCAAAATCTGTCTTGGGCAGACAGTTTACACATAGAGTAAATTGGTGCTTCCTTTTTGGTAAGTGATGAGATCCTCCCTGTAGCTGGTGGAGCTTGTGGCAAGCACCCCTTCCTGGAGGGACTTCTGTGGGGATAACAGAGGAGTTACTGCCTGGGGTAAGGCAGTGGGGATGTATGCAGACTGCAGAAAGCCTGGGAGGGTGGCTTGGAAGGAGAGAATGGGGGGTTAAGTGACCATATTAATAATGCAGTGAAGGTTATCAGAGCTTCTGAAGTTCACTGTAGTTTCTTTTGATCCTGTGAGAGGTGACTGGATGAGGTTTTTGGTGTTGAGATGACTCTGAGGTGTTAGAAAGTCCTTTTGCTTAGCTTCGAGACTGAAGAAGAAGACGGGATTCTTTGGTTTTCATTTTCAAGACTGTTTATTTTTATTTAATCTGTAACATTTTTTCTCTGACTTGCTGTGGTTTGTCTGGTAGGTCAGATTGAGGCATACTGACTGCTTTGGGGTGGTGTTATTTTTTTATACTAAAAACTATGTGTACATTTTTACAATAATTTTTTAATACTTACTGCTTATGTTAGACAGTTTGTTTTGACTTTAATCTATAAGTGCTACTACTACAGCAGAAGATGGAGGACAAGAAGGAGAAAGACTGGGCATGCTTAGATTCTTTTATTTTGCTTCTTGAACTTCTATTCTAAAAACTTTAAAATTTTACAGTTTCACTATCATTCTATTTAAACTTTTGTACTTTGTAACTTTTAGCACAAAGTTGGTAAATGTTTTTACAGGTTAAAATCAAAGGAATAGGTGTTTTTGATTCTGTGCTAAGGTCTCTGAGCCCCCTGTCAGGGTCTCGAGTCCTCCAGGGTAGTTAGAGGAATTTTTTGGGTTCTGACAGTGACTGTTTAAGGATTGAGCTCAAGGAATATGTGTGGACCCTGGAACAATGATGTATTGCACATAACTGTGAGTCACACAAGCAGCCTTATTATGGGGACGAGCATGACCTTTTTTCCTTTCTTAATTCAAGCTTGGATAGTGCAGAGTAAATGCAATTTCACTCAGTAACATAGCTGTAAAGATGAGTTCTTAATAAATAAAGATTTTTTTTTTTTAATGTATGCTCCTGAGTTCTTATTTCTAATTTTTGGCTTAAATGTTTAAAGGAACTTTTGTAACTTTGCTTCCTAATATGCCTCTTTGAATACTATTTTTATTTCAATATTTTATTAACAGGTTTAATTTACTGCATACTGCAAGTTCTTATATAGGCACTAAGGTACTTTTGTAAGTGAATACAGGTATTGCCTCAGAGTTAGTGTACCTGTATAGTATTTCCCAAGTTCAGAGTAGATGATTAACCACCTGTAACCCTCCTTGCCTACTTCACTCATAAATTATGGATTTTTTTCTCTTGCACTAATGAAATGGTGACTTCTGAGCATATTGCAGTGGGTTTACAGCTAGAAGAAAACTATCTTTTAGACTTGTACTTCAGAATATTGGTGCAGTCAAGTCTTTTGACAAATGCCTCTTTGCCGCCTTCTCATAATTTCTCTAGAAGATAAATGTGAGGTTCAGCACCTGCAGCAGTTTCTATTAGAAATCCTGTTTTGATCTCTTCATAACTTTTCAAAATGTTGATCTTTCAGGCTAGAATTTACTGCATGTTTTTTGCACAAAGGTGCTTGCAAGCCCTTTTTCTTTTGAAGTTTATGTATTTTGTTTTCTTTTTGACCTAGAGCAATAAGGCAAAAATCCCAAATCCTTGGCAATAGTAATAGAAAAAAAAAGTCTTACTTTAGAAAAGATTGAAAACAAATGGCTAAAGCTTAAAAATACTTTTTCACATGAACAATAGATAGTTTTGGGGGGGAGGAATGTATTGATCACTTGCAGCAGTTGGATGTCTGTCCCTAAGGCAGACTTAGCATGGCTGAGTGCCTTTCCATATGTGTGCACAGTTAATTGAATGCACACTCTGCTTTTTTTTTTTAATCCAGAGTCCTCTTCTGTTGATACTAAGGACCCAAAAAGTCTGGAAGGTCAAGTTTAATAATGAAATATTATATCTTGGTAGTGGTGGGTGTTTATTACTATTTTCCAGGGAAACCAAATGCAGCTGCCTGTGACTTTATAAAATTCTTGCTTTCATATGTGTGTTGCATAAATGCTTTTGGAAATTTAACTTTGTTAATTTTAAATGCTCACGTGTTCTTCCATCTTGAACACTTTGTGAGAAAACTGATCAGTTAATTCTCCCCACTTTTATGTTCAGTACTTTAAGGAAGAGGCCTTGCTAATTGTCTGGTCAGGATTCGAATGTCTCCAAACAGACAACACCATATATATCATATAGATAATTTATGCTAAAATATTATTAGCTCAGCTACCTGATGGTGTTTCTGTCAAGCAGTACCATTGCTTACAGAATACTGAGCTTGATGATTGGTATCACAAATCAAGTTCTATACAGGTGCTGTTCTCTGGGTGCATTCATGTTTCCCTTGGCAGATGTCACTTCATTTTTATATTTTCTTTCTAATAATGTGATGTTAAGTCTCCATGTCTAACAAACAAGGCCCCTTTCATGCCTGCTAATGCATAAGGCTGGTTTTTAGCTGATAAAACATCCTGGGACAGAAAAATAATCCTGAAGTGTCTCAGGCTGGTGGCACTGAGTGCCTGCTCAGCATTTCAGAATCATCGTTGTTCTTTGCACTCTCAAATGTTAGATACTAAAAATAAGTGGAGTTATTAGTTATTGTGGGGTAATTGCTGGGAATTCTAAGCATGAATCCTCCAGGGATGTCATTACCCTGTGTTAATCACTTCACCTGTCAAGCCTTATGTTCTGTGTGTTCACACTTGGATGAACTAATGAGTAAGCAAGAGGAGGTAACAGAACCAGGAATCAGTCATGCCCTTCTGTTGTCATGTGGTCTTGATTACATTTCAGGACTCCTGAGAATTTATAGCTACTGTAATCTGGTCCCTATCCACTGCACTTACCTGGTATTTAAATCTATTTGCATTTCTGAGTTACTGAATGAGAGATGTGAGCTCCAGAAGCAGTGATAAGAAGCCCAAGGATTTTTTAGTTTGCTGCTCACAGTGAGTGTGTGAGCAGCAAACTAAAAATTATCATAGTGGTATCAGTGTATACAGCTGGCTCTCCTTGCTGCACTGGAGAGGTCTTGCAAAGAAAGCACCTATTTACTGATACATTAAACTCTAAGGCAATTAGTCCAATTGTTTAGGCAGCTTTGTTCCCTTCCCCAGGTGTCCTTATCTCAGGAGGCTTTTCTATCAGACCCTATCACTAAGCTTTCAGAGCATATTTCCTCCATACTGTAGGATGTAAATGAGAGGGAGGAGTATTCAAGATATGAAACACACTTTATCAGCCTGGCATCTCCCTTCTCCTGCCTTTGGGAATTCTGTGTGTTAAACAGCCTGGATGTTCTCAAGCCTTTCTGGTAGCTCTCCCCCAGTTGTGATGAAGTATTTATCTTTTGGAGGAAGTATTGATCAGAGGAGAAATATTCTCAGCAAATAAATGTGTTATAGATGGACTGTCCACATGTTTAAGAGGCTTGAATGCCATATTTCACTACTGAAACTTGTGGAGGCTCAGGTGTTCTTGTCTTCATACTAACAAAAGTCTTGCACCTGCTTCTAGTTGTGCAAAGACATTGTAACAGAGAGGTATTTTGTCAAAATAAGTGATATTTGCAATTAGTTTATAAGACTAAAATTTCTCTAAGGTCTGAAGATGACTTTTGTGCCACAGTTGCCCTGTATGTTGGAAAATGCTCTGCATCCAAAGCAATAATGGAAAGAAAACCCAGAGACAGACAAGACTTCCAGAGAGAGAAACTGATCTTATTATGCATTGTCATTGAGGTATTGTATTCTACAGATAGAAATTCATTTCACTGGGTACCTTTAGAAAAGTTTCAGCTGTTGATAGTGCAGTTTGCACTGTGGTTTGTTAAAGCAGTACTTGGTGGAAGAACAGAAGTAGGAAGATTCTGATGTTGGATGGATGAGGCTACAGGACAGAATTAAGGCTTTATTTACAGTGACTGCCTGGTTTATCCTCCTTGGGTGG
This sequence comes from Molothrus aeneus, assembly GCF_037042795.1. NCBI lineage: Eukaryota > Metazoa > Chordata > Aves > Passeriformes > Icteridae > Molothrus > Molothrus aeneus. Next base: position 26,833,474 of record NC_089654.1, on the reverse strand, counting down.
GCAGGTGATAATTTTTGTCTCATCCTGGTTGGTGCAGTGGCTTTGTGTGTCTGGGAAAATGATGTTCCCTCTGGTAATAGTCTCATCTGTTTGTCTGGATCTATGGTACCTATGGATCTATGATAGATCTGTGGATCCATCTATTCCACAGGGAGTCTGGATCAGAGCCTGGAAGGTGTGTTACTCTACATAAAATGGCCTGTGAGCTTCCAAAAAGGTTGACTCCAGATGCTCTGTTTAAGCTGCTTATTAGAATAGTGTTGCTGATTTTGCAGTATTTCTGTAGAAAATAACTCCTGCTGTTATTTGCTTTTTCTAGAAAAAGTTTTTTGGGTTGTTTGTTTGTTTGTTTGTTTTTAGTTGTTTTTTTTTTTTTTTTTTCTTTGCTGTTCTGTGATTTTTCTAGAATTGGAAAGACAGTTGGTCAAGAGGCTACAGCTCCTTCCCATGTGCATTTTTCTAGGCTGTCTTTGTGGCACTGGGAGGCTCTGCTGAGCTTTTAGTTTTTTGCAAACACTTAAAACTGGCACCAGGAGACCCAGCCAGGAGTGCTTGTTGTCCATGCTGTACAAACAAGGCAGGAAGTTGCTGCCTCCCAAGGGGGCCTTGCTCCAGGAAAAACAGGAAGCTCCAGGATAAAACCTTAGTGCTGTACCCTGTTAGGCTTGTTAGTAGATGGCCAACCAAAAACAAAATGACCATGACCTGGTGAGGTCATGGTAAAGTGTAAGTTCTTGGTAGCTTCTTGAACATCTGAAATCCCTTTTCCAGGATTATAAGAATGTTTTGAAATTGTAGCTGTTGTTCTGTATATATGCCCATATGTGAAAAATGGGACCAGAATGTTACACACCTGCTTATTGTAGTTCATTTGCTGGAGTTGAAATTGAGGTTTAACCACTGAATTAAGGACCTTCTCCTTGTCCATATTGGTCTTTTAATTTCTGGGAAAGCATCTGTGTCTGAAAAGAGTTTATAGTATGGGCTTCTCTCTAAACACACATTTCAGTGTTCCAAGGAAGTGCTTTTGCTGACTTCATCCAAAGTCTTACAGGTGTGATTCTGCCCATCACTGGGACAGGACTTGGCTTGCTTTCTGTGCCCAACAGTGAAAATTAAATTAAGAGCCCTTAAATCTGAATGTACTGCAAGAACTATAATTCATTTAGCTTTCCTTAAATGTCCCTCAAAGGCTAGCAATTATAAATCTGTAGTCTCATTTTTCAAAGTTTAATTGGAATGAATGTGGATTGATGTAAGGTCTTTGGTAGATTTAAACACTTCAACTAACATACCAAGAAACCAAAGGTTTCAGTGTAGACATTAATTCATTTTATGCTGATGGCATGAAAAGACTCCTCCTAAAACAAGCATGAAACACTCTTGCCTCCTTTTTGGAGTTGCTGCTCTTGGGTAAGTTTATGGTAGGTTGTAACTAGAAGGAAGAATTGGTAAATAAAGTACCAGATCTCATGCTCTTGGCTGTGTGCAATAGTTAATGAAAGCTGGCCAATAAAAAGTCTCAGCTCTTGTTCCTATGAAAAATATCCTGTTTTTGTCATGGCAACAACTGTCAATTATTTTTCAGAGGCCCAGTTTGGCTGGGAGCCAGTACATTGTAGAATAGCTGATTTCCTCACTGTAATTTTGGAACTTGTAAGTGGTTTTGTAACTTCTTTTTAAATGGGATTTATGAATGTGGGGGACTAATGGTATTTTCTAGAGCTGAGTTCAGGCAGGAGCCATGCTGTGCAAGTGTCACTTAACTTTGCCACTAATCTTGGAGCTGTAGCACCACCTGCTATTCTTGCTGTAGGTTTCGAAAGTGAAAATGGAATTATCTGTTATGGTGTAGTGATTTGTAAATTATCTGTGGCAGTCTAGTTCTAAACCATTAAACTTGTGCTGTCTGTGCCTCAAATTAAATGTGAACTGAAAGCTTCAGAGTACAGAGATTAGGATACATTTATAAAGTCATCTTATTCAAAGAAACAGCCATGTTAGAAATAGGTGTGCACCCAGCAGCCCTTTCTTCTCCTGTTTTCAGAGACAAAAGCCTTTGTTAGTGTTAAAAAGGAAAATTAAAATGGTGGATTATTTAATGCAGAGCACCCAGATATTTGGAATGCTTCACTATGAGAGAGGTTTACATTGTGTTTTTTGTTTAAGCAAAAACTTCTGCCTCTTAAAGGATCAAACTTGAGCACTTGAGTGAATAAGTTTTTGGGAGTAGCTTGCCAGATATTCTTTGGAATATGTCATACTAAGAGTAATATGTCTTACCAAACTAGTGATTTAGATTTGGGTAATTTAATTTAATATTCTTTTGTAAAGCTGAAAGTACAAAAATTTGTTTTGTCTTTGGAGAATGTGTTGTGCTTAAGCTTTCAATGGACTTAACTTAGCAAATGCTTCTGGTCACAGGCCACCTTGCTGGTTGTCTGTAAATTCTTACTGGAAGCTGAGAAGAGTCAGGTGGATTTCCAGTTCTCCTTGTATTTATTCCATTTATGTGTCTCAGTGAAGCAGATTTGCACTGGAGCTGAGTTTTGTTGAGAGCTCTCCCTAGAGTGTGTGTGTGTGTGGGCCCTGCAAGGCTGGGTTTAGGCTCTGTGGGTGTTTGAGTGGGACATTGCTGCTGGATAAACAGGTAAGGAGATGATGTCCTTGCTTAGGTGTAAACAATTGTCAAGTCTGTGGCTTCAGTTGCTTGAGGTGAGTGAAGCCAGCTTGCTGACTGACTAAAAACCTGAAAGATATTATATGTGGCACAAAGAAGGGAAAGGAAAAATTGGCTGGTGAGAGGGGAATTCTCCTTCTTACCCTTCCAGGTGTAGCTCTCAAATTGACTGGAGTTTATAGTGTAATCCAAGGTAAGTATCACACCTTTGGAAGGAGTGATACCTTGATACCATGTGGTGCTTGCTCTCTGCCAGGAGCAAATCTTACTCCGGTCAAAACAGGTTTTTTCCAATCCAGAAACTTCATGACAAAGTTTAAATTGGCAAGTGACAAGTTAACAAGTAGGATGAGACTTAGTCTTGATACCTTTCAGCAACACATTTTGTATTTAGTTGAAGGGTGAAATGATCGTTGTCTTTTACTATGTTTTTTTCTAATTGTGACAGGACAAGTGGGAATGGTTTGAAAGTGGAATAGTGTGGGTTTAGCTATTAGGAAGAAATTCTTCCCTGTGTGGGTGCTGAGGCCCTGGCACAGGGTGCCCAGAGAAGCTGTGGCTCTCCCTGGATCCCTGGAAGTGTTCAGGGCTGGGGTTGAGAGGGCTTGGAGCAACCTGGGATAGTGGAAGGTGTCCTGCCCATGGCAGGGGTTGGAATGAGATAATTTTTAAGGTCCTATCTAACCCAGACCACATTGTGATTCTATACTCAGTGCTTGCAAACCAGTTACACCTTACCTGAGACATGTTAAAGGAGCATTACAGTATTACTTTGAATTATGTGGGTCTCTGTGATTGACATCCAAATACCTCCTGCTCTTGTTTTACATTTTCAAAGTAACAGCTTTGTCTTGAATGTGGTTTGTGTGCACACTTATGTTAATATGTACATTTGAACTTCCTGCCTGGTGATTTTGAATTGTGTGGCACACCAGTGAAGATAGTTCGGGTTCCTCTCTGGAAAGATTGTAATTTATCTTGGTGGTGGTGCACTGCAGATTGATTTAGACTTCTCCCATTCTCTTTTCCACAGCAATTGGAGCAGATCCAGAAGGAGCTAAGTGTTCTGGAAGAAGATATTAAACGTGTAGAGGTGAGGTACCCAGACATTGTTCTGACTCTGGCAATTTTTCATTTTCATCAAGCTGTCTGCTTTGCTGTGAGACTGCTGGCTTAAATTTATGGCATTTAAGTCAGTAATGGGAAAATGAACAGATGATGCTCTTTCTTTAATTTGTTCATTTAGTTGATGTGTGCAGGCTGCAGTTAGGTAGCTCTTACATAATCATTTCTTTGTGTTGGTAGTAAGTATTTTAGAGTAGTTGCTAGAAATCAGCAGCTGGTATATTGATCAGAATTTAAGATTTTTGTACGTTGCTGGCTGTTTGCACAGGCTGTTTAAACCTTAGCAGCATCTAAGTCTTAAAATGGAGAGGTGTTGGAGTTTCAGAAGAGGGTTTTTATGCAAAGACTGGAACAAAACCAGTCTCTGCATAACAACCCTCCCTTTTGACCTGCATGTCAAAACTGATTCCTGCTACCTCCTGGTATAGTTCTCTTAATTCTGTACTAATGGGAATCTCTTGACATTTTTGCTAAGAATTATTCTCCAAGAATTTGTAACCCTGTCAGTGCAATCCTTCTGTCTTCAGTGACTCTTTAGGTTCTTCTTGGTCCTTTCCTCTAATCATTCTAGTGTTTAATCTTGCAGTAGGAAGCTGATGTTTCAGGAATACTGCCACCTCTCCAAATATCATTCCCTTAAAACTTCTTGGGAATCTGTTTGCAGGTGTGCTTCTCACTGCTTGCTCATCTTGAGCAGTCAGCATGTGTTCCCAACTACCTCCCAAAAAGCCTTTTAGATTTCTTAATGCAAATTAATATGTGTGCTGGTGAATTAGCAAAATATAAATATGACTGAGAACTGCAAGAATTCCCATTTATCTGATAGCTATTTGGAATTTTTCAGATTTCTTTTCCCAAATGTTTCTCAGCTTTGGTGAAATAAATATACCTTAGCGTGTTTTCTTCAGACTGGTAAAATAAGTCTTGAGATCTAGGAAAAACTATTCCCAAAAGCTGTGGGGATCTCTCAAAGAGCATCCAGCTACCTGTTTCTGTGCTCTTTAATCAGGCATTTCAGTGGGCTGCAGCTGGGCTATATTCCTGGGGTGTGATGATGACCTTGGCTCTGACCTCTAAAGCCTGGGATCTCTCTTGTCATAAAGATCCTTCTTTCTACCTACCAACTAATAGGCACCTAGTGGGAATTTGAAAGCACAAGTAATAATTGTCCTGAGAACACTTTTCCCCTCAACTAATGAGCTGCTGCATCCTGCATAGCTTCCATTTCCCAAACAGATCAAAGGCAGTTTCATACTGGGTTCACAGCAGTGACTTAGGCTGGGAGGGACAAAGCCAAGTTTATGTGCAAGGTTTATCTCTTGTGCAGTGGTCCCACAGAGGACTGACAGATCCTCTTTTAAGTCTGGCACCACCTTTGCCCTGTTGCCTTGTGACTATTCTTGCCATGACCCATATCCAGCTTTACTTTCCAGTTCTGAAGGCTGTTAGATAAGTTTGCACATATCTCAAAAATGCAGTTACAGCTTGCTTGTTCTGCCATGTTTAGGGGAGATGCTGGGTTAGAGGCAATTGGATGATAACCAAATCTGCTGGGTTTTTTGGAGTATAAGCTCCAAAACTGCCAGTCTTGAAGCACAGAACACCACAGCTGTAGGATTTTTGAAACCTGGTTTGAATGGTAACTGAAAAAAAATCGAAGAAAATCAGTGTTTTCTCAGGTGTAGGTTAAGATTTTCAGGTAAGAGTTGAGTAAATGTAGACACAGTTGGTTATCTGCATGGAAAGACAGCAGTAATCTATGAACACGTGTATTAGACATACATGTTTTGTCAGATCTGATGTAATGTGGCTTTCTGTTTCAGGAGATGAGTGGCCTGTACTCCCCAGTCAGTGAGGACAGCACAGTGCCACAGTTTGAGGCTCCCTCACCTTCACACAGGTATGGAGCTTGCAACTCGACTCGGATTTTAAACTGTACATGCTGCATTCTACTTGCTAGTGCTTTCCAAGCAGTGCCCAAAACACAAGCAAAACTGGGTTTTGAATGCTGCACAGTATTTTCCTGTTGTGTTTGTAATTGCTATAAACTTTATGTGAACAAAGAAGTGAAGAAAAAGCCATCTGAGCCTGCATTTGGATGAGAAATCTGCTCTGAATCAGATGCCATGGAAAACCGATGGCTTTAAATGTCATGTGAATTAGTAAACTTGAGTCATGAGCTTTTGCTATGGAATAAAATATTACTGTTATTTATATGCTACCTTTTCTGAACATTGTGCTGTTCTGCTTGGCACATGAAAGGTCTTAATTTTGTGTATGATATTGGAGTGCTCTGGCTTCCCTAATCAGCATGGATAGCTAAAGGTATGGGCTCAGATCAGAATTTGAAATGTACAACCTATTGATTCTGTTTATCTGCTGTTGGGTTTGATTTAATGAAATGCCTTTCTAATAACATCATTTCATGTGTATTTTTGCCTCGAATATTGCACAGTCTGGTTTCTTGATAATAATAATGCAGATGCTTCTTGTATCCAAGTTGTAAGTGCCAGAGTTTGAAGTGCTCTACTTTACAGGCATGTCTTTTGCTCTAATTTCAACAGGCCAGGTTATGTTATTAAGTGATCATCTCTGCTATCTCTTAGAAGTAGAGTTCTCTGAACTGTCATTTTCTGTTATGAAATTGTACTGGTAGATTTATTTTTTTTTTTTTGCAGTTAGCAGCTCTAAACCTAATAGCCCAGAAGTAAAAAATTATCAGATTTCTTCCCTTACAGAGACTTAGATACAGTGCTGTTGTGAGGAACCCAGCAATATTGGCTGGAATTTCCTACCAAGGTGCTGTTTCTGGACATAGAGACCAATATCTCTCATATTTCTGTGTAGCTCTGGCTGCCCTGAGGGAAAGGACAGGAATATGGTCACAATGGATGGGAACAGCATTTCTAATTCAGTTCTTCACTGCTTCTTCAATTCTTTTTGGGTACAGATTTGTTTCTTGATACGGGGTATTGCTGTTTTGACAAGAAGCAGTTTTGTGAAACTGATGAGATTCTTGTCAGGTTCTACTGCTTTTCTGGTTATTGGCTATTAAATAGATTGGTTTTAGTCCATGGTACAGATGCTTGGGGTAAACTTGAGCACTGGTTGGGCAACATCAATTTGTTAGATCTTGGATGCCTTCAGGCCTAGAAACCTTTCTCTTTTAACAGGAGATTCTACTTATGAGTAGAAATGTATCTCTATTACTTGAGCTAAGCTAACAAAGAAGCCCCCAAAGAACTTTTTTATCTGTTGAAGGCTGGAATAACATTTTAAGCCCAGGAGTTTTAGTAAAAGAGTTGAGGGGGGAACAGTCTGCAGTGAGACCTACACTGGTTTCAGTCTACTGAGAATTTCTTAATACTCCTTTATGCCTATTTATCTCATGTCCTAGGGATCAGTCAATCTCAGTTCTTGCATTTGAAGCTGTAAGCTGGTATCAAAAAGAATTGTAGTGATCTGTGGATTGATGTGCTTCACCTGGGGTCTGCTGGCAGGGGGCAGTGGGATGGAGCCATGATGGGTGCAGAGACCATGGGCTCTTCCTTGCCTGTCTGGGTCCATCTTGGCTGTGTCTTCAATTTTGGGGTTTTCCCCCAGTACAGCATGCCAGGGGTGTGATATAATAAGATATGTAGGTGTTTTCTAGGGAATGTGGGATTGCCTTTTTCTCTCTGCTTTAAAAAACTCCTTATCTTTTCTTGGTGACATTCCTATGTTGAGAAGTAACCTTGAGTGGTAGAAGAGAAATCAGTGTGTGAAGGAATTATCTGAACAGGCATCAGTTGTTCCCAGAAGTTACTCCTGTAACCTCTATCCCTGCCCCATTTTGACAGTTTTATATAATTCAAGTAACTGCATTGGTGTGAATTACCATACATTAGATTCCAGGAAGGTCTACCACTTGAAACTAATTTTATTTTCAATATTAAGTGAAAGTTTTGAAGAATATCTCAACAACATTGCTCCTTGGCAAGAATGCTGCAGAACAGCTAACATGAAATATGCTGATTTTTTTCTCTTAACTGAAATATTTAATCTCCAGAGTGCATTTTAGAGATGCCATGAACCACTAAGAGTGAAATACAAATACAGTTTGGGATGGATTCACTTCCATGTTAAAATGATATTGAACTTGCAGAGACTCTTTAGCTTATCAGTGAATTAAAATTGTGTATTTAAATTGAAATATAACTTCACATACTTAACACACTGCTAATGAAATATAATTGTATAACACTTTAGTAATGTTCCTTATAAATAGTACAAGGTTATCACAGACTAGTGCTGAGAGGAAGAAAACTTCTTTAGCCTTTGTATTTAAAGTTCAAGAAAATAGAGTTCTTTGGAATTCAGTTTTATCTGGTCTCTGGTGACTTGCCCTTATTCATCTGCTTCCTTTAAATCACACGCTTGCTTCATTAATTTTCTGTTTCTTTTCATTGTTTGTAGCTTTTTTCCTCCCCATTTTCAACATCTTCAAAATGTGAAATTGCTTTGCCTTCCCCCAGCTTCCTTCAGAAACTCTTCAGCAAAAAGCCCTAGCACAGTTATGATGTTCAGTACATCCTTGGCTGCAAGAAACACGTGTTTTCTCTTGTGCCTACACAGGGTGTGATGAAACATTAAATTGGGTAATAGCACACTGCTTGTTTACAGTGTTGCCTATTGCTTGGTTTGTATACTAATAGAGAACAAGAGGGGAAGAATAGGGGAAGAGAACAAATAGTTCTGTGTATGGCTTTTCTGAACAGGCATATGTGTTATTTCTGCTCCCAGTAAATGGTGCAAACAGAAGATAGGAATAAGCAGCTTCTCTGTGATGCTATCCAGCACTAATAGCAATAACAAGCTATCACTAATAGGAGTCTGAAGGAAAATTCTGATCTAGAAATGAGTTGCTTGGTAACTCTGGTTCAGTTATTGAAATCCTGATCCTCCTTCCCATCCATTTATTCTAATTACCTCCTCCCATCCCTATAATGGGATTTATAGTCTGTGGGTTGCCTTTGTTGTTGTTGTTGTTCTGGGTTTTTAAATGTCATATGAGTGTAGCTGAATTTCCAAATTGAACCTAATGTTACATCTTTTTAAAAAGAACTTGGAGGGTGCTGTAATTCTCTGATTACTTGCTTCCCATTTATTGAAGGAAAAAACATTCAAGCATATATGAGTTAACTCAGCTCTGGGCACAGCACAGAAATGTCTTTGAATTTTTACTCTGGTTAGGGAGATGATGCCTACACTCTTGAAGGCTTTACATCACCAGACAAGCTGCAGCAAAACAAGACCAGACACTCTAAGTCTCAGTGTTTTGCTGTTAATTGCCACTGTACCTGTCTCAGAGTGGAGTAGTTTTTCATTGCTTTCTAGCTGAATGTGTTATTCCTGCAGTTCTTGCAGGATCTGCTGTCCCTGTTTCCTTATGTCATGCAGCGACATTCTAATTTAAAGTTCATTGTCCTCAGCCATGCCTGAAATGGCTCTGCTGTTTTTTCCCTAACAATAGCTTCTGCAAATAATGATTTTTATCCCTCAGATTTTCTTTGTTTGCAGCTTTTGTCATGCCTGGAACAGAAGTCCAATCAATCTCATTTTCCAAGTTAATTTAAGTCTCATCAGTGGTTATGTCTCATCTTCTGTTTCCACTTCCAGGAGAGCTTGAAAACATTCAGAGAAATATTTAAACATTGGTACCATTGGTTCATTCTTCCAAACTTACAGGTGCCCTGCCCAGCACTTTAACCAAACCAATTTGTTTATGACCAAGATTTTCAAGTTTAGGCATAAGTTTTGTCAGCTGCTTTTGTCAAATTCTTTGACAAAACTAAGACCTACAGCAGTGTTCTAGAAGCTTTTTAAAGAAACATTCAGCTTTCCCAGGCAATGCTTAAAGTCTAAGGTTATCTCATAAGAAAGACTGAGAATAATGAGAACAATGATCCCAGCTATTTTCTTCTCTGTCCAAGTCAAATGACAAAGCAGAAGCAAAGCAGTTAAAAAGATTTTTTTAGAAATTAATCATGATGATTTTCATAATGTATTCTGAATAATCAATAAAATTATGTTATTTTATGTTAATCTTTACCTGTCCTGGAGGTATATTAAATTTAAGTGATAAGTGTGCTTTTATCTGGCTCTGGTGTCTTACTGTGGGAGCTGAATTTTTTTGCCTGTATGTACAAGAGCACTGAACCACCTGTTTTCTGCTTGGATCAGGAAATCTTTTTGCAGTTTTGAAAATTAAATTCCATTGAGTTTGCTTGTCTTTGCTGTGTTTTGAAAACAGTGATTTAAAAGGTATGTTGTGTCACTATAGATACTATAATATGTTCTAGTATTTTCTACTAATAGTAATCCTGGCTGTCAGTATTTTTTTAGGTTATTTCTGTATTTCCTTAATTGTCTATTTAGACCAGTGTCTGTCTTACACTGATTTCTCTAGTTTTTCCCTTTCCAGTGTTGATTCAAATGCCAGAGCATTAGACTTCTCTATTTTTTTTCCTTTTTTCAGGAATTGAAAACCAGTGGTAGCATGTTATTTTCAGAATGTCTTGTGCTGCATATTTCATATGAAAGATATGCATTTGCATTCTAATTAGAAATTATTTGACTGCACTACATATAATTGTGTATGACAGCATTCTGCTCTAGGAAAACTCTGTATTTAAAAAAAAAAAATCGCTGCTAACCCTCCAAACAAAATAAAACCTTGTGTTCCCTGTCTGTAAAATGGATTTCAAAGGCAAGTGTGCTGCAGAATGTCAAGGAGGGAATAGCAAACAGGTTAAAAATGATAAAGGATAGCTGTGCAGTGATTTAAGCAGACTATTTCTTTTATTTTTGCAGTAGTATTATTGACTCCACCGAGTATAGCCAGCCTCCAGGCTTCAGTGGCAGTTCTCAGGTAAGATAATGTATAAATGTCTGCATGGGGGGAGTGGGAGGGTGAATGGGGAGGTTGGGCAGGGCTGAGGTGCATCTTCATCCATCTCCAGAGTACTGGTCAGCTGGAGCCTTGAACATGCTTTTAACTGGGCAACTGCAGCTGTAGGAATGATTGTGCCCAGTTGTGAGAGACCTGGTGTAATGTGTTTAGACATCTGACTTTTTCTTAAAGCTGACTTCCATGGAAGAGGGGATTTAGTTTGCTCTTCGTGTCCCATGTGGGCAGCACTGGGGAAGGGACATAAATCCCTGACCCTTTGCCTTGGCTTAAATAGCTGCAGATCAAGCTTAGCTTTGAAAACACAAAAAGAATCATCAGGCACAGTTATGCCATTTGTCCTCATCAGAGCCTTTTACAAACCATTATAAATTGATATAGAGGGTAAAAAGTTGTATATAGAATGGAGCTGTTTGGCAGGCAGCCTCCAAACTGTCTGATCCATAGGGCCTCCCAAATTCCAAACAGCACTTCTGTAGTCTTGCACCTTGGAGGGATTCAGCTGGGCTGGGGAGGTGACACTCATACCCAGCTCACAGTTCCAAAAAGGGTTCACAGCTTTCATTTGGGCAGATGGAATGCTGGGCACATTCCAGCTGTGCCTTGGGTGCTCTCTGGTGGTGCTGGTGGACTATCCTTGGCACACAACAGCATGGAACTGGTAAATTAACAGGTTGAAGTGCTGTTGGATCTTATTTGATTTAAAGAAAAAAACACCTGGGCACATAAATGTTTAAATACAGCTGTGTAACTAATTGATAATTAGAAAATTCCATCTATTAGTCTGTGGGAAAATGCTTGTTGTTCCTGCTACTCTGGTCTTTGGAGGTTTTTGCTTGAACAGAGTTATAATTCTACCATATTTCAGAGGGCAGGTGTAATGTAGATGGGGGTTTTATGTTCAGGACTCTGATGTGCTACAGTGTATTTGCTCTCCAGTGACATTCCTTGTCCCAGTACTTCCTATTTCAAAGCCAAAATTAATAGCATAGCTATCCTGCTGGTGAGCTCACAAAACAAACAACCCAGACTTTCTATGACAGCCTATTTGTCTGAGAATAATCTTTTCTGTATGACAGCTGTATTTCTGTGAGAATAATCTTTTTTGTCCTCAAATGTGATTTCTTGTCCTCAAGAGTGCAGGATATGTACTCTCAAGTACAAATTTTCAAATTAAACTTTAATATATGTTTGGATGGGGAGTTCAAAGAGAACTCTTGAAGTTAAGCACTTCTGTTCAAAGGTAGTCTAATTTCAGCAAGACTTTAGCATAAAAAGAGTTTCAAGAATATAAATTAAATTGTGGGGTTTTTCCCTAATTGTCAGTCATGGCAAAAATCACATAATGGGCACTGCTGGCAGTAAGAGTTATCTAGGATGGACTGCACAGCTTTCCTTTCTCAATATAATTATACTGCCTACAAACATGTTGTTAGGGAAGAATTTATATACCACAAAGCTCTAGGACAGTTCTCTTCCAGAAGATGAGCTTCAGAAGTAAATAGTGGACAAGTCATTTAGGCCCTGGGAAATTCTGTGGGTAGTATTTAATGGCAATACCTTTTTCTGCTAGAAATAAGGAGCTTGTGTGCAGCTTAGAAGCTTTTTCACAGTTGTTAGAGCAGTCTTTAGAGTATGTGATGGAGTTCAGACAGTACAATCACTCCTGATAAGAGAGGAGTCCAATCTGATACTCTCAGCTAGGGCAACCATAGTAGTTTTAGCCACTGAATAAAAATTGCTTGGGTGTCTTTTCTATCTTTTCTAATTTTTGCTTCCTGTTGCCCAGTATTGCTTAGAAAGTAGTCAGGGAGCAAGATTCATAGAAAATGAAGATCTATTTTTTGGGCAAAATATGAGCAGGTTGCCAGCCTGAGACCAGCTCCACAGGGATCTTCCTTGGGAGGCAGTGGGCAGACTCTTACCTGCTGGATTCCATCTCAGTGTGGACTGGGATCTGGCACATCAGGCTTGGGTTTGGGTTGTGTCACTCACTGTGGTTCAGGCAGCTTGCCTTAACTTGAGACTGAAATGACTGTTCAGTGCCTGAAGTTGTCTTGAGCCCAAATCACTACTGATGTGCTCAGAGAGACTGAGACATTGGAGGCTGGTGCACAAGAAATATGGGAAAAGACTATTGAAGTGTTCTATTAAATGTTTTTTAAAGATGTAAAATTTTAGAAAATGGTACTTGAAGAAGGTATTGATGTAGGAACACTTCCCAGTGTTGTGTGTTGAGGTTGGAGCTGTTTTTGAGATGAAACAAGCTGTGAGGACCAAGGGTGCTGTCACAGGCAGGTGTGAGCCACCATGTCAGTGTGTGGGAAGTGCTGGCTTGGAGGTTTCACTGCTTGGGGTTTGCTTTTTTCCTAAAATGTTAGATTGCTTTTCATACAGGTACAAACAAATTGGAGTGGGCTGTAACTTTGTTCTCATTGGCTTGGTGGGTGGCTGTAATGAGGACAGGCTGTTCCCCTGCATGGATTGAGGGGGAGTTGGACACGAGGTGGGTTTTGTTAATGCCATTGAGTAGCACTACAGACCCTGTACTTGCTCAAGGATGTTGCTCATTAGGGAGCTTGATGGTTCTAAAATCTTTTAAAATGTAGCTTTGAGGATGTGGTAGGTGAGACTTCTTAAATAAAACCTAAAGCAAGGAGCTCTTTGTGCTTCTTGTGTAGTAGAGGGTTTCATTCCTTTTCATCACTTGTGATTAAAATGGTGAGTACTGCATTTTCTGTGTCTGCTCCTGCAGGAAAGATTACTCACGTAGTTTAAATCCTTTGCTCCTACATCTCACTATTACTGTTTGGGTAGGTTGGGAAGTGGCTTTAATGATGAGTTTCAGGAGCTTCTTTTCAATTAACCTTTGAACTTCATGCTGTCTTCTGCTTCTGTTTTATTTGCCTAGTTTTACAGAGAATTACTGAGTTGCTTCAAAAGAAGTAATTCAGTAACTAACTCATTAAAATAAACATTTCCTTCTCTTTTAATGAGCTGTCTGCCAAGGATCTGGGGAGTATTTGTTGTACAATCTGTTTGATTTGTGAAGCTGCAAGTTGGTCTATGCTATCTGTATAAATGCAAGACAGGACTCCCCAAGGTTTGGGATTGCCTGTCCTGTATGTGAAGCCAGAATCACTAAATTTACTAAGGTTCAGGAAACAAAAACTGTCTAAAAGCAGGGATTTGTTTTTGTTATTTTAAAGGGTGCAGCGTAGAACCCTAAGAAATAACTGTTGACAGTGGCAAGATCCTTCATTTATTGTCACTTTACACTTCTGACCTATTGCACATATTGTATAATTTCTTATAATTGGGTAAAATCTATAGAAGTGAAACCCAGGCCTGGCTTTTAACTTTCTGAAGTGTTGTGCTTTCCCCCCTCAGACCAAAAAGCAGCCATGGTATAACAGCACGCTGGCCTCGCGCCGCAAGCGCCTCACGGCCCATTTTGAGGACCTGGAGCAGTGCTATTTTTCCACCAGGATGACTCGTGTCTCGGGTGAGTTCTCACGTGGTGTTCCACCTCTGCTGTCAGGTACATCTTGAAGAAAAGCTTTGCTTTTGAGAGAGCAGTTTTCTCTTCTTCCTTGCATGAGAATGTGGCTGTACACATTTGTGTTCCTCACATCATCCCATTTTGCTATTCTAGACCCATCTTTGAAGTTGCTAAATTTGGAAAACTTAATCCTGTCACTTTGGAGGAGCACATGTATTGCTTTGTAATCCCTTACTGTGAAGGGCAACATCCACAATAAACAATTTCTCTGGTGCCTGTTCTGAAGATGAAAATGCCTGAAAGCAGTGGTTGAGCTGTCTTTCCACTAGATGTGGTATAAACGCAGTAGTTAAAAACATTGCTATTGAAATGCTACAGAGGTACAAACATAAATGGATACATTCTCCTGTATTTAGCATGCAAGAGGACATGTGGAGGTTATCCTTTGTTATCTAGATTGTGTCTTGGTTAACAAATGGTTTGGACTACAGAAGCTGAATGTGCAGCAGCGCTGCTGTCCCATGGGGCACACCTTAGGTTTAAGGCTTGTTTTGGAGAATTAGAAGCTGTTTTCAAAATTGCCTAGATTGCCTCATTCATAATTGAGTAACAGTGTGACAGCAGCTAGAGTAATTGCCTGCTGGATGCATGGGTCTTAATTACACACAAAATTCTCCTAAGAAATGAGAGGGTCAAATAAGTGTGTCTTGAGGATGAGGAGGGTTGTTCTGTAACCTCTCTGGAGGAGAAACCAGCTTGGCAAGAAAAGCTTCAGGCAATGGCCTGTAGCAGGCAAGAGATTTGCAGCACCAAGCTTTGAGCTGCAGCCCATATTGAGTGTGACAGACTGCAAGGAAAGCAGCCAGCCCTCAGGGGGTGGGAGACACCACTTAGGGGTGAGAGGAAGCCAGGCACAGGTTTTTGCAGCAGTCTTTACTGCAAAAGTCTACCTTTACTTATAGCCTTGGAAGGCAAGGACCAACTTCCCAAGGCAGGATTGCTGGGGTAGAAACCTCTGCTTTTTTCTTCTCCGTGAATTTTGTTTTAGTCTCTTTAAAATAAATAAATTAAAAATAATTTTAAAAGTTAATTTATAAATGGCTCCAAATATAAAGGCTGCAGCATGTCTGAGGGGAGCTCACTCTTTAAAGTAAATAAATCTTCTACCTACTTGAGAGCATGGACTGGCTCAGTTCTCATTGTGCACAGCAAAATGATTTTAGCAAGGAATGCAGCATGTTGGGAGGTTACTTCAATATCTGAAAGACTGGAGAAGCACATTGCATGTGTCCAGCCAGATCCCTGTGAAGTGCCAGCAGGTGCTTTGCAGAATGCACTTCTTCACAGCTCACACTGAGATGTTTTCATGCAGAGCTGTCTTGGTGATGCATAACTGTGTTTATGTAAAAATAAAACTTATTAACCAAGGATAACAAATGGGGCTTTTCCCAACATTCCCTTGTAGAAGGCATTCTTCTTCATAATTGGAACTATAAATATGAATGCAGTGAAATTGGTTTTTTGTATTTCTATGTGTCAGTTGCACCAAGAGCAGAGGATTTGCAAGTGCAGGTTTTCTCCTAAATAAGGGATAACCTATGATACTTGATTAAGTTTTCCTCTCCTAAGTCATTCCTGCATCTTGACACATTTTAAATGGGATTTAATGTGGATTTAAAGCTTTTTGCAACAAGTGCCTCTGACTGTTTGAGTAGGGAGTGGAGACACAACATTACTGTAATTATCAAATGGCCTTGCACTTTGTCGGGGAAAATGTCTTGAGAAATAATATTCGGTTTTCCAGGCACACACAGGGAATAAATTATAGGAGGACTGTGTGCTTGATCTCTAAATGAGGCAAATAGGAGGGTAGCAGCTATTTGTCCCTATCACAGTGCTGAAGGAGAAGAGAGTCTTTGAAAAACCCTGACTGATGTTTGTGTTGCTTCTCGAGCTGTTTCCTGTAGTGGTCTGGGGCTGATGATGTTAATTTAGAGCAGCACTTTGTTCATTTTGCACCTTTTCATCCCTCTAACATGGATCATGTATTTGCTAGTACCCCTAAGCATGCTAATTACTAGCCTTCACTGTTCCTTTATATGCTCAAACATTAAACAGTGCATATGAGGGACACTTCAAAATGCCTTACAAGTATAGAGATAACAATTTCTGATGGCAAGGAATTACCAGAGTGCAGAAATGATTATTCTCTGTGTTTTCCCATAAGAAATCACAGCTGGATTTTGCTTTTATAAATCAGCTTCTCTTTTTTTCGCCCTGGTATTTCCAAGCCTTTCTAATAAATGGATCTTGTTGTTTCCTTATGCTGCTGATGAGGCTGGCTTAACTAGTGGTTGGAATTTAATCTCTGGTGTGTGTATGTGTAAATGTGTGGTTTCTCTGCTGCTGCAGTGGATGCTGAGGTGTGCAGTACCTGTAAACCAGCAGTGTTAGCTGGAGCCCCCCTAAAATGAACTGGTGCAAAAAGCAAGTGAGGGTGGAAACATTAAAGAAAGGATTCTGAGAATTGCTGCAAATTTGGGGCCTCATTATGAAGCCTGAAGGCACTACCTGATGTTTGGCTGTGGCTATGTGATCATACTGGGAATCCAGATTTACTTTTCAGGCATTGCTGTAAGTTAGGAATCTTTCCTTATTTACAAAATACTAAAATTTAAAATTGTTTAAATAAAGTTATGTTCCTACCAAGAAAAGTTAGGACTTCTGAGAATTCAGTGAATAACTTTCAACTATCTACAATGCAATTTGCTTTTAACTTTTGTAGTAAACTGTTCCATTTCCCACAGAATATTTATCATCATTATTCAAGCTGGCTCAATTTCACCTTGTCTGTTGAAGGTCATAATTTTCACAAAACTTCTGGTACAGGGAGCCTTCTGGTTTCATGCTTGTCTTCTTTCTCCAGCCCTGAAATGATTCTCCCTTAGCTCTGTTGCTTTTGGAATAACAAGAGAAGTATTTTTTACTAAAAGTATTTTGAATGTAATTGACACCAAATGTAGACATACTGTAACAGAACAGGGAAAGGGGTATACTTTCACCTCTGTTGAAAACTAGACATGTCCTTTGCAGTGCATTTTCATATGCTTAAAAGTTTTCTGTTAATAGTGTATATGGGCCACAGGCTCTGAATATGAGTAAAATAAATGAGCTTACAAAATTGTATTTGACTTCTAGGCAGATTCTCAGCACAGTAGGTTCACCCAGCATTGCAGTAGAGAGATTTTGTGTTCTGAAAAGCTCAGAATGCCTTCAGAGAACGCTAGAGATGAGAGAGCCTGGTTTTAACCCAGAATCCTCCCCAAATAACAAGCATCACCCAGAGACATAGATCTTGATTTTTTTGTTTGCTGTTGATTTTACCTTCTTACTCTGTTTCTGCCCCCTCCAATGTTGCTGCCTCTTCCTAGATGACAGCAGAACCACCAGCCAGCTGGATGAGTTTCAGGAGTGTCTGTCCAAGTTCACGCGCTACAATTCTGTCCGACCGCTGGCAACGCTGTCCTACGCCAGTGACCTCTACAATGGCTCCAGCATAGTGTCCAGGTAGGGCACACTGGGTGCTGACCATCTGGGTGTGGGCTGCTGAGGCTGACTGAATAACCCATATTAAGCAAGTTACTGTTGGTGTATATGCCAAAAATACATATTTCCCAAAAATAGTTTTGCCAGTGTGTAACTGCGTGTGATGATTTTGTGACTGTCATTGATCTGTGAAGGCACTCGGGTACCTCAGTAGTACTTTTGATTCCTGTTGGTATTGATTAAGTTCAAATCCAGAACCTTTGAGGTGCAAGTATCAGCAGCTGTTGTACAAAGCCTGTTGTCTTCATGTTGGCTTAGTTGTGTTGTAAGTGATGCAGTTCTAGCATTTTAAAAGCCAACCATCTTGTTTGGTAGTCTTAAGAATCTGTGGTGGTTTTACATTTTGTTGGTAGGTCCAGTCACAATGGCAAATATTAAAAAGCTGAGTTGTTTTTAGCTGTGATTGCTCGAAGTCTTGGGCTTTGGAAGGTGTTTGTAGTGCTGAACACTGGTGAGAAGGTGGTTGTAAAGCCAATGCAGCAGTTCTGTTCTTGCCAGCAATTCCTCTGTATCCCAGCTGTGCAGGGAGATCATGTCCTGTGTACTGCTGCTGAAGCTCATCTGAGCCTCCTGTGGACCAAATTTGACACATAGCTGGTGAAATGCCTTTGACTGTCTTTCAACAGAATCATTTTCTTCTAGTTCAGGTCCATGAACCAGCTCCCTTAGGGATCAGGCTATAATAGAGCACATGAAGAGGATGAGAATTGCTGCAGCACTAACCTTAAACTGGTTTCTCCCACCCTGGGGGTTTTGCTTATTTGTAGTAGTTTGTCTTTGGAGCTCCTTGGGGTGGAAAAATGATGGAATATCTTAACTAGGAAATCTTCTCTGCATAGCATATGTACAGGACCTGTTTGAGCTTCTTTCAAGCACATTTCACTGATTTAAATGTTTGTTCACAGCAGTCTCTAGAGAGAGGAGTAGTATCATCCCTGTTTTATATATGGGGAGAAGGAAATCCAAAGAGACCGTACCTGAGGTCTTGGAAAAAACATTATGTTGACCAGATAGATAGATTAAACTTGGGTTTTCTGACTTTTCATCAAGTGCCTTCCAAATGGGCCACACAGAAAGTGACAGGAGAGCTTAAATATTTGTTGAGCAACTCCAAGAAATTTGCACTATTGAAGAAATTGGAGGCATTGTGTGGCACAGATTTTGTTTAAAGCAGCATTGATTCCTTAACTACTGCAATCTGTAGCAGGAATGTGTAATGTCCGACTTAGGCAGAGGTCAGAGCACAGTAATCAGGAATGTGACGTATCTTTAACCTGCACTGATTGGGTTCACACCAGCTGCAATGAAATGCAGATGGGAATCTCACTGCAATGTAGACAAACTTTCTCAACTACCAGTTCAGCATGGATTGGATTTTGCTCCTTTGCCCTTTCTTCTCCTTGGCATTCTGCAAGAGCAGCATTTTTGTGGTATTTGCTTAGAAAATGCTGGAAGGACAGTAAATCACACTCATGTTTGAAGGCATTCTAATTCTTGGGTGAAATACAAGTTTGAAAAATGTTTATTACTGTCATAATGAAGTTACAGTGAAGCCTTCTTCAAGCCAGTCCTAGAATTGGTAATTAAATGCATTTTACTGAAAAATAACTTGGTTTTCAAGTCAGTGTTCTCCCCTGCTCATGCTTTTTATTGATCAAAGCATTTGAGAAATTTTAGAGGTTTTAGTGTGTAGGCTAAGACAGCTCACATCTGAGCATGTCCTTAAGTGCTTTGGTACAGCAGCTTTGCTGAATGTGCTGCTGCCATTGTTCTTGTTGGCTTCTGGCTATTCTGGCTGTTCCTGTAAATCAGGATTTGTTAATCAAGAATTTACTCTTAACATGTGTTGGCCAATGCAGGCTGGTGTTCACCTTTTTTTTTTTTTTCATTTAAACTGATACAGTCTCAAGTTGAGAGAGTCTGGGAAACTAAATCAGAGCAGCTTTTAGGTATTCACACATGAGCCAAATTAAGGTACTTAAAAAGTGAAATAATGCTTTTGAAGTGCTGTGAAAAGTTTTATTGTTTATTTGGAACACTACACTGATTTTTAAATGTTTTCCTGGGCATGTAGTAGGAAACAGTGATGAAATGGCAGAAGGTTAAGTCTTGGTGTTTAGCTGTTGAGACAAATGGATTTAAATACAGAGTTAATACAAGACTAGCACATAAGAAGTATTCATAACATTCTCAGGCAGTATTTTAAAGGGATATTTTAAGTATACTTCAATATACAAATAGAACTGACCAGAAGTTAAATTTCCTTTTTTTTTTTTAATAAGTTGCTGTTACAGATGGACAAAGTACAAGAGGTTTGGTTTGGTTGCTCTAACCCTACATAAAGTTCACAGATGACTCCAAAAGATCTGCTGACTTAAACAATTTTTTTTTTTTTTAAATGAGATGTATTACCTTTAGGTTCACAAAGGAGAAGGATGTAAATAATCCTTACCTGCAAAACACTGATGTTTAGAAGTGAAATAAAATTGGGTTTATGCTAACAGGGTGAAAAGTGTAATTAAAGACTGTGTACAAATAGGCTGAAAAAACTGGGACTGGGCAGCAGCAATACCCTCCTGAGAGCTTTGTGGTAAGAATGTTAATGGATTCTGAACTTAACTGTGGACTAATAAAGAACTGTAAACATATGTATGTTGTGTTACTAAAAAAAAAAATCTGATTAAATGTTTAGGAACGCTCCAGTTGCCTTTTAGAAAGAGGAAGCAAAGAAGGAAAATTTCAACCCTTTGTCCTTTTTCCCTTATTTTCTTCAAGAACACCAGATTATCAAGAAGAATGTTCAGGGAAAGCACATTTGAGGCTTTGCTGTTGCAGGTTACTGAGTTTGGCTGTAACATCAAGGGGGACTTGAGCACGCTTGCAGTATGAATGTGCAAATATCTCAGTATGCTAAATGGCTTTTTAATACACTCACTTCTCTTAAGTACAAAGTATTTACAGTTTTCACAAGTATATTAAATTTTGTTAGAATTGGGCCAAGGAATAAATTTTCCATTTATTATTCCCCCAGACAGAGCAGTTGTCAGAGCTTAACTTTCCTTCTCTCTGCTGGCAGTGGCAATAAATGTAAAGTCTTTCTTTTAAAGATGAGTCTGTAAACTGCTGCGTTAGCATTACAATGATTTATGGAGAAAATTGCTTTACCACTGTCAGGGGCCTTCAGAGAATAATGTGGCAGTCTTTCATATTTGAGAAAAAGAACAGGAAAATCCAAGAAATGTGCCACAATGAGGTGTCTCTCAGAAGCCTGGGTATGAGAAAGCTGGTTCTCCCTGCTCCATGATTCCCAGCTTTGGGAACATGAGTAAACGCTAAGGTTTGGGGGCTTTGTGCGGGTTTTTGTCATTGCCTGACTTCAAATTGTTCTAGATTAGTTTACTATTTCTCTGAAAGATCTTAAAGTGACATTGAAAACATTTTGGATAGGTGACACTATCTGTCTAAATCTAAAGGCTTTCTCACTAGCTAAAGGCTCAGTGATTTACAGAGGGGGAAATAAACAACTTGTGGTTTTGGCTGGAGAAGTCAACTCATCTGTTGAATCATGATCCAGTGTTCAAAAACTGCATCCTACCTTTGGTGTCCATTATATTTTTTCCATTGCTTGGTCATGGTTCAGTTGCTTCTTAGGAATGAGATGTGAAGAGGTATCTCTTAGCATCCAAACAGTATGATTTTCTGTTTCAAGATGGCATTTTTGTTTGAGTTCACCCTTTCAGTAACATGACCTGAAATCCTTTCTTCAAAGGTGAGCTTAAAAGAAAAAAATCCATTATGAGTGAGTTTTTAATGTATTCATTGAACTGTTTAATTTTTCTGTTGCCCTTTTTACTTTGGACTACAATTATTTGTCCATATAAATTCTCAGATCCAAACTTTAACAAGATACTTTTTAGTTCTGAATCTACCATAACAAGCTTTATTTTTTTTTTCATAAATGCTTGGGCTGCCTGGGATTAGATGAGCCATTTTATTAAGTTTGTGACCAGCAATGCTTCTTTATCTTGCAAGTAAAGATAAATGAATGAAATGGAAGTGGGTTTACCCTTTACAGGATTATGTTTGAGTGTAGTAGGTGCTGTTCCTTAAGAAGTGAGGAAGGCTGGATTTTACTTATAGCCTGTTAAATAAACCATTTTTTAAATGGACTCTTTATTTACAAGTGGCAGCTCAAAACTGGACAAATCCATCTTATTTGAACTGTTCCCAAAAGTAGAAGGGAGCAAGAAATGTTTGGATAAGGAGACTTAAATTGCAGAATTACCAAGGAAACTTGAAGTATAATTCCCTAAACTTACTTGAAGTTTGTGCTTCTCCCATGGTTCTCTTACTTTCCTTCATCTGAAGTTCTGGCCTGTAGATCAGACATTGTCTGGGGCTGAAATGGGATTTTTGTTTAATTAGAGCTGAGTGAAGTACAGAGCCTTTCCCTTACTTTCCCTTCTTTCTCTGGAGTGCTGAACTGATATATTTCCTAGTACATGATTGTGGTCTGGGTCCCTTGAGCAGAAGCTAAATGTGACTTGTACCCAGCAAAAGGGTTATGCAGGGGTCAGTGCTGATCTCTGAATTCAGAGTTCAGGGACACTCTGCCCTGGAACACAGCCCTCCAAGTCCCAGGATGGGCTCCTGGTACCAAGGACTGACACCAGAAAAGAGCTTAGATGCTTCTATCTCCAGTCTTGACCTGCAAAGTAAACCTTCTGCTGACCACAGTGATGCTGCAGAGAGAAGTTTTTTCTTTCATCAACATAAGAGCTAAAACTTAACTTGAAATTGGGAGGTTAATGAATGGAAGTGGCATGGCTGCCAGTGGGACCTAATTTTTTTCCTACTAATTTCAGACAATTTGGCAGTAGGAAGATCTTTTTCTCATTAAGCTCTCTTAGTACTTTAAACCTGTCTTCATCTGCAGACAATTAGATGAGAATTTTTAGTTGAATTTCAACTTTATGAATTTTCATAAATGATCTGTTAAAAGTATTGAGCAATCTTTTGATTAATTTGGGAACTGGCTTTTAAACAAAATGTTTTAAATAGTGATTGTTCTTCAGGATTTTTCTTGCAATATCTTGAAGGATCTATATGCAGTTTATGCAAGGATCAGTTTATGCAAGTTTATACACCTGAGCAACCTGGTGTGATCAGAGCTTCCCCTGCTCTGGCCAGGATATTGGACTAGAGACCTCAGTGGCTTGGGACTGTACTTGTGATAAAGGTACATGACCAGAGCATTAGAAATTTTACATTTTGCCCTCACTTTCTACTGAGCATCTCCCTCTGGCCTTAGGTTTTAAGAAGAATTTAATGAGGAACTCTCTGTGTGGCTTTAACATGTGTAGTGCAAAGTATATTTCACTTCCTACAAACTTCATGATCACTACTTACAATTTCAACAGGATTGTATTTATTGGATTTAAGACTGCTTTTCTTTTGAAGAGAAGTTTTCGTGAAGTGCAGGAACTCACAATGGATGCTGTAGTGTCAGAAATGTACTTTGAGAAATCAATATTCAGGTAGGAGGATGGTACTGATGCCTTTTTCAACCTAGAAATGAAACAACACATGCTTTCAATATAATATAGAAGGTAATATAAAAGTGGATCTTTATTTTGAGACCTCCAGGGGTAGTCATGGAGAATATCCCCAAAGCCTGTCCACATGGGGCGAATACAGTTTTTATAAGTTTAACAAATTAGCATAATTGACAAAAAAGCAGTTAGGAGGACAGGTGGTGGTGCAATTCCCCTCCAGGTCAAGCCTCTTCTCTGGACCACCCCCCCTTGGTACTGGCTGTACTTTATGAAAGTGTATCTTGAAGAGTTCTTCTCAACACTGATAACCAGGAAGAACTAAGATACTATAGGGGCCCTGGAATTTGTTTTATCTTTCTGCCTATGGAAAGGGCATGGAAAATTACTGGAAAACTAGCCACTAATGCAATAGTCTCCAGAGCTACAAATATATGTGCAAAGAATACAGAGAAAAAGGGCTATAGGAAAATAAGCAAAAACAAAATGGCATCATTACCAAATGAAATTGTCTTGCATCATTGCATCCACCCCTCTTGATTGCTCAGGATGAAAATCTTTTCAGTGAGGCTGGAGGTAGCTGCCCTTCTGTTTGTGGTGATGTTAATGTGGTAATGGGTGTCATCTGGCAGCAGTGCTGTGTCTTGGCCTCAAGAACTGGACAGGCAAGCCACAAAAAGCTGTGCTTCCAGCATCTTAGACACACAGTTCACATTCTGACAGTGTTTGTAAAAGTCAAAGATGGATTTCATTTAATCCCCCCCAATTTTATAGCTTTCATTTGGCATTGAGTGTTGATACAGTGAATTCTTGTTTCTCCATAAAGACAAAAACCTCTCATTAATAGAACATGGATTTCTGTATCTTATTACAGTATTCTTTTTAATTTTCTAGCCATATTTGTTGTAAATGCCTGAATTTTTTTAAGAGCTAATGATCTGAAAAGTATTAGCATGCCTTTGGACTTTTTTTTTTGTTTGTTCCTGGCCAACTAGAGACGTTAGCCTGTTAAATGGTGGGTAGTTGAGCAATATAATAAGAATGTGTTAAGGCATCAAAGATGTATGGTGTGGGCTTAAACGATTTTGAGAATAAACCTTCCAAGCAGCTCAGCCTGGAGAAGAGGCTTGAGCTCATGATTATTAATATATCATCGTTTCCATTAATAAATACAGTTTCTGAGGCATGTTTGGGATTTATGTGCTGCATAGTTGTTTCATAGAATAAGGTAATAAATTAACACAGAATAAGCTATGAAGTGATGTTTGTTTTCATGGGATTATATAAAGTGTGTGCATACATTTGTGCAAGTGAAGTCAGAACAACTTCTCTGTGAGACTGTGGAATTAAGGGTATACATAAATCATTCTTTAGAAAAAGTAAAAGAGGGTAGCATTCAAAATACTGATGAAATAAGATTCAAAGTGCCATCAAAACAAATCTCATTAAACACTTTTGTCAGCTGGATGAGAAATGCTTCAAATGATGCTTTAACCTTGTTCTGTCATTACCAGGCAGTAGGAATATTGCAGTTAATTGCTCAAGCCCATCCTCTGGCTGCTTGGGAAAGGCTCATCTGTGGTATATGGATTTGAGGTTTAGGAAGGCTGGTGCCCTGACTCATGGTGCCTGTTGGATTGAGCTGAGTTGTCTAAAGAGATTACTGTCTCCAGCTGTCCCTCCTGATTCTCTGCAGGGTGTCTGGCAGAAGAACTGGTGGCAGTGTCAGGAAAAGGCAGAGGCTTGAGTTATTGGAGTGCTAGGCTTGGGGTGGTGATTTGTCCTGTGAAATGGGACAAAATGGCAGTGTGGTCAGCTGGACACAAACATCCTCAGCTGCTGCTGCCAAATCATGGAGGAAGCATGAATTGGAGCCTACAGACAGAGTGCACTGTTTAAAGTCCTAGTATTGATGGAGATCTCACTTTCAGATCTATTTGTTCCCCTGCCTCATCAGCTCTGTCAGCTGTTGCTGTGCTCAGTTTTAAAGAAACAAAATCCTTGTTGGTGTAGTAACAAAAGGGTGGCTTGGAAACAAGCTTTTGAATGGCACTTCAGTGCTTGCCACAACTGAGTTCCTTCCTACTTAATGGTGTAATCCTGATAAGATGGTGCTGTTGTTCAGACCACCTTGCAGGCTGTCATGGAGCAGGGTTTCCTCTCTAAAGCCTCAGCTTGGGTAGAGGCTGCTGTATTCTGTTCCAGCTGAACATGAAGAATTTGTTTCTTGTGCAGTGATGGTGCACTGGCAGATTGCCCAGAGAGGGTGTGGAGTCTCCTGAGATATTCCAGAACCATCTGGATGCAAGCCTGTGCCATGTGCTCTGGGATGATCCTGCTGGAGAAGGGCGGTGGGACCAGATGACCCACTGTGGTGGATTCCAGCCTTATCCATTCAGTGATTCTGTACTGGAAACACTTCCCAAACTTGAAGGCAGATGAGAATGTTTGGATCGTTGTAACCTCTTCCACCTTAATGTTTGAAAATGTTGACTCTGTGCCATGGCTGCTGCCAGCTGTTCATAACCCATGGTGTACCAGCCCAGCTGGGTGAAATGGTACCTCCTGGATTTCAAATACAGATATAGGTTACCCAAAATACTGCAGCAGGCAGACTGATCATTTGGCTTGAATTTTAAATAGTGTCATAAGGAACACTCTGCGTTTAACTGTTGGCATTTTTAGTTAAATTTCTCCTGCTCCAGGAAATTATTTAAAATGGTGTTTGTGGAAAAACTGAATCTAATCCTCATTAAGTTGCAGGGTAGTCGTTTGCAGCAGCTTTGGCTCATTGTACTTCTGTGGATCTGGCATAGCAGCCCTGGCATTGTCGTCATCTTCTGTTCAACATGCAGAAGAGCATCGCCCAGCAGTAAAGTGGCTTTTTATCAATACGCTTTTTATTTGGTGGCTTGCAGAATTCAGCAGTTCCCTATAGGTTTTCTCATCATTAGTGTTAATTAAGCCAAGTTCCCCTAATGCATGTATGGGAAAAAAACCTTATGCAGCAGAAGAGACTGTCTCTAGCTATAATTTTATAGCCAAGACTGGGACTCTGCTGTGGCTTTCTGGGATATTTTGGGTTGTATTTAGAGGAGATTAGGTTCATGGTAACTTCTTTGCAAAGTAGAGAGGAGCATGGTTCTGAAAACTGAGCTAATGCAAGGAGCCCAATTAATCTCACAGCATACTATATGCTCTCATTGGGTTTGAAAAAAGAATGACTCCGTTTTATCTAGAGATGACAAAGCATAAAAGTCACTCTGTTGGGTTTGATTTCCGAGCTGTGAGATGGATCTGAGCCCACTAAATCGCCTCGATTCAGGTTTAATATTCTCCTTTAAACAAGCTCTTTATGAAACAGGAGTATTATGAAGTGGTCTCTGTTAGAACTGATGGCATTTCATTACACTTAAAAGGATTTTTATAAGCAAGAAGTGGGCCTGGAACTAGGTCTAATGACATTACTTTGTTAATGTGGTACCTTTTTATGCCTTTCTTCAAACAGAGCAGAACAGCCCTCCAGGCTACTGTGCCTGTAAGAGCGATCCTGAGAGTGTGACTGCAGCATGGCTGTGCAGTGATATCTTTCCAAGGGAGCCCAGAGCTGGAGATTGTCCTTCCCTGTGCAGTGCAGGCTTTGTTGGGCTAATGCAGCAGCCTTCCCAGCCTGTTTCCCAGATGGTGGGGGAAAGTTAATTAACACACAGAGCTGACTTTCTAGTCTCTGGTTTTTGTGCTTCAAATAGGGGTTTGATTAGGGGTAACATTCTCATTGGATGTTTGGAGCCCGGAGGAGGAGAGGAGATGGGAAGGGTACCCTGGGTGCATTCAGTGGAGCCACTGGAGCTGGGATATTCCAAGCAATTCCAAAGAATAGCATCAGTCTGAAATAACTTGGGGTCCTCTGTCCCACAGTGTTTATTAGACATCCATTACACTTGAATCTGATCTACTGAGAGTAGCTAAGATGACTTCACCTTGATCAGAGGACAAATCTGGCAAATTTCTGGTGATCTGGGGGTCACATCTAACCTAAGGTAACGTGATTCTTCAGGATAAAATTGTTTGCTGTCTGATAGAATGACTTTGATAATCTCATTTATACATTTAACTTATCTATCCAAATAACACTGTACAGAGAATCGGGGTTTAAGTGGTCCTTTCTGACTAGAGATAGCAACACCCTGTCTGGGATCATGACATGCTTGCTCAGTTTATATTTTAGAAAACATTTGGCAGCCTGGGAGTTTGAATCAAGAAATATGTTCTGCAGTGGTGCTCTGTCCTTGTCCCTGTGGCACAGATTAAGGACTCAGTAATGAAAGCAGTGACCTTACTTAGGTGGTGGTGCTCTGGAGTAAGGAGTAGCTAATGGAATTGCTGCTTTATTATAGGGAAAAACCTCAGTGGTTTATTTCATCCACTCACAGCTTTAGCAAAACAAGCTTTTGGTACTGAAACTTCATATCCTTAGTTTCAGTAGCTTTTGTTTTTATCTGTGACAGAATGTAGGCTTTGAGCTGATAGAACACATAGTCTGAGTGCTTTACTGAAGCTTCCTATGCCTGAATATAGCTTTGTTTTTAAAAAACCATGTTAGTATGCTAGTAGTGCATACTTAGTGACACTAATTACCTTACTTAATTACTTAAAATATCAGTCTGTTGTAAGCAGTCTCTCAGGTGTGTGATATTAATACCAATTTCTGTATTGGCCCCAGGTGCTTAACAGTCTACAGTAGTGCCCACAGTGTTGGATTGTAACCTAAATATCTAATCTTTGGCTTTGGTGCCTCAAAATGAGCATTGGAAAGAGATAGCCAGGCTTGGGATTGTTAGGAGTGACAGGACATGCCTTGGAGGCCATGCAGTGGAAGCACAGAGTAAGAAAGACTTTAAGAAATATAAGTGAAGGACAAAAACTGCTGCTGGCATCTCTCATTCTTCTCACCAATTAAGTCCCAACAATATATTCATGTTGCCATTAAATATGGGATTCCACAGCAAGATAGGAGTTGATGTTAGAGATACAGAAATAGAAACAGCGCTAGGCTGGGGAGAAACAGAATTGAAAGGCTTTGGTACATCCAGAGAGGACAGTATGTCTGTGTGTGTCTCTCTCTATTTATATATCTATATAGATATATGCAGCTCCATGAGAGGGACTGAATCATCTACTTTGTAGAAATGGCAACTCTACAGGCACAGATCTTGGTAAGGAGTCAGGGCTGAGGCATTTTCAATGACAGTGGCAATTATAGGCTGTGTATGGGAAGGGGAGAGGAGCAGTTGGCTGAAGACCTTTACCTGTAACTGGTGGTGCATTAAAGGCAAATGCCCTTAGATACCTTCTCCCTGCCTTCTCCTGTTTTCAAGCAGTGGGTACAGTGCATCCCTGTTAATATCTGCTATGACCCAGCTGGACATGGATTACT
Organism: Molothrus aeneus; assembly: GCF_037042795.1. NCBI lineage: Eukaryota > Metazoa > Chordata > Aves > Passeriformes > Icteridae > Molothrus > Molothrus aeneus. Next base: position 26,804,623 of record NC_089654.1, on the reverse strand, counting down.
GTTGTCAGGAGTTACCACCTGAAACCTGTGTGTGCTTCTTACAAAGTGTAACTGGGAGGGAGGAAACCCTCCTCTGTCCCAAATCAAATCTTCTGGCCAGTACCTCCTAGCTGTAGTGAGACTTGTTGAACACCAGTCTTGCTGTTGCCTTGTTCATAACCCTTTTGGGGAGGCAGCTGCTCCATTCCTTTAATCAATTTAGTTGCCCATCTGTATGCATTCCCTAACTCCAGCGCATCCTCCGGGGATGTGGAGAACAACTGCACACACCAGCAGGATGCAAATGTACCAAGGCTCTACACAATGGCAGAGCTGCTAAATACTCCTTCTTTACTCTCTCCCTGCTGCTCTATCCTCAACACCAAAGCAGGCTTCCAGGCATGTTTCAGAAGCAATTTATTTCATAATTCTATTTGTTAGCTATGAGTGTTCTCCAAGGTCACAGGCTTTGCCATTAAAATAAAGCAACTGATTTATAATCTCACAGATTGGGAATTAAGATAAGCACTGGAGAAACCAGAACCCTTGAGGATGTGCTTACTTTCTAGCAGCTCTTAGTGATATTTCCATAAGATGTTGGTTGTCAACTTCTTAGGAGAAAGAAAGCAGTGATTTGGGAATGAGAGGATGTCTCTCTTCTATTTTCCCTAAAACAAAACTGTCAGATCCTTTCAATTTGATTTCTGTAAGTAATTCTGTGGCATGTTTATAAAGCTCTTTCAAATATCCAGCAGTTCATATGTCCCCAAAAGATTCCTTATAGAAATTTGGTTAGTCTTGGTTGGTCAGAAATGTGGAATTTGAAAATAGGCTGAACAAAAGGGAGCAATTGATAACTGTTTTTAACAAGTACATCTTTGAGGAGCAAGGACCACTGCTGGTCCAGAAGATAATTTCACTGGAGGTTTTAATTATTTTGTATTATTCTATTGCATGTTATTGTGCTAATGAGAAATTCACTTAGACTGTGGAAATGTATCACCTGCAAAGCAGAATGTTGTCTTTCTGAGCTGGCTCTGTTGAATCTTTTGACAAGACAAAACAAAACTTCAGTTCTCCAGTGAATTTTCATATAGATAAGCTTGTGTATTAGCAAGAGCTTACATTGACACAAAGACTTCAAGCAGCAGGTGACAGGAGTACCCACGAGCCAGTTAAATGCAAATAAGGCTTGCATAATACTAAGTGTATTTAAAAGACTTGCAAGAAAAAGCATAAAAATAATGGTTGCTATGCAGGTAGGCTGTTTGTCCTCATGCTGATTAGTCCAGGTGTAAGCAGAGCTTTGCAAATACTAGGAACAGTTTCATATGGTATATAATGCACTTGATTAGGTAGTTAGATTGTTCCTATTTTTACTTGTAAATCACTGCTGAAAAGCTGACTGGCAGAAAGTGAGAACACTGGCTGTTCCAGGGCTGAGCACAGGTGATGGGAGGCCAAGGTGCAGGTGTGTATTGGTCTGCACTGTAGTGGTTTATTTCTGCATTCTTTTTCTCCCTGCAGTGTCTTTGATGCTGTTTGAAGGTCACAGGTCTGACAATTCCATTCCTTAAGGCTTTTTATTTTTTTAATGATGTGTTAACTTTTATGGGCATCTTTAAATACTAATTTGTTTTGTCTACAGCATGTCTCTATTAAAAAAAAAATATTGAATTAATACTAGAGAAGCAAACCCAACCCAAATGAGAGAAGTTCTATTCTGCTCTAATAACTTGGCTTTTTACCAGACATTGTAATGCATTATTTTTCTTTCTTCAGCAGAAGGCTGAGGGTTTAAATTGAATCCAGGCAGATGAATCACTGCCATCACTTTAGTTGTGCTTTACCTGAATCCACAGGGCAGAGAACAGGAGAGGAGACAGCAGTTCAATTAAGATTGTGGTACAAGTAAATCCTTTGTATTGTTATAGAGGCTTTGATTATAAAGTTCTTCCACAGAATAGAGTGAGCTGACAGAACAAGACAGACCTGAATGGTGTTTTCATCCTGTGTGTATAGAAAGTGATTTCGATTAGTGTAGATCTGGGGAGTGGGGAGAGCAGCCTGGATGCTTAGGTGACTTCTTTCCCTCTCCCATTTTATTTAAATAGATGCCTGCATGCTTGTTTAATTCCCCAGCTATAAGCATGTTCCTCCCTGCATTTTGGAGGCTCATGATTTTGCAGGCTGCACCTGATTAGGTTCTCTAGCAGTCACTTGTGAGTGGGGCCATCTCCTGCCACTCCTGGGAGAAGTTTGGGTGCCTGAGTTAAATGGCCAAGTTTCAAGTTGCTTCATTGAATTATTTTAAAGCCACAGACTGCATATCAACAGTCTTTTCTCTCTATAGTTTAAAAATAACTTGATGATATCTCCTTTACAAGGACTTGAAAATTCTGTTGGTGTTTAAATTTATCTTCCCTTGGAAACATTGCATTGCCTTCGACTTCTCAGCTCTGTTGAGGAGCAGGAAGCTCTTGCTGTTACAACAATGGGGGCAGCCTGAAGGGCCCTTTCTCTTCTTGTAATTGGTTTAATGCTTTCTAATTTTAAAAACCGGTACCTTAAATACCCCTGCTCTCAAGGTTTTGAATGTGGAATTAGTGTAAACTCAGTGTTTCCTGCTGCCATTAAGAACTTCCTCCCTGGTTCATAAACACTCTGGATTCTTAAGGGGGGAAAAAAACAAGTGCTAGAGACAGCAGGGATTTAAATGAATTAGTGAGTGGAAGAACTCCAAAAGAGACTTCTCTAAACAGTAGACTGGTTAATCAGAAGACTTGGGGAGAGCTGGTTACTGATCATAGAAACCTCCTGACTGAGGGCAAATGCTGCCCCCGCCCTTTCTGGGGAGGTGTCTCATTGAGGCTGAATGCTCTCCAAGGAGACAGGTGTATGTGCACCTGCCCTGCCAGCAGTGCCATGGGCTGCAGCAAAGCAGGAGCTCCTGGCAAGTAGGATTACTTCCCCAGCTGCTGGATGTCTAACAGATTTCTCTCAAGCCTTTCCAGGCTGTGAAGGTAGGAATAACATTAGCTGTTTGTAACCTGCTGCCTGCCTTTCTCTTAGATGTGTTTCACGTACAACCTCGGGCTTTTCTCATTTGCAGCTTAACTTTGTTATAAGTTGACTGCTTTTACTTCCAGCTTCATTGATATTTATTACAAACTTGCCCTGCAGGTCAAGAAAGAAGGTGCTTCTGTTTGCACAAGCAAACCCTAAATGGAAGTCATAGTTGTTTTTACAGTAGTGATGATCTGATTTCAACCCCCTGTGGTTACCCAGGGAATTTTGAAAGGTTTTTTTCCACAAATACCGCTTTGCTCTGCATTAGCACTTGAAAAGTTCCTGAAGCTGTTGTACACAGGGGGAATCAATGGGCAGTCATGCCATGGAATGTTAACACCTTTCCAGGACAAGCTGTTGGCTTTGACCTTTGGGTACCACAAAGTGTAGATGGTGTGGCTGAACGGAAAAACCTCCAGAGCATGTGAACAAATATCCTGGCTGTGGAGGGTGATTGTGCTGCCACAGAAATGGAGCTGTGTACGTTGTTGGGGGGTGGATTGGAGAACAATGCTTAGAGTAAGAGCTCCACACTGTTGGGGCGTGTGCCAGATCTGACCAGGGTGTTCTGAACTGAGTATGTCCACACTGAAAATTGTGATTTTCAACTCTGCCATACTAGGATGTTTAGGATGTAAAATATCCTCCTGCTAAGTATGTGGGGTATTTTTATAGAGTTCTCAACCTATGTTTTTGTTTCTCAGTATTGAGTTTGACCGAGACTGTGACTACTTTGCCATCGCTGGAGTGACAAAGAAGATTAAAGTCTATGAATATGGTACAGTCATTCAGGATGCAGTGGATATTCACTACCCTGAGAATGAAATGACCTGTAATTCCAAAATCAGGTAGGCATTGATTTGTGTTTGAACTCAGAGTGCCTTTTCCACTTGATTGTTTATGTGTACCAATTGTTCTGCTTTCTTTATGGGAATTGGAGAGGAAAGGAGGAATGCAGGCACTGATGGAGACTGGGTGGCACAGGCACTGTTACTTGTGTGTACTGGGTTCATCCAAGGCTGGATGAGCAAAGCCCTTATATCTGGAGGAGAAAAGGCAATAGGGAAGTTAACTGCTGTTGTGTTCCTTGCAAATGCCGTTGGATACTACCTGCTCAAAGGGGTGGATCCATGCACCAGGTAAGTCATAGCTTGTCCAAGCTCTGTACCCAGCTCTTGATAACAGTTACTGGTTCTTTGTGCTCTCTTCTCTTCATTGACCAGATCCTTTCTGTGCTTCTGAGAGCTTGCTAGTTCTCAGGAAATGTTCCTCACTGGCATGTTCTACCTAGGAATTTTTGTCTGCCTGAAGTATTGTTCTGCTGGGCCTCATAATATAAAGCTCCTGAGAAAGGACCTTTCTTGATTTTTTTTTTTTTTCTTCTCAGCTATCATTACTGTGAACTCATTTTTTTATCCATTTAGATGTATTAAACTAATGAAATATAGACCACTATGTTAGAACCTCAACTGAAAGAATCCAGCTAAATAACTTTAAAATCCTAATTCAAAAAATCTCATAAAGCTCAGAAGAAAATAATAGAGGCAATCAAACCCATTCAGTATTATAATACAAGTCTCCAGCATCTCTGTTGCAATAATTTGTTTTTATTTGTTACTCTACATTTTAAAAGCAGTAAAGCACCCACGAAAGTGCAAGTAATAAATTTATGTAGCAGTCCGGCTTCCATCGAACAAAATGTTGTGCAACAAAACTAAGAATGTTTGTGAGCCTATTTTAGAGCGTAAAAATCACGCTTTGTTTTGTAGCTGACACATTTCTAAAGATAGCTCAGTCATTCCTGTGTTGCTATTGCTCATTATTCCCAGGAATTACATAACACTATTTTATGAAGGGGAAGATGTAAATGCAGCTGACCCTGGGACTAGATTTCACAGGAGGTAAAAGCAGCCTGAGTGGTTTGTATTGATATGCTAAACTGATTATGGAGCTTGTGTTTGGCTGGGCTGGTGAAATGTTCTGCATTTTTACCCGAGTTTGCACCATTCAGCTTTATTTTTGTGGAGAGATGAGCAGAATAATAGGAGAACCATCTCACAGTCTATTAATACCTTTTGCCTTAATTAGAAGGGGAAAAGCAATGTGTGTTTGGTATTTCTTGGACAACTTGAAACAAATTCCAAACTTGCAGTTTCAGTTTGACAGGGGAGCTACCTTGACTCTCCTGCCAGTTGTTAGGAAGGTTGCTAATTCTCCCTTCTCCCCCAGCTGCCAGTGAGGAGAGTCACATTAGTGCCTTCTGTGGTGTTACTCATGTTGGCTTTGTGCTCCAGCCAAGATGCTGCTTGCTTTCAAGATTTTTCTCATTTTCAAATTTCATGCACATATATATTTTATGTATATGTGACAATGCTAAATGCACTGTCCTCTGACCCTCTTCCTCAGCAAAGGAGGATCAGGTCCTCTCTCATTTTCTTGCCCTAGTTTCTCTCATTCCTTTGAAGAAATAAATGGTGGGGTTTTTTTCCCCCATCAGCCTCCTCCAATTATATCAGGCTTCCTTTGGCAGGTAGGTGCTTTTGGCTTTGACAAATAAAGTTGGTCTGTCAGTCAGAGGCATCCTTGCTATATCCATTAGCTCTGCTGCCAGTCACCGGTGCCGGGGCTCGCTGCTGCAGCTTCGAGCAGCATAATTGCTTGCTTTTCTGAAGTGGCATAGCTTGAGGGAGAAGTTAGAGATGAAGGCTGCAATTTCATTATGGAATATTGCAGTGTGCTAAAAATGTGCCCATATTGTAATAGAAAAATCTAAGTAAGTGGAACCTGCTCTTTGTAAAAAGCCTCAGTTTAAAGCCGTTGATCTTAATTTGGGTGAAAGTGCAGCTTCTCCAGGAGACTTTACCTGTGAGTGCCCCTTCTGATATCAAAGACAAACATATTTCTGCTCTAGCAAGTGGGTGGTATCTTTCTTCCTGGCAGAGATGCAGGGGTCTGTGTGCAGATGGGATTTGGTGACATGTCTCTCCTGGTTAAATTGATCCTGGTTAACCTTGTTCAGAGCAATGATGCTGGAACATAAATCATTAGCGATGATGTTGGTGACTCAGCTTTCAGAGGAGCAGAGGCTCTGATGGGCTTTTATAAAAGCAGACAGGTGACAGCATTTGTGAGGACTTGTGTCTGGCCAAGAGCAAGTCTGGCCCAGAGCAGCTGCGGGAAGGGAAGCCCGTGCCTGGGCCGGGGCTGGCGCCAGCCCAGCCCTGCTCTGCCGTGTGCCAGCTGGGTGCCTGCTGAAAGCTTGAGCTTCATGCCAGCAGTAATTGATTGTAGGCTTTCCTGGAGCAGAGCCCTGGTACCAGCTGTAGCTGAGTCTCTTCCTCTTTTCCAACCCCCTTTTTTTACACCCACCTGCTTCTTAAATACATTCTTTTTTCATCATCTGCTAAGCCTTCTTATCCCTATTTTGAAGAGCGGGGAGGAAGTCGGTGTGTTGGGTTTCTGGTAAATGTGCATCGCATCCCCTGGGAACAACAGTGGCATAAGCTTCCAGGAAAAACACAAGATGACACATAAATCCTCATAAAAATCCCATTTACAGATTCATAGCTTCAGTACAAGAAACAAATCCTGGCATTGTGTAGTAGCTATAAACAGCACCCTGTGAGCTAATTATGACTTGCTGTGTCCCTAGCTATGGCAGGCACTAATCTGCAGCTCCCCCCGTGCAGGAGATGGCAAAGGACGAAGAGGAATGGCTAGCAGCAAGCCACAGCTCTGCTCTGATTTATTCAAGAGGCAGATTTGTTGTTTTGCCATAGGTCACAGGGGGAGAAAAATAAGGAGATCTAGCATTCAGGTAAAAAATTGGCTTTAGGCCTCGTTAATCTACAGCAGGTGATGTGTGAGTGTGGTTAGGTAAACATGCTTTTGAAATCCATGTTTAGTATTCTGCATGCTCACCACCGTGTGTTTGCAGCATCTGTACTTCAGTGATAGATGTTACCACAAACCTCCAAAATCAGCTGCATCTGTTTAGTCAATTGCAGTAAAAGAAAAGCATCAGTATTCTTTCTTTTTTAGGAGGCTGCTAATATTTTACAGGTTTCATTTTTTGGTCTCAATAAATCAAATATGTGATTGCTATATCCTAATAGTGCTTCATGGGTGTATTGCTGTCAGCTTTGAAAATGGCAGCCACTTCTTGCTATGAAGTTTAAATTAAGCAAAAACTTGTCATATTGTCTTTTTCATTGTAGACTCTGCAATTTGGAATGGTATGAGCTGGTTGTGTTGGGTGCCTGTATTTCCAATGCAGAGGATGTTTGACAATAAACAGGTTATAAGGAAATATGCCTTCAACTTGCATTAATTCAAGTTTTTTGAATCACTGATTCACTTGCAAGAAGATGAAATTTTTCTCCAGGAATATTTGTCTTTAACCATACCAGAGGTTTTCTTTGAATTGATTAGGAAAAAAGGGGTTTATTTTAAAACATTCATCACAGTAATGTAATTCCATATGTCTCTGAAGTATTTGTTTCGTGTTGTTATTCATGTGGATGTCCTTTGCAGTAGTAGATCATGCTCTTAAAAACATTTCAGTCCTAAAATTACCAGTCATCAGTTGGCTCATGGTGACACAGTGGGTCTGAAGCACTTGGTGCTCAGAAGCAGATCAGACCACAGGAGTTTGTGCCTTATTAAAAGCTTTAACTTTATTTAGCTCTCACTGCCAGAGGAGTGGTTGACACTGGGTAGCTTGAGCCTGGATTTAAGACATATTAGCCATAAAAATACTGTCTCATGAAAGAAAGATCAGCATAACTGACAACACTAACTGAGCTGGCCCACTTGTGTGTCTGAATAAAAGGAAGGATGCACATGAATCTTTACAGGGTCAGGATTTCTGTGTGGCTGGATCAGATGCTGAGGTTAGGAGGGTTTTTCTGAGGTTGATGATTAGCTTTCAACTACAGTTTCTCCAGCTTAATCCCCTAGGAAGGAAAGCTATCACAACTTCTGATAAGAAAATCTCTGGGGTGTAACTATCATTCTGTCTCTGGATTAAAGAACAAAGCACAAACTGAAAAAAAAAAAATACAGCTACTGTACTTAAAATAAAAGATGGCATCACACAATGCCTTTTAGTCCAGTGAATTATACATTCTCTCAGCCCTAAGCAGTTATTTTTATATCATATCTCAGAGCCTTCATACTTCAATTTCTCTTGGATGTGGCTGCAGACCATCTAAAGGTTGTCTACAAAAAGTTATTTTTATGAATTTCTAGGGGTTTGATAGTTAATCTGAGGACTGTGTAAGCTGCATTTTTGGTTCATATCACCTTTGACTTTCCTTTGCCCTTCTCCAGCTTGCTCCCTATGCCTTTTTTGAGTTTGTTACTCAATTTGTTACCTATGATAGAATCTCAAGGGACCCAAAAAAAAATTGATGCGTTTAAAGCTTCAGCAAAATTGCCTGTGTTGGGCATGGAAGAAAGATCAGTGCTTCCCTTAAGGGGAATGTGGCACAGAGTTCTCAGGCCTCTGCAGGTCCCAGGAAAGCCATATGGAAGAGAAACACATCCCAGATCCAGGACAGCCTTCTTCCTGGTGTGGGTTGTCACAGATGCCAGAGGATACAACCTAAGGACTTCTTACAGAGTGACTTTTAGAGGTGCAGAGAGTGAAAGGACAAGGGGGAATGGTTTTCAGCTGAAAGAGGAGAGGTTTAGGTTGTGTTAGGAAGCTGTACAACTCAGGTTGTCAGAGAAGCTGTGGCTGCCCCATCCCTGGAAGTGCCCAAAGCCAGGTTGGACAGGGCTTGGAGCACCCTGGGATGGTGGAAGGAGTCCCTGCCCCTGGCAGGGGAATGGAATGAAGGGATATCTTAAGGTTTCTTCTACCCCAAACCATTCCGTGATCTCTATGAAAGGACAGCCCTTGGTAAAATCTACCTGCAAAGGGAGCTCCCCTCTTCCTGATCTAACTCTAAATTGCACTCTACAAAGGTTACTTTGGAGAATTTAAATTAGAAAGAAGCTCAGGTATTGCAATGTTAAGGGAAAAGCTCTAGTTTCAGACTTTGTAAAGAGAGTTGGGTGGGGATGAGGGCAGAATTAAGGCAGAGAGCTGGAACAGAGTTGATTTTGTCTTACTATGATCTTTTAATCATATTACTTAAAAATGAAAGATTTATGGTGTGTGTGACTTAAAGGGTGTTAATTGAACCATTTAGTGGCTGCAAATCCCTAACCATTTTTCACCTGTCAGTTCCTGTTTTCCCCTCTAAGTCTGTCTATTAATGCTTTCCAAATGAATGTTAACCCCTTGTTTAACACCATCATGCTGCAGTGGGATCTTTGCTGTGCCAGAACTAATGAACATGCTTTTGGGCACAGAAACCATGTTTTTCTCCATCTGTACCATCAGTGAAGTATTTTAAATCTATCAATCTCAAACAGAACTGTTAAACTCTTGTCCTTTACATCTTTCTACCTACTCAGTAATTCTTAATTTTCATTGTCTGGAGGTGATTTCTTTTTTGACAAGATGTGGTTGTGTAATTGTTCCACCTGAGTATGAAGAGAATATTCATCCTCTAACACCCAAAGTGTGTCACCAGCTCATCAGCCTTCCTCTAGCACCCTTTTCACTTGCTGGTGCTGTCTGATGTCCTCTCAAAGCCATCCAGATAGGAGATTGCTTTTTAAGATATGGCTCTAGGTTGTATTCTTTCTGCTTGTACATGATGGCTTTACTTACAGATTATTTCCTTTCTTCCTTAAGCTCCTTGAAGCGCTGACTTGAGAGGAGATAATCTGGTTGGGAGGACAGGTTTGAACTGATAAAGGTGTCCTGTGGTGTGGTTTCTACCTCCCTGCCAGTGGCTGGAGACTGTTCCCAGCCCACAGCTCAGGGTGGTGGAGCTCTAGGCCTCTGAACTGCTTTTGCTTCCATCAGGGACTGCTCCAGCTGGAAACATGACTCCATGTGTCAGGTGTGGTTAACTCTGGGCTGCTGCAACCTTCACCTCATGGAACTGGTGGGCAGTGCCTGCCAACTCCATTTGGAACTCAGGGAGTCACTTAAGCCTCTTGGAATAAGGCTTCTAGTAAATCATAGGCTGTCAAGACCTGCTTTTCTGTGTGGGTACCTAGTGGAAGTAGAACTGAAATAGTGATGACTCCTTGATGGTGCATTTGTGGACAGCTCTCATGCCCACAAGGGTTAGGGATACTTAACATTTTCTCATTAATGACACATCATGGAGGAGGTGAACCTAGGGAAATCATTGCATGAGCTGTATCAACTGCAACCATCATCTTAGCAGCTGGTGGTTAAAAACAGTGACTTATATTGGGTAAATAAAATTTTAAGTTTCTGAATGTAAAGTTTAAAACAGCAAGGAATGCTGTTAAGTTTCAGCATAGTCAGGAGCAGAATGGCAATGCTCCTTACTGTTACTTAACTAATGGAAAAATGAATGTTTAACTACCATGAGCAAGGAAAAGGATTTTTCCTCTTCTGTGTGTAAATTATTAAGGAAAACAGGATTGAAGGGTAGGTATAGTGGAACCAAGAATTTAGCAAGGTATAATACTCCTAAATCAGTATCCATGTATCTACATCATATTTCAATGTGTAGCTGCTCTGATCAAAGCAGTACTAAGAAGTTACAGAATTGTGGACTTCTGGTTTGTATTGTTGGTTAAAACTTGGCCCCAAGGCTACCATGATCCAGTTATCCGTGTCAGAGCTGCTCGAGGACCTGCATGAATGGGATCTGTCAGCTCAGCTTCTGCTCTGTACATCACACTTGATACCTGCTGGCATGCTTCTTGGCCAGATGGTCCGGAAATTGGTGAACAAGTATTACAAATTTTCTTACCTCTGTCATTGGGAGTCAGAGTGGAGGCATAGTGCCAGAATGCTGCGAGTGTGACTTGGCAGTGTTGCTGCTCTTGTTTTCTCTGCTGATCGTTAGAGCTTGCCAGTGGAACCATCATTTCGTTTTGCACAGCCCCTCGATTCAGCTTGAAATAAAAACCTGTGTGCTATATTTTCCAGTTCTTGATCAGAAACATTTCCTAAAATATTCATAGTAAACAAATTGCTGTTTCCTCCTGGATATGAAGGCATTTTTAGCATTTACAGAAAGCTGGAAGCAGTTTCTCAGAAGTCAAATTTTCATGTGCACATAGTTACATATATAGAGTATTAGCTGTGTGCTGCAGGAGAGGTTGATTTTTCTGTCCATGCATCTATGCATTTTACATATACAACTACTCTTAGGTAAGTAGTATATGGTATAATAATAATTTGGTATAATAATATGGTATAATGGTGATTATTATTATTGTTGTTGTTGTTGTTAATTTATGGTATAATAATAATTTGTTTATGGTAATAATAACAGTAGTGTCTATTGCTGAGAGGTAAAGGCATCAAACCTTGAGCTCTCTGAGAATTCGTGTGGTACTCAAATAGCAAAAAAAACCTCAGTGTTTGAAATAATTGCATTTTTAAAAAGCTCTAGACCCTAGCACTTCAAGGGAGAGATGTCTCTTCAGCAAATAAAGTTTTGCTTTTAGTTTGTGGAATAAGGTTTTATTTCTGATGGATTTTGTATTTTTTCCCTAAGTTGCATGTTTCAGTGGGGTGGTTTGATCAAGGTGCTGTGTGCTTTGCAAAGATACTCATTGTGTAATGTATTGCAAGAGTGATTTTTGTGTTGTACATGGATTTACTGCAAGACTGACCAGGGTTTGCTCTTTTTAAGCTGTATCAGCTGGAGTAGTTACCACAAGCACCTGCTAGCCAGCAGTGACTATGAAGGCACTGTCATCCTTTGGGATGGATTCACAGGACAGAGATCCAAGGTCTACCAGGTAACACACAACCAGCCAGGAGCATTTCCTGTTGCATGTACAGCTCTGAGTCTGAGGTGCTGCTCCTAGTCCAGCAAAAGGCTGTTCTGTTCCACAGGCTGAAATGGATATTCCTCCTGTTTGGTAAATGCCTCTCATCTGCACAGCTTTATTGAGCTGTAGTCCTCCAAGGGGGGCAGCTCTGTCTTCCTCTCACAGTTGTGAGGCAGTTATGTTTTCTTGCTGCTGCTTTTGGATAGGGAATCTACACAAGGAGAAATCAGTTCCTGGGAGCTGTCTCACCTTTCTTTAGAAGCCTCAGTCTCTCCATACCTGTTCCACTTCTGTAGGGGGGTGGAATATAAGAAAATAGTGTAGAAAGTAATCTTACCCCTAAGGAGTTTCAGCTGGGTCAATTATCAAAGATTAGGAACAGGCCTGACTTTAACAGGCCACAGCTGTGACCAATGAGAAGAAGAGTGCTGTAAAAGAGTGGGGTGGGTGGGTGAGAAGGGAACTGGAGTCAGTGGCTGCTTTGGGAAGAAGAAAGAGTCAGTGCTCTGAGGAGCTGCCCATGAGAAACACCAAGGAGGTATGGAACTTTTGTGATAAGGAGACAACAGCATGGAACCCCTGCAATAAGATGACAACACACTTGAGTCTTGTCAAAAACCTTTTGTAAAACTCTGCAGTGATTGCCAGCACAGGTGCTAGATGCAGAAGTGCAAAATGCAGCCTTGAATGAGGCTGGGAGAAGGAAGCACAAAGCAGAGCAAGGCAGCTCCTTCCCCACGTGAGACCTGGTCAGGAGAAGTTTCTGGCATTTTGTTTCTTTGTGAAACTCAAACACTGTATTTCTATCTAATGGCTTCTGAGGAACCCGTGATCAGAACAAGAAGGTTGGAAGAGGGCTGCTGAGTTTGGGAGGAGGCTGGAAGTGCTGCAGGCTGTTGTGTAGGTAGCACAGCCCATTGAAACTGGTCAGTGATAATGGATGAACTACAGACTCCTTGACAGTTCAACATAAGCTTTATGTCTAATCAGCAGATTTAGAATTTATTGATTAATAGGTCCTCATTTCCAGACAGGAGGAGCCTTGTTAACCCCCATCCTGTAAGCTAGTGAAGAATTGGGCCAATCTAGGAAACTCAAGTTTGTTGTTTCAGTCCTAATATGTCACACGATGGGAATTTTGCAGTTGATTTCAATGGTAATTATGAAACCAAAGAGGAAGGTTTTTAAAAAAGTTCCTATTTAGGCCACCGTTTACCTTCTCATTGTTTTTTAGTCATTTTATAATGCTTGTTTTCACTAATCCTTTGCATATCTCAATGAAAGAGAAATTATACTGGACAGAATAAATCTAGTCTGTTTTCCCCTCAGATACATTTTGCAATTCTTTATGAGGCTGAATAATGAACCTAGAGACGACCAGCTGTTGCTTATGTTAAATCAAACTCATTTTGCTTCCTATCAGATTACTTGAATTTTTTATTTGGATTTGCACAGAGGCATTGACATCTGCTTTGCATGTACTGAACCCTTTAGTGACTTCATCCTTGTGAGCTTTTTGTCTTGTAAGCCTGTGTTGAAGGCTTTACACAAGGGGTTTGACTGAATTTCAGATTTTATTCAATGTAATGCTGTGCTTTCATGTGGGTTGGATAGCATAGCAATTACAGCTCTGCTGTGTTTTGAGGAAGAGTGTGCAGTCTTAATAATATTTATTTGAGTGGTAAAACAGAGGATTAGACACCAGGAGACTTACTTGATAGCTCAGCAGGAAGGTGAGGATTTCCTGGACTTTCAGAGACGAGATGTTTGAAATGAGCATCTTGTCAGTATTGGGAGATACTTAAAAATTGCTTATTAATATTGAAAGATACAGCTACAATCTAGGATAAGCAGCAGCTCATGGTGGAACCACAGCCAGTCAAATACTGCTGCAAAACCAGGTTTTTGATGTGTATATCCTGAATTATTTTTTTCTTTCAAAGTAAAAATGAAATCAGTTTTAATTTTTAAAAAAACCATTCTAGTGTCTTCTGCTTTCCTGGCATGTCTAGCATATTGATAGGATCAATCTGATTGGGAGAAAAGATATTTTTGAAAAACTGATAAACATAGTAAACTTCTCCCTCCAGGTCCCTGACAATTTATACCAAATGTGTGTTTTCCTGTACTGTTTTATCACATTACAGCTCACTACCTTGCCATATTGTTTCTTTCAACAGGAGCATGAGAAAAGGTGCTGGAGTGTTGACTTTAACTTGATGGACCCCAAGCTATTGGCTTCAGGCTCTGATGATGCCAAAGGTACTGTTTTATTTCACATTCTGTGTAGGAGACATAGGCTCTGTGTATTCCATGGGAAGAACAAAAATGTGCTATTTCAAGTAGCTGATTCCTCAGCTGCCTTCAGTATTGTAATTGCTGAGGTAATGTGGCAAGATATTACTGAGCCATTTGGATCTTGGAGAAGGAGAAGCTTTGTTTGGATTAACATCTCTTGCTTCACGTTTTTTTGTGTAATGTACTCTCAGCTAACATTCTCCTGAACTCCAAACAAACCAAAATGTGTTTTAACATTAGTTAAACTTGTTGAGTTAAAGCCTCAGGGCCTTTCAAAAGAACAGCATGTATTTATATTTCAAAAACAAGGCTGTCAGTAAAACAGCAGCAGCTAAAAATGCCTGCTGCTCTTTTACCTGTAGCTCTGCATCTTAAAGACTGTGTTTCTTGGAGCTTTAGGGAGCTGGATTGAGTAGGAGTGCTGGGAGCAGCTCTCAGCCTTCCACACTCCTGGGTCCATTTGAAAAAGCACTTTTGGAGAACCCTTCAGCCAAGCCCTTTACTACATGGTGGTAAGAAATGTTCCTCTTCTATACAGGAAGCTCCTAAAGAAGAGGATGACACTGAGGGAGGTGTAGAATTCTTTCTCCCTAATCAATAAGAGCTTTATCTGGAATGTTTACAGTATCAATTCAGAGTTATTTAACAGTAAGAGTTTAAAAGTTCCTTTCCTAAGCAGTGGGGATCACTTCTCCAAGATGGGCTGACAGAGCTCTGGACAGAGCTCTTCATGATTTGCTTTGAAATGATAAATTAATTTTCATCACTGCTAAACTTTGTAAGCTGCTTCCCCCTTCCAAAAAGCTTTTAAATGCTGTTCCAAAAAGAAATTAATGTTCCTCAATTACATTTGGCAATAATATAATCATAGAATCGTTTGGGTTGGAAGGGACCTTTAAAGCTCATTTTTTGCAGCCTCTGCTGGAAAAAGGGACACCTTCCACTGTCCCAGGCTGCTCCAAGCCCCATCCAGCCTGGCCTTGGACACTGCCAGGGATCCAGGGGCAGCCACAGCTTCCCTGGGCACCCTGTGCCAGGGCCTGCCCACCCTCACAGGGAACAATTCCTTCCCAGGAGCCCATCTCACCCTTCCCCTTGTCCTGTCACTACAGTTCCCAAAGCTGCTAATTCCATTTATAAAACTTTAATGATTATTTTATATTTAAGGTGAATTTAAAATGTTTTCAGTACATTTCCCCTTCCTTTTCTGGTGGAAGACAGGTGTGTTTTCTGTGTGCTTAAATGCAGCAGAAGTGAATATTCACCTTGTAAGTTAACAACCTCTTCATCAGTGCTCCCCACTCTTGCCATGCATATAAAAAGCTAATCTGGCAGGTGGATCTGCATTTATTAGCATGTTAACAAGGTGTCCAGTTTTGCGAAGCCCAGCTGCAAGCAGAGCTTCTGCCTTCAGCTTAACTGTTCACTTCTTCAGTAATTGTCTCTAAAAGTGTACTGTTTACTTAGAAATTATTGTAATAAAGCCTGCAGATCCACATAACCTGCATTTCAATTCACAAAGGTCTTTTGAAGGTGTATTGGGGTTTTGGTGGATAAAACTGGTCTGGAACATTTTATCCTTTATTTTTACCATGACTTGCCTGTGATTTGCATATATTAAGAGCCCTTTAGAGACAAATTGAGTCTCAGCAGAGATTTTAGAAGTTTTTGAGGTACAGATCAATAGTAGCAAAATGTCCACATTAATGTTGTAGTGTCCATCTTCCATTTGGGTGGTCACACTGAAAGGAAGGAATGGTAACACTCATGACAAATATCTTCATTGTAACCTGCCTAACTTAAAATTTTGTCCTTCTGTTTATGTTCATGGTGGTTTGGTTGAGTTCTGGTCAGTTTTAATACACAATAATACATGTCTGGCCCAGTAGAGTGTCTGGCAGGAAAGATCTTTTATCTACTTCTCCTGTCCTCTTTGATTTCTCTGCTCCTTTGAGGCCACACCGGGTGTGCACGAGCTAATCTCATCACAAAGCACAAGTATCACATTTCCCTGTCAAGTAGTCAGGACAAGGCAGCCAAAAAAGGGACAGCTTTGCCAGTTCTTCCTGCTTGCCTGTATATCTACCTGTCTCTCCTCTTTTTTTCAAGTCAGAAGCTAATTCTGAAAGTAGATGTGTGTTGGAGAAGGTGCTTATGAATGAAAAATCCTGTTCTTTTCAGCTCTCTCTGCCAGGGCTCAGGCACTGCGAAGGGGATGCTAACAATGCTGTTAGGCAGAAAATGATTCTCCTACAATTAGCAGCAGCATCCCTGGACCCCAGGTTCTTGCATTGTCCATCTTGTGAGATGAAAATAATCCAGAATATGCTTATCTGTGGAAGATCTTCCTATTTTCACAGCAGATAATGACAGCATAAAAGCATTATTGTACTTAGAATAACTAGTGTGTGTACAAACCCTTCACTTTCATCTACAGTTGTTATGCACTCTCTTTTTCAAGGGCCAAAGGTACTTGTGTATGTCTGTAGGCACCCAAAGGTATACTCCAGCTAGATAGCAGTGAGCAAAATTGGTGTTTACTTGTTCTACAAGGAGCTTGGGGAGTAGGCACAGCCTTAATTTAAATTCTTTTATGCACATAATAATGGCAGGAGCTGTGATACTCGTGTAAGCAGGAAAGGGTGAATTTCTGCTCTTGGAGAAGAAAAGAAGAATTTTGTGAAGGCAAAATGATGCCATCAAAGTACCAGGACAGGGCTAGAGCTAATCCACTTATCTAATGACTTTCAGCTGTCTGTTCTGTATTGGGGGTGGAGTTTTATGGCCATGGTAAAGTTAGCAGATGAGGGACAGTGAAATATTTGGTGATGCTCTGTGGGTAGAATTTGTCTTTAGGGGGATAGATGCAATTTTTTGGAGTGATCAAATGTTTCTGTGGTCTGTTTTTGAAGCTCTCTGAAACTGAAGAAAATAGAAGAAGCAATGATAAATTCAAATTTAAAAAGACACCTGTAGTTCCTTCATTATTCCTGGCTCAAAAGTGAGAAGTAGGATAGAGCCAGGAGCACCTGAGAGCTCTGAGTTTGTAGCAATTGTTACTTTTCGTTGTCTCATGGCAAGGAGGAGTGCAGGCCTGTGTCTCATTACATCTGAGGAGAGTAATTTCCATGCTGCCTCAATAAATGAGACCCTGTACTAGTCCTGCAGCTATTTTTTTATAGTGCACTTAATTCAGCAAGGCAACACAGATATGCAGATATGGGTTCATTTAAAAAAAAAAAGCCCTCTACAGAGGGGAAATGACCTGAGAACTGCAGCTCAGTCTGCTCCATCAGCTTCCACAGGATTTTCATTGATATTTCATTCCTTCAGTTTCTGTTGACTTGAGGTGTAGGTATTTATTGCCCTCAAAATATCAAGTTGAACATTCAGTTTGGTCATTTTTCTGGCTAAAAGTTTAGTAATTTTCTGGAGATTTGGGAGGTTGTTGGATTGATTTAGTGGAAGTGCCTTGAAGAAGTCAAGATGATGTTGATATTTATTTTTTATTGACAGTAAAGTCTGTGCCTTATACAAAGAGTGCCCTGCAGTCACTGCCTACTGCCAGTCATCAGTTTACACCACCTTCCTGACCCCTGCATGAGGCAGTGGACCCAAAATTTTGCCTAGCAGTAAAATTCAGCAGCTTTCTCCTTTCCTAGGGATTCTGCTAATCTCTGCAAATGAATTTTCTGGTAGCAAGATCCTATTCCTGGCTTAGAGCTTTTCCAGAGTAGCAGCAGATGAGCAGATAAGAACTCACAAGTGACAGGCTGGATGAAACATCCTTGTTCTGTGTACCAACTGTGAACATCAACCTTCAGCTATTGTAGTACAGGCTTCTGCCTCTTCTAGTCAGTGTTTAGACACAGAACTGATGCATGGAAAATTAACTGATGAACTTACACATTTGGTGTAAATCTTCTGCTAAAAATCTTCTTCTACTACTGAAATATTTTAAACTGAAAAAAACTGTTCTGGAGGCATCTTTTTAATGCAATAGTGAGGGGTAGGTATTTAGCCACATAAAGATGTCTCTCAGCAGCTGCAAAATGAGAGAAAATATGCTTTGAGAACATGTGTTTCAGAAATAGTCTCAGATAGTTGCTTGTCTCATCAACACAATTCTGGATGCTACCAAGACATCTGTGTTGGATAATTACTGCCTCGACCTCAGCAAAACCCATGAAAGCTACAGCAAATAAACTCTACCCTTATGAATTATGCTTTATTAACCTGTCAGTTCTTTTTAAAAAATAATGGGCAGTTCTAGGTAAAACTTGACATGTTTCATTATGTGTTGTTATGTGTCCCATCTATCCTTTTTATGGTACTGACTAAGATATAATTGGAGCCCTGCGTATCTCACAGCAGTTAGATCACAGAAATTGCAGGCTCTAATCTGTGCCTGTCAGTTGTAACAAATATTATGATGACTTTAGAGCACATGGATTGTCTCTTCACCAGATTAAATAGCTCAGCTTATGACCTGCAAGCTTGAATGAAAAAAAGGAGCCAAGCTGAAGCAGAGCCCTCAATTAGCTTTTGATACTGAGCTGGGACCAGATGGCCATTTGTTTGTTGGGGAGGTCAAGGAGAGACTTGGCTGCTTTGGATGCAGCTTTAAATACCTGGATGGAAAGCTTCAAAGAAAGCCTGTGTTGTTTTAATACTAGATTTTGGCAGAGTATTGCTCTGAACTTGAGATCATGTACGCACCCCACTCTCCTCAAGTTGAAGTGGTGTTGTCTGCTGACATTGTTCTCTCATAAGCATGTTTTATTTGCTTCTTATCTCATCCATAAACTTGATGGGCTTCACTGCCACCAGAACTTAGACTACTCATCTCCTGGTGTCTGTTCATTTAAGCAAAACATAAATATTTTCTCGTTCTCCAAAATATTTCCCTGTTCCCCTCTGTCCCCAAGTGCAGAATATGGTGGAGAAGCTTTACTATCCCATCTTGCCTGGAAGAAGAGAACTTCTTAAGCCATGCTTCCAAAGCTTTTATTTCATTTCAAAATGTAGCCAGGTGTTTAGGATGAGTATTATAGCTCTGATCAATGAGAATGCATTTATTTCTGAAAACCAACCTGAGGCTGGGTGCTGTTTTCATTGAATTTTACATAATGCTTCTGGGCAAATAGAGTATGCCCCTGGGGTTTGTAATTCTGCTGGTGTCTGTGTGCTGCTTTCTGATGTTCCAGGCAGCTGCCAGATACCCACACAGTGCTGTATTTACAATGATTCCTTGGTGTGCTCTGAGCTGTGCTGTTTCCTCCATCCTTGTATGGTCAGAATCAGCCCAGCCTTGTTGCTTTCAGTGCTTGCCATACTATCAAAAAGAGCACTGGAACCAACCTGCCAGTATTCCTCCTTTTCCTTTGTTTTCTAAAACATCCTTGGATAATCCAGCTGGAAACCTTGCTCCTCCCTCTAAGCCCCTGAGAAATGCTGGCCAACAGGTGACACAGAGGGCTCCTCAGAGGGTGGGGGACATCCCATAAAATTGCTGATCTCTCATGTGTTGATCACAGTTTCCTGTTGTTTATTTTTGCTCACTTCACCTCCAAAGTGATCTTTCAGTAAGAAGACTGGAGGACCTGTTGGCCACGGATCTGAAGGAGCCCATGCAGCTCAAGGGGATCTCTTGAGGGGATTTTAACCCTTTATGTCTCTTGAGGGGATTTTAACCCTTTATGTAGCAGCTGCATGTTTAACATTGATAATATGTTTAACATATGTTAATTATATGTTTAACATAGCTTGCTCTGCTTCCAGTCTCAGATTGTGATACTCCAGTACAGCTTGATCCACTCATCAAGAAAAGAGGGAGGGGAGATGTTTAGGTCTTTTCTGCCTTGTATGAATCAGTGGGGCTTGATGCCAATCTGCTGCTCCTTTATCTGGGCCAAAGGCAGTGCATTGTTTAGTTTTTAATAATAAGATTAACTATGTGAGGAGCACCTGGCACTCTTCATCTTAAGGTTAAATGGTGCTTGAAGTGTTTCTGGCAGGTGGGGAACACTATGTTTTGAAAAGCCCTGGTGTTTTTTGTTGGTCATTCTCTGAAGCACTGGAGTGCTTGGTAGAAGAGCCCTTTCTAGCACATAGTTTAATCAGTGTTCATGTGGTACTCTCATAGAACAGTGAAGTTCTTGTACCAAGGGATTATTGCATCATAGGAAGCCAACATACTGATTTCTCTCCTGTCTGTGCCAGTTTCTCAAGAATAAAACAAGTTGTTCTCACTCACTGTGCATACAATTAGGTATATTTATTCTGTGCAAAGCAGTTTTGCTGTGGATCATGGAGTTCTTGCATCCCAGCACAAGGAGAAGGAACAAAAAAGAATGTAAGCCTTCCTGTCCTTGGTTGTATGAATCTGCACTGCAGTAACCTTAAGCACTGAGATTATAGCATGTGGTTAATCACCTGCTCTGATATTTACAATGTGGACTTGAGAATATTCTCAAACTTGCCAACCACCAGTGACAGCTGACCCTTCAGACTCACTAACATCTTAGCAACTGAGGCTTTCCAGAATGTTATTCATGAAACAACTAGATTTTAGGCCTTTCAGATAAAGTTCATGTTGTTGTTGTTTTTTGCTTATTCATGTCTCTCTTTCCCTTTCTCTAGTGAAACTGTGGTCTACCAACTTGGACAACTCAGTTGCAAGCATTGAGGCCAAGGCTAACGTGTGTTGTGTCAAATTCAGCCCATCCTCTAGGTACCACCTAGCATTTGGCTGTGCAGGTAGGTAAAAGGGATTTGGGCAAAGGGGTATTGTTTCTTCTGTCCTTTATTCCTTATTCTCCCCAAAGATGTGAGGTTGGCTGCTGTGCCCAAGACTGAAGTGTTTTTGCAGTTGAGAAGTTTTACTCAGAGACATTTTAAGTGCCACAGTGCTGTGTCAATGTCATGCCCCACCTGGCTTTTTCATTTGGGTGCCTCTGTCAGAGATAAGGCAGGTAAAGAAATCACCCAGTGCATTTATTGGGATCGCTAAGGCAACCAGGCAGAGCTCAGCTCTGGGAGTCTCAATGTGTTATCATGATGAGAGCTGCTCTTTCTGATTTATAATATTGTTCTATAAATGCTACAAAGCCATAGTGGGGATTTTAGCTGGTTTTACCTGAAGCATGCTGTAAAGCTGTGGCTGTGCATGTTCCTGTAGCTCCACTACAATCCCTGTGGGTGGGCTCATGTTTTCCTAGGCTGGGCAAAGATGGCTGTTAACATTTTTATTTTTTTGAATTAGTCAGTGGGGAAGGCACAAGGAGCCTTTTATTCACTTAGATTAAATGGTTCTTGGTGATAACACCAAGATCTGGGAGCAGAGCAGGTGTTGCTTTGGGAGGAAGCTGTACTGTGCTATGCATACAGTAACTAAAACTCACAGGTGCCTATAAATGTTTAACCAACTCTGCATTTTCTTTCTCCTTGGGGAGTTTTAATGGACTTGTAACTACTTGTTCTGACAACATTTGTTCTCTCTGGACTCTGGGAGATATGTTGATCATTCTTGCAACCACTGGTTTGCCATTTCATTCGGGTGTTCTCATTTCCAGGCTGGTTCTACTTTGGTTGTAACTCTTATGAGGCAAAAAATAAACCAAAAATGGATTCAAGCTGGAGTGTAAAATATTGACTTGCTTGACAGGCATCTCTCTGAAGTTTAGTGAATTACATGTAAAAATAGTTGAACAACAAAACCTAGTAGCAGCATTTGAATGAGAGGGGACTCTAGGGAAAGATGAGCACTAGCTCCAAATGGATCAGCCACTGATTAAAATATTCCTGTAAAAGCACTGTGAAACAGAATTCTTCTTGATAAATAGATAACTGGGATTCTGTGCCACCTGAAAGGCAGAGGGGAGATATGGCACAGATTGATCAAGGGAGGCTTTTGGAGCTGGAGGGCTCATGGGGTAGGAGCAGGTGGGAGTGTCTCTGTCCCCACACCCAGGTCTAACAAACTGGGTTTGTCTTCAGCAAGTGTGTTGAGAAAGAAGCATTAGGAAGCTCTGAAAGTTTCATGGAGGTTTTAAGGACTGCATGTGTGCTTCTATGATTTAGAGGATGCTGAGGGGTAAAAGGGAAAGAAGTACTGAAAGAAGTGTTTACACCTGCTTGATGTTTGGTAATTGAATCTCTAAATAAAAATTAAAATGGATATTTGATTGATATTATGATTGCTGAAACAACTACAGGGGGTAATTGAACCAATGGAAATTACTTCCCACAATGGAATTCTAATTGATCTTTCAGCCATAAATACATGTGAGGAAAATGGGGCATATTAATAGAAATACTGGAATCTTGAAAGACATTATTTGTGAACTCCTAAAAAATAATCAGAAAAAAGAAATGAGCTAGTGTCTACTTTCATACCCCATATAGTAAAACAGTCATGTTTAATGTGTTATGATGGAGACAAAGGTTTTTCTTCTCCATCAGCTTCAGCTAGTCTTGCTTAATAATTTCATTTAGTTTGTGGAAAAAGGAACATAACTATTGAATAGCATGAGTTGTCACATAGGCTATAAAATTAATAAAGGAAGAGTCAAAGCTGACTTCCTTGAGTAGTACTAAAAAAACAAAAAGCAGGGAACAGGGCACACTGACTTGATCACTCCTGTTTGCCCCCAGCAGAAATAAAAATGAGCAGTCCACAACACTAAACACTAATTCAGTGATCAGTGTAGTGGCCAATTTCAGAAAGCTGTCTCAGCCCTGCCTTGGCTTGCTCACATGCTAAGAGGATTTTCACATTTTGAAAACTGTTTCAGTTACTCAGTGATTTATTCAAGGATAGAAGAGCCAAGACTTCTGAGCATTTCATGCCCCACACAGTTTTGTATTGTATTTAAACAGAAGTGCTGTTTCTGTATATACTCTCAATTTATTTGCAGATTTGATGGAGCTTAATGCTATATATGTGTCTGTATTTTTGTGTGTATATATATGTATATATCTATAGTTTAAGACATGATGAGGTAAGCAATTCATAAAATGGTTAGGGAGGAAGTAATATTTGAGCTATAAAAGGAAGAAGTCCATTTATTTACTATACTATTAATTACATACACATTTCAGTTCCCTTTTTCTATATGCAGAATAGCTGAAAGCCAGTATAACTTCTTTAAGCAAAGTAATTTTGACTGAAGTAGAAATTTTTTCAGGGTTGACATTTTTATTTTCTTTAAAGGTTCTCTCTTAACCATTCATAAAGCTGGAGCATCTTTTCATAACGTCCTGTTCTTCCACACCTTGCTTAAGAAAAGCTCTTCTCTGCCCTTGACACATGCATCTTGCCCAATTGCATCCATCTGTTCAGAATGGCTCCTTGAAGCGAGTTCTCCTAAATAGATGCTTGCTAGATCAGCATCTCTGTGCTGGTTCCTCCCTTGCCTTCACCACAGAAACAGGATGACCATCTTAAGGTCCTTGTCCTTTCTACCCTGTCCCCACCTTACATTTCTTCTCACTGGTTTGTAATATTTTGGCTGTTGGCCCACACGGCCCATGATGCTGCACAGGTGAAAGGTTGAGAGGTACCTTTCTGCCTTCTCCAATTTTAAAACTCTCTTTTACAGAAAAATTGCAAGGAAGGTCCCAAAGTCCCTGAGAGATCTACCAACACATGGCATGCATTAGTGGGCTGAAGCAGCACAGGGTTCACAGCCTGACTTTGCTTCCAAATCCACCCCTCCAGTCCTTCAGTTCCCTCCTTTTATTTGGCAATGCAGCATGGAAACTGGGTGCAGGTGGAAATGCTTTTATTAAACCCAGATCTCTGGTTCAAGATTCCCTACAGAGAATGAAGCAAAGTCAGGCTGTGAACCCTGTGAGTGAAATGGGGGGGTTCTGTCACAGGATTTGCTGTGATGCTTCCATTTAAATGTAACCATCTTTAAAAGTGCTGTTAGACTGTGTATCTCCATGAGGAACCCTCTTCTCTAGTAAAGAGCACTGAGTTGGCTTCAGATGATGCAGGAAAACAAGCTTTAGATGCCACTATAAAAGCAAATCCCAGGATTAGCATCTAATGTGGATGATATATAAGTTTCTTTTCTGGACTCTTCACTCTGAAGCTTTTAGATGACCAAAAAAAATTATCTTGGGTAGCTTAAAACAGAACAAATGGGCCATAAACTAGAAATAGAGCCTATAGAAGAGAGAAATGGATATTGGTTTGAGAAGTAATTCACTTAAAATCAGGCACTTCAGGTGAGAGGAAAGCTGGTGTGTCTGGCTGCAGCCTGATAAAATCTGTTGCAGTAGAGAGGGCACATAAAGAAGAAAAGACCCCTTTTGTCTGTTACTTTAATAAAATATTCTATTTGCATGCTTACTGAGTTGAAACATTGTCCAGTATAAACTGCAATCACTGCCAAATACAAAATCAGGTCATTCTGTGGTCTTTTTTTAAAAACAGATAGGGATTTATTCTGAAATTAGCTATATAAATCATGGCTGAAGTTATTATTGTTCTGCCTCAGCAATAGCACTGATGTCCTTAACCCATATATTTTCTAGCAGTGCTGTTTCCCTGCTTTAAAAAGAAAACTAAAGGCTGAAAATGCATCATGCACTTTGCAGCTGGAATGTCCAAGTAGTGCAGTCTGGGTGAGATCAGACTGTCTGCTAACTCCAGTGAGCTCAGTGTAGCTATTGATAGTAGGAATGTTTTATTCCCAGCCTGCTGTAATAGTGTCAGCAGCTACCACTGCCTTTTTATTTCCCATATATTATGCAGAGGTTTTGTAAGAATTCAGAGATCTGAAGTTTCTATGACATTAGATGCATCATCTCCTCAAACACTGTATTTTTTCCCTGTAGGACCCACAAATCTAGCAGGTTGGATTGAGGGCTGAGAGAGGTTTCTCAGGGCTGCAGAGATGCAGGACAGAGACTGTCTCCTCTCCAGGAGCTTCACAAAATAAGTGCAAGCAGCAGAGAAACACATATGGACAGGATAGCAACAGAACAGCTACAGCATAGTCAGAACTTAAGGTTTTGCTGCATTAGTTTTAGCTTTGATCAGTCTCTAAAACAGCTTTGCTGTGTTGTCACAAACTCCTGATAGTGTGGGTTCAGATGAAGTGACCACAGCAGGAAAACAGTGGGGTGGTGCTGATTGATGCTGGTCTTACTACCTAGAGCAACAGAGTTTGAGACTGCCTGCATTGGAGATGCCATACTCCCTCCTCAACACCCTAGATTTTGCTTTTCCATCTCTTCTTCACTCTACCAATTGCTTGGCTAAAACTGAACTGCCTTTTTTCTGGATTAGGTTATTCCCTGATCCACTGAGCACCAGTGCCAGCCCCAGAGAGGCTTTTGGCAGCCTGGATCAATGCCAGTGTTCACTAACAAGGGGCAAACCCTCAGTGAATATGAGGCGTGCTCTTAATGCTGAGCTTCTCCTCTCTTACCAGCTCTCTCTATTCCTTATTCCTTTCCCCACTTTCTGCTTTTCCTTTGAAGGTGATTTTGCCCTTCCCCACCACGTTTTCCAGGCTGTTTAAAGATGTTTCATGTGCACCATCTTCAGCATTTCACAGTGGTCCTGTATTCTGGTTTTGAATGGTCACAAAGCTAATTTAAAGCTAGGGATCAGTAGCAGCATTATGAAGGACTCCAGTTGTTGTGTCAACAGCTTTGTTTTCATTTGCAGCTATTTACCCACCCCTTAAGGTCTCTGCAGCACCCTGATGCACTTACAGTTCAGGGTCAAAAGTGGCTTTTTTATCATCATCATTCCATTTTTCTAATATACCTGGTGTCCAAGTGGGGCCACTTTGGAGGCTATCCTGGCCAGTGAAATATTGATTTTTCTGCTGCAGTAACTGGAGCAGTGATTTCTCTTTTCCAAACACCTCCCTGTAGAGTTAGCCTTGTACATTGTCTCAGATCTGGGTGACTTACCTGCCTTGTCACTCAGCTCAGAAGAATGATGGGATATTAATGACCAAGAAGGTATAGTGTGCCTTTTTGGAAGAGAATTAATGTTTTCCAGCTGAGAGCAAGGTCTTACCTTAATAGATTCTCATGGCTGAGCAGTGTGTTCTGTTGAAAGCCTGGAGTGGCTCAGAAAGGATCTATTTGTGTGAATATATGACATGTTTAGGGTGGAGTTAGGGCTTGAGCTACAAGATTACCTTCAGTGTATGAATTGAGCTCAGTGTTTAAAGGCACAGACAAAGGTTAGGCATTCCTTTGAAACCTGTGGAAAAACTTCACACCAGTGAGTGCTCAGAATTCAACCTTGATGAAAGCAGTGGCATGCAGCAGTTCAGGGCTTGCCCATTACCTGGATAGGACTTTACCTGCAGTGTGTCTTTTCATTTTGTAGGTAGGTAATAATAAACCTTCCTCTAGTCCATGATCTCTCAGGCTGTTGGCAGGGGAAGTAGGGGACAAGATTTGTGTTTTGGAAGTGCACATCTGTCACCTTTAATTCAAGCTTATTCCAGAATTCACTGCAAAACCTTTATTTTGCATTGGAAACCATTTACAGCACTTCAGTCACTTAAGAGTTGTTTGGAGGAATCTGTATTTTTGGCCAGTAAGGCTGTGATCATATTTCTGTCCCAAAGTACTTATTGTAGTAGAAACACTGAGCTTAGTGGGATTTTTTAGATGAGGACAAATCTTTGAAGGATTGACTTCCATGTTATCCCTCTTCATGGACTGTGGGATGTAAAATTAAGGTGCGATATCAAAACCAAGCCTTCTGCTGTCCTGGTAAAGGACAAAGGAATGAAGGACAAAGATTGGTGAAGGCAATTTTTCTGGCTCTGGTAGGTGGATCATATTGTACTTCTGCTTGGGACTGACAGTGAGAAGAACTGCACCTATACCATGTTATTTGAACTTAAGATCTTTGTAGTTAAGCTGATTTTTCTGTTCCTGCACATCAGAGATGCTGCCAGATCTGTCACGTAGTGTCTTCCTGCCTTGCTGCCACTGCTTCCTAGGAAATCACAAAGGGACGTGAAACCTCTCATCAGTGTGCAGGATGTGTCTCATGTGCAATTTTCACATAAGCCTTAAGAGTTCAAGAGCTGATAGGACTTTTTTACTTACACAGAAAAAGCAGTATCTGACTTGTCTTGAATAAAGCAATTGCAATGAATAGTGACTAACAATATAGAGACCTACTGGGGAGTTTCCTAACTTTGTCCCAGAGGTCATCACACTTCAGTAACAAGTGAATGAATAAAATGAACTTGAAAAGCTCCATTTGATTCTCTAGAGAAAAGGATAAATCTGTCATTGGCAGAAATGAGTGTGCTAATTGTTTGCTTAAATATTCTTTTCATGAACATTTTGTCTTACAACTGGCACAGAAGTCATTTAGTCAATGTGACGAAATTCAAATTTAAATTGAAATGAGCCTTGGAATTCAGGAACAGATAGCCAAGTCCAACATTCATCTTTTTTCTCAGAATGCCAAATTGCTCTTGCTGCTAGCTGTTGCTGTATCCCTTAAGAGTTTAATGCTTTCCAACCTCTGCAGTTTTACTGGTAGCTCGTTCAAAGGAATTGCTCTTTGGAATTATATCCTCTGTAATGGCTTCCTTTGTTTTCTCCTGTTCACACTGCATGGATTAACTGCTTCAGCCTTTTATTTGGGTACTGTGCCTCTATACTAACTGGTGAAGATTGTCACATAGCACAGGAAAATCTGTAACCAGTGAGTGCAGTGTGGGCTCTCATCTCAAAGGCATCTTTTCATAGTGTCTGAGCATCTAAACATTGCATGAGTCTTGAAGAGTAGAGTTTTAAATGGTAGGGCAAGGTTCATATCAGCCTTTTAAATCTCAAAAAAATGACAAAAAGTGAGACAGTAGATGCATGTGCAAATCCAGTCACTCTTCACATTATTTGTTTCATTGCTCAGTTAGGGTGTGTAGCTTCTTTTCCATCTTGGATACCTGTGTGTCATCACATGTTTCCTGTGCTTGTTTCCCTGTATACACAATCCACCATACCTTTGGTTTAAGCCTTCTTATCTGAAGCTTGTATTTTAGCAATTGCAGCATTTCTAATATCCTTCCTCTCTTCCAGTGGAGTCTGCTGTGAGGTCAGTTTAGAGAATGAATCAGATCATCATCTCCAGAAGCTAGTTAAAGACTAATATTTCCTCAGGCTAGTGAAGCAGATTGGAGTTCTGGACTAAAATCAGGTTTGACTGATAATTTGACCAACTCAAGTTCTTAGGAGCCTGCACTTTTCTTTCCTTAGAGCTGCTTTGACTGCTCTGAAGCCTGTTTGGTTCTCCTTGTATGATGTCTATTAATATAACAGAAACCTGAAAGCTGTTGCTTCATAAATGCACTCTTAAAATCCTAGGGAGGATGTTCCTTTCACATCCATTCTTTGTAATGCCTCAAGACCTTGTCTACATGATCTTGACCTCTTGGAGTGTGTGGTTCCAGGGAATCTGACTGTGCTGCCCTTTCCCTCCATCACAGCTCTGTGACTTGTGCAGCTTTGATTCTTTCAAGAACCAGAGCTGACGTGGCTTTAGCATTAAGAAGAGTGTTTGTTGTGTGCAGTATGTATCTTGAATTGAGAGAGATGGGTTCAGCAAGTGCCATGGTATTTTCAGCTTTGATAGATGTACCCAGCACTCCATGTACAGGTCTGGCTCCTGTTGCTCATGTAAGAAGTTGCATCTCTTCCAAGTTCTAGTCCATTTAAACAGCATGGATTGAAGCACCTTTTTTCATGAAATGACTGTTCTTCACATGTTACAGGTATCATAAAATTTATTTTGGACATCAGCTTACAGGCACTAGTGCATGTAGAGTTATGCATTTACATAGTCAGTGAGAAAAGCTGTGTTAGGACCATAACTGAATGTTGCATCTGAATGACCAGTGCATAATTTTTTCCTCTTTCAGATGTAAAGAATTAATTCTTCCAAAACTGCAGGTTATTACTGCTGTTTCTTCATTAGTTTTGTAGCATTAGTAAATCTTGCTTGTGTGTACTGAATATTTTGTTTTCTCCAACAGTGTGATTGACAACAACCCTTGAATTGGACAAAAACCATCTATCCCTTACTCCTGTGAGAAATTGCTATGGCTCTTTAAAACCATAAAGGTCAAAGTTTCAAAAGAGCTCTAGAGAAATCTGTTTTACTTCCCTCTCCCATCAGGGCCCTTTTGTCAACTGATTAATATCTAATGTTTTATGTCTCTTCCTTCTCTCCTTAATGTAAGACAAGTTATTTAAGGTGAAGGCTTTATGGGCTGCTGCATCAAAAGCTTTAGACAAGTCAGTAACAGAATGTCCCCAGTGTGTAAAGACCATTATCCATAACCTGGCAAATGTCATCTGTAACTTTGAGCTATAGGGAATCTGTGGAATACAAAGGTTAAAAACCCAGTTGGCAGTTCCCATCAAGGCTGCTGTTCTCTTTATCTGTTCAGCAGAGGGAGATATAGATCTTTCGAGGAATGCTAGTGTTGGTATGGATTGTGAGTAAGAGATGCAAATCCCTGGCTGAAGCAGGGTATAGTGTTTCCTGCAGAGCTCTGTCAATATATTTCAAGTGCTGACCTGAAACCCTGTGCTGGGACACCCCTGAGCCTTTCTTTTGTGGAAGGGTCTTATTGTGCTGTTGGTTTTGCCAGAGATTAAACTGACAGACATTCAATCTAACCTCAGCTCTTTATTTCAGTTTTCATGGAGTGGAGCTTGCTCATTGTGCCCCTTTTATCGTCCATTTTGCTAAACAGAACACTGTTGGTCATTTTCCTTCTTCTCAAAGCTGTGTTCTTTGTTTGTTTAAATGAAAACCTCAACTGGATTTGTGTTGAATTCCCTAAATATGATTTTTTTTTGAGGGTGGGTTTCCATTGGATTCCTTAAATCTAATCTTTGGAGGCTGTTGCCCATCATCTGTATTGCAGTGTAGGAAAATGAGATTAAGTTGTCATCTCCAAATACCCATGTGCCTTGCTCTGCTTTAGAAACTCCTTTCATCTCCTCACTAACATCATGGGCTCTGTGGCTTCCTCACTTTAAAGGGTTCAGTTGTTTGGGCTTTTTTAAGATTTTGCTACCAGCAAAATGAATCATACAGACCTTGCTTAATCTTGTATAGTCTTTGGAGCACATGGGGGAGGTTTTCACCTGCAGGGAAAATATGTATTGAATGCTTTTCCCAAGATCAGTCCTTTTTGGGTGGCCACTGAATGTTTGACACCTGTGAAGATGGGGTGTGCAGGACCTCCCCAGGAGTCTGCTACCACTTGTCTAGACAGAACTCTGAGAGCAAATATAAATGAAGTACTGCATCCCAAATCATCTTGGACACACACCTGAAATACAAAATAAGGGCATTGTTACAGTTTGCTGCTGTGGACTAGAGCATTGCTTCTAAAAGAGATTGCTGAGATTTCCCCAGGGCTGCAGAAAAATGGTTATTCAAAGAAAAACTGTTCCTTCACTGCAAAGGAAACTCCAGGTAAAAAGAAGAGAAAAAAGCAAATGCATCAAATGAGTAATTTTGTCTTAATTATAGAAACAAAGCATTTGCAGTTTCTGCTGGAAGAAAAAATTGTGAATACAAAGCCATATCCAGCAAACATTTTAATGTGCCTGTGATAATGGCTGGTGGGTTAATTTTTTCTTGCTTTATTGGGGCTTTTTTGGAAGGGAAGGTACAAACAGGAAAAATTTAAAATTAGCTTTTTTTAGCACAGTTAGCTTTACCTGTGCTGCAGTGTCCTGGGGGGAGGTGTTGGAGTGACATGGGTCATGAGTGACAATCTGCTGTCTGCTCCTCATGTGATTTGTCATGCTGCAGGAGAGAAGCAGCACACTGCATTCTTCAGCAGGATGCTCCAGACAGTTTTCTCTGCAAAGGTTCTTTGCTTCAGGCTGTATCAAACCCATTTTTAATCTCTTGCCTTTACAGTAAAGGAAATTGTACGGAGGGCACTGATGTCAACTTACTATTGTTGATATTATCTAATTACTTCTTCAGAAAATTCTTGTGCTAATTTTTAGTGCAGGGCTTTGTTCCTGTGAATTCAAGTCCACTTCTCCCTGTCCCTAATGCATTGTCATCTCTTTTCTTTTCCTGAAGCATCTATTTCTTTTATGTAGTGGAAACTATCACACTGTCTTTCTTCCCAGAAGTGGTTTGTGATAGGCCAAACCCTGTGCTCATCATATCCCATTCCAGTATTGCTCTCTCAATTGAAATAGATCTCTTTATAGTGTTTTGTTGGCTAGAAGGCTTCTTCACCATTCTTTGTCAAATGCCCCCCTGCATTTCTGTTGCTTGAAATAAAGATCCTTTTTTTTTCCTCCTTGCTGTCTCTTCTGCCTTGGAAGAGATTTTTTGGGGAGAGTTGTCACTCCATGAAATTTCATTTGTCTTGTTGAGTTGAATTATTCCCAAAGATGGAATTTTCAGCTGTCCTATGTCCCCAGTCTTCTCTCCAGAGCAAGACCCACATATGGATGTTCAAACTCCAGCCTGTCTTTCTGCTGTAGGGAAGATTAAATCTCCACCCCAAACTTTCTGAATAAAGCCACCTCAGGCACATGAAGATCTGCAAGTACTGCTTGGTATTACAGGCTTGGCAGCAGTTAAAATTGCTGTTCATTTTCTCTTCCAGTAGTAAGAAAAAAAAAGTGAATTAAAGGAGAGCCAAGGTTGTATGACAGTGCTTCATGCCACCCCCATTGTGTGGGTGTAGATAGACAAAACCTGAAAGATCTGAGAAGCCAGAAACCTGTGCAGCAAAACACAGCCCAAACATTGTTGCTGTAGTGCTGAGAGGTGGGCTAATGCCTTGCCTTTCTTGTGTCAAGAGCAAATAGCTTAAGCAAGTTTGTATTAAAAAAAAATCTCCCTAATCCTTTGACATAAGAGCACTTTAAAGACAGCTGAGGGAAGAGTTTATAGAATTGTCTTTGGAAATGCTTGGAGTGTGACTGAGTAGGACTCCTGAACACAATTGTTAACTTGGAAATTGAATCCAACTTTGCAGTTGTCCCATCCTTGACTGGGCAGTTGGACTGGCTGGATTTCAGAGGTCCGTTCCAACCTACAGGACTCCATGACTTTCAGGGCCCTTGAGCAAAAATGGATTTCTGACAGATATGGCATTTTGTATAGGATTAAGTTTCATTTGAGCTTCCTCATAATTAAATTCTAAGTTGTCTTTCAACCAGCCTTTGATATCATTGCCTTGGCAGGGAGGCTCCATTTCCTGGTGCACAGGTACATAGAAGATCCACTGGAGAAGTTCCACTTTCTTTATTAATGGCTTTTCAGTAAGTCTGTAAGTCATTCTGGAGCTAGGTATATGACTTTTGTAGATTTCCTCTGCAATTTAAGGAAATGTGTTTTCAGACATTTAAATTGGAGGGTTTGGGCTCTGATAGCTGCCTTTTCTCAGGTGTTGTTTCCCTGGCCCTTGTTCAGGTTTCTCTAAGGACCAAGGTACCCTCATTGCCATGGCATCCTCAGTGTACTGTATGGAAGTACAGTGATTTATTTTTAAACCAGGATGTTTTTCCTTTTTATCTCCTTCCTCTTTCTCCTCCCTAACAGGAGAAAGGTTTTTCCTGGTGAAAACTGAGGTTTTGTCTGAGTCTCCTGATCCTGTTTCCATTTTTAGTCCAGCCAAAGAACTTTACCTTTGTGGATTCAAGCTTCCTTTTTTAGAGCAAGAAATCAACTGAGCTTGGCCAGAACAGAGAATTCGGGTTAACCCATCTAAAGTTGTGTTGTTCTACCTCTTGTTTATCTCTGTTCAGCAAATACTCATCAGGATGGCTCATCCCCTCTTTGATGACACATCAGGTAGGGAAATAACAGTGGGTGCTCTTTCCTTTTACCCAGAGACACTCAGAGCAAGCTTTGATTTGAACCAATGTACTCTGGACCACTTGAATGCATAAGGATGTAGTTATATTTTCCTGCTAAACAAGTTGCCTAGATACAATTCTCAGAGCCCTGAAAACTGAGTGATCTTGCTTACACTTGGTATACAGAGGAGAAACGAGTGAAAAAAAGATCAATTTGTGTAGGTAGATGTTTAAATATATATATAATTGGATTTCAGCTAACCCCTTCAATGTTTGAGTGATAGAGGCTTCCTCCAGGAACTCTGAAATAATTTTTTTTTTTTAGGCAATGGAAATAAAACTGAAATGAAATGTTACAAAGTCATGTCTCTCCTCTTTCATTCTGATGAAAAGCATTTTGTGGGCTTGTTTTTATACCCTTTTGTTTTGCTGTTCTTTTGGTTTCCCCAGCATAATCTAATTGATGGCAAGCAGAAGTATCTTGCACCAAATTTGCTCTGACTCAATTTGTCTTGTTAAACAGGTCATTTAAATATACCCCCTTAGACTATAAACATCTCTTATTGTTACTGCTGATGTACAGACTTTCACTGGTGGAAACAAGCCAGCCTTGATCCAAGCTTGAAGTTCATATGGAGGAAAAGAGACAAATGAAGAACATGGGGCAATCATGAGCTGAGGACATGAGTTACTAAATGTAACAAATCAGGCCATCATGGTGGAGAAGCACAAGAGCACATTAAAGATTACACTCCAGCCTGAGCTTCTCTTTCAGTGAAAGGTCTGTAGCATGAGATGTGCAGGACTGCAGGCTGGAGCCAGAGCATTAATGTATGAAATTATTTTGACCTTTAGGTTTGTTATTGAAGATGTATTTTATTTTAAAAAAGTCAAAAATGTGCCTTGATCACAGAATAATTCTACCAGACCACTTAATTAACATCTGGCTGCCTACCTGACAGCTGTGCATTTCAATATGGGCATTTTCTTGTCCGTGACATTTATCTGCTGTGGAACAAGGAGCATCATTATATTCTCAAGTCTGTGAGTGCTGAGAAATCCAAGTAATGTAAAGGACTTCTTTTTTAATGGATCAATAATCTAAATATTGAACAGTTGAGAAATGTGCATTTTTAAATGATTGAAATAAGAAAAATGGGCATTGATTCTCCAGCAATTTAATTTTCCAGAGGAGAGCCACAGAACCTTTGTATGCAGCTCTTGGGTCTTTCTAGTGGTTACATCCTTTGAATATAAAACTGTTGCATTGCAGGTAAATTTTTGTTTTGCTGTCCTTGGCTTGATATTCCTTCAAGTAAGTGGTTCTTGGTTGTAAAAAGCCTGGAGGGGGTCTTGTGAATTAGCTGCTGCTGATTAATGTTCATGGTGAAAGTGGGTGCAACACATGACCTACAAGATGAATATTACCTGGAGAGTGGGGTTGGTCTGCTCTCTGGTTTTTGTGTGTGCTGGTGCTCAGTGAAAGGCAGAACTGCTGCTGTGTGACACCCTGTCATAACCCTTGCTGCTCTTTGTGGAGCTGCTGCACATCACCACACAGTAAGAGCTTTACAATAGGTGGTGTTGAACCTAAAGCCTGCTGGTAGCAGCAGTTTTGTAAATTTTTTTAACAAGTCTAAATATAAGGAAAATCACTTTTGGGAAAAACAGACTCTGTCCTTTCTTTCTTTTGTTTAAACAACTAAAAACCTAAGATCAATTCCATTTTTCTAAATAACTCAGAGATTACCTATGATGCTGCTGGCTCCATTAGCAATTCCCAATTCTCTTATTTTAGAAGTTCTGAAACCTGATTTTCTATGACTATGTAACCACATCATCAGCTCATTTACTGCACCCCCACCCCTGCAACGAAGCTGAGTGTGAGAATTGAGGCTGAGGAGGTGCTGATCCCTTCACCTTGTTCAGCACAAACCCATCCTTCTCTTTTGCCCTTTTCCTGCCAGCTGGAGTTGTGTGAATTTATGAGCAGCTGAGCAGAGAGGGATGCCATCCTTTGCTGACATGAGTTGTATTTACTGAAGGGGTGGCAAGATCTCAGGAGTCTGGAGAAGTCTGAATCCTTGATTAGTTGTCACTTGATGGCTCAGAGGTGAAAGCAGCAGTATCTTAAGGGAAGTAAGCTGAGAGTAATGGAAAAGCACTATTTAAACACTCAGGCTTGTGGTCAGAGACCTCTCTGCAGCAATGGCAGAGCTCAGCTGTCCTTTTTGCCTTCTGAGATCACTTAAAAATACATGTATAAAAAATAAAACGACTTGCCAGCAAACATTTGAATTCAGAAGGTATAGCAGCAGATTTCTGTCATGCTCAGCTTCTGCAGTGACATTGAACTAGATGAGAATTGTTCTGGAGTGTTTAATTTGTTATGAAATATATACATGTTCTTTCCCTTTATTTCATCAATATTTAAATTAAGCCTGAATGCAGAAGAAAAGGTAAAGCAGGGAGCTGTTGCTGCCCAAGGGCTGGGCAGGCAGGAGGCTTTAACTCTAAAAACGTGAATTCTAAAATGAACTTGTTCTGAGTGAGTTTTGTAGTTGGGGTAGAAATTAGCTGAATTATGATATTAATGTTCATTTTGAGGAGCAAACAAGAAGCAAATACCCCTGGTGTTGCTGGTTGGCAGTGGAGCATGCTCCATGGTCTGCCAGGGGTGCTGAGGGCAGGAGCCAGCCCTGGGCTGCTGAATGAGCTGATGTTCTTGTGGAGTTCAGGAAGTGTTTGATTCCCCTCATTGCCCACTCCATTTTCTGAGCATCTCAGAGCACCCTGCCACCTCCCCTCTGACCTGCTGGTGTGCCAGAGATGCTGCCCATCCCAGGCAATTTCAGCTCATCAAAGTCCACAAGGCAAGGCTTCTGCTGGGGTCCCTGGGAGTTGTATTTTTCTCATTTCACTTCATTTTGGGGCTCTCCACTTCCTCAGCAGATGGCATTTTTATCATCTTTTTTGTGAAGTCCATATGGCCTACAAGAGAGAGTATCTCTTTAATTGTAAAACATGACCACCTGTTCAGATTTTAATGAGTGCAGTGAGCATTCATCTTCATGTATCTACTTAAAAATAGCTGCTTCAATTGAATTTAAAAAAACAAACAAAAAACTAAAACCCATTTGGGCGCCAACACTTTGTCTGCTGAAATAATCAATTAATAATTAAGTGGCTAATTTTGGAGCCCAGTGGCCTTGCTGGTTCCCTCAGACCTGTTGTGATGAGAGCAGACAGTGATTGATTGCCCTGCTGATGCCCAGAGGCACAGCCGTGCTGGGGCCAGATGCTGCCAGGCTTTGAGCTGTTTACTGGGATGTTTGGAAGGTGAATGCAACTTCATGCTCCTCTTCTGCAAATAAACTTGTCTGCCCTGCCACAGCTCTCTCTTCTCTGCATTGCTCCCTGCTATTTTCATGAAGGATAAAAACTGGTACTCAAAAAGGTGCCCTAATGATGGGCCAGTGTTGAAACTGTAAGCAAAAATAGACTTGAAAGGTTTATCCACTAACTGATTCCTAATAAAAAGCCTTGCTAGAATCATTCTGCTCATTAAAATAACAATTGCCAGTTAACTGTTTCACAGCTCCCGCAGGTCTGCTGGATGATGAAAAACTGTGGAGTTTCTTGGCTCCAGCTTTCAGGGAAGTAGAAGAGACCAAGATGCCCAGATCTTGTTAGAGTGTTAATGCTTAATTCAAAGTCCCTTAGAAAAGTAACCCATTGTGCAATTAGCCTGTTGCAATATCATGTTGCTCTACAGCTAATTAAAATTCCCAAATGGTAGGAGCACACTGGGATTTTGGTTGTTTGGAGGCTTAGTATTTCAGAGGTGAAAGACACAGGAGCTGTTTGCAAGACTGCTTGGGGCACAGCATCTTCAGTGCTGATAGTAAGGGGTGTAACAGCTGCTGGGTTTCAACATAAGAGTAATTTGGCAGTGTAGGTGGTGGAGAAAACTTGGTGCAGCTGCTTGGAGCATCTGCTTTTACATCTTGAGGAGGGAGAGCCAGAAATCCTTACCCAGAGAGACCTCTGAGCTGGTTATCTGCAGAGAATAGTGCTGGAAGCAGTGGGAAGGGAAGGTGATTTGCCTGCCCACCTTATTTTATTGAAGGTGTTTCTGACAGTCCCCACCCCATGGCCCCCAGTTGGCCCCTTAATCTGGGGGAGGAGCTCTCCTTGCTGGTCTGGTGATTGATGTAAAACTGGTTATCTCTCAAACCACATGGGTTTTTGGGACAGCAGGTCTCTCACTTGTGCAGAGGACAAGAGTCAGCTTTGAAATGCTGTGCAAATATAAAAATAGCTGTAGCTGTTGGTTTTTAATTCATTTCTATGTAGTTTTTGTGATCAGCTTCCACCACTGGGATATTATTTCAGTGGGAGGAGGGTGAGAGCAGATTTCAGCTGATGTCTGGCTGAAAGTTGCTCAGTGAGAGAGATGTCCAGCTTGGTTTCCATGAGTGTGGCCTTCCTTGGCCTTCCCTCCCTGTGCTTCCAGAATAGCAAGGGGTAATTAAATGAAATTCAACATTAAAGGCTGAAAGTTGGGAAGGAAGAAGCTTATTAACCTTGTTGAGCTGGAAGGAGCACTGTGGGGTTGTTTGGGGCTTGGGTCTCATGAGGTTTTCTCTTCTTGTTTTTCTGGTTTCTTGGGAATTGACATTTGGCTGTGTAGAAAAGCAAACGTATCACTAATTCTGCTGTGATCCCTTTCATATGGCTGTGGCACTGGGGCACATCTGTGAATTAAATCTTAAAATGAACTGGAATTTAGTCTGTTCCCTCATTAGCAGAAATGCTAATTCTTTCTTGATTGGTAATAAAGTCAGAGGAGAGAAGCAAAAAGCAAAGGTAGGAAGGTTATCCGTCCAGAAGCAAGCATGACAAATTTAATCCTGTTTTTCCACAATCCAGTTCAAGTAGCAGACTGAGTTTTTACCCTTGAGTTCTTCAACAGTTTTCAAAGAGGGGACAGCTTGAGGAAGGAAAAAGAGGCTGGGATTTGGAAATGGCAATTGGAATGGCTGGGCAGGGAGCTAAGAAGGCAGGCAGAAGAGGTGAGAGTCCTTTTAGCTGCTGCCTTGAACAGGGTCATGGGGTTTGCAGGAGGACACAGGTACAGGCACACACATGTGAATGCACCTTTTTCCCTTCCTGACCCTTTGAAAGGGAGCGTGGACCCTTGTAGAATGAATTTTGGGGCTCTTTTAGGAACTATCTTTTGCTGTAGCACAGACTGTTTATCCTAGACAGGGCTTGAAGTGAGATGTGCAAACTGCAGGCAGGATTTTTGTTGTGATCATTCCAGGTCCTGTGCATCCTTCCCAACTGATTAAATGTGGGGGTGTTTGGTCCCTCCCCAGGATGAGGGAAGAGATGAGAATCTTGACTCTATGTTTCAGAAGGCTGATTTATTATTTTATGAAATTATATTAGATGAAATTATACGATGTTATATGATATGGAATATGGTATTATAGTATAGTATATTTTGGTATATTACAGTATATATGAAATTATATTATATGAAATTATATGAAAATTATATACTAAAACTATACTAAAAAAATAGAAGAAAGAATTTCATCAGAAGTCTAGAAAAGAATGAATAATAAAATCTTGTGACAGACTCATCAAGTCCAACACAGCTGGCTGTCATTGGCCATTAATTAAAAACAATTAACATGTCTCAGAATCTCTGCTGGACAGAGTGACTCTGAGATATGTACAAGTCTCTTTTCCCAGCCCAGCAGTCGAAGAAGGAGTCAGAACTCTTCTGTTCTTGTTCTCAAGGTTGTTTATTGTTTCTTAACTATAACATTCTTTCTCCAACCTGCCGAGGTCTGTCTGGCAGGTTGGGTTGAGGCACAGTGCCCACCTTCAGAGGTGGTGTTGTCTTTTTATACTAAAAACTATGTGTATGCTATTTACAATAACTTCCCAATACCTATCACCTATGTTAGACAGAGAGTTTCTACTCTAAACCAATCTGAAAGTGCCAACATCACCCAGAAGATGGAGGCCAAGAAGAAGAAGAAGGAGAAAGACAGAACATGCCCAGATTCCTTCATCTTGCCTCCTGAACCACCATTCTAAAAACCCCAAAAAATCTATTTTTCACCCTCTGATAAATTCACTATCATTCCGCTTAAACTCTTTTG
Source organism: Molothrus aeneus (assembly GCF_037042795.1). Lineage (NCBI taxonomy): Eukaryota > Metazoa > Chordata > Aves > Passeriformes > Icteridae > Molothrus > Molothrus aeneus. The sequence goes on along the minus strand of NC_089654.1, from coordinate 26,765,363 downwards.
ACTTGTAATTCTTCATCTAAGGTTGGTAATTGTTTTTTCCAAGGGCTAAATCAAAGGCACAGGGGTCTTGGGCTCTGTGCCAAGGTCTCTGAGCCCCCTGGGCTGGGGCTCGAGCCTTCCAGGGCAGCCAAGGAATTTCCTGGGTTCTGACACACATGCAACCAAAGATGTACCTGTTAGTAAACCATCTCCAGACCACATTCCACAGCCATCAGATGATTATTGTTTACATTTCTTTCTGAGACCTCTCAGGAGAAAAATCCTCCTAGAGAAAGGATTTTCATAAAAAATGTCAGTGACAAAGTGTAAATTCCTTTTCTTCCTGGCGTGCAGATCACTGTGTTCACTACTACGACCTCCGCAACACTAAGCAGCCCATCATGGTGTTCAAGGGGCACCGCAAGGCCGTCTCCTATGCAAAGTTCGTCAGCGGCGAAGAAATCGTCTCTGCGTAAGTGTTGCCTCTTATGTGTGGTATCCCCACGCCCTCTGAACAGTGAGGAGCTGTGAGACAAGCAGAGGAGAAGGAAAACACAGTTGTTATCTGGCTTGCTGTGCCTGTGTTGTGCCAAAGTAGAATGCAAGATGGAGATTGTTTACCCAATGTGAGGATGTTTTGTTCCCTTGGCCTATCAGGGCCAACGTCTGTGTGTGTCTGTGTGTGTCGGACTGTCACGGGAGAGAGAATCAGAGATGAGTGCAGTTCTGAGCAAGAGTGCATGGCACATTCAGTTTAGATACAATGTACATAGTATAGTACAATAAAGTAATTCATTAGCCTTCACATAAGCTGGAGTCCTCATCATCATTCTCTCTCCCCTTCCTCGGGGATGCCTTGCATGGATACTTTTGTAGGCTAAAAACTGTGCAGCCCTTGCTTCTCTGTGCTCTTCAGAACTGCTGAGCAAGTTCACCTGTGTGGGTGGCTGCTCCCACAGGCTGCTGTGCTTTTGGGAGGCAGATCGTTGCTTTTCTCCAAGTCAAAAATAGAAATTCATTCGTGGTGTCACTTGGCTCTGCTCTGTCTTGTGGAGCTAAAATGCTTAAGAGGAATATGAAGACAACTAGATGTGGCTCCTGTGCCCAAGTGCTTACTTTGGGAAGCTGCAGGTGGACTTTGTGGGCAGACTGAGTTTTTGCCCTTGAGTTCTTCAACGGTTTTCAAAGAGGGGACAGCTTGAGGAAGGAAAAGAAGGAGGCTGGGAGCTGGCAATTGCAGTGGCAGGGCAGGGAACTGAGAAAGCAGGCAGTGTGTGTGCACTGAGGATGCTCCTGACCAGAGCTTTGTGATAGAGAAAGCTTCTGGCAGAGCCCTGGGGATAATAATCTGCAGTAGAACACAACTGATGAGTGACAGAGGAGATCAAATAGTACTGCTATGTATATGGTCTGAAGAGGAGGTTTAGCCACAGCCTGAAAGCAGCTCAAGTAGGACTGACTGTTTGATCTGTTCTCTGGTAATTTATTATCTGCTCTGTGAAGGCCCTTTTTGGGCTTATATTTGGGTAAGGAAGGGGACAAAGAGAAGCTGTGTTTTGTGACTTTAATAGCATGCAGCTCTTCAGCCAGGGCAGACCATAAGATCTGCTATGGAGGCCCTGAGGAGCAATATTCTCCAGCTTCTGTTCAGTTGCATGGCCAGATGTGTCTGCCCCAAAGCCAGATGTGGCTGCCTCTCTTCTGGATAGGATTTCAGTCATATGGGAATGAATGTGTCAGGTCACCTAGGGAAAATTGGCAGTGGCTGGCTACAAGCCTCTTCAGTAAAGCAGAGATGAACCCCTCTTACCTGATGGGGAGGGTGAGGGGCTGCAGGGGAATCCTGGATCTCAACACATTCATGTCTAACACAGGGATGGATCACAGGGGCAGATCTAGCTGCCTTGTGCTGAGCCAGTGGTTATCCAGCTTGGTTCTGTCCCATGTTTTTGCCCAGTGAAACACAGCATTTTAAGGTGTTTTCAGGCTGCAAGGGAGTTACTGTGAGCTGAGCTGCATGATGGAGGATTCCCTGGTGGCTTCTGGTACTGTTTATATTTAATCAGCTTCTCTCTTCTTACTTCTATTAACATTATAACTCTATATAAGGCTGCAAATTCATATCTGGAACACAGAGAAAATTAAATTTAATGCTTTGAACCAAATCTCTGTTAGACAAAATGTTTAATAGAAACAGGAGGAGGCTGAGAATGTTTTACAGCCATAATCAAGTGGAGCATCATTTATGGGATGTTTTAGGACAGAATGGCCCTGTTCTGCTTGGACCAGCATTCAGAGAAAGCATCTCCCAAAGTTCTGAGAGGAGTTATTGATTGAGCTGTTAGAGCTGTCAGACTTGGACAGGCAGCAGCAGGGTGAGGGGACTGACTGAAGGGTCCACCTGCCTTCTGGTGTGTGAACAGGGAGAAATGTCAGAGCAGATTATTTTTCCTTTTGCAAACTGAGTAGAGGCAACAGCAGTGTAGTGATTCTCAAAAATCAAGCACTGATTTAAGAAAAAATATATATGTATATTCAGATTCTCTAAATTTCTAGCTGAAGCTGTTTTATGGATTGCATTGATTTTCTTTGCCTTGTAGAGATAGGTTTTGACCTCAGGGGTGTTCAGAACTGCCTGGTATTTAGCACACTACATTGATTACAGTGCTGATTTACAGAGGGACAGATTTAACAGAGCAGCACATCCAAGATGTTTTTTGGAGAGGATATGAAACCAGAAGAGCAGTGTAACACCACCAGGATCAATGGCCTTTGTCTCTCATTGCAGTTCAAGGGTGACTAGCTTTCTACTTTCATGGCATGCTTATCCTAAACAATATAAACATGGCTAGAGCTTGATGGGAATTCATAAACAGTTAAAACTTCCCATTAGTAATATCCTTAAATGTTATTATTTTAATGAAGACACCTAGTAGGTATGCCAGTAAAATATAGAGATTAAGTGCCTGTGTGTCTGAGGTCTTCTTGATGGGAAGCAAAAAGCAGCAGCTGTCACAGGAATCTGACAGCTTGTGGACCAGGGATTAGTCTTTTGCTGGTTTTTTCCTTCCTGCAGAAAAGTTTAGTGTCCAGGCAACTCTGAAGCTTTTAAAAGCAGCATTTTAAAAATACACCTGTCCTAATAACATAGGAAGCACCTGCCTGTATTTGTGGGCCAAAAAAAGAAAAGCAGGAGCATACCCACTTCTTGCTTCTGTGAGTTGTTCCTCTGAGAGTAAGGACAAGGGAAGGGAGAATGAGCAGCAGTACAGGGCAGGCACAGATGTGGAACAAGCACCAGGCAGAGAAGCTGAATGCTCTGTTTTGGGCCTCCTGTCTCACATCCTGGGGTTAGGAATGCACTCCTGCTTAAGTCACAGTGCTACAGATAAAATTCATTCTTCCTTTCTGATCTGACCTCATACTAACTAATAATACTGCCTAACAAATCTTGCTGCAGCTCCCTTATCGCTCCTTTGTCATTCCAGCTGTCATTGAGGACTGAGATAAGCTTTTTTGCAGGATAGCACAAGGTGCATCTCTCCTCTTTTGTGCTATATTTTTAGGTAAATGGGACGTTGGTGCAGGGCTCATGTCTTACGTCATTGGTAATATTTGACGGATGTTGTGTGATTGGAGTTTTTTTCCTTTCTCTAAATATTCAGGGAGCAGCAAGGTTGGTGACATGACCTGTGGGGAGGAGCATGGCCTGCTTCCCCTCCCTCCCATCCAGGAGGCTGACAGGTCCTGCTCCCAATCTCTTTCAAATTTGGGGATCAGAACAGCACTATCCCTTTCTTTAAAATGGCTTCGTGGGGCTTCAGTTCCACCTTATCACCATTTGTTCCCCAGCTGTGTATCTCAGTGAGTGCCAGAACACCAGAGCCATGTAAGCTGTGATTGCTGGGAAATAATGCCTGTGTAGTGAGAGATTATCTTCATGTCTCTTCAGCTTTGGGGGAAGAAGTTAATCCTGTATCTCCTGGAAATGTGGGATCTTCCTATTTGAGATCTGCCAGGCAGCAGATTAGTAACCCTAAAGGCAGAATGTTTTCTCACAGTAAACAGAAAAACGTTTTGAAGGCAGGTATATTTGCATTTTGGGGAATCATGGGAAACAATGATTGTGATTCAATCCAAACATGTTTTCTATATTTTGAATAGTAATATTTAACTTTCCCTGAGAAGGTGAAAAAGGTAGAAGCTTGAGTTCTGTAACCATGCAGTCTTGATTACACATGAGAAAAACAGATTTAATTTTAACAGCAACTCTGAGCCCCCACGGGTTTTTCTGTGCTGCTGTTTGGTATTGGGCAGGAGGAGGAGGAGAATGTGCTTCAGGGCACCTGGGGAGTGATGAGACTGCTTCCTACCCAAGCCCTGGAAAGACATGAATGAGAGTTGCAGCTGGCACGGAGAAGGGAACAGATTTTATCCGTGCTGTAAAGGTTTAAAATATAAATAACTTTGGTGTGTCTTGGATCTGTGAGGATGTGGAGGAGGCAGTGATAGCCCAGAGGCCGTGCAGTTCAGTGGAGGGCTCTGCAATTGATAGGAGAAAGGAAGAGTAATACTTCAGGGAAGTTTTTATTCAAACGTGTAATGTGTTTTGACAGGCTTTTAAAATAAGGTGATATCTTTCTGAGCTCAAGCTGAGCTGCAGATGATTGAAAGTGGGATAAATCTCCTGTTGTGCACTAAGGCTTCCTACATTTACATTGTCATTGGAGCGATGAGGAGCAGGGTGGCCAGGGAGGAAGGAGTTCCTGCCATAGGGCAGCAGGGTAAATTTAAGTGTTGTTTTCAGGTCAACAGACAGTCAGCTGAAGCTGTGGAATGTAGGGAAGCCTCACTGCCTGCGCTCCTTCAAGGGTCACATCAACGAGAAGAACTTTGTGGGGCTGGCATCCAACGGAGACTACATTGCCTGTGGTGAGTAGAGCAGCCACCCTGGTGTGCTAACAGGGTTCCTCTGAGCGGGGGCCTCACCAGTAGCAAAGCACACCATCACTTGTGCTATTTTTCTGAATTTCCACACTCCTTCCCCTCCCAGGGAATGGCATTGGCAGTCTTGACCTAAGGGGCTCTCTAGATGGTTTTCTTCTGTTGCAGATGAGTTGTTTGTGCCATGATGATTCAGGCTTGCTGTCATCAAAATGAGCTACTAATGTCAGTGCTGCTGATATAATTTATGTATTTCAAGATCAACAATTGGCACATCTTTATGCACCACCAGTAGCCTGGGCCACGTGAGGATCCAGTAGTTGTCACTTAGTATGGCATTCTGCTTGGTGAAGTGAATAGTGCCCACATTGCAAACAGCTCCTTAGAAGACTGAATCATTAGTTACCCCTTTGGCTGTTCTGTCCTTTCACTGCTTAAAAATCTGTAAAGCTCTGTAAATCCACAGCTCTTGCTGGGAAGGCAGTGACAGGCTGATAGCTGTGGGATGAGCAGGACAGCTGTGCCAGCACTGAAGGGAGGACCTTAGCTTCTGTGTTCTCTGATTGCTGTGCAGCTTGCAAGGCAGAATTTGGGATGGATTTCTAAATAAAGCCTGTACAGTCTGGTCTCACTTGCTTAAGCCTCCACAGACCAAGTTGTCATACTTGATTATGGCAGGCAAAATTTTGATAGTGCTACCTGCCTTTGAGCTGTGGCTCTGAGCAAGCTGGATGTAGCAGTGATTGGTGTGATGGTGCAGATGCTCTGCCCAAAATGCTTTGCCTTGAGGAGTTTGTGGAGGGTTCTTGGAATCCTGTGTGTTTTGCAGGTATGCTGCAATTGTCTTGTAATAAAACCATATCCTATTATTAAGTGTGATGGAAGTTTGCTGTGGAGCACTTCCAGCTGCCAGGGCACCATGACCACGATGATAACTACAAGGAAATGTCTGGGCTTGTTTTAAACAATGAAAGAGCTAAGAACCCTCATTTCTGCTTATTTTAAGCAATGAAACAGCTTCAAACCTCTTAAGAGCTAAGAACCCTTATTTCTGCTTGTCTTTACAAAACCTGATCTTGTATACTTGTATTTTTTATTTCTAGGAAGTGAAAATAATTCCCTTTACTTATACTATAAGGGCCTCTCAAAGACACTGCTGACATTCAAGTTTGATACAGTCAAAAGTGTCCTGGACAAGGACCGGAAAGAAGATGACACAAACGAGTTTGTGAGCGCCGTGTGCTGGAGGGCACTTCCAGATGGGGTAAGCTTTCTGCTTGGGTGCAGAAGGAATGCCTCCTGCTTTCTCACAAAATGGCCTTGCTGAGGGTTTGACTGTGCTTGGTATTTTTCTATTCATGGGAAAAGTAAGGGTACTTGCAGGTCATTGTGAGAACTTGATGATTTGCAGGGTAACTGAAATGCTGGGGGAGAAGAGACTGCTGTGATTTTAACTCTTCCACCTGGGTGTTTGAATTCCTCTTTATAGTATCTGAAATCCCAAAAGCAGCATTGTATTTCTGGCATTTAATGGTTTTTGTGGGTGCATTAATGGGGTTTTTGTTGCAGATACTCATTGTGAAGCCTTGCCTCAGTGTTCCTATGTCTGTCTGGGTTTGCTCATTGGAACACAGCCTTTGTGTTTAGATGAGTAGATATGTAAAGTGCCTGTTCCAGTGGCACTGAATTCACATCCCTAGCATGTGTACTAATGTGGCAGGCAGACCTGATGCAGCTTTTGTGAGTGTGGCCTTTCAGAATGCTGCTTTTGAATCCAGGGTGCTCTTGAAAAGCTTGCATTAAAAATATGGAGCAAGTAACCCTTGTATGTACAAGGTTTGCAGATCAGATACTTAAAAGAGGCCTGTTGGGAGGGGGCAAAATGGAGTTGATCTTAAATGCAGTCTTCCAAGTAGATGAAGTGAAATGTTGCATAATTGCTGTCCTGAGATGTCCTATTCTCAAAGACAATGTCTACCAATCTGCTTTCTGCATGTGTAGACACTACCCCAACAACTGTGACCTAAAGTCACTTCAGATGAACACTTCTGAGTCAAAATCGAAATAAAACTATGTCTGGAACTGCTCTTTGTGCTTAAAAGTAAGAAGTAGGCTGCTGTGGTTTGAATAGGGGACATTAGAATCAGTGATGTAGGATCACCAGCTTCTTTCTGGCTGGGGATTTTGTAGGGTTTGGTATACACACATCTCAGGTGAAGAGTGGCTGTTGTAAGTTTGGTTATTTGTCTTTCTGCTGGATAAAAACATGCTGTGGGAACCAGAGTGTCCAGAAATGCCCTTCTTTGAGCTGCCTTCACTGCAGTGCTTGGATTGTCTTGCCCACTGCTTTTCTGGGTGTCTCTTCTACAGGCAAAAGCAGAGTGTCTCACCCCTGGGCTTATGTCTGTTGCTGTCCACTCCTCAGCAGTTTTTCCTCTGATAAATGTGCTCTGATAGACCTTCTGCTTAAGTGGCTGAGAAACTTCTAAGCTGTCACCAAGGGCTGTGAAACAATTCTTCATAATCAGGATGAAAAATACCATACAAAAATGTAATAGTTAAATCAGGCCCGTCAAGATCACACCAAATAATGTTCAGGCTTCACTCCATTAAGCACCATTCAGAATCCATTGCTGTTCTGGTCTTTTTTCTTTTCTCTAGCGTGTGTCTGCTTTTCCCTGGGCTGCTTCTAAATGAGCCTGTTTCTCCTGTGGCAGCCACACTACCTGGCTCTAGCTTGGAAAGAGAGCAGCAAAAAGCTGCCTGCAGGTGGTTTTTGCCTCTGCCTGTGGTACATATCAAGCAAACAGCCTCACTTGCTTCTGCCAAGAGGCCTCAGTGTTTACTTGCACCATATCTTCTCACTGATCCAGCTGCACATTCCTCTTCTCTTCTACTGCTGCAGCAATCCTCTCTGACCTAATTGAGGCTTTGCTCATGTTCTTAGGAAATTAAATTACTGCACAGCCAAAGTTCACTTATGTCCACAAAGTCTTACTCAAATGATGAAACTCTCCAATTCTTCATTTTGATAATGTTTCTTCAATTTGCCATGATTTTTTTTAATGAGCTTTGCATATACAGGCTTCCCTAAAAGCTGATTTTTTTTTTCCTGATACTGGGCTGAAGCAGACAAGGCCTGTGCCTCAAAGTCCTGTCAACATCTGCAGGATTTGGGGAACCCATAGCCTATTTCCAGCTTAATTACAATTTTGATCCTGGGTGAGCCACTCTGCCTTATTACAAGAGTTAGCACACATACCTCTCAGTGCTGGCTGTGATCCCACCTGCTCTGCTGCAGGACTGTGTGTGTGGAAGCAGCTCCAGGCCAGCAGCCATGCAGAGCCCCAGCACAGGCTGGGAAAGCTGCCCCAGATCCACAGGCAGCACAGGAAGCAAGTTTTACAGTGCTGTGGGCACACTCTTCTCCATTTCTTGCTGGCCTGGGTGAAAGCATCTTGTTCATCTCCATGCTGTGGTCACAGGGCAGCATCTTCAGTTTGTTCCTGCGGGGTGGGAGATGCCAGCACAGCCTCTCCCCAGGGCTCCCCAGTGCAGCTGACTCTCAGCTTCCATCCAGTGTTGCTGTCAAGGATTGTTCTTTAATTAACCTTTTGAGATGAGATGAGTAAGTTTCAGATCTGTCAGTTATCTTGGGAAGCATGAGTACATGTACTCCTTCACTTCATGCACTTTAGTGCAAAATCTCAGATCCTAATTAAAACTTAACTAAAACTTTCAGATTAAATGTCATTGATTCTTTCTTTAAATCTATTTTTATGTAATTCAGACTTTTACTTCCTCCTGAGCCTAAGTCAAGCTGTGCTAGTGGCCCTTGCCAGAACCCATCTTTTTATTCTTTTCCCTTCTGCATTGATTTTTCTTTACTTACAAAGATGCAGAGGCCTTTTTTATTGGAGCTGTCACCTTTCTCACTCAAAGGTCCAGCAGCACCTTCTTTTCACCTGTATCAAAGCTATAACAAGGAAGAGAAATTATTCTCTCTGAGTGCTTATTAGCATCTTGCACCAGGTTTACTCACTCTTCAGTTTTATAAAAGTGTTTAGAAATAAGCACTAGCTTGTAGGCTACTTGTTCTGTTAGACTCTTTGGAAAAAAACAGGCAAATGAAAAGCCTCCCAGCAGGCTGACCATGAAGCAAACCTGATTCTTGCAGTGCTGTGTTTTGGACAAAGGCAAGTAGGCTATTGGATATTTTTAAAATAGCACCTACTTATTGTTTGTGGGGAAAAACATTTCTCCCTTCTTGTTTTATGCTAAAAGTTGATCAATATTTGAAAGAAGAGAAAGCTTCAGGATTCTTTTGGCTAAGTGACTTAATAAGCATGATTTAGACATGGAGATGCTTTTCAGAACATTCCTTGGACTAAATCTTTTAATTTCCCAAGTGCAGGATTTTATAATATACCCATGCTGTCCATTTTAACCAGCTTGATTTGAATCAAGAATCTGATCTTGAGATTGAAAACAACAGTCTTCTGTTTTAGTAGCATGTAAACAGGGGATGCTCTTGAATACAGGGAGACTCTTGCATAGGAAAAGGAAATTATAGTAGTGGTGGTAGCTCAGTGCATTGAAGTGGGTAGAGATGTCATCTCTCTTAGAAGGGTCACTGCAATTACATCTGGGTGTGTGGATCATAGCTGGAGGAGATTGGTTTGTGCTTTTCTTTCCCTTGTGTGTCCTACAGGATGTTTTCTCCTTCCCTAAAGGGGACAGTGGTTGTTTACACCCTCTTGTAGAGTTTATGTACCTCAAACATGCTGTGTTAAATGACTGCACCTAAAGTAGCCCTTTTCCCAGGCATGGTTAGTGTTTCTCAGAAAGCAGCTGTTGAAAGAGAAGCCAAGGCTGAACCTGCTCCCAGGACAGCAAAAAGGTATTACAGTGAACACAGAAGCAATTTGATTATGTAGATTAAGCATGGCTCAATCTATCATAATCACTGTAAAGAAGCCATTTAATTTTGTACCTGTTTGCACAAGTATTCATTACTGCTGATAAGCAGGTTACCAGGGAAGGATTTCACAAGCAGAAATGTCAAGGCTTTGATAGCAGTGAGGAGATGCAGATAAGAACAGGAGAAAGCCATGCAAATTAGCTTAGGTAAAGCATTATGTACATTTTTTTCTTTTGGAGGAGTAAGGAAGGGGAATCCATTAAGAAGAGTGCTGCTGTCTTTAACCAGAGATGGGTGGGTGGTGGGATGTACTGGATGGGTGAATTCTCCTAGGAGGAAGGAAAGCATCTCTTCCACCTGAGTAGAAACCCATGTATGTGTTTTCTCACTTCATCACTCCTCAAAAGTAATTTTAAATTTATGGGGGTCTCAAAACAGTCATCTAACCATGGGTAAGAGAATGCAGCTCTGGAACTCCAGGCTTCAGGTTGGCTTTGGGCATTGCCCTGTGGTGGAAGTGTATTCATAATTAGCCTTGCACATCTAAACTTCTCTTTGTTAATCTAAGAGGATGAAATATTCCCTTAAAATAGGTTTTTGGTGCACCTTTTCAGAAAACAAGCTTTTCTTCTGTTTAGTTTTCCTTTCTTCTGAACATCCAGCTTTGTTTCTTAATGATGTCTGGCTTGGATTCTTTAAATAGAAACCTGTAATTGTAGCACTGTAAGTTAGTCACTTAATAGGGCTGCAGTCTTGTTCACTGATGAAAAGTAGCCATCCTTTGTTTCCCAGTAGTCTTATAAATGGTACACAGTGTACACAGGAGCTAGTCAGGAGCTCTTATAATTTACAATCAGCAAATTGGCTCCCTTCACAGGAATTAATTTAGCCAATACAAATTATTTCAGGAAATGATTCATTGCCACTTTAAAGCGCTAATTAATTTGGGTGACTTATGAACATTAAAAATGAAATCTCCTTTGTCATTCCCAAGTAACTGAATGGTAATTCAGTGCCATTCTTAAGTAACTTGTATCAGCTGTAACTATGCCTCTTATAGCTTGAAGTACAAATTCCAACAGGATTTTGGGGGGAAAACAAAAGCACTTGAAACTTCATTGTCTCTCTTTGCTGCTGAAATTTTAAAATCTCAAAATTGGTGAGAATTTTGACTTGCAGCTTCAGCTCAGTGGTGTTTTAATTTCACAGCATCCTCAGCTTACCTGTTCAGATGTTAGGAAATACTTAGGTAGAACCCAAAAGCTTAGGAGATCAATGCCTGCCTGGAGTGATCAGACCCCAGCTGTGCCACAGGTCACAGCATGAGTAGCTCCAGCTGTGGTATTTTCTGGAAGGACATCCGCTGGTTTCTGACTCCTCCTTTCTTCCCTAGACCAGCACTGGCCTGTAGCATTTGTGTGCAGCATCTCCCAAGCTAGAATCCTTGCAGATTCTCCTCCAGTGCAATCCCACACCACTTCTTCATGCTGGAAACACAGAGGTCTTCATCTTCATTCTTGTGCTTGCAATGCACAGCAGTTTATGGAAGGCTGAGAAGGATCAGCTTCTTAAAAAGCAAGTTGTGGCTTTGATCAGGTTTATTCTACTGGTTTTTTCCTTCCTCACCTGAAAATCTTCAAAGGTCTCTCTCCCTCCTTGGAAAGCTGTCTAATCCCCATAGCCTGCATGCTGCAATGCTCACAGCTGTCTGTGTGATGGCTTCCCACTCCTCTTGACATGCCCTCTGCTCTGGCCATTGGCAATGCTTTAAACACGGTTTTCTTTGACTTCTATTTTGCCCTTTCCTTAGGTAGTAAATGTATTTTATTTTTCTTCCATCCTCCCTTTTTCATGTCTACTGCTCCCTTACTTTCATTTGAAAATCTAAAATTTTCTTGAAAAACACATGGGACCCAGAACATCAGAAGATGTGTCATGCTTGATTTTTCCCCCCTCAGATTTTAGCATATTAGTTATGTGTACTAACACACACTGTATATATTGGTTTATGTGCTGCTTGAAAACTGTTTTCTTGTGCAGAATAATTTCTACTTGCAGATAAAAGGTGTCACAAGCTATATATGATCCTTTGCTCTGAACATGCTCATATCCTTTCATATCCATAGATCTTCAAATGCTCTAGTTTGGGCTCTATTTTTTCTGTGGCTAAGGAGAATTAATTAAAAAATACTTAGGTGGCTGGCAATATTTTATTCCCTGTGAATTTCAAAAACTTGTGTCCAAGTGTGGAGAAATTTGTGGGGGGGAAAAAATCTTATTTTATTATTAACAGTTCATGCACTGTATTGACATCTCAGTCTGTTGACACTCCAATCCATATGAAAGACCATCTTGATGATGTGATTTTGCAAATGACCAGCTTCATGAGGAAGTGCTTAATTTTGAGTGTTCTGTAGAAGAAGAAAAATACTGGTAAATTTTCTTCCCTTCCTGTCTTCTTCCTGCTTGCAGGATACCCTCTGAGCTTCCTCCCAGTGAGGACATGACCACAGTGAAGGGAGCCAGGAGATGCCCTGAGAACCCAGCCTCTGTCCACTGTGCTCCTCCTGCCTAGTGTGTTTGGGGCCAAACAAGTGTATTGCACCATTTCTGTTGCTGTTTCAGGCTCAAGGTGGCACACCAGGAGCTGTGCTAACTCTTCCTGTCCTAGGAGCAGAGCAGCTGCCTGTGCCACTGCTGAGGACAGGGGCTCAGTCTGGCACTTCTGTTCATCTCTCAAGTTCAGGTCCCCTGTGGTACTGCAGCGCTCTGATATCATTGTAGCTTCTATTTTAAGAATAGCTTCTTCAAGAAATGTAGGTGGCTCAGGTTTTTCTTCTTTGTTGGTTTTAGCTTTGCAAACTCAGTTTCTCTCCTTCTGCAAGGTGAGGCTTTTTTTTTTTTTCTTGCATAATCACAGAAAATTGCCACAGGGTCAATGTTGTCTTGAAATGAAGGCAGATGAAAGTCCATATTTCTTGAATGAAGACAGTATTTACTCTTTCAGACTTTTACAGATGATATTTGCTCACTAGTGCATCTCTTCTAATGCCAAGAGGAGTAGAGGATGTGCTGTAGATAGATCTGAGGTCCTTCTTACTGGAGTCACCTTTCCTAGACTGAGTGAATGACTGAGTGGCCAGCATCACTGAGTGCTGTTGACATTACCATTCCAGTAGCTGATCCCAATGGTACAGCTGTAGAGATAATGGATTGCAAATCATTGCTGGTGCAAGCAGAGGTGTGAGCAGGCTCTTGCTGTTTCCCAAGCCTAAAAAAATGAGAGCATCCCAATGCAATTGCAAATCATATTGCTGTGTTACACATGGTGAGCTGGGGATGCAAAGAAATCTCTCTGTAGCTGTTGTTAAACATGTAAGTGGATGTTTTTCTCCTATGGGCACTTAACTGCTTTAGAAACTATCAGTTCTTTATTCAAGTATCAGTTTTATAACAGATGAACCAAAGTCAGGAATTCACATGGAACCTAGACTTGGTTCCCAGCTCCATCCTCAGCTTGCTACTGAGCCATAATGTTGCTAGGTGCAGCAGTGTGCATCATGTGGTACTTACATAAGCTATGTTCCAAACAGCACAACTTCAAAGAGAATTATTTGTCTTACTTATACTGGGGTGGAGAGGAAAAAAAGTGCAGGTTCATATTCAGGAAGCACTTACTTTTAGAATTAAATGATTGGACAGCTGTATTTCCTTTCCAACTAGTCTCAACAGTTGGGCCCCTGATATGACCCTACTGGGCTGTAAAGCCACTGATAAAATAACTGATTAGGCTGTTGTAAGGTTTGAGGGGGGGCTTCAAATGATGCCTGGAAGGATATTTATCATTAAGTGTACACTTCTCTCTTAGCATGCCTTATCTTAGCATTGTGCCTTTGTCTTGGGGCATTTCAGCTGCTGTGGGAATTACAGGTGGCAGGTGTTCTGGCTCTGCTCTCCTACACCTCTCAGCCTTTGGGGAGGAAGGCTCATTCCTAGTATTTTTGGGGGGCCTTATAATCTCAGACTCATGGAGTAGTTTGGCTTGGAAGGCACATTTAGAGACCATCTAGTCCAACTCCCTGCAGTAAACCTGTGCCCCTTTGCTCAAAGTCCCATCCACCCAGGCCTTGAACACTCCCAGGGATGGGGCTTCCACCACATCCCTGGACACCCTCATTATAAAGAAACTTCTTCATTACATCTGTTCTAAATTAACCCTCTTTCAATTTAAAACCATTTGCCCTTGTCCTGTTGCAACAGACCCTACTAAAAGATTTGTCCCCATCTTTCTTATGGGTTCCTTTTGAATACTGGAAGGCTGCAGTAAAGTCTTCCTGGGGCCTTCTCTTCTCCAGACTGACAATCCCCACCTGTCCTCGCAGGAGAAGTGTTCCACCCCTGTAATCAGCTTAGTGGCCTCCTCTGGACCCACTGTATCTAATGTATATTCTGTGTAGTCTCCTGGAGCAGAGCCCCCTGAAAGCAGTAGGTCACAGCAGGATCCTGGCAAGCTCTGTAGGTACTGAGCCAATATTGCCTGATGTCAAGCTCTCACTAAAGCTGGTTTCCTCTGAGTCAGAGTATCTCCTGCATGAGCAGCCTTTGCTTTACTTTGCACTGCTAGGCTCATGCTGGCTGTTTTCTGTGTGAAGTGCCATCTGCTGAAGTCCCTGGCTGGCACAAAGTGCCAGTGAGATGAGGTTGAATGCTGGGAGCTGATATCAGTCGGGCAGTATTTGGTGTGCTGCAGAGCAGATGAAGGGGGCATTAAATACAGGAGCTGCAGGGGTAGAGCTGTGTCCCAGCACTTACTGCTAAAGCAGGACTTTGGTTTCAGAGCAGCAAGAGCAAAGCAAGAATGAGGTAGGGTTTTGCAATGCCATTGGCATTGTAACCACTGCCTTTGAAGCCAGCTTCTGTGCAGATGCAGAATTGCCCCTCAAGGGTGGTGGTCTGCTGTCAGTGCTGTTGGAATTTGGTTTATAACCTCATTCCCTCTAACAAGTGACACTGCTTCAATTAAAGTCAAACCAACTTTGCAATATTATATTTTTCTTTTTTCTTTTCCTGATTCTTCAGTGCTAATATCTATGGCAAGTGCTGCCAGGCCACCACCATTCAGCAGTTACAAATCATGAGCTGCATCAACCTTTTGCTCTAGCACTCCTAATTAAGCAATTTTAATGACAGAATTTAATGTTTTACACAGTCTAAATGAAGTGGAAAAAATATGAACGGATTTTTTTCCTTTCCAGCACAAGATTTTGATCAGATAATTTAACCTCTGGGTGAAATGGAAGTAGGAGCATTTATGCATAGGTGGTTTTCTCTGCAAAAGCTTTGCTTTATGTATATCTGTGCATTAATAGAGTTACTGCTTGGCTTTGGGCATTCATTCTGAAGTTTTTTGTGTGCCCTCTGCCCTTCTGTTGACAGTAACAAAACCCAAAGCCTTTTGCTATTCACTAATTTGTGACCAGCTTAGTGCCAATTGTGTTGCATGTTAATAAAGTGAGAATAAAGGCTTGCAAAAAACAACTGCTCAGACAGGTTTTCGAACAGCAACACAGGTTTGTATCCTTTAAACGTGTTTAAATTTCTTTTGGTGGCGTTCTGCTCTAATTCTAGCTAATACTAGATGAGCTAGGTATGTGCATGGAGTGAAAATGGTCCCTCCTTTAAAGGCAATCTTGTGTCTGAATTGAAACTACCTGATATGTGGTTAGGAGACATAATTATTTTATATAGGTTACACACGGAATTATAATAATCAGTCTTTTCTAAGGAAGAGAAAGCCAGTATGACAGGAGAGTTATGTTTAGTAATGTAATGAGTGCCTTTTTTGACAGAAATGGCACTGTTAAATTTGGGGTTGTGCAGCTGATGGGCGTTCACCCTCGCACGAGGTGTTTTGAATTCTGTGAGGGAAGTGCTGCTTTAAATAATTATGTCTCTTATGGTATTGTATGTCATAATCACTTCCAAAATGCTTATCTAGTTGCTAAAGCTGAAGAGAAGTGAGCTGTTTGGTGCAGTACTGGATTTTTTAGTTTTACTTTAGTATGTCTGAAGTGAATATTAAGTTAAGCGGGGAGGTGTAGCTGGGGCAGCCTGAAGAGCTGCAGATGAGGCAGAGCATTGTTCCCCAAGTATTTATAATAATGAGAGATACTGGAGGGAAGAAAAGTAATATTACATATACTGGGAAGAAAGTTTGGTTCTGATCCATTAAATATATAAATAAAAGTTCCTTTCACCTGTAATCTGCAGATAGCACATAAAGTAACTGCAGTGGGAGCAGGAGAAGCTGTGTCCCTCCTCATGACCCATGCTGGCAGAGTCTCAGCATCACCAGCCAAGAATCCTCATGTTAATCAGGCACACATGATTCTTTCTCCTAGTTTCCAGGTTGATCAATTGAGACCTTGCTGCCTTTTTTTCCTTCCAGGAAAGACCTTCCACAAAGCAGATTGCTCTGGCCAAGTTTCTCCAAAGACTAAGTAACAGCAAGCTGCTCTGGTCTGGAGAGTTTGTGCTTGGGGGAGATCTTGATTTGTTTAGAGTGACATATCCTTGATTAAAATAGGTTAATAGTTCTTTCTGCATGTCTTGCTTCACAACTTGCACATTAGCTCCAGCATTTGAAAAGATAAATTTGGGCCAGCAGGAGTAAAGAAACAGAGAGAAAATTAGTGAAAGTGAAATACAAATGTCCTTATTTAATACAAAAGGATTCAGCTTGCTGTTGGCTTTCTGTTTTCCCAGGTTCACACTTTGCTTGACAAGACAACAGAAGAAATTTAAATTGTTGAGAAATGCATAAAAAAAGAAGTGGTTGTGGGGAAATTGGAAGTAGAACAGGATTTAGCAACTTTGCTTCTGCTGTTATAGCAGGCAGCAGCCAGCTTTGGGAGCTTGGGTGTTTTCTTTGTTTCAAAACTTAAGAATATATATTCTTAGCTTTCCAAAAGTAAACAAAGGCTCAGAAGTTTAAGAAAAATACTGCTTTGGAGATTCCTTTCAGATAAATGTTTGCTGAGTGTACTGTTACAGGTGAAGGGATGCAGTTTGGCCACAGCTCTCCCAGCATATCCTTGAGTGTGAGCTCAGACCCTTTCTGTGCATCCTGGCCACCCTCTGCAGCCACCCCTCCTCTTCCTGTCATAATTCCCTTGGGTTTTCCCTCAACAGCAGAGATGTCTGAGCATGGCAGCAGGGACAAGGACAGTCTTCTCTTAAGCCCACCAGTAAATGTTTGGATTTTGCTATTCATTGTGAACCTGTGAATTATCCATTATGGAGTGGGAGTTAAGAAAACTCTTTATTGTACAGGTTTTTGACGTTTCTGCTGAAGTTTCTGTTCTGAAGTAGGTTTATAATGTGTTTTCAGTCACGCTGAGGCTTCTGTATTGATTTCAGGTAACACATGAATGTGAAATTTGAGCCCAGCTCATCACATATCAAAGTTAATGAAGTAATGAATGTGACACCAAATGCCAGTGTCTCTGTCTCTCCTTATCCCCACAAATATGTGCTCTGTGTGTGGCTTTGTTTATTTTAGAGGCCATTTCATTATACATTCCTGGATCTCTTCCTGGATGGTTTAGGTAGGGCAGGACATGATCATGAGCTCTTTGTGAGAGCTTTTCTACTGATGTTTATAGCACTACCTGCAAGTTTGCTGTGATAAGAAATAGGTTGTGAAGTCCTGACAGAGGACAGTAATTTTTATTTTCTTATGTCCCCTGTATTTTGTCTTGTATTTCTCCCCATCTCTGCTCTGGAACATTTTAAGCATCATCAGGCTCAGAGAAAAGCAAGCACCTACCACATGCTTCAGCTCTGTGGTGTCTGTTGAGGAATGAGTCAACAGCAGCAACTCTTCAGAAAGAATATCTAAAATCAAGGGAGGATGAAGCAGATTAGCTTAAAAAAAAAAAAGAAATCAAATGCCAGAAGTGTTTGTCTTCCCTCACCCTTTGTCAGCAGAGGTGGGGTTTGTATTCTAATGTTTACGTAGCTGAAGGGTATTAGAAAATCAGAAGTACTGGAGTGCAACACAAGGGGTTTTGTTCACTCCTGTAATCCCAGTAGGTAGTTCTTTTCTTTATATACAATACTTGAGTCTTTTTCAACTTCGTTTTTTTTCTCTTAGTCATTGGTAGCTTAATGGATTTCGTGATTGTTGAGCTCTTCTTTTTGATGCAGTATTGTTAGTCTTAGCATGCATTCAGAATGACAGGGAGCATTAAAAATAGTCATTTCCATTTCAGATATCTAGAGATAATTTTTTTATAGCCACTGTGTGAAAATAACTTGAACGCTAGCAGAATTATCTATTGTGAGAGAGATGATTTTACTTGTGAATTGGGTTTAAAGATAAAATCTGCCTACTTCCCAAGTCATGGATTTCCTATTCATTGCTCTGTTAAATTTAATCGGGAGCAAGACTTAATCCAGAACAAAGATGATTGAATTGCTCTTAAACAGTGATGTAGAACATTACCCAGATCTCACTTCATCCTCACAGTGCTGAAAAATCACAAGCATGAGAGTTGCTTGTGAGTACATTATACAGAGAGATGCTTTTACTCATTTGCTGGCTCATTAGAAAGTGAAATGCTTTCTGGCTTTTGGAATAAAGGTGTTAGGAGGTGTAGTACAGAATGGGTTAAATCTGTTTAGTGTATTAGCTAGAAATTACTTTGGTATGCAGTAAAAAAGCTCACTCAACTTGCAAAAGCCTCTGTTGGCTTTAAGTTCTGCCATAAACTGAGCTGCTCGTGAGCTTGTACAGGATGGATTGATGGATGAAGTTCCTTAATGCAGCTTTGATTCCTCTTTGAGAACCCAGGGGAGGACAAGCTCCAGCACTGGGCAGCAGAGCCACAGTGTGACCCACTGCTCCCCTTTGCTGCTCACCCCAACAAAAACATGCTTTCAAAAATTACTGTCTTTTTTTAAGCTCCTGTATTCTACCAGGAAATGTGTACACCTCTAAGGTCATCCTAAATCTCCAGTTACAGCCTGGAATGGAGTTAGGATATCAACTGGATTTTGCTCTTTGAGGGCAAGGAGAGAGCATGGGATGAAAACAGCTAATTAAAGGATTTCCAGGCTGGGACATGGAAACTCAACAGCCCCTGTGTTCCTTTTAGGGCTCTTACCTGAGTGCAGACTTTTACCAGTAAAGTTTGGGAGCTGGCATTGCTTATTTCAGGTGCATAGACCTCATTTAAAATAATTTTTAAGAAAAGGGGATGGGGTCAGGGAGTAGTGAAGCAGCATCTTGCTGTAGGGACTCTTGCAGACAACACATTGGCAAGAGCTGTTCCCTGGAGTTAAGGAGTGTATTCAAGGCCAAGACATTTAGGGACTTATTAATGGCACTGCAGCTCCAGGCTGTGCTGTTGGCTGGCAGTCACTGACTGAGTAGGAAAGGCACTGTCAATGCCACGTTTTTAAGGCTTTGGGGCATGTGAGTGTGCCCCATGCAGCATCTCTTTCTTCTGCTTAGAATGATTTTGACCTTCTGAGTTAAACTTTTCCACTTAATGATATTTTCCTATTATGTGAATCCTCTCTTCTTTGGCTTATTTGCATGCTTTACATCACGTTTCATTTAGGATTTGATACAGTCAGGAGCCCAGGATAAAAGACAGTGTATAAAAGGCTGGTGTAATCATGAAATTTCCTAGGACTGGAAGCTGCTGGGACCAGTTGGGACTGGTCATGGGCAAAATCAATATTTTTTTGTCCACTGTTGCAGTCTTCCTAGAGCAAAGTGGAGGTCTCTGTCTGCTTTAGGACAGCCAGCTAAATCAGATCGTTCCCCTCCTTACACACATGTTATTATCCTGCAGTGTGAGAGCTCCTGCAGCATCCTCAGCTGCCATGTCCCACCACGTGGGGACAGCCCTTGGGCGGGATTGTTTGCAGCATCCACAGCTAAGTATCATTGCCAAGTGTTAATCCAGCTCGGTAGCTTAGAGCAAGACTGTAATCATAGTTATTGGGTTTTGTATTAAAATGGTCTTTTTTTAAAAGTTCTTTTTAGGTTTAGCAAACTGGCTGTAGAGGTGATTGCATTCTGGTTGGAGGGATGTGCTTGAGTGGAGCAGGCTGCATGTCCTGAGATTTCCCTCCCCTCTCCATTCTTGCTGCTTCAAGAAACAGTCATTTGCTTTAGAGTCAGGTTTGCAGCTTTGATTGAAAATGACTCTGCAAAACCCCATCAGAACTGTGCATGCCACAGAGTGGTTTAAAAATAAAAAATTCTAAAAGGCACCTTGAAATGTATGAACTTCCTGGGATGCCAAGAGCCATCACCTGTGGTTTGCTGTATCCCCTGGTAGGACCTAGTAAATCTTTGTCTGCCCAAAGAGCCCAGAAAAAAAGGAAAGAAAGGATGGAATTGTGCTGTCTGAGGTTTGGGAATGATTATTAAGTGCTGGCCCTCTGCCTGACAGCTGTCACGGGTTTGCAGAAGTGAGACAGATCTGGGAGAGGCAGCTGCAATTGCATAGCTGGGAAGTTGGGCTTTTAATTGCTAATTAAAGTTAGCATTTGCATTTGGGGTTTTCCTTTTTAAAGGACGACATCATATTCCACAAGAAACTGCAAGCATTGTGTATTTATAGCACAACCAAACTGGCAACTGGCTCTTGCTGCTTTGCTGGTACATCTGTATTTCACCTACTGCCTACTTTTGCTTTCCCATCTGTATTTTTTATGACTTCTGTCCTGACAGCCCTTGTTCTCCTGGTCCTTGACTCCCCTCCCGTGCAGACATATGATCCTGTAACGTTTTCCTTTTTGTCTTTATAAACAATAGGCAAGCAGTCTGATAGCACAAGTCCAAAGTCAAGGGAGCTTTGCAGATTCAACTTGACAGCTCCTCTCTGAATTATTTAAAAGCTGTAAACAAAAGAAAGCCCATCTTACAGCTTCAGATGCCTTCTCCTCTGGTACTGTGGAGAATGCCTGATAGGTGAATTCAGCTAATTTTGTCCATTTAGATCTATGGGATTTAGTGGAATAGCAAATGCAATTAGAATTCAGGGGCTGCCTCCTTGTATTCCTTAGGGGGAGGGTAAGTTGCAGGGAGGTTGAATGAGCAAATTGAGGAGAGGGAAAGTTGGAAGGTGAATGAAAGAATAGACAATTTCTGTCTAGTATTGTCTAGAATTGTGTGTTGAGTTTGGATATTTTTTTTCCCTTTCACAATCAATGAACTTGTCTTAAGACATCCTGTATTTGCTTCTGACTTTAATCTCAGTCCTTGGAGGGCTTCCTTGTTTGTTCTTTTCACATCCTTTGTTTTCAAATCCAAAATGCTTTTCTACACCTGAATGATCCAGTGATTTCTGACTTCTTGGATATATTTTAGTTGCTGGTTTCCCTCATGCTTCTGGATTCAGGACTGTTTTAGATAGCTGAGATTAGGGAAGCAGGCAGAAGGCACAATTGAGTCGTCTAGATGATGCAAAGTTCATTATTATCTTTTGAATAGTTCATTCTGCAGAATGAAGCAGGGAATATGCCATGCTTTGCATTTATTGTACTAAAGCTATAAAGCTGTACTCTCATCATTCTTAATGCCTAAGGCACAGCTGTCTTCTCACTCCCTTCTCCCCTCAGATAAATACAATGGGGAAAGCATCAGGAGTGGGATGTTGAGAGCAACTTCATGTGTATCATCTAGACTCTGCATGATTTTGTTTATTGAAGTTCTTCACTTTTTATGTACATTATTAAAATGCAATTTACTGTATTGTCTTTATCAATACCATACAATATTGTCATGAAAGCTGATAGAGTTTGCATTGTGGCTTTACTTTGAAAACTGACCTGCAAAAATGGCTTTGAAATATCTTCTTTCAGAGATCCCAGCATCTTTCACTGTACAAAGCAAAGATCCCTGTCTTCCAAACAGCTTTGCAGGCATGACCTGGCCACAGCTCAGGTCAGCTCCCTCTTCCATACAGTTATAAGAGATTTACAGAGCCCTCACTGGCTGTGAGCCAAGCCAGCCCTAAATCCCCTCCTGGCCACAGGTGTGTAGGAGATGGTTCTGCTGGCTGGGGAAGATACTCTGCTCTGCTGCCCCATCCTTACCTGTACTGTGGCAACAAAAGAAAGGAAATGTTTTTAATACAAACTCTGTGACTTGAATTCACACAGGGAGAAGATTTAAGCATCACTGGAATTTTACCTGCTCAAGAGAAAACTTGTGCTTGTGACATGAGATGCATGCTATCAGAACCTGCCTGCAGGTCTTAGGCTCTGGCCATTTTTCTTTGCCATTCTCAAGTTTATCAACATCCCTTCTTCATTTTCCTGTGTGTCCTGGCTAGTGAAAACATGTGCCTGCTGCACTCAGGGCATTTTTGGAGCAATATCTTGAGGGGACAGAGTGTCCTATTTCCCAAGCCTGGGGAGGGCCACGTGCTCTGGTCCAGCTTGCCCAGCCTTGTCTGCACTGCAGGAGGTTTTAGGTACATAGGGCTGCTCTTGATCCACTTACAGCATTTGCTGAAGTGGATGGTGAAGGAGAGCAGCAGACTGCGAATTCTATCAAGATTAATGGAAATTTTTGTTTTACCTTAATTAAACTTTCATTCCTCAAATCAAAGTCCTTTTTCCCAAATCAGCATATATTATAAATAGCATTAGTATAGGTATAATTTCATGAAGCTTCTCTGCATGCTAATGTTAATGTTTGTGCCTTGAGTTTTCTCCACAAGAAACCATTCATTGTTTCTTTTGTCTCACCAGGTCCTGGTGAGGTCACTTCTCTGGCACATGTGTTGCGTAGAGAATAAAAGGGAAAAAATGATAAAGATATCTTTTTATATAAATAGTGGTTTATGCAGCTACAAGCTGGGCCACCTTGCAGGAATCCTTCTCTTGTCTGTTCTTACCACCAAGCAGCCTGCAGCCCTTTGGGTGGAAGCAGCCTCCAGGGATGAGATATTTTTGCTTTCCTGGTGTGTTTGTTCCTATTGCTGTAGCCCTGCTTTCCCCACAGATGTGTAATTCCCCACACTCCCTGCCTGCAGCTCAGCTTGAACATATGCTGTTGTTCCCTGCCTCAGACAGCACCCTCAGTGCTGACACTTGGAACTGTGACTCCATTCCTGTTGCTATTAAATATACTGTTCTTGGCCTAAAGAGAAATGAAGACTTTGATTTCCATGGCTGCCAGACTTCTGGCCCATCCACTAACACAATTAGAAAGCTTGCAGATGCAGTGAAACCATCATCCTTCTTTTTCAGCTGGCATAAGCAAAACATTTAGAAGAGTTAATGTGTTTATTGAGCACTCAAGTCCCCCTGAAACATTATTTTGAGACCCACTAATGCAATGGTGAGGATTTAAGTGCATGTCCAGAACTTTCAAAGTTGGTTGGTTTAGGATACTGTTGTATCAGGATTTGGCTTTGGTTTGGTGGTGGGGTCCCACTTAAAAATGGTTGGGTATGTTTAAGGGATGTTATTACAGATAAAGCATAGAAACTAAAAATGTCACAATTCAGGCTGGCCCTTTTTTGATTATCTGTGTCAGATCAGGCTTAGGAGTGGAGGTGGTTTTCATTAGAATGGGGCAAAAAAGCTACAACCTGCAGGAGATGAGATGTACTGGGTGGGTTTGTGTGGCAAGGTTTGGGGTGAAGGGGTGGCTTCTGTGAGATCTTTCCCAAAGTTTCCCCTCCTTGTCCAACAGAGCCAGTGCCAGCCAGCTCTGAGATGGACCCAGTGCTGACCAAAGCTGAGCCCATCAGCAATGCTGGCAGCACCTCTGGGATAATGTACTCAGGATGAGTTGAGTGGGAATACTGCACAAGGGAGAGAGGAGTGAGGATATGAGAGAAACAATTCTGCTGCAGACCCAGAGCTCTGTGAGGAAGGAGGGGGAGAAAGAAGGTGCTCCAGGCACAAGGGAATTGCCTGCAGCCATGAAGGTCCACCTGCAGCCCATGGAGAACTCTGTGCCAGTGCAGCTGGATGCCCAAAAGGAGGATGTGGGACCCTGTGGGAAGCCCCCACTGGAGCAGGCTCCCAGCAGGGCCTGTGGACATGTGGAGAGAGGTGCCCACACTCTAGAGCAGGTTTCTTGGCAGGACTTGTGCCCATACAGGGACTAACAGGGTTTTTTTTTTGTTTTTTGGGGTTTTTTTTTTGGGGGGGGGGGTTGTTTGTTTGTTTTTGGGTTTTTGTTTGTTTGGTTTTGGGTTTTTTGTTTGTTTTTGGTTTTTTGTGTGTTGGTTTTGGTTTTTTGTTTGTTTGTTTGTGAAGAACTGTGTTTTGTGGGAGGGACTCACACTGAAGCTGTTTGTGAACTGTCTCTAGTGGGAGAGACCCCATGCTGGAGCAGGGGAAGAGCTTGAGGACTCTTCCCCTTGAGAAGTGAAGGAATGGCAGAGGCAGTATGTGATGAGCTGATTGTGGCCCCAGTTCCTTGTCCCTCTCTGTCCCTGAGGGGGAAGTGATAGAAAAAATCAGGAATGAAGCTAAGCCTGGGAAGAAGGGAGGGGTGGGGAGAAGGTGTTTTTAAGATTTTCTTTTATTTCTCGTTATCCTACTCTGATTTGATTATTAATGAATCAGATTTGCCCCAAGTTGAGCCTGTTTTGCCTGTGATTGTAATTGGAGAGTGATCTCTGCCTGTCCCCATCTTGACTCTCAGCCTCTTTGTCTATGTCCAGCTGAGGGAGGGGAGTGACAAACTGGCTTTGGTGGGCACTTGGCTTCCAGCCTGGTCACCCCACCATATATTAGGTGTTGCCCAGACAGCTTGGCTGCCCCAGATTGTTGACAGCCAGCCATATAAAATGAACAGTAGCAGAGTATGTATCCATTATCAGTTTTAAATAAATTGATATCATGAATTTCTGCCAAAGTGTTTCCCTTTTGCTGACCCGGCCAGCCTGGCTCAGCTTTGTCCCTTCATCATTCCTGACATCACCTGTGATTAACCCATCTTCCTGTATTGACGGCCACCATCTCTGGTTGTGATGCATGAATTATTCTTCCACTTTTGCCTTGAGGGAATGGTGTCATGTGAAGGGTTTAGGAAGTTCTTTTTTCCCAGCCTGTCCCACTAGCAGTGGCCAGTGTGTAACCCAGCAGTTACACAGGAATTCCTGGTGTGAAATTCCCCATGGGCTGGTTGAGATGTTGAAGCACCTGGAGCTACCAGACACTCATGTACATTTAGGACCTCAGAGCAGCAGGTGAGTGTCCAGCATCCCACGAGCTCAGGTGTGTGTGAATGTGGGAACTGTGCTGTGGGAAGGTCATAAAGTGTCCTTCAGAACCCCCAGCTGGGGATGATGTTGAACCATGACTGGCTGTCACAATTTAGGGCTGGTTTTCAGCATGCTTGATTGCAGTGGTTTGTGCCTCAAGGTTTTTTTGGGAAAGGAATGCAACTGGAATGGATTTCCCACCAGCAAATAAGTAAATACTGCAGTTCCAACAGGAATTCTTATGAAAAGAGTTAAACCTCATTTAAACCTTCATCCCTGCCCTTTTTGTTTAACACCTCATTGGGAACATCTGGATTAACCTTGGGCAAATCCACCAAGTGTTTTGCCTCTGTTTCCCCACATGTAGGATAATATTTCACTACTTCACCAGGGCATTTATTACACCTAATTAATGTTGTAATGTGTCTTTGGTACCTCTGATAAAACGTGTGGCGTGAATGCAAAGTTGTTTTTACTGATTGGATTGTTAATTAAATGTGCACATATAAATGATTTATTGGCATTAGAGAACTAAGACTTAATAATTTAAAATATTAACATCAAGGTGGTTGGATCAATTTTAAGCCTGTTATCATTCAGCTATTTAGAGACTGATACAAATGACACTGGGAAAGGAAAGGAAAGGAAACTGTGCTGTAAGCAGGATTTTCAAAGGTGAATTCACTAGGGGAGGAAGAGGAGATGGAAAGATATACCTAGTACTGTGGAAGAGGCAGTTGAAACCAGCAACAGAGTACTGAAAGTAAGGTTTTGATGAGAAATGCTATGCCAGGGACAATGATCTCAGAAATATAAAAGCCCTGAAGAATGTGGTACAGATGGTCTTGGAAAGATCCAAGTGTTCTTGCACAAGTAAGGGAATTGCTGATTCAAGTGTGAAGATGATTTGAAAGAGGGAGCTGAGGAGTGTTGGGTACAGTTGAGCTGGAAGAGAAATCACTGACTTGGAAGAAGAATAGAGAAGATAAGAGAGGTGGGAGAAGCGCACCATGAGTGTGAAAGAGGCACAACAAAACCATCTGAACATGAAGCAGGGCTTTAGCAGATTGAAGTTTGCCTTTCACACTAAGGGCAAGGGGAGTGTGCTGTAAATTAAAGAGGACCAAGCAGTTGGGATAGAATCATAGAATATCATGAGTTGGAAGGGACCCCCAAGAATCATGAAGTCCAACTCCTGGCTCTGCACAGGACACCCTGACAATCCCACCACATGCCTCAGAGTGTTGTCCAAACACATCCTGAGCTCTGTCAGGCTTGGTGCTGTGACCACCTCCCTGGGGAGCCTGTTCCAGTGCCCAGCCATCTTCTGAGTGGAAAACTTTCTCTTATAAGTCTCCCTACATCCATTCTTTCCTAGTGCAGCAGTTGAGAGCTGTGCTCCTTGCTGTGCTTTGGGACTGGGCTGCATAGCTCTGGTGTTTGCAGGGTGGATTGCTTGTCTTATCTAATTCAGGGTAGCTTGAACAGAAAAGCCTTTTCACATTCTACCGATTTCTGTTTACAGCTCTGATCCCTGATGGTTTGCCACTGGTACGCACAAAATCAAAATCTAAAAGTACCAGATTTAGATGATATGTCTGAATACTCTCATGCAGCAGATTGGTGGCTGTTTCTCCAGATTGTGTATTTTGTTTCTGGTGTGAGTTTAGAAGGGAGACATATGCAATAGCAATATTAATGATAGCACCCTGAGGCTTGGTTTTGCCCCACACTGTACTGCTGGGCAGGGCAGCCTGACCTTGGCTAGGGAGAGATTAAATACATCACCTCCAGCATGATGTAATGACTGACTGCAGCAAACAATAGAAGGGAAAGGGGAGAGACATTGGCAGTAGGAATGCAGGTCTTAAACCATGCAATTGTCAAGCAATGTGGGGCATTGCATTGCCAAATGAATATTTAGGAGTTTTAAGTATTTAAAGAGTTGATGCTAAAAGCTGTCTTCACTAAAGCAATGCCTTGCCATTTCCTGTGGTTTTGCACTATTGATATTAATGTTGTTGTATGTTTATGTATATGTTTTTTGAATGCTTTTTGTAAGCTGTATTTATATACTGCTGCCACTTCCTTCAAGGTCTTGACCACATTGTTTATGGGGAGCATCTGATATCCCAAGATTTATGACTTTAAGGACAAGTAACTTTAGACACCCTGTCACAGATAAATGGGCAGTGGAACTCAATATTCCTATCCAGAGAGGAGGGGAAGACTTGTGCTTTGGGCGTACAGGGCTAACACCAGAATAATTTGGTTTTAACTTGTGTCCCTGCCTTGCCTGATGGGGGAGTGTGCAGCAGCTGTTATAACTGTGTATCTTGCTTTGCAGTAGATGCAGAATAATAAGTGTCTAATGAGATTTTCTCATCTTGGATTCTAAATAAATTAGATGCTCATCAATACCAGTTTTGTTCTAGAATGACTAAATTGCAGAGGCAGTAATACATCACCAGTACCTGGAGTGGGCTTTGCTGGCTGGCTCTCCTGCCTTTGCAGAGCTTTCTTTGCCTTCTCCCCATCAATCTCATTGGCCTTCATTTCCATCTTGAGTTCAGAAGATGGCATAGAAACAAGGAAATTGATGGCTGTGTACAGCACTGGATATGTGTGTACTTCTATGTTCTTCTAGCCCTGACTTCAGTTGCCTTGTTGTTACTGTTTTTTGAGAGGTACATGCAGAAATGAAAAGGGCACGTCAAGATGAAGGGGTTTCTCACTTGGCTGAGAGATAGCTTACTGCTTCTTTAAGTGTGTCATTGGAGCAAGCCTTGCTGCTCTCCTCAGGGCTCCTCTGAGCTGTGAATACAGACCTGGGGATGTCTGATAACAAATAAGCTTCCAGTTACACAGCATCGTCTTCTGCTGGGTTGGACCTGAATAGAAGGAGAAAAATGCATTGTAAAATCCAAAATGAGAAGATTACTTCAGGGAGTAGGAAAAAGAGCTGTAGTCATGAGTATTGAGCTGCAGGTAGAAATACCAGATGTGGAAGTGTCAGAAAACTTAATAAAGGTATCCCAGGTACAGAGATTAAAGTCTGGAATTGCTGAAAAACAAGGGAAGGGATTCAAGGAGATGCTGAATTTCTGCCTGGGCAGATTTCCTTGTGAGATGCACTTCATTTTGTGTGGAAGCTGCAAACTCTGTATGATGCAGGATGATGAAAACACTAATTTGTTTGAAAACTTTTTTCTAAAAAGCTTCACAGTGTGCCCATGAACTCTGACATAAGAAGAAACTATGTATGTGTATATGATTGTAGGCAAGTCCTTCTACAGAAAGTGAGTCAAAGGAGTGCCATAATCTTTAAATCTGTGGTTTAACATTTTAGGAAATATCCTTGTTATGCTGGGTGGGTATAATTGTGTAGCATTTGTGAACTTGAAAACTCAAAACATTGTGTATTTGCAGCTGGATCTAGAAAGAAGCACAGACAACACCTTTTTCATTTGGATTGAGTTTTCTCTTTTTTGCTGGGGCCCAGATAAGCCTAAAGCCTAAAGAGGCTTTATCTCTCTGTGTACAAAGGAATTACCTTCAGAAACAGATAAAAATACTGTTTCTAAGGATTAAAAGACACAGTTTAGGTGTGCATGTTCTGTTCCAGGTTTAATACCTAAAGAGTTGGGTGTTGCTGCTCCTAAAATATTTTGGTATAACATCTTTTATATATTAGACCTTGTTCTGTAAAGAAGCACTTGGTGTAAAGTAATTAATTTCTGCTTGAGCCTGATGTTCACAGTATAGATAATAAATATTCCTTTAAATTTACTCAGAAGGGATTAATGTTAGGTGAGTGTGATGGCATAGAAAGCAAATTGTGGTTTACAGGGATAGAGGGTTGTGCACCACTTCAAGCAGCCCACTGTGCACCTTTCATTGATAACACTTGTATCACAAGAATGGGGAAAAAAACCAAAATTTGCACATTGTCCCAGTGGGAAGGGATCTAATCAGTTCAGCTTTTCAAAACTTCTTGATTTTTGTACACTGGACATTCATTGTGTTTCCTGGGTTAGAATTCTTTCAAAAACAAAAAGCTGACTTGTGTCATACAGCAAGAAAATAACCAAGGCTCAGGAGGATTAGAGTGAAAAGCCATTAGAATCTGCTAATTACAAGATGAAGAGCAGTCAAGCAGTGGTGGTCTATTGGGGAACCACTTTTGCACATTTAGATGTGTAGAAAAACTTTGTGTGTGACATTGATGGGAAAAGTTTTGGTGAAATATGTCTTGCAGATAGTCTGCAGTTCAGCCCTAAAAGCCAGCACCAGAGTAATAGTTGCCACCTTCAGTAAGGAAGGAGTAAATTTACTTGCATAATGGAGTTTCTGTACAAACACTACTAGATTTAGTTCAACTATATACTTTTATTCTACCTGTAAATAACAGAAGACAATTGAGTGCAAGCTTTCTCACCCAAGTGACTTTCCCACTGATTCAACAGCTTTGCTTAATTAGGCTCCAGCTCCTTGGAATAAGTGTTGAAAACACAGCCATTTGTTAGCCAAAACATCTGCTGGGGCGGGAAGGTGAGAAGTTGTTAATTTAAAATAAGATCTTGAAGAACCCTAGCTCTGAATCCATAGAACAAACCTAGCTGAAAATCCAGGAAACTCATGCTTATCTGAGTGATGGCTGTGCTGGAAGTTTGAGGTGAATCTCCTTTATTTGTGTAGAATGAGGGGCATAACAAAGAAGTGCAAACATTGTGGCCTGTAATTGTTTACAGTATGGTGAAAGAGCCAAAAATTATTTCCAGTCCTTCATGTGAAAATGTTCACATATAACTTGGAAACGCATCCATCCTAAGGAATGATCTCTTCAGCTTTTCCTGCTGATTTCCACTTCAAGGATTGATATGTGTGGGATAGCAAGGGAGGAATAGTCTCAGAAAGGATCGTATTCAAGGGAAAAAAAATTGTTAGTGATTTGTGCTCATCTTTTTTGAGCCCTTTTGGGACAGGATTGATGTCAACAGAGGAAGACTAAAATGCTCAGCTGTGATTTTGCACAAGCCCCCTGGTGAGAGAGATGTGTAGCTCCTGCAGCTGCAGTGAGGCAGCTTTAGTGGTGAGGAGGGGTAGCAGAGAGGAACCCTGCAGGTACTGGAGGGTGGAGGGTCTGCCCAGAGCTTTTCCTCACTTGGGTATCAGTGGGTGTCCCTTCAAGGAGATGTGTGTGTGGTTTCCAAGTTGTCCATCTGGGATCACATTAATTTAGGCATCCTCTCCTCCCAGCAATGTTTTCTTACACAAAGATATAAAGGAGTGGAAGAACTCCAACCTCAGCTGTCACTGAGTCCCTGTTGCACTGGAGCAGCTCTGACAACTTTTGAGTTGTTCGGCTGAGTTTCTTCAAACCTCACAAAACATCCAGAGCATTTCTGATTGTCTTAATGTTGACTACTCTTGCATGAATACCAGCAGCCAGGCAGACTTTAATTCTCCTCTGTTCCTTTCCTGTACAAATTGCTTCCCCAGGGCCATCCAAAATAGGGCTCATCTTGGAGGGAAGGAAATCAGTGTGCTTCAAAACCCAGCTGTCACCAGGTGAATAATTCCTTTGAATGATGAATCTAGCAGGTATCTCATATCCTCTGGAAGGTCCTAAACTTGATTTTGTTTTTCATTGCCATCAAGAATGTGCTGCAAAAATTTCTCCTTTTTTTGGTACAATCAGTGAAAGTCCCTTCAAATCCCATGGGTGAATGCTCTAAAGTTACTGTGGGTCCAGCAGTCATATTCAGACTGGAGAAACAGGGATGTGTCAGGTTCAGAGGTGCTCCTGTCAGGTCTGTCTTTGCACTCAAGACCAATTTACAGCCTCATTTTACATAATGGATACCTCCTTGTGAATATGTATCCAACCTGTGTAATAACAGAGATTCATGGTGGTGTCAAGTCCTTCCCATGTCAAGGAACTACCCTTCAGATTTCCCATAATACTGTCTCTACTGTCTCTGTAG
Source organism: Molothrus aeneus (assembly GCF_037042795.1). Taxonomy (NCBI): domain Eukaryota; kingdom Metazoa; phylum Chordata; class Aves; order Passeriformes; family Icteridae; genus Molothrus; species Molothrus aeneus. The sequence goes on along the minus strand of NC_089654.1, from coordinate 26,734,281 downwards.
TCCAAAAAAATTTTAAAAAAGGCAGGCAGATGCAGGAAGTTTTTCACAGCTCTTAGCACAGAACTTCAGCCCTGAAGCATGTTAGAGCAGTTCTGGAACTGCACTCTGTATTAACATGAATCCTGACATGCACCTACCTTTGCCAATTAAATTTTTAAATTCATATGTAACACTAAAAGACAAGAAGATGCATAATTTTGATGCCCCCAGAGCTTTTTTCTATTGCCTTAAGAGGACCAAGATTCTAAAGGTTGAGATTAGCAGCCACACAGAACAAAATGCTGCTGTTTGCCAGGCAGTAAACCTTAATCTCTCAATCTTTGCTATGTTTGTTCATTTTTCTTCTTCAGTCTTGTTTTAGCAAAAGCAGCTTGTTCTTTCTGCCTCTCCTGCTAAGAGGGGCTGCAGGTGCATAAAATCTTCTCATTGGAGAAGATTCATGTGTAGAAGAGTCATTTTAATAACTGCTTGCTTCAGAGCAGGATTACTCACTTGGGCTGGGTCTCCCACATTCCCAGTGCCTCTGCTTTGGGATTTGCTGGCTCCTGCAGGCAGCAGAAATGGAAGGGATGAGTAAGGCCAGTCCTTAAGCCTTCTTGCCCTGCACAAAAACACCAATTGGTTTTGCTAAAGTAGAACATGCAGCCACAGTGGATGGTGAGGGCCTGTTTTTCATGCCTCAGTGCTACAGGTAGTCACAGCAGTGTTTGGGGAAATAGGTGTTCTGCCAGTTCAGTGGTGATGGTGGTTTTCTTTCCATTCATACATGTCCTGGCAAAAAGATTGGTTTAATGTGCACACAGCTACAAACCTGCAGATGTAAACAACTTCATGTCTTCTTTAGGTGTTTAACACATTGAGTATATTGATTGTTTTACAGGCTACACAAAAGGAAGTGAATTGTCTCTTTGGAGGATTAAAAACAAGTTACTTAGCTGTGTTCCTGGAGAAGTAGTGCAAGAGTGCCTTAACAAGCAAGTCACTGTTCAGTGACAGATTTGGTGCTAATTTTGCTGCTGTCTGCTCCTGTTTGCATCTCATGGTTGTGGATGAAAGCAGCAGAGCAGTGATTAGCTCAGACCCTGCTGAAAAAAACCCAACACCCAGGGGCTTCTGAAGAACAAGGGAGTGAGAGTAAATTACCCTCTGGCATTTTCTATTTTATTAGGAGGTAAAACTGTTCATTGGAACAGAGTTCATTTACAGTGGCACCCCAGCAGCAGGGTGAATTGCCAGTCACAGTGCAAACAGGAATCACTCAAACCCTGCATCATCTGCACTCAGGAGTTCAGGTTTCCTGCACTGCACAGTAGATTGCTGCTGGTCCCTCTCCCTTGCTTCCAGAATCCTATCAGGCATCCTGGTCCCTGTTTCAGTGCCCAGATAATATTTATATATATTAAAATCAAACCCCCCCTCAGTGGGTTTTGATTTTAATGTTGTTAACCAGAAGCTGAGAGTTCACTGCATTAGATTCTTAGCCACCAAATTAAAAGAAATTGCAGTATATTCTTCCTTTGAGGATATACTTTCTTTTCAGGAGCTTAGACTTGGAGGATCATTAGTGAGATAATATCAGGCGTTTTAACTAATCCTCTAATGATTGCACCAGGGTGAACAAATCTGTCTGTGTCAGTTAGCCCAGTGGTCCACCACAAGGCTATTCTTACCTGATAAATGGATTTTCACACTGAAGGGGGTTTTTCTTCCTTTGCCCCAAATCCTGAGGCTGTGCCAAGTCCTGAAGTTCACGGTGAGGCAGCACACAGCCAGCTTGGGGCTGTGCTGGGCTGCCTTCCCACTCCCTTCGGAGCAGGGCGTGTTCTAGTCACTGAGTTCATTAAAAATGCATGTGCTAAGCATGGCATAATTACAGCAAGTTTGTCTGGGGATGGGTAGCAGCAGTGAGAGAAATTTCAAAATGTGTCTCAGAGAAGATATCAACTGTCTTGAGAGAAAGCAGTTCTCTGTGGGCGTTGAGCAGCGTGCGACGTCTGCTGGCACCAGGATGGCTGCAGGACACCCCTCTGGCAGCACTGCTCCTCCCCACATCTCTGGGGCTCTTGCCAGCACCCCAATGCTTGTGTGTGGATTTTCCTGTCGATTTTGGATAGGATTTTGGCTGGGGAGGGTGCATCTGTGCTTGCTGGTCATGTGAGGAATGCAGTCTGGAGGGAAGATGCTCTCTCTTCTCCAGCTTTTGCCTGGGGGTTGCCTGACTGATGCAGCAGACCATTAATTTGCAGTCAAGCAGGATATCTCCAAATGCAACTCCATCAATTGGCAGGAGGTAAATAGATGCTGCCTCTCTGCTTAAGGCAGGGCTGGAGCCCTCTCTGTTTATCTTCTCTTTCAAACTGGGTGCATCTGCTATTGCTCTCTAATCTCTTCTCTGTTTTACTCATCTGAAGCCTCTTGCCCTCAGAGCTAGAGGGGTTTTGTAAAGCTGATTAGTTGGTTTAGTTAGGGTGCTGGAGATCTTTGTCCATGTGCTGCCAAAAGATGAAATAACCATTATTTTTATTAGTCCACCTCACAGGGAGGCTGTGAGAATTAATTCATGTTTGTAAATTGCTTTGGAGATTTAAAGCTCTGTACAAGCACTAAGGATTATTGCTTTCTAATTCTTCAAGGTAGTATAACTTATTAAGACTTCTAGCCTTGAAAGCATCTTGGATATAGGAAGAGTTAAATCCCTTTGAAATTAGATATACTTGTAATGTTTAAGATAAAAATAACTTCTTCTCTGGTGCTTCATCCAAAATAAAGGGGGGGGAAAAAAGCAATGGCAGGTTCTGATAGTGCCTCTTTTTTTTTTTCCAGGAGTCCAACGTGCTTATTGCTGCTAACAGTCAGGGTACAATTAAGGTAAGTTATTTTACACATCTTGCACTTAAACACTTGAATCTGTTGATAGTAAAGAGCAGGGTCAGAGACACTGAACAGCCAGGAGAAACCATTAGAGGAGGTCATCTTGGCTGTGGAGGTTTGCAATTTAAATGATGTATTTGCCTGTGGCACACAGTGGAGTGAGCAGGCAGTGCCCCGGCAGTGAAACCAGTTGCAGTGAGGTGTGCAAGAGTTGCTGGTGGCCATCCAGCCCCTGCTGCTGCTCCCTGGGGTCCTGGCAGCACTGAGGGCCTTGCACAGCCACCTCCCCAGGCTGAGTGGCTCCCATGGCAGCAGAGGCTGTGTTAACTCACCAGCACTAACCCAAGCCTGTGCTCTGGCTGCTGCAGGGGCAGCAGGGCTGAAAGCTGAGCTCCTGGTGTGCAGCTGGCTGGAGCAGCACTGAAATGAGCAGGGATGCTCCCTGCCTTTGACTCTGGTGCTCAGACGGGTGGTAACAGACAGCAGCTGCCAGCATGGGGTTCTGTGAAAGCATCAGCCTTCCCTGTGCACAATACCAGGTTTTCAGCTCTTTAATTAAGTCTTCCAGAGTGTCTGTTCAATGTATTTCTGTCTGTGGAATGTCAAGTGATGTGGAGAAGACCGTCCTTCTTTATGTGTGTGTCAGCCAAGCAAAACCAGTGCCCAAGGCAGTGCCAAATTCAACCCAAACCCAGAACTTTATCCCACATTCTGCACAGCAGCACTGACCTCCACCATGCTGTTAGGTTTGGTGCTTAATGCCCTAAGCTTGTAGCCCAGACCCCTGGCAGCATTCTGGAGCTGCTGGTAAAGGCATTTACTTGCTGTGTGCAGAGTTTTACACTGCATTGTCACTGTCACGAGGCTGAGGTCCTGATTGTCCCTCACATCCCTGTGGCAGTAGCAGTTCTCTACCAGAGCTGCTGCTCTGAACCTGGGAAAATCACCAAAAATGAAAGACTGGTGAGAGACCTGAGTGGTCTGTGTTTAATTGCATGTCAAGATTTTTCCCCCCTTTTTTAGGACACAAGTGGCTGGGTTACTCCTCCTGCTGCATGTGATGCTGTAGCCTCTCATTCATAGGGGATTTGTTTATATATCATGTTTTGGAATTGGTTGGTGGTTACTTTGGTCAGCTACTCCTTAGGAAAATGGACAAAATGCACAGAAGCTTTTGATATTTTGAAGTGAATCCAGCAGCAAGAGCAGTGATTAGAGGGGAGAGGTTTTGCTCATGCACTTTGCTTGTTAATGAGAGATGGTAGACAGAGAGTAATGTACAGACAGCCAGGGCTGTCAGAACTCTGCTATCTCCATTTGCCTTTGACAGGAGGCAGCAGGAAGGTGGGATGGTCTGGGAAAGGCCTGGGTGTGCCCAAACCCAGCCCACTTTGGGGACAGATGCCATTCTGGGCATCACCCATGAGCTACAGCTCTAGAGCTTCTCCCAGGGAAGCAAAACCAGGTTCTTGCAGACTCTGGCAGCCCCACAGGCACTTTTCTGCTGTCTCTAGTCCATGCCCTCAGATGCTGCTGTTCCATCCCAGCCTGCACAAGGGAAACAAGAGCACAGAGGGCTGGGATGACAAAAGCTCTGATCTCTGTTACAAGATTCCCAAGAGCTGTGTGACTGAGATGAGGGGAAATGAGGCAGCTGTGGATGGTTTTGCTTCGTGGCTAATTTATCATCACACAAGCAGACATCAAAATTGGGATGCTTGCCAAGTGCTTTTCCCATCTGTGGGATATTATTGCATGCTGGTGAATAAAGGGTAAGGGGTGGAGATGAGATAGAAGGGTCAATTCTGTCTTAGAGATGTATATGCTGACATAGGAAATAATAAATGTCATAAATTCCTATTCTAAATGTCTCATCTTCCTTACTAACCAGGTACTGGAGCTGGTATGAAGGGTTTTCTCTCAAGGCATGAGGTACTTGGTCCTGCTGATATGCTACAGTATTCATCTGGGAACCACAGTGGGACAAGAAACCAAAACCACCTTGATGTTCCTCCCCAGAACGATCATGTTTGGGTTTTTTTCCATTTATGGACTTCCTAGGACATTTTGAGACACTGGTAACCCCAGTAAACTGTCTGCCATCAACATTAACTCCACAGACTTTGCTGGTGGTGGTGGTGGTATGGTTGTCCAATTTTTATGATAGGAAAACAAATTCTTTTAAATAAAAACAAAAAGGAATAATAAAATTTATTGAGCCACAAGCTGAAGCTGGAAGATTGTCTTGTTGCATAAGAGAACAGATTTACTTGTGAAGGGAGCTCACAGGAGCACACAGGGCTGTCCTCAGTTGCACATCTCCAGTTACTTTCATCTGGACTCTTCTTCATCCCCACTGGAAAAACAAAGTCTCTAAGCCTTACCTGGACATGCAAGCAATCCACTTTGAAATCCCATCATGATACGGTTCTGTTGTTCCTTTGATTTATTAATTCTTTTTTAGATACATTACATGTTGAGAAATGTCACCAAGGTTGACACCACTGGAGACTGAAGTCCTCTAGTCATCAAGAAGAGAAGGACACCTTCCCTTCCCTCCTCTCCTTAGACCCCTTCCTTGCCCCAAAGGGGCAGTTCCAAAGGAGAGGATGAAGCTGTCCTCCTGTCCATGTGGGCCACCTGCCACCAGCAAGGTGCTGAGATGAGGGAGCTGCAGTTCCTGGGACCTGGACTGAGCTTGCCAAGACAGCGTGGGATGAAGATCTGCCTCCCACTCACCTGGCTGTGTGTGACTATCTCAGCTGGAGGAGGAAGCTTCTAGATCCAGTTACCAAAGCCCTGCACCACTCAATCACCTGTGTGGTCTGGTTGTGTTTGCCCCTCTCTGCACACCATGGAAGCCAAGCATCTTGAATGTTGGAACAAGAGAGGGGATGGAGTTGGTTTGTAACGTGTTTCAGAGCCATGATATAAGTAGCCTTATTTTTAATGGTCATGCATACACTTAATTGTACATATGGAGGGGGAATAAACCATGAAGCTGAGAGTTGTTGTTGCTTTCTTGGCAGGATAGCAGAGCAGGTAAGAAGGTGCAGATGGTCCTCACGAGCAGCAGCCAGGTTAAACTGTCAGGATTGCTGCCAGAACTCTTTAAGCTCCAAAGTGCATTTGGTGGGCATGGCATCTTTTCCCTGCCATGGGTGTCAAAGGTGCAATGCAGACAGTGATACCTGTGGGAAGTGTTTTGTTCTGCAAACAGAATCCTTTTCCATTCACCGACTGCAGAATGTGTCTCCTTCGTGCCACAGGGGCTGGGATTGATGCAGGGACTTTGCACAGGTCTCTTGTCCTCCACATGTTGTAAGCCTGACTCTGACTTCCCAGGAGGATTGTGTAATCTTCTCACACCCTTTGGGCACAGAGCAGGGAAGAAGAGCAAGGATAATCTTAAGGATATGAGTAAAGAAGCAGGGATGAAGCCTTGTGGCAGAACTGGGGACAGGTCCTGTCCTGGTTCAGTGCTGGTGCATGTTTCTAGGGGGTCAGCTGTGCTCATACAGAGGTAGGAGGATGTGGGACAGTAGCTTCTGGAGAGTCTAGTCCAGTGGGGAGAAAAGTGATGCTGAGCTCCAAGGGAGGAGAGGTGGATGCATGGTTCTCAAATGCTGCATTCTGGTTTTCTTCCATGATTCCTGGGGTGTCAGTGGGGGAAGAGTGAGGAGAGGAGAGAGAAGAGAGCACAGCAGCTTGTGTCCTGCTTGGGAGTGCTACCTGCAGGTCTCCCTTGTATGAGTAACCTGAGTCACCGTGGCAGAAGAAAACAAAATTGGTTCCTTCTGCCTGATGGCAGCTGTCTGACACATCCCACTGAGCACTAGTTTGATTTCCATTTTGCTGCATTTTAAGAGAATTTGGTGTGGAGTGTCTGTGCTGAGCATGCTCCCCAGCCAGCCCTCTCCAAAGGCAGGCTGATGTGATGATCCATTACCATTGCTTTTCCTGCTTCCCCTGCTTTCAGGTGTGGGTCTCCCCCAGCCTCTGGCTTGTTTATCAGTGCCTACTAATTTATTTTGCAAACTGCCCTGGCTGCTGTTGTACCCCAGCCTGCTGGCAGGTGACCACATTCCTTCTCTCTCCCCACTTGAAGATCCTGTGTTTTTTAAATTGAAATTGCTCTGACAAAGCCAAGATCTTTAAAACAGAAGAAAAAAAGCAGCTGTTTTGAATGCTGTAAGGTTACTCCTTGAATTAAACAGGGAAAGATGTTTAACATTGGCTGCCTTTATTTTTTCAGTTTTCATTCTGTTTCAATCAAGATAAATGCAAATTTGGTGTCTGGCCCTAATTAGAAACACAGCAGCTCATAAACACAAGTTGATGGCAATTTTTTGGCTCTGTCTCTTTGTCACAAGAGGTAATGCTCCTTATTTTAATCCCCTTAATTTTCTTGCCTTCAGGTAACTCTTCACAGTTGATAAATTAAGTCGCATATAATTACTGTAATTTTGTTTGGGTTCTTTTAAACAGCTTGTGGTCAATATTTTTTTTTAATTAGTCACCAACTCAACAAATGGTTCCTGTCAGGTTTTCAGCCTTTTTAGAGTTGGGGGGTGATTGACTTTGGGAGGGATGTGCAGAGGTCTTTGGTCTAACCCCCTGTGCAGAGCAGAGCTTACTCAAATTTGGATGAGGTTGCTTCAGGGCCTAGAGATGTTCACAACTCAACCAAGCAAGGATAGAAGATTCCCAAGTCCCTCTGGAAAACCTTTTCCAGCACTTAACCATTCTCCCTGTGGAAATTAATTGCAGATGGTGGGCACTTGGAGTCTTTCTTCTCACTTTCTTCTTTTGAGAAAACCAGGTTACAAAGCCTTTGACTGGAAGCTGCCCCAGAATGGTTTTGCCTCCAGCTCTCGTGTCCTTTCGAGAGGTGTTAGGTGAGTCAGATCTTTTGAGAAAGGAATTTAAAACCTTTCTTGGCCAGCCAGCATCTTCAATTAACTTTAAAGCATTTAACAGAAGAGTAGGAGGAACATGCCTCAGTGCTTAAAAAATTCAGTGCTGGAGGGAATTGAGAATGATGGTCAATGGGAAATGTAAATTAATATCAATATGTCAGGGCTCCCCTGCAGTGAGTGTGGCCAGCTGCTAATGCCAGTGTTCCACCCCAGTGCTGAGCCCTGTTTGTTTAGGGTAATTTTGTTTAACTATGAAAGGTCATAATGACATCAGCAGATAATTGAGAAGGCAAATTAACTCATTTCCAGATGAAAAGTCCTCTTTCCTTTCTCACTGCTTTTCTGGAGGCCAGAGATAGCCAGCAAGGACCTGCAGCAGTCCAGGGTGAGTAGAGAGTGTGAGTAGCTTCACTGTGGAGAGCTCCTCTGTCAGCAGCTCCTGGTGTCCTGGCAGGCAGCCAGGGGGGTGATGGTGATGGCATCCTGCCTCCTGCCAGCCTTCACCACTGCCTGCAGAGGTTTTCCTTGAGCCCAGCCTCGTGGGATGCTCCTCACCTGATCTCAGAGGGGTTTTCCTTCCTCTCAGCAGTGTGGAGACCATGTCCTGCACTTGTTAATGGAATATCTGTAGAGGGCAGGGAGTGTCACCTACCTTAAATGCTGGGCATCTGAGAGGTTTGGCTTGTGCAAGATGAGCTTGAGAACTTGGGATCCACAAGTTAGAGCAGCATCAGTGGCACAAGGACCAGAGCCCACATCTGTCTCCTGGAGAAGCACCTGTAGCACCAGTCCCCCCCAGCCTTCTGGTAACCATCACCACATGGTTTGCTTCAATTTTGCTTTCAGAGCAAGCTGCAAATTCTTGAAGTGATGATCATCTCGTCTCTGTTCAGTTACAAGGCAGTATTTGGGTATGTTAAGTCTTTAAATTCTTCTTAATTTAAAAATGGTTAGTTGGGTTAAAGCAAGATTAATTCTCTGCTCTGTGTGTTAACCAGCCATTTGAATTAAGTAGCTCTTGTCAAAAAACTGTTTTAAATCTCTCCATCTTAGCTTTCACATGTTAAATCTGGCTCTGGCTGATGGCTGGCCATTGTTACTCAGCACAGGCAGGACAACAATTTGCCCTCCAACATCAAGCAGCAGGGAAAATTTCCTAGGAGGGGAAAGAAAGTGCTGGTTTTTTGACATCTCTAAGAAATAAACAGTGAGAAAGAAAACTAGTATGAACTTTCCTGGGAGAGGTGGTTCCACCTCTCCCAGCCCACAGCATCTCTCAGGGCTCCCTGCATCATGAACATTTCAGGTGAAGGAAGGCTCCACATGCACATCACAGCCTCTCATCTGCCTGGAACAGAAAGTCTGCAGTGTGCCTGCTGCCATCAGTGGGCTGTGGTGGAAAATAGCTCATCAGGGAGTGAGGGGACAAAGCCAATCTCATCTGATAGCTGCTTGCCTAAAACCTCTGATCCATGCAGAGAGAGACAGGTTTTATTTATCTCTCAGTTCTGCCTTCTCCAATGTCTCCCAAATCTGTTCATCTGGGAGTTGTATTGCCTCAATGCTCTTGTTTGAATCCCAAAATTTGGGGGTGGAGACTTGCATGAATAACAGAGGAGTATGAGTGCTGTGAGCATCTCTAACACCATCATCCTCCCTGAAATCCTTCCAGTGCCTCCAGCCATCCAAGAACTGGGGAGCACACTGTCTCAGATAATAATTTGGGAAGATGAGAATTTGGGAAATAATTTTGGAGGTAAAGGCTGTCTTTAGGAGCCCTGAGTAATAGCACATGACAGCTGAAACTGAGCCAGCAGCATGAGCACAACACCAGTCCCAAACCCACAAGCACTGATGTGCCCTTGTGACTTTTCACAGGGGTCTGAGGATGAGGGAAGAGATGAGGGTCTGACTCCATGTTTCAGAAGGCTTGATTTATTATTTTATGATATATATTACATTAAAACTATACTAAAAGAATAGAAGAAAGGATTTCATCAGAAGGCTGGCTAAGAATAGAATAGAAAGGAATGATAACAAAGGCTCTGGCTCAGACAGAGTCTGAGCCAGCTGACTGTGATTGGCCATTAATTAGAAACAACCACATGAGACCAATCCCAGATGCACCTGTTGCATTCCACAGCAGCAGATAACCATTGGTTACATTTTGTTCCTGAGGCCTCTCAGCTTCTCAGGAGGAAAAATCCCAAGGAAAGGATTTTCCATAAAAGATGTCTGCGACAGTGCCCTTGCAGCCCTGGGAGCCTTTAATCCATGAATTAGAAGTGTTTGTTCCAGGATTAACTCATCATACCCCCCTGAACATCAGGAGCCTCCCAGAGAGGGCCCCCAGCACGGTGTGTCTGCAGGGAGCCACAGGCACAGTGCTGGGCTGGAATGGGCTCAGCCATGGAGCTGCGAGGGCAGTGGAACCTGGTGTGTCCCCTCCTCCACCCCACAATGACCACTGGGGGATGAGCAGCTCATGCTGCAGGATGATCCCAGCAGATCTCTCCGCTGTGAGATGGGCAGGGCTGGGAACATGCTCAGCAGCTCTGAATTTGTCCTTAGGGGACTTATTTCAACAACAAGTTTGTCTTGATTACAGTGCTTAATCTGACTTGTCAGAATCTCTGTAAAACCGTTTAGGTTGTTTAAGAGGGAAAATACACTCCTTTTATCCCCTCAGACCTGAGCAGGAGCTGGTCTGAAGCCACCAGGGCAGCAGCTGCTCCTGTCCCATTGCGAGGGTCCTGGGTCAGAGGCATGTGCCAGGGTCCTGCCTCCAGGGATGAGCCCTCACACCCCCAGCATGGTGCCAGGGCTCAGCTCCCATTTTGCACATTTTAGAGTCATTACTCAGGGCACTTTCAGACTGATTGGAAGCCCTGATGTCTCCTGTATTCCCATTCATCTGGAAAGCTGGTTTTTCCTCAGTCACAACTCCGTTTTTAGCCAGGGATCCATCTGAAGACACAAGTGAAGATTTAGATTCCTCAGATTTTGACTTAAGTTCTTTGGTTACTTCTGCTGAAGCAGCATAAGGAGATTTGCTATAAACTACAGAGACTTATTTTGTTTATTGCTTAATAGTTACAAAAACAATTACCAAGAGCCAGTAGCTCTTTCCTGGTCCTGTGGTGACCAAAAAACATCCTGAAGCTGGCATTGATCTGCAGAGAGCACAGCAGCCCGTGCCTGACTGGGGCAGGGGATGCTGAGGGGAAGGGAAGTGGGGCTGACCCCTCAAAGTCAGTAGAGCATCACGCTCCAGTGGCACCAGGCTGGGCTGGAATGGGCCAAAGCCCAGCAGACCGTGATGGCACAGCCCCAGGGAGGGCTCTGAGTCCTGGCAGGGACAGGGGACAGCCCTGCCTGGGGCTGTGGAGATGGCAGGGGAGGAGGAGAGCTGATTTCCAAACTCTTGGAATGGCATGAGCAATGATAGGTTTATGTTTCTAGTGAAGGGCAGTGCAGCCAGGAAGAATTCAGAGCACCACATCTGTTTTGTGAGATCTTAAGAAGCAGCTTCTGCCTGGTGCTAGTGGAGAAGACATCCCTGCATGCCCCGGAGAGGAGAGGAGAGGAGGGCATGGATCACAACCTGTCCCCACCCCCTGCTTTCCTCCTGTTCAGTTTTTTTCCCTGTAGGAGATTAATGGGAACTCTTTGTCTTCTAACATGACTGTACCTTATGAATTCCCTGTCTCGTCCTCATCCTTTAAATTATCCACATAATAAAATATGTATTCAGTGATTCCAGGTCATAATTTGATCTGCTTAGGGAAGAAAAGGAATGACAGAGAAGGGTTGCCAGCATGCTCAGCTCTCCTCCATTTATCTTTATTTATCTCCTTTTTTCCTAACAATTTGTGTGCAGCCAAGTGATGGAAATTCCAGTACCTGTGTGCTGGTTCCTTGCAGGACAAGCATCCCCTTCATGCTCTCCAGCTGGGCAGGACCCACTGAGCTGCTGGCAAAGGAGATATTTGGGGTGGTGACCCATCCCAAATAAATGGATTTTGGGATTTTGACTCCTGCCTTGCCCTCACTGCTCCTGGGATCAGTTTTATCCAAACTGTAAAGTGGTAAAATCTTGCCTCCATGCCAACCCCACATGTGTGCTGGTTCCTGCAGGAAGTGGGTGTGCAGGAGTGAGCCTGGAGAGGCACATGGAGCACTGGGGATGGGCCCAAACTGCTGGCAAAGGCACAATGGCATGGCCTTACCCCAAGGCAGAGACATGGGATTAAGGTTCCTTCCTTTGTACAGCTCTGGAGCTGCCAGAGTTTCATTTCAATACCAGATTTAAGGTCTGAACATGGGTTTAAATTATTTCACTACATCCCTGTGACATCTAAAAAGCCTCGTGCATGGCAATAGCAGCGCTGAAGGGCATTTTTGCACTTTAAAAAACCCCAGGAATCTGTAATGTCCTGATGGTGCTGAGGTGTGCTGCAGTCCCCACCAGAGCTGGGAACCTGCCTGTGCCCCACAGGCCTGCGAGGAGGAGGAGGAGGAGAAGGGAGAGGGATCCCAGCACGTCCAGTGCAGTGTGTCCCAGGCATGGAGCACCCCCAGGCCATCATGGGGAGGAGGTAGGAGACAATTTGGGGTGGGAGGGGGCTTGGCCTGTCCTGCACAGGGGCAGGGAGGCTGTCCCTGCTGGGCTGCACCAAAGCAGTGATTGTGCCAAGAGCACACAGTGCTTGTTTGCCATAAGAAATCAGGATTTAAAATCCTTGCATTTAGCCAGGGACTAACATCTCCTGTGTATCCATTTCCCCCGTGGCTCTTTTCAAAGCTGTTTGCCTGCCTGGGGGCCTGCAGAGCCTCCTCTGGTGGGATGCAAAGCCATGGGATTCAATGGCGGGGGGGGGGGGGGTGTCAGCAGTGCCTCTTGGGAGGCAGGAATTTGGGTGAAAGCTTCCAAAAGAAGGGTCCAAGGAGCTTCAGCACCACTTGTTTTCAGCCCACAGAGGCTGTTTGCCTCTTGCCTGTGCTTTTAAGAGCTATTTTTTCTGCTGATAGAGATGGTCTGCATGTCTGGGTGAGAAAGCAAAGGCTCATCACAGGGATGATGCTTTAATGATGATGAAGTGTTACCATGACCCCAAACAGGCAAAGAGGGACAAAAGCCAGATTGGAGCCACCTGCCATGGGCTCCAGGCAATTCTGAGCATCCAAGGCCTTGCTGCTGTGGGCAGTGGGACAGAGGGGTGAAGACAATGTCCCAAAGCTCCCAGAGTGTTTTAGAAAGCTGGGAACTGTTGTGCTTTGCCAGGCTAAATGTGTCTGGGCTTAGATAAACCCTATTTTTGGCTTGGCCCTGAGAGCAGGGGGAGATTTTCAGCTTGCTTTGTATGGAAGAACCTCAGTTTACCAAAGGAAGGAGATGCTCTATCCAATGGATCTGCTCTCATCCCTGCCTGCAGCCTGTCTCCATCCTGCTGAGCCAAGGAAGCCACTGGTGGCTTCCCCAGCCAATGTTTTAAGGCTGGGGGTGACAGCCCCATGGCAGAGCCATCAGGGGCAATCTCTGCCCCACAGCCCTGCCAGCCTGGCCACAGCTCCCTCTGGGCTCCAAGAGGAACCCTCAGAAGAGAGAGCCCCTGCAGGGTGACAGCTCTGTCCCCTCTCTCCATGTGGCTGGGCACCAAACATCTCAAACACAACGGAGAGGTGGTTGGGAATGTGTCTGAGCACAGACTGGCAATAGAACAACTGTTAAGTGCAGGGAGACACAGCTGATGCTGGGGAGGAGCAGAGAAATTGCTGCCAGCAGCAGCCTGAAGCCCAAGGATGGGGCAGGGCTTTGCAGTCACTTACCCCAACCTCAGTGATGCCCCATGGGTCTCTGTCTTCTCTTGGGCATGCTCAAGGAGGGGCTGGAGACAGAGAAAGGTGGACAAGACCAGCACCTAATGCCAGGAGCTGCCCCTCAAGGATCAATGTGTCTCCATGCTCTCAGCATCAAAGCTGGGCCTGTCTTTAACATGCAAAACCAAAGAATCCATCTGGTTTCTTGTGTGCTCCTGGTGATCCCTGAGCACAGGTCTATAGGATGTTTTCTGAAAAGCCTCCTCTCTTAATGGGTGTTACATATACAGGCATGTTGGCTACACACACCTGCTGCAGCAGCTGGGCTCCCCATCCATGCTGTTCCATAATATTGATGTTTATTCACATGTAAAACATTGGAAACTGCTTGGTCACTACAAGACAAACTTCCCCTGGCTGCACAGCAAAGGTGTTTGCTTCTCCCCACAAGGCCAAAGCTGGACACAGCCTCAGGGGCAGCACAGGTTGGAGCTGCCATCACTTCACCCACCTGAGTTTGCCTGCATTTCCCACCACTGGAGCATCTCAAGGTCTTTCTCCTCTCCTTTGGAAACACAACCTGCACTGAAGGAGCTCTTTGCAGTGCACTGGGGAGTGGCTTTCCCAGCCCATCCCCAGGAGGATTGAAGCCCTGGTGCTATGGACTAACACAGCACCTGAGCTGCCTTGCCATCAAGCTCACATCAGTTTTGTGGGACAGTTTTTTGGCTCTGTTACCATTCTCCACACCCTTGCCAGTGCTCACATTCTATGACAGCAGATAATCTGGAGGCTTTGATTGAAGGGTTTATTGCTCTCATGATCACAGTCAAACCTTTTTTAATATCACTTTAGTTTATATCACAGTGTGCTGCTCCCTCTTATTACAGCCCCTGTGCATCCTGCAAGCTCCTGCTGCCAGCCCCCCATGGCCCCTTATTCTGAGCCAGGGCCCTGAGCACCCATCCATGGCTTCAGGTATCTCCCCAGAGCTCCAAACTTCCACCCTGGAAACTCAAGAATCCACATGGAGCCCTAAGAACTTCCCCCCACCATAACCCCCATCCACCCGAGGTCCCCAAATATCTCCACAGCCTTGAGCATCCCCTCCGTGGGGTTCCAAGGGGCTGCAGTGCCTGGTCCCCAAATCTGCCCAGGGTCCCCAAATATCTCCACAGCCTTGAGCATCCCCTCCGTGGGGTTCCAAGGGGCTGCAGTGCCTGGTCCCCAAATCTGCCCAGGGTCCCCAAATATCTCCACAGCCTTGAGCATCCCCTCCGTGGGGTTCCAAGGGGCTGCAGTGCCTGGGATGCTGCCCTGCCCAGACCGAGCCCTGCGGGCTGGAGACCTCTCTGGGACTATTCAGCCTTCCTGAGGGGAAGGCGTTGCCTGTCCTTGTCTATAATTGAAATAGATGGAATCGGGACGGATCAACATCTAATTCCTCGCCTGGGTGAGTGGAGACATATGTTTAATGTTGTGGTAATTGGGGCTGGGAGCCGCGCTCGGTTCCTGTGCGTGCTGCCGGGAGGGTGGCGCTGCCGGGGGGCGGCCCCGCTCCGCACACGCTGCCCCTCACAAGAGCTGCTCCCCGGCGCTGCGCTCCCAGCGTCCCTCCCAGAAGGAAGAACAGCCATCTCCCGAACTTCTTCTGCACAATTCCCATTGCCACGCACCTCCAGGGAAGCGGCAAGGATGCTGAAGCCCAGGGAAGTGGGCGGGCGCTGGCTGCAGATCTGTTTCCACACAAGTTTTTTTTTGAGGGATGGAATGAGAGGGGAGCAGCAGGAGGGGAGGGATGGGAAGAGCAGCGTTTCACTGCTGGGCATCCCCCCAGGACTGCACAGGGAAGGGATCCTGGGGCTTTCAGGCCAGTCCAGCGGGTCTCATTCACTGGAGAGTGCTTTTCCTGTCACTGGAGTGATGGAAACCCCTGAGGCTCAATCCCCACTGGCATCAGCAAGGCAGGCTTGTGAAACATGAGGGGGCCTGTGCTGTGTGGGTGATTATTGCCCAGAGTCCCAAAGTGAGCATGAACAAAACAGAGAGAAAAAGGATTTGAAATGATCTCCCAAACAACTTTTCTAAATTAAAGTCTCTAGTTCTTCCCAATATGGCCCCCAGGGACCCCTTCAGGCCATCCATGCCTCATGCAAACCACATGCTCTTCCCTCCAGAGACCATTCCTTGGAAAAGTTCTTGTGTTGGCTACAAAACAAGCTGGTGTCCCATTTTGGGGTGCACTTTGCTCTGAAGTACATTTAAGAGCAAGGGGTTTTGTCTATCTCTCCTCAGCATCATTAAGGTTTCATTAAGGACCCTCAAGCAGGGTTGACAGCTTTGGGCTCTGCTTGACCCTGCTTTTCCCTTGCAAAAAGGAATAACCTTCACAGGAATTGGAGCACATGGAGCCAGGCACCCTGCTCTGAGGGACTTGACTGAGAAACTCCTTAGTGTGTGGTCACACTCAGAACGGGTGAGTTGTGGGGACATTGCCCTTGACTTTGACTTGCAGGCTCGTTGTTGTGGCTGGGCAGTGACTCCTCCTGCTGGAGAAAGCCAGGAGGGCCTGATCAGCTATTCCAGCTTACATATGGCTCCTTGGGCTTTTTTCCATCAGTGTGGTCCAAGGAAGGTGATTTTGGTCATGCTGGTACATCTGTAAAGCCAAAGCTGAAATACCTCATTTCCAACTTTTGCATGATAGTGATGCCTCAGGCTTTAGCTTTTATGTTTTTCAGAGTCTGTGCTGCTTTAGTGTGTAGTTCTGAGCTTCATATGAGGGGATGGTGAGCTCTCTTCAGAGAGTAGGGAGGCAAAACAATTTCTTCTCTTGCTGGGGACCAAGGACAACCACCCAAAATTCAGGCCCAAGAGCACAAACAACATGGCCTGAAGAGAGAAAAACAAGGGGGATGAGACTTCATAACCTAAAGCTATTAGACAATTAACTCCAATAGACAATTAACAATTAAAGCTATTAGACAATTAATTCCAATATGCAAATGGACCAGAACTTACAAAAGTGAGAGACCCTGTGACCAGTTGTGCATTTTGTGACCATTTAGGTTCATCTTGGGTGTAGCCCTGGCTGGGCTCTTGTGCTGCATCCATTGAGGCCTTTGAATAAATCCCTGCTTTATTCTTTAGCTCTGTTCTAGGTCAGCCTTCTCAAGGCATCAATAGTCTGCAAAGTTCCAGTCCCACCTCAGTGGTGGCACTCATGGCGTAGCTCAGCCAGATCTAGTTATCTCCAGTGTCTGAGACCATCCCCAAATCCCTGCTGGCCTCCTCAGGGTGGTGGGTTTCACTCTGTGCAGGATGCCTGTGGGCAGGCACAGGACTCCCCACACATCCACGTGTGCAGAGCTGAACAGCTCATCACTTACCTACAGAGCTGAACAGCTCATCACTATTAATGGCCTTTATACTTCTCATTGAGCTTCCCTTTTATGGAGGTAGGAGGTAAATTAGGTAATTTACCCAAAGCAATGTGGGAAAATTGGGACATGAAATTGTACCTGAGGAGTCATGGACCATTTAGGACCACCTTGTTCCTTTGACTGAAAAAGGTCTGTTTTAACATACCAGGACAGAGTCTCTAACCTGAGGAAGTAGCTTGCCAAGAAACCTATCCAAGTTTTGTGCAGAATCAGGTGGAATTGCTCTTCTCAACTTCAGTTCACCAGCTCAGCTGTGAAAAAATACCTTCTACTGTCAACAGTGCTACTCATTGTTGAGCAAAAAGCTTTTGGAGGCTCATTGCTTTCAATATTCAGGTAGGTTATGATGCTAAAAGGAATTAGAGTGCTCCAAATATGCTGTGGCTACCTGCTCCCTCCTCCCCAGGCAGCTCTGTTCCCCTGTCCTGTCACGTATAACTGATACCCCAACCTTCCAGCCGGGTAACAACCTTCCCCCCTAATGTTAATTAAACTCTGGGGGGCTGGGGGGTGTCAGAACCCAGAGTTGTGGGTACTATCCACACCTCCTCTGTGGTATTACAGAACTCCAGAATGGTTTGGGTTGGAAGGGACTTTAAAGACCATCTCATTCCACCCCAAGAAGACCAGGCTGCTCCAAGCTCCATCCAACCTGGCTTTGAACGCTTCCAGGGGTGGGGCAGCCATAGCCTCTGTGAGCACCCTGTGCCAAGGCCTCAGCACCCTCACAGGGAAGAATTTCTTCCTAATATCCTATCTATATCCTAATATCTCCCATTCCTCCATCTCCTGTCACTCCATGCCCCTGTCCAAAGCCCTCTCTTTGGAGCCCCTACAGCCACTGGAAGGGGCTCTGAGGTCTCCCTGGAGCCTTCTCTTCTCCAGGCTGACCAAGCCAGCTCTGCCAGCCTTCCCTCAGAGCAGACCTATCCCAGCCTTCCGACCATGCCTGTGCCTGTATTTGCACCCAGACCCCCAGCAAGGCTGAGAGGTCAAACTCAGTTGGCTCTCACTTTGTTTGCACCCCATTTTACCCCTTTTCTCCTCTCTCCCTCCCGTTCTCTCACACGGCTGTGCCCCGAGCACCCTCCTATTTTCTAAGTCAAATGGGAGGAAGAGGATGGCTACTAGGAAGAAGCAGATTGAGAAGGAGAGTCGAGCAGATCCCAGGGGATCGAATTCGCATTCGTATGGGGATAGTTTTTCTGAGTCAGGGGTTATTTGGGCGAGTCAAAAGTTTAGTGCAGTTAGGAGGATGCTTAGGGTCAGTGATAGGGCCAGTATGAATAGGATTATGTTTATTACTCTTCTCTGGGTTTAAACCAGATTCTAAGGATTGGAAGTCGATTGTAATTAATACACTAGAAGAGTAAGATCCTATATAAAGAGGGGGTGCGGGGGCCCGGCGGGCGGTGGGAGGGCTGCGGCGGCGGTGCCGCCCGGCTGTGCGGGTGGGATTTTCCTGCCTGCCGCCTCTGCCCGCTAGGCGGCTGCGAGCGTGCGGGAGAGCCCGGAGCGGGGAGCGGAGAGCAGGGGAGAGCCAGGAAAAAAAACGGGGGGCGGGGGGGGGGGGGACCAAGCTGCTGAAATTTAAGGAGAGGACGGAGCGGCAGCGAGGCAGTGCCGGGGTCGCTGCTCTCGGCCGCAGCAGCCACAGGGGCTGCGGTGCCAGCGAGGGCGCCAGGCCGAGCCCGGGCACCCGCGGAGCGGGGCCGCCCCACGCGCATCCCGGCGGCAGCAGCAGGAGCTGGCCCGGCTCGGCCCGGCCCGGCCCGGTGAGTGTGCTCAGCACCGCGGACAGCTCCGCGCTCCGCCTTCGCGTTCCGCGCTCCGAGCTCCGCGTTCCGCGCTCCGGGCTTCGTGCCCCGGCTCCGCACTCCGCGGCGCTGAGTTCCGTGTCACGGCTCCGAGCTCCGTGTCTGTCACGGCTCCGAGCTCCGTGTCACGGCTCCGAGCTCCGTGTCGCGGCTCCGAGCTCCGTGTCACGGCTCCGAGCTCCGAGCTCCGTGTCGCGGCTCCGCGCCGCTCTGCCCCGCGCTCCGCGGGCACAGCTCAGAGCTCTCCGCGCTCCGCTGCCCCAGCCGCGCCCGGCCCCGGCTGCCCGTGCTCTTTGCCGTGTGTGTTGCCCCTCTCCATCCCTCGACCGGGAGTTGAGCGCGGAGGGAAGCGGCGGAGGGCAGAGCCGCGATTCCCCCGCCGCGCCGCGGCGTCTGCCCGGCCCGGCCGCGGGCGAAGGGAGAGAGAGGGTCTGTTGGTTGTTTTTGGGGGGTGGCAAAGGCTGCCTGCACTTTCTGCAAGTTCCTTTTGTGGCTGGAATGAGATGGAAGAAATTTGGCTCTCGGCACCTGCGTCATACGGAGACAGTTCGTGGGCGGAGGAAGCTCCTTGCTGCATCCTTGCAGGCAGCGCTGGGGGGCTCGTTCACACCCTCTCCCCGCCAATGCCAGGCTCCATCTCTCCTTCCCAGCCCGCTCCCTCCCTTCTGCCCACGACTCCCACTCCCCGCGGGGGCAGCAGCATCCCCAGCTCCGGGAGCCGGGAACGAACCCGAGCAGCCTCTCCATCCCTCCCGCCTGCGCCTGGATGCTGTCGGCGAACGCGAAGCCCACCCAGGCTCTGCTGAGCCTTAGCCCCGGCTTTCTGCTTCAATTCACCAAAGTTTGAACGCGGCTTTTGCCTGCTCAAGCAGCAAGGCTGCCTTTCCATAGGAGAGCTGACCCCTGGAAGAGGAGAGAGCTTTGGGCTGAAGGATGCTGTTCCCTAAACCTGGGCACAGCTGCGACTTTTAAAGGCAGGAAACGGAGCCTGCTTGGCCAGGTCACGGCTGGCGGAGGGGAGGGTGGAGCACCTGGAGGAAGGGACGGCGAGGGCGTGTCTGAGGAACGCATTAATTAGGCGAGCTTCATTAGCAGTCACCTGCTGCGGCTTCTGACAGAATCCATCCAGCCGGAGAGGCGGAGAAGGCTGAGCCCAGTGCGGGGACCCTTTCTGGAGCGGCAGGGGGCTCGATGGAAGGAACATCCCTGTGTCCTGCCGTCCTGGCTGGAAATGGGGAGCACCTCGCCTCTTTAAGTTCCTGCCTGTGTATGGGCTGGGAGCTGAGAGCAGACATCTCCCGCGGTGAGGGCTCAGGGAAGGGTCAGATTCGGGCATTGCTTTCTGCCCCTGCATCCCCGTGGGACTTGTGTCTGCAGGCAGGGAAACTGAGGAACGGGCAAGAGGAGGAGGCTTGGCAGGCAGGCAGGAGGCTCAGAGGGGCTTTTCCTGCACCCCCGGAGGAGCATGAGCCTGGCTGTGTCCTTGAATCTCAGGTGCTCACAGCAATGAGCCGCGAATGCCCGGGTTTGTAGGGGAGGCCGGGTGGAGGAGAGCACCGCCAGTCCCACCGGGTCCTGCTCCCCCCCGGGCATCTGAGATCTGAGAGGTGGTGTCTGCTCGGGAGCTGGGCTTCTCCTGCAGCCACAGGGCAGAGATGGGCCCTGGGGGGGGATGGATCCATCTCTAGGACCACAGAGCCAGGGAAAGCCCTGCTGGGGCTCATGGTGCTGGTGCTGGGTTTGGCTGTGAGGCCTGGCAAACAAGGATGAAGACACAGACTGTTTCTGGGCTGAGCTTGAGGTTTCCCCTGGGCTCCCGTGTTCGTGGGGCTGTTTGTGGGGTGCAGAGCCCTGCTCTGCCCTGCACCCCAAAGCTGCTCCCAGGACTCATCAGGTGGATTTGAGCATCACCAAGGTGAAGCTGCAGGGACAGTTTGTCACCATGGATCTCTTGCTGTTCTCCTGATGGTGGTGCTCCAAGCTCCCCAATCCCCCTAAAACAGCTCAAAACTGTGTTGAGAAGTGGAAACCAATCCTGTGGGAGCCCTTCCCTGACACAGCTGCAGCTCTGACCCTTCACCCATGGCTCCTGGGGGGTAACAGGCGCCCAAACCTGCTGGGCTGGGGGGCTGCAGCTCCTGCCCTGGCACAGGGTGTCCGTGGGGTTCCCAGCCCTCTCCTTGCTGCTGTTCATCTTGCCAGAGCCCGTAGCAAAGGCAATAAAACCCAAGAAAAAGGCTAATTAACAACTACAAGCATGTAGGGTGTAAAGTAGATGTTTAACCTTATTATATAAACAAACATAAAGGAGACATAAATTAGGCAGGGGAAGAAGTCAATTCATTGATGGAACTGCCCAGGCAGAAGAGATAAAGGCAGCAGGAGGCAGCTGAGGGACGGGGACACGATGCAGCCAGAGCCTGGAATCCTCTCGCCTGTTAATTGTGCCACTAATGAGAAACAAAATGTCAATGGCCTTAGATCCTGCTCCATCCCTAAGGTGGTCCCAGCCAGGGGAGCAGCATCCCACAGCCAGGTCAAAATCCCAGAGAGGGTGAAATCTGGGCCTGCTGGGTGCTCCCAGCTGTGTCTCAGCCCAGTTTCTGGCTGGGGTCATGGGAGGTGGCTGCTCAGTGCATGGCAGTAAGTGCTGGAAGCTCAGGCTCTCTGCACCCCCTGTTTGACAGCACCATTGGTTCCTGCTCTTCCCCCACCCACCCCACTGCTCCAGAAATAAAATAGGGAAATCAGAAGGGATGGGGATAGGATGTGAAAAAAAAATATATAGAAAATAGAAGGCAAGTTCAGCAGGTGTCATTTGTCTGTCTCGTGTTCTGGAAGGGGTTTTCCCCTCATCAGTCTCATAACTCACAAAGCAGGTCTGGTCTCCCTTACAGATGTGCCTGAAATGAGCCCTGGGATGCCCAGCACCATCTCAGCTGACTCTCAGTTCAAGATTTTCCCTGTTGGCTGCCACAGCCCCAAGGGGAGGTGCTTCAGCTGGGTTCCATGGGCATTGAGAGGGCATCTCCCCTCCATCATCTCTGCCTCACCTGGCCAGAGGAATGTCACTGAGCAATATTTCCCACTGGGAATATTCAAAGGAACATCCTTCCTTGGCAAAATCTCAGCACCAAATATCCCATCCTCAGGCTGAGACCCCTCTCCTCCTGTACTTTCCTCTTTCCCCCAGCTTGTTGTCTTCATCCCAGAGCTGGATTTAATTTTCCCTTTATAATTAGCCATCACAGTTTCTCCCAGCAGCTCCTTGATGAGCCCCAGGTAATTGTTTGGTTCTTTCCCTCCTCCCCCCCTCTTTTATTTTCCTTGATACTTTTAAATGTCAAAGCCTGGTATTTCCATAATTCCCATCCCCAGGGCAGGAACCTTGGCAAGGTGCAGGCAGCAAAGCTGAATCCTGGCTCCCAGCAGCTGCTTTCAGTAAAACACAGTGCTTCTAACCAGCCACCATGGAGAGCTTGTCCTGCTGGCACGTGAGCAGCTGGGATGGCAGAGACTGGGAGAAGATGAGCAGGTGGGGGATCAGAGCTGTGGGATGTCCCATCTTCTCCCCCTCCTGTGTGGGGTTTGGTGCTCTGGGGGTGGTCGCTGCCAGATTGACTGGTGGGATGCTAAATTCTCCCCTCGTGCTCCCTGGGGTGGCTGGGGTTTAGGAAGGGGTCTGGGTTCCCCCAAAATCACCAGAAAAAGGACAGTAGAAGGTCCCTGCTGAGGTCCCTTTTCCTAGGAGGTCTGGTGAGCAGAGATCTTCATCCAAACATTTTCCTGCTGAGCTGTTTGGTTTTGTGGGCAGCTTGACCCAGGACATGTTAGAAACCATCCCAGCTCCAACCCCAGGCCTCCCTGCCTCTCTCTCTCTCAGCTTTGTTGCTAAATAAACCTTTTGGGGAGGGATTTGTGCTCCCCATCTCTTTCCTCGAGGTGGATGGAGCTCCAGCAGCTCACCATGGGGAAGATGAGATCTGGAGCCTGTTGCCAGGGTGTGGTGGTGTGGATCATTGCTGGAAAGATCATCCAGGGGTGTTTAACTGGCACCTGGGTGGGTGTGGGATGTTCCTTTGGGCCAGCCAGAAATCCCTCTGCTGCTGGAGATCACAAATCCCACACACTTTGGGGAAATGAAATGCCTGTAGCTGCTCCAAGTGTAGGAAAGTCCTTTGGTAGTGGCTGCTCTCCTGAAGGATGGGTTGGCAGAGGTGAGGGATTTGCTCTCTCCTTCCCCTCCGCTCATGAGAGCCATCACAGGAGGGAGAAATCAATTCAGCTCTCTGTCCTTCATCCCCAGGGCAGCTCCCTCCTCTTTCCCCACTCCTTTGGGGAGAATGTCCCACTTGAGGGCACTCAGGGCTGGGGTGCAGCTGGAGGGGGCCTGGCAGCAGAACTGCTCCACTGGGTGCTGATATCCCTCTGAAGTGCAGAAACCCTCCCTGGTGGAAGGAAGAAGCCTTGCCCTGCCCTCCTGGCATCCTGGGACCCAGTGTGGCCATGTCCCAGGGGAAAGCTGCTCTGTTTGCATCAGAGCTGCTGTCATTGCTGTGCCTTGGCCTGGCTGCCTGCATTTGGGGATTGATTGCCCACTCAATACTGATGCATTTGGGCTGCTGGCAGTGGGAGGAGGCCCTGGGGGATGGCTGTGCCCACCAAGCCAGCATGGGAAAGGCTGGGCTTGGCTCTCCTCTCATGGCTGGCACGGGAGGTGACCCTTAGCCCTGCTCACACCCTGCTGGAGCAGGATGGAGGAGCTGCAGGAGGAGCAGGGCATGCCCTGGCTCACACAGTGGTCCCCGTGCTGGGTCTCCATCCCCATCGTGTTCCTAGAGCTTCATCCCCAGGAAGGAGATATTTCCTAGGGAAGCCGTTGAGCTGTTTCTCTGATGGCTCCTTGGTTTTGGCTGAAATCATGTTAGTCAGCAGAAATCACCAAAAACGTGGATTCCTAAAGTGCGATGTTTATTTTCCTCCTTTTTTTGGGTGGACGAGTCCTCGAATCCCCGTGGGGTTTTGCAGCCTCGCTTGGCTGATCACCACCTTCGGGAATAGGTCCCGTCGATGGATGGAGCCCATCCGTGTCCCTGCTGAATCAGACGGGGACAAGCAGGGAGCTTTGCCCGAGGCCATTCTGGCTGCTCCCACTGCAGGCGGCTCCGCTCCCTGCGGAGAGAGCGTGGTCGGTAATTAAAATGCAGATTGATTTGATTCGATCTGCTCGCTGTCCCTTGGGCAAGCCAGGGACACGTTTGTCGTGGGGGATCGGTGTCCTGCCAGCCCCTCACCTACAGCGCGCTCTGCTCACAGAGAGACTTAAAAGAAAATCCCTTTGCAAAGCATCAGCATTAAACTCGTCTTTAATTACGCAGTTAATTTATTGCGTAGCACTAGCAACAATGTAAACCAGGCGAACGGCTGCGAGATAGCACGCCGAGAATTGCCTCGTTTGGTAAATAGTTTTGACCTAAGTAATTGTTTCCTGCAAGGGGGAGGATGCTGGGAGCACCCTGGGGGCTTTTCTGGCCGCAGGAGGGATGAGCTGGTGGTGTAATTCCTCATTAATCACTCGGTGTGACATGCACCCATCACCCCGGCACAACCCCGGGCTCCCCGCAGGTGCTTTCAGTGCTGCCCTCGGAAACCACTAGCAGCACACCCGGGCACAGGTTGGTTGGTTTTCCTTTGGGATGTTTCGTTTTTTATTCTTTTCCTCTCCAATTTTAACCCGTCTGCCTGTCATGCTATTAAGGCAGCATCCCCTTTTGCCAGCCGTGCTTAATGAGGACCAATTGCAGCGATGAAGGTGCGGGGCTCTGCCCCGCTGGGTGCTGCTGGCAGGGGCTGATGCTGCTCCAGCATCCCTGCTACCTAACGCTGGTGGCACTGCTGCCCGCACCCCAAAGTCCTCCAGCTGCCTCATTTTCTGTAGGAAACCTGCTTTAGATGGAGCTGCTCCAGTTGTGTTCCTCCCCTTGTGCTCCTCTCCAGCTCATCCCGCTCGCCCTCCTCCCCGGCTCCATCCCCGCTGCCCCCGGCCCTCCCCGGCTCCATCCCCGCTGCCCCCGGCCCTCCCCGGCTCCATCCCAGCCCTCCCCGGCTTTCCCCACTCGCTCTCCCTCGCTCCGAGCTTTTGTTCGCCCCTGGGCTTCATTTAAAAGCGCCATTGATGCCATTGGGCGCTGATATGAACAGAGTCTCTCTCCGGCTCTCCAGATGGGCACCTCGGCTCAATCCACGTCCTGTTCTCCACTGGGGAATGACAATGAACTCGGGCGGCACTGAGAGACGGAGAAAGGGCTGCTCTGTGCTCCGGGAGACAGCCCTGTCCCCGGGGCCAAAATAACTCCACTTTTGTTTTATTTATCAACTCCGGGGGGACGGGCTGTGAGTGGCATACAGATGTTGCCACAGCTGGCTCTGCCTGGGACCGGTCCCAGTGTGGAGCAGGGGATGCTCTGCAGTGTCTGTTGCCTCGGCATCCCCTGGAGGGTGTTTTAAAATAAAACCCAGGGCATCTCTATGGCCAAGGGGGCTTCAGCTCCAGTACCCCGACCCTCAGCTGGCCTGGCACCCCAGTGAAGCTCACACAGAGCCTGGGCAAGCTCAGCTTCTGCTCAGCAGCTCCAGAGCTGGCAACAGGCAAGGAAAGTCCTTCTTCATGGTGTGTGTGCACACACCAAATGAAACCACAGGTGATGGAAGCTGAAGTGATTTTCTCCTGCTCCCTCCCCTCACCAACGCAGGCTCCCTGCCTCCCTCCCTCCCTCACTCTCTGCTCTCCCACGAGTGAATTGGATTAGTCACCTTCTTAATTAACTGTGCTGGTGTGAGCTCTATTAGGTATTAAATGTTTGTCACAATCCAATTTAAGAAATCCATCCAGCAGGGCAGGGTTAGGAGGCACTGGGTGGCTGCAGCTCTCTCTCTGGGGCTGGGGGCACTGGGGGGACTGGGGGTGTAACCCCACCCTCGGCTTCTGGGTACCCCAGAGGCTTCTTTGCCCTTGGGAAAGGTCATCCCAGCCCTCTCAGCATGGGATAGGCACAAAGCTGGCACGCCAGGGAGAGGCAGAAGTGTCCCCACAGCAGCCCCAACCCCCTGAGATGAAAATCAGGCTGGAGCTGGGTGTGAATCCCTGCTGGAGCTGTGCTCCAGGGGCCCTGGCTGGCAGCAGCAGTGGGGCTGGGCTGGGGGAGCCCAGCCCTTTGGGGGGCTTTGGGCTGCCCTGCTGAGCCCTGCAGGATGCTGTGGGGGTGGTGGCATCAGCATCCCCAGCAGCCAGGGCAGGGCTCCTTTTGAATGAGGGCCCACACTGGCAATGAATGAGCTTTAGCTCCTGCTGTAGAGCCAGCCCAGCTCCTGAGAGGGGGCACAGCTCATCCTCCTGCAGCCCCAGCATGGCCCAGGGCCCTCTCCAGGGTGGGAGGTGTCCCAGGCTCCCCAGCTCATCCTGTGCCTTCATCACTTCTCAGCTCTTTCATCTTTTCCTCTCTTAGACAGCTCCTAATCCATAACAAACTTTCACCTCTCATCTTAGTTCCCTTAATAGCCTCTGCAGAAGGACTTTATTAAAGCCTGGTGGAAACTCTGAATTCATTACAGCTCCTTATGCTCCACCACACCTGCTTTGCTGCTTCCCTGGGCTCAGGGCTCTGGTGCTTTATATGGGCCCTGTGGAGCACTTGGGATTGTTTTTCCCAGCCCAGATTATTATTTATAATTTTTATGTCTCTGTTAATGATGTCTCATTCATTATTTATTATTTTAATTGAATTTGTTTTCTCCCTGCACTAAATGGTGAGGCTCACTGGCCTCCTGTATGTTTTGCCACAGAGGAGATGAAGCACTGACTGGACAGGGGGGCAAAGCATCATTTTGCACAGTAAATTCTGTGCTGTTCAGCATTTTGGGTCTAAAAAAAGCCTCTTGAGTGAATCCTGTAGGTACCAGGAGTCTCAGCACGGGTCACACACCTCATTCATGAATCCCATGCATTCCAGGAGGGGAGACCACCATGGGGAGCACCACATTTGCAGCAGTGGCAAAATCTCTAATCCCTTTAAATTCCTCTCCATCGATTGTGGCTTTACAGCTGAATCACTCACTCAGAGGCACAGGAGCTCCCCCATGGGCAGTGCACTGACAGCCTGGGGCCCTCCAGCAGCACAGCAGGCTGCCCCTCACTGCTGTCCCTTCCCTGCATCCCTGATTTCCAGCCTGAAATGGGGATGTTTGCCCAGCCCCAGGCAGGAGGAGCGGGATGCAGGGGCTGAAGGGCTGGGGCACAGCTGGGGGGGTTTGTCCTCCGTGGGGGCAGCCTGGGAGAGGCCAGGGGCATTTGCAGGTTCCTCATGTCACACACGATCCTCAGGTGTCACATCTTCCATGCAGCCCTGCCTCCCCCCTGAGGGGGATGGAGGGGTTTGGAAGTTATTGATTCCCAGAGCAAGGAACCTGCTGCTCTGGAGGGCTTTTTCTTCCCAGCAATCAATGGAAATGTGTTTATCATTTGACCTGGACAAGTGTTTTAGTGATGCAAACAAAGCTGGGGATGGAGATGGGGGGAGAACAGATAAGGAGGGTTGGGAGAGAGAGGAGAGGCAGTCATGGGAAGGAGCCAGAGCAGATGAGCAGTGTTGAGATAAGGAGCAGTCCTGCCTTTCCCTGCTCAGGAGAGCAGGAACGGGGCAGGCACCCACCCTGAGCTCTGCATGGCCCTGTCAGGGGCTGGTGGGCAGGGGGACATCCCTGCCTGCCCCAGTGGCCTGTCTCCATCCAGGCAACTCCTCAGAGATCAGAAAGTTGATTTCCTTAAATTAGCAAGAGTGCAGGCAGGAGGAGGAGTGAGGGGGGCAGGTTTCCATAGAAATGGGAGGTGGAACAGGCACTGTGAGCCCTGGCAGGGGTGATGCTCTGCCCTGCCCCTCACTCCCAAGGGAGGGCTTCTCCCTGCAGTTTTCAGTGTATTAATTCAAGCAAAAATTAATCTCTTTGTGATGGAGG
This sequence comes from Molothrus aeneus, assembly GCF_037042795.1. Lineage (NCBI taxonomy): Eukaryota > Metazoa > Chordata > Aves > Passeriformes > Icteridae > Molothrus > Molothrus aeneus. The sequence goes on along the minus strand of NC_089654.1, from coordinate 26,706,399 downwards.
TGATTATTCCTCATGCTTTGGTAGATTATTTCTTCTTCCTCCATAGTTTGATTTATGCTGTAAGATCCTCAGGAATGACAAGAGGCAAATGCCCAGCCTCAAAACATTGGGTTGGCAATGAGAGCAGGCAGTGGGCTTGGAAAAAGGAGCAGTTTCAAATGTCAGGGGAGTTGGTGTGATGAGGATGTGGTTAACAGAGGGCAGCCAGGCCAGCAGGTTAATGTGCCTACCCTTTGCAGAATGAACCAGGGGACATTTAATGACTCTAAAGAGCAAGGGCTGGGGTTTACATCTGCTCTTTAAAAAGCCTGTTAAATCCCAGGCAATCTCTCACTCATCATACCCCAGCCTCAGCCCTTGTATCCTCCTGGGCAGGAGCAGAGCTGCCTTTCACTCCAGCCTTGCATGTCCCAGTCACATCCTGGTGTAAGTGCAGGAGAAACCCTCCTGGGGGCTGAAATTAAACTGGGGTGAAAATTCCTGAGGGATCCCACGAGGGCAGAGCAAGATGCAGCTGGGAAAAGCAGATTTCCAACACCACTGATGGGGACAGTGCACCAGCAGCACCAGGAGCATCACGAGGGAGCTGGGGAAGGTGCATGTCCCCCTTGAGCTGGGACAGCAGCACTCCTCCCTGCCCAGGGCCGGGCAGGGCAGAGATGGAGCTGGTGGTGCCCCAGGGAGAATAAAGCATTGTGCTGGCTTTGCAGGCAGCTGCAGGAGGGATGTGAGTGCTGTCCCTGCATCCCACACGTCTGGGTGCTGCTCACTCCTGCCCAGCTCCCTCCTGTGCAGCCTGCCTGGCTGGGGGGGATTTCAGGAGCAAATCAGCAGCCCATGGGTGAGGATCCTTGCATTTGCAAGCCTGGCCCTGCCCCAGGGATGTGCTCTTCTCCCACAGGCAGCAGGGTTTGAGGCAGGGTGATGCTGAGTGCAGTCAGGGCTCAGGCTGCAGAGCTCCCTGCCCTCCTCTCCCCACAGTGCTGGTCTGAAGCCATCCAGCCCTGGGTGGACCGCCAGGTACCCCCATGCTGGGGAAGGATCCCACCACACCCTGTAGGACAGAAGGGACCCCCCAAACCACACACAGGCAGTGCTGGCACCCCCATCACTCCCCACACAGCCCATGTCACCTGGCCCTGATGGCTTCTTGATGAAGCCACTGCCTGCCATGAGGTGGGTGGGTGTGACCCTGCTCACAGGGGTCTCAGGTTGAGGGAAGAGACGAGGATCTGACTCCATGTTTCAGAAGGATTTATTTATTATTTTATGATATATATTACATTAAAACTATACTAAAAGAATAGAAGAAAAGATTTCATCAGAAGGCTGGCTAAGAATAGAATCAGAAGGAATGATAACAAAGGCTCTGTCTTGGACTCTCTGTCCGAGCCAGCTGGGCTGTGATTGGCCATTAATTAGAAACAACCACATGAGCCCAATCCCAGATGCACCTGTTGCATTCCACAGCAGCAGATAACCATTGGTTACATTTTATTCCTGAGGCCTCTCAGCTTCTCAGGAGGAAAAATCCTAAGGAAAGGATTTTTCATAAAAGATGAAAAATGCGACAGGTTGGCGTTCCCAAGCCTGCAGGAGTCTGGGTCCCACAGCCCCAGGGGCAGGCAGAGCTCTGGTTGAGTTTTGGCAGGTGGCCTGGCACCCCCAGCCCCTGGGACAGTCCTGCATCCTCCCAGTGTGGGATCCAGGGTGTGTGGACTGAACATCATTTCTGAGCAATCCTGAGGTGTTTCCCCAACCTAGCAAGAAAAGAAAAGAAAAGAACAAGAGGCAGCAGGGAGGTGGGGCAGGCAGCACATCCCTCTGCTCCTGCTTCTGCCAGGGGCCCTGCAGAGCTGGCCCAGAGGAGCTGCTGAGTTTCAGCCCAGCATGGGCTCCCTTCCTCCTAAAATAAGTGTATTTGGGGGATGCCACACCACAGAAAACAGCAGGCTTCATCATTTACCTGTTCAGGGCCAACACTGGGCTCACATTAAACAGGACTCCAACAGACTTAAATCTCTGGAGTACAAATTGACCCCAAGCTGGGGATACTTTCTTCAAAATTATTTTCCCTTTCAAGTCCTTTTTGCCCATGAATGTGTGCACCTCTCTACCCAAACTGGGGAAAAATCTCAGGTTTTTTTTAGGGAAAGGCACTGGCTGCAGCCACATCAGTTGCTCTGTGTACCTGGCCCCAGCCATAAATCACAGTCCCAGAGGGAACCTGCCTCCCCAACCCCAGGCAATTAGTATTTGCCTCTCATCCCCATGTCCCAGGGTCCTTTATCCCCACTAATCTTTTATCCTCTCTTGTTATCCCCTTTGGTGTCTAATCCTCTCTCAAATCCCACTAAGCTGCTCATGTGGCTGTGCCCAGACCCAGGGATGAGCCCTGCATCCCAGGCTGGGATGTTTTGGGATGCTTTAGACTCTAACCTGTAACTCAGGAGGGACCACCAGCCAGCCTCATGAGGCTAAAAATTAAACTGGGCTGAAAAATCAGGTTTTTGGGGGTATTTCCTCCTGAATCCTGCAGACAGCTGTAGAAATACATTCCTCCCTTCGGCCTGATAAAAATATTCACTCCAGATGAGAGAGGCACCAGTGCAGTTAATTGCTGGCTTGGGCTGCACACTGAGGACTCAGTGGGTGACACCCCAATATTATGAGCAGGGAAAGGGAACTTCTTGCCTTGCTGCATCTCCTGCAGGGCTTTGCAGAGGGGAAAGCTCCCCCTTGCTCCCCTTGGAGCTGTTCTGTCCTAGCCCTGGGTTCACCACGGCAGTGGCACTGCAAACTCCTGACACTGCTGGGTACCAGCCTTCCCCACCATCACCCACAGGAACCTGCGTCCTTTCTTCTCCTTTCCCTTTTTCCTCGTGGTCACTTGGAAATAAATTATTTAATGCGAAGATGGGGGGGAAACGAGCCAGAATCATCCATTCATGATGTATTTGTGGTGTATTTGATATGGAAAGTGTCCCATGATGTCCCCATCACAGGCAGCAGCGCTCACCGCCCTGTGAATCACCCGATAATGACTGTATTTTCATTCCCTGGCCTTCCTCCCTGCACCCCACAGCTCATCCCTGCTAGGGGCATTGTGATCGCCCCTAATGACAGTGCTGCAGCTGAATGCCAACATCCCCGTGTCCCTGTGGCTGGCACCGCGGCAGAGCTGTACCCGCAGCTGAAGCCACTCTGAGTGAGCGACCCTGGGGCTGGTGGCTCCAGAATTGTTCCCTGGGCGCCTCAGGACCATGGGGGTGACAGGAGATGTCCCCTGGTGTGGGAATGTTCCTCATTCGGGGTCACCACGTGTGGGATTTGCAGGCAACCCCAACAGGGGAAGAGATGAGGATCTTGACTCCATGTTTCAGAAGGCAGGTTTATTATTTTATGATATATATTATAATAAATGATGATAATATACATAATATATATAATATATAACATATAACATATTCTATATATATATTATATATTATATATTATATATTATATATTATATATTATATATTATATATTATATATTATATATTATATATTATATTATATATAATATATTACATATTATATATTATATATTTTATATATATTATATATAATATATATAATATATAATCTATATAATCTATATTATATATATCATTATATATATACTATGTAATATATATTTTTTATATTAAATGATGATAATAAAGAAAATGATATACTAAAACGATACTAAAAGAATAGAAGAAAGGATTTCTTCAGAAGGCTAGCAAGGAAAGGAATAGAAAAGAATGATAATAAAATCTTGTGACTGACCCGAGTCTCAACACAGCTGGGCTGTGATTGGCCATTAATTAGAAACAACCACATGACACCAATCCCAGATGCACCTGTTGCATTCCACAGCAGCAGATAACCATTGGTTACATTTCATTTCTGAGGCCTCCCAGCTTCTCAGGAGAAAAGATCCTAACAAGAGGATTTTTCATAAAATGTGTCTGTGACACCCTGGGAGTTGTGGTGGCCCCAAAAAGGCTCAGTGGGGTTTTCCCATGCCAGGCAAAGCCAGCAGGCAGGGCAGGGATGCTGCAATTGGGGTTTCTTTGGGCAGGAGGATGCTGCCTGAGCCTTTTCTGCAGCAAGAAGCAAAAGACAGCTCCCAACATAGCAAATTAATTGAGAAGTCCTTTGGAAGTGCTTGTTGTGGCATGAGGTGCTGCTGCTGGTGAGATCCCTCTGTAAGAGGTGGAATGTCTAGGGAGGTGAGAAGAAGCAGAGGGAAGGGTGACATTCCCACAATTATGATTCCAGGAGGAGTTAGCAGAGGTACAAACCCAACCCAGCTGCTGAACCCCACAAAAGGGGCCCGTGGGAGGTTCAGGGTGCTCCCCTTGCCCAAAACCCTTCCAGAGCTGCAAATGGCTCCATCCCACCAGGGATGCAGCTGATGGCCATGGGGCCCTCCACATTTTATGCCACTCTACTGGTCCAGAGGGAGAAGCCAGAGGGTTTTTATACTAAAAAATGGGTTTTTTGAGGATGGAAGTTTGCTGTACTCAGCATGAGGACTCAGCTGGGAGCCCAGGGTTGGGATTAGGGAGGCAGGGAGAAAATGAACCCCTGAAATTTCCCTTATTTGACCCCTTCTTTGGGTTTGCTCAGCACAGATGCAGGTTTTTTTGGCTGAGCTGGCAGCACGTGGCTGGCAGAGGGCCAGTCCCCAGAGCAGCAGCAGCAGCAGCCTGGGGTTTTAGCCTTTCCCTGGGGTGAGCACAGCCAGCGTCAGCGCTAAAAAAAATCCAATGTGACGTGCCAGAGGTGTGAATCAGCAAGAGGAAAATTCCCACCACTTGGGGAGGGAGAGCAGGCACCAAAATTACAGCCTGGACTCTGTGAGGCAGCTTTGAGTGGGGGAGTGGGAATAGGGAGGCCAGGGAAGGCAGGGAGCTGTGGGACCAAGGCAGCCAGAGGGGTGCAGGAATGGGACAATGGGAATGGGAGCTGATGATCCTCCAGGCTGGAATTGCAGCTGGGTAAAGGTGCCAGCCTCAGGACATGTCTGAAATGTGAGTTTGTCCCCAAACCCGGTGTCCTCTGCAGGGTGGAGCATCCCCAGGGGAAAGGATGCAGGAGGTTGGGTGTTTGTCACCTGCAGTTTCTTGATATCTGTACTCAGAGCAAAGTCCAACCCCCAAAATCAGACAAAAAGTGCATCAGGGAGGGGATGCACCCACAGTGTGGGGTGCTGAGCTCCTGCACCTGATGCTCCTTCATCATCTTGCTTTCCAGCTCATCTTGCAGTGTGGGGGAGATGGAGCTGAGGGTGGCTCAGGAGAGAGGGCACAGAGGTGAGGCAGCAGTGGCTCCCTCCTGATGGAGGCCATAACAAGATTGATGTGTGGGCAAAGAGACAGGAAAGGGAGGCAGAGGTTAAGGATATAAATAGGTAAGGCTCTGACCAGGAGCACAAGGTAGAGGCTGGGCAGGAGAGACAGTGAATAAAGCAGTGGGTGCCTGGAGGGCTGGGTAAATGTGCAGGACTCAAAAGAAAAGGCAGGGGGATAAATAAGAAGCAGAATGAGAGCACCAGCAGGAGCTGAAGGTCAGGGAGTGTGGTACCCATGGTGCTGGCCCACTTGGCATCTCTGGAGGGCACAGAAATACAATCAACCCCCAGCATGTCCCAAATGCAGCTCAGTTCCCCCACCAAGCTTTACTTGGCTTCCTATTTTCCCAGCTATCTGCTCAGACATGAATTCTATGCCCTGAGTGGCAAGAGCTGTTTGAAACAAAGCAAGAAGCTCCTGGGTGCTCATTCCTCCCTTAATGGGCCCCTGGCAGGCTGCACTGCTGATGGCATCACCTGGCACCCTGAAAAGATGCTCCAAAATGTGTCTGCATGCACGCTGCTCCCAGTAACACTCATCATGGGGGGTTCTGCTGGTTTTAGGGTGGAGAAAATGCAGGGGTATCCTGCTGTTGGAAAGCTGGAGAGAGGCAGAGTGAAAAAACAGATCCCCCTCAGGCACAGAGGCATTTTTGGCATCTCCTGGAGGAGCAAATCTCCCCTGCCACAGCTTCTCCATGCCCAGCTCTGCTCTTGGCTTACTCCCCTCTCTCCCTGCCACTGGCTAGGGGATTAAATGCACTTTTTACAGCAGGTCTGGGGTGGGAAAAAAAAAACCACCTTGATGATTCATTGCTCTCCCCCACAGCCATCAGGTGTCCACACATCCCACAGGGTCAGATGCTGGTGGGGATCAGGGACAATCCCCTTGCTCAGGACCCTGCTGGGACACCCATGCCCCAAGGACCTGGCAGCAGTCATGCTCCCCTCATCACTGGAGACAAGTTTTTACAACCACTTGGACTAAAAGTAGTTTTTTACAACAGTTTTTACAACTTCTAGAACCACTGAGTTGCAGTTCTGGTGTCTCAAAATAGGCTGTCATTAAAGTGTCAGCATGGCAGGTCCCACTGGTTGTCAATTATTCTTCTTTATTGTATCAGAGGCACACAGTGAAAGGCAAAGAATGAAATCATCTGTGTGATACACTCCTCCTAGAGGTGGCAACTGGACTGTCCTTCACAAGATGCTGATGTCCAAGAAGTGTTGGTGATGTGAATCCTGCCAGCAGTCCCACCCTGAGACCTGAAACTGTGCCCAGCTCATGTAGGGGACCACAGGGACATTGCAGCACTGTCACTAGCACGCCTTCAGTGGAGGAAAATTTTGGGACCTTTCTCCTTCATTGCTCCAGCCTAGGATGCCTCTTGTCCATCCCAAGGCAGGGGGGACCTTGGAGCACCAGCTGGGTGTTGGTGGGACCCAACAATTCCTATGCAGTTATTGAGAACATACTTGAGAAAGTGGGAACAACCAAAAAATAAGTAAGAGAAGAAACATTTGAGGATTTTCTGTTATTCTGAGTCTTCCTGGGGAAAACAGGGAGAGAGGGGGCACCAAACACAGGATTTGCTCACTGCTTCCCTCTCAGTGCTCACCAGTGATACTGCTGGGGATGTTTTCTTTGGAAACACACTGGCATGGGATTTTGCTGCATGAAAAATCATCTCCTGTTGGCTCTCAGTCCTGGAGCAAGCTCTTGTTGGGATGGTTTTATCTGGCTGACACTTGAGGTTTGGGACTTTGGGTTTTCCTTTGGATCTACTGACGCCAAGGCTCTGCTGGGCTTGCTAAAAATAAGAGAGAAATGTTAAAAAGTCACTTCAGCTGACTCCAATCTTATTGTTTTTATTTCTTTTTTATTTTTATTTTAAAATTTAAAAAGGGCTCTGTTCAAGAGGCGAAGGACTGGATATTAGGTTAGGTTATTTAGGTTATTTTGATTAATCTGTATCAGCATCCCCTTTATCCCTTAGGACTCTTACACCTGGTCCTGCAACCTCTCCATGGAGTGAGCATGGCCAGGTTTCCTATTTCATCCCATTTCATCCCATTTCATCCTATTTCATCCTATTTCATCCCATTTCATCCTATTTAATCCCATTTCATCCCACCCCAGGTCCCTGTCACCTGCTTCACCCTCAGGCTGGGATGATTTCTGCTGTGCTTGCTCTGGAGTCTTTGGGGTTTATTGCTATTTTTATTTTGCCCCTGAATTGGGAGAGGGGAAGGGATGTTTTGGGACTTGTTTTCCATTCAGTTTAATTCATTTTTAATCGGCTGGCAGCAATGATTTGATACAGACAATCTTCCCCAGCTGAGGTTATTCAGGACAGAGCAAGCCTTTCACTTGCCATTATTTAGAGAGGCATTTTATAGAAATACTGTTAGAGAGGTTATTTAACCATATATTTGTTTTCATTGTGTACACAGCTTTTTTTCACGGGCTTCCCAGTATTTAATGCTGAGAGATTTTATTTATTTTTGTCATTTTGTCATTTGGAGGAAATTCAGGCCTGCCAAAGTGCCTGGGATGGATAGCCCAGGAGGCTGCAGTAATCTGTTCAGACCATCTGGGCTCCAGCTCCCAGAGCAGCCTTGATGGGGGCTGGAAAGCTTTAACAAGCCTCAGCCACATCAGCATGGGATTTTTTGAGGGATGGTGATGGAGAGATGCCCTGATGGGGACGGGTTGGCTCCTGTCAGTCCCTGCCATGCAATCCTGCTCCCAGTGCAGCAGCAAGGCTCAGTCCCTGATGGGGCATAATAAGGTTGGAGGTTGGAGCAAAAATTAGATCAGAAGATGGTGCTAGCCCCAAAAAAGGTGAAATTTAAACCATGAAGCAGCTGCATGTTCCAGCAGCCAGGCTCCAGAGCAAAGCTTCCCAGCCAGTGGGGAGCAGTGGGGGCAGAAGGGAGCAAACCCAGCCCCTTGCACAGCTGCTGAGCAAATATTAATTTATTCCTACAGTCAGAGCTGTACATGGGCATTCTCAGGCCAGGCACATGCAGAAAACCACTTGTCAGCAAAGCCCCTCGGGCTGGTGCTTTGCAAGGAAAGAGCAGCAGCAGCTCTTGGCACGTCAGAGATGTCCCCAGCACCGGCAGCACCTGCGTGGGGGTTTCTGTCTCGTGGCAAGGAGCAAAGCTCAGTCTGGAGACACTGAATGATCCCTCAGCTGCTGTAGCACAGCTGTAATTGAGCTGCAGTTAAGGGCTCCCAGGGGCTCTCCCTCCTCAGCCCAGCAGTTTGTGGCATCCCCTTGCAAAGGATGGGTGGGAAAAGCTTTTCTGCCCCAGGCCCCAGCCAGGAGGTGATGGATTGTTGGCAGTCTGCTCTCAGGGAGTGTGGATTCAGGATCAGCCCCTCACAAGGGGCTCTGTGGAAGATGGTGCTGCCTCACTCCAACCCCAGAATCACTCACTGAGCTTGCCAAAAGTTTCCGTCTCGTTGGAGCTGGTGAGAGCCTCTGTGCTCTGCTGCCCATCATAGCTGTGTTTTACAGCGAGGGAACCTGTGTTTTCTTTTCATTTGTAAAGCTCCCAGATGTTCTGGCTCCAGCTGTGCAGCACAAACCTGCTGGCCAGGGCTGACTGAGGGTGTTATTTTAATCCCAGAGTTGTTTTCCACCACGCTCTCTGCTTCCTGCCAGCTCCTCGCTCCTTTTGTTTGGTATAGAACCCAAAGTGCAGGTGGCAGGTCATGGTAGAGAAGCAGCTCCTCCATCTGCTCTCTCAGGTAATCCCAGGCTATGCTTTTTAAGAGGAAAACTCTGGGTATGGATTAAACCCAAAAGCCAGAAGAACCAGTCTCCATCCTCACGCTGCTTCCCAATTTTTCAGTTAAATGTTTTCCCTTGATCCCAGAAGAGCTTAGATTTCCTGCTGTCCTGTGTTGTGTTCAGCCTTTCCCAGGCTATTCCTGAGCTGTGGAGAGGCCATGGCTGGGTGTTTAAATGTTCCCAAATCCCTGTAGGAATGGCAGAGCAATGGTGCCCCACATCCCTCCTGCAGGGCACTGCCTGTGGTTTGCAGCAAGCTCAGCTCTCTTAGGAAAGTGAAGCAAAAAACCAGCAGGGAAGTGATGCTAAGTGCGTGCTTAATCTCTCTTTCTTCGGGTACCTTTAACCAAGCCTGAATTAGGAAAATTTCCCCCAGATTTTGCAGGGGAGGGCACAGTGTGGTGCTGGGAGCTGCTAGCTGTCTCTGCATGGCAGTGTGAAATACGCCAATCACTTGTTTTTAAAATTTTAAAAGTTTAATAGTAATAAAATGGTTATAAAAATAGTAATGCAATTAGAGTAATAATAATTTGGACAATTTGGATTAGGACAATATCACACAATAGAAACAAAGAGTTAAGGACAGTCAGGGCACCCATCTTAACAGAGGATTAACCCTTAAAAGCAACAGCCTGTTGCATATTCATGCCCCTCATACATGATGCATAAATTCCATTCAAACACAGGATTCTGTCTGGTCATCATCAGCTTCCTCCTCTGAATCCTGACAGTGCCTTCGAGGCAGGCAAAAGTTCGTTTCTCCTGATAATGGAGCAATAAATTCTCTTTCTCTGAAAGATTCAGGTGTCCCGTGGCTGCTATCTCAGTGCGAGTCCTTTCTTTAAAAAAAGTATCCTACATAGCATAGTTTCTATTTTAACATTTCTTATAACCTAAAACTGTATTTACCAACACTACTTAAGAGAATTAATACAGCATTACTCTCTAACACAACACATATAATATTCATTTGAATATTTGCGAAAAGCCAATCATAAAATACGCATTTTTCCCAGCAGCTCCCTTTGCCTTCATTAGCTTTGAAGCATCTCTCCCCTTCCAGAGCTCCCCAGAGGTGTCTGTGGGGCAGCTGCACAGCATGGGGGTGACCCAGCCTGGCCTCCCTGCCTGTGCCTGCTCCTACACTGCCCTGCATTTATTTATAGCTTCAGTTTTCCCTCCCAGTCCTGTTCCCTCTTAGCGTTGCTAAGCCAAACAAGTATAAAATCTGATAAGCGCAAGGTAGCTGTTCCCCCCCGAGGGATACATTATTTATGAAGCTTATCGATTGTGGGAAACAACCCAGGGGCGTTCCGACACCACTACATCCCCTCTTACAGCAGGGCTGGTAATTACCTGCGAGCTGCTCCCAGCTCCCCTGCCCGCCGGGCTCAGGGACGCCAGGAATATCGCACTCACCTCCAGAATATCGCACCCACCCCTGGAATATCGCACCCACCTCCAGGAATATCCCTCCCACCCCTGGAATATCCCTCCCACCCCTGGAATATTCCTCCCACCTCCAGAATATCGCACCCACCCCTGGAATATCGCACCCACCTCCTGGAATATCCCTCCCACCCCTGGAATATCCCTCCCACCTCCTGGAATATCGCTCCCACCTCCAGGAATATCGCACCCACCTCCTGGAATATCGCTCCCACCTCCTGGAATATCACTCCCACCTCCAGGAATATCACTCCCACCTCCTGGAATATCACTCCCACCTCCAGGAATATCACTCCCACCTCCTGGAATATCGCTCCCACCTCCAGGAATATCGCACCCACCCCTGGAATATCGCACCCACCCCTGGAATATCGCTCCCACCTCCAGGAATATCACACCCACCCCTGGAATATCGCACCCACCTCCTGGAATATCGCACCCACCTCCTGGAGCCCTGGGGATGCCCATTGCTCTCACTCACACCCCTCAGCCTGCATCAGTCACCCAAATCTGCCTGCCTCAGGGCCCAGCATTGCTCCTGTGCTGTACTAAAGGGCTCTTTAGTACCTTTTTTAGTTTTCCCCTGCCTTGACAGTTCTTATAGGAAGCCATGAAGCCAGCTCTCAATCTTGGTGATGAACTAAGCAGACTGAGCTCTCCAAGGCTGGCAGTTTCCCCATCCTTGAGCAGATTCCTGGCTCTCTCTGTAACCACTCCAATCCCTCAGTGTCCCCTCAAGGAGCAGGGGCATCGCTCCTGCTCTCAGGGCTCTTGTCTTCTGCTGGGTCAGGATATGGCAGGTACCCAACCCCTCTGTGGCATCCTAAAGGGTCCAACCCACTCCAGGCCACTCAAGGAGCCTTTTCTCCCCTCTTAGTGCTGATGGAAAAGCTCCCAAGGGCTGCTCCTGTGCCCCCAGAGTGGCTTCTGGAAGATGAAAGAGGCAGGAATGGAGCAGAGGCAGGTCTGGCAGCTCTTGAGGTGGGCACGTGGAAAACGCCAATCACTTGTTTTTAAAATTTTAAAAGTTTAATAGTAATAAAATGGTTACAAAAATAGTAATACATTATATCAATAATAATTTGGACAATTTGGATTAGGACAATATGAGACAATAAAAACAAAGAGTTATGGACAGTCCGGGTACCTTTTTCTGGGCAAAATAAGCCCGAAAAAGGACCCACTTTAACAGAGGATTAACCCTTAAAAACAACAGCCTGTTGCATATTCATACACCTCATACATGATGCATAAATTCCATTCAAACACAGGATTCTGTCTGGTCAGTGTCAGCTTCTTACTCTGAATCCTAACAGCGCCCATTTCTACTGATAAGAGGGCAATAAATTCTTTTTCTCTGAAAGATTCAGGTGTCCTGTGGCTGCTATCTCAGCATCCTTTCTTTAAAAAAAGTATCCTACATATATAGCATATATCCTAATATATAGCATATTTCCTATTTAAACATTATGTTATAACCTAAAACTGTATTTAACACACTACTTAAGAGAATTAATACAGCATCACTTTCTAACACAACACATATAATATTCATTTGAATATTTGCGAAAAGCCAATCATAAAATACGCATTTTTCACAGGCACACAGCTGAAACCATGGTGACAGCAACACCAATGGGATCACAGAACAGTTCAGGTTACAAAGGACCACCGGGGTGATCCAGTCCAGCTCCCTGTTTGAGCAGGCCCTCCTGGAGCACATTTACCCAGGATGTGTCCCAATGGCTTTTGAGTTTCTCCAGGGAAGGAGACTCCACAGCCTCTCTGGGATGGGATGCTTCGTGTTGCACCATGAGAATTTATGAATCCTTGTGACAAAACCACTTTTGCTAATGGCACACAGGTATTCTTTTAATTGTAAAGGGTAAAAGGTCCCTAGAGCCATTGTCCAGAGCCAGGGATGGAAAATCAGGCAGGGTCAGGGATGCTCCTCTGCCCAGGCAAGAGGTTGTTAGGAAAATTAATCCACAAACACCAGAGGTTTATGTCCAAAAAGGAGACAGAGGAGTCCTGTAATTTTATTGGAATAAAGGGAGAGGCCATGGGGCATTCCCCTGGGATCTCTCCAATTTTTGGAGGACTCAACCTCCTTTTTATCCCAATTTCCCAGCTGCATTTCCCTTCTCTCTTTTTCCACTGGCTGAGGGACTTGAGAGGTACAGACTGCCCAGAATGCCTGATACCAGAGATTTCCCTCTGATGTATAACCTTAATTTTTAATTCTTATGGAATTTAGGGGTTTTTCTTCCCCATTGTTTCTTTCATCTTTCAATGTCTAATTTCATTTATCAGCAAACCTACAGTTTATTTGTAAAAGCAAATATCTTTTTCCATTCATCAATCCGTGGAATCCTCCCCATGGTTTCTTTTATCTGCCAGTGCTGGTTTTATCTCCCAGCAGACCCACAGCTTGTTTGTAAAGACAAATCCACTATTCCTCTCAAGGTGGAGGGGCACCCCTGCCTGGAGGAGTGGTCGTGCCCCATTCCTCATCTCGTGCACCAGAGATGAGCTGAAGGATAACAGAGAGATAACGGAGAGATAACATCAGTAATTAGGGCTGCAATGGAGATGAGGTGCTGGAATTGCAGAGCACAGGGACAGGCTGTAATTACCTGCTCAGGGCTGGTGCAGATCAGTTATAACATCACTGACCTGAGCCTCAGCTCCCACCCCAGTCCCCACTGCAGCTATGATACTTTAAGGAGATGAGAATGGCTGATGAAGGAAGCAATAACAGCAAAAGGCTATAAAACCATAATGAAAAATAATTAGAATATAACCATTGGCTTGGGGATAGTTAGGAATGCAGGGAAGGTGGAGGAAAGCAATGAGGAGCTTGGAGCAGGAGAAGCTGGAGATGGGGCTGATGGAGACACCGACTAGCCTGGATGGAGATGCAGTTCTCAAAATTGTAATGGGAATAATTATGACTGTAATGGGGTGGTAATAAAGATAATGGAATCGTAATTGAAGAGGGGATGGCTGTAAAGGAGGAGGTGCAAATAACAGCCTTGTAAAGGAGATGATAAGAAAGATAATGGATGGTAATGGGGTTGTTGTTAAAGGTAATGGAGTTATAATGAGGCGATGACTGCAGCAGGTAGAAGAGGATGGTCAGTTTAACCGGGACTGTGGTGCAGGGAAGATTCTATTTCTGATTCATCACGACAGGCTGTGCTGGAGGTGACCATGAGGCTAATAATAACTGAAGGGTCAATCCTTGAGACAAACGAAAGCCTGCCACGAGCACGGCAGGAGCACCGTCCCTGGAGAGGCAAGGTGGAGGAGCAGATCCTGGGGAGGAGGGAGGCTGTGCTGCAGCAAGAGCTACAAAGCAGAGGAGACCATAAAAAGCACCGTGACAAATCACCTGGGCAAGTCCTGCAATGTTTGCTTAAGGGCCGGGCTGCCCTTCAGATCTTGAACCGAGGAGACTGGGATGGGATGGGATGGGATGGGATGGGATGGGATGGGATGGGATGGGATGGGATGGGATGGGATGGGATGGGATGGGATGGGATGGGATGGGATGGGATGGGATGGGAAAGCAGCTGCTGGTGGGCTCATGCCCCCAGTAAGGGCAGCCCAGCACAAAGATGGGGATGAAGAGCCACTGCAGCAGAGCTGAGGGTGATGGGGACCACCTGGTGACCACAGGCAAGAATTGGGAAGGGCAGAGCAGGGCACAAAAGCGAGCACATCATCCTGCAGCAGCACGGGCACCACCTGCCATAGGGGGACAGTTCAAAAGCAGTTGATGATATAATGCACCGAGGCGGTTGTTTTATATCTTGTGTGATGAGACAGCTCTTCAGCTCCCCCTAAAGCTCAGCTCAAGGTCCCCAGCAGAGCAGATCACCCTCCCAGGGCTGCTTGGCACTCTCCACCAGCCAAGCCCCATCCCAACCATCCAGCACCATTGCCCTTCCACGAACCTGCTTCTCCTGTCAGAGGAGAAGATTACAAATTCATTTCACTTCACTTGCCCTTGACAAACCCATGCCAGGTGTCACTTTCTAAGCTCATTACCCTCCAGATTCTTACACATTCATTGCTTAATAACATCTTGCACTGCTCCATTTTGGAGCCTTTAACTCCTGAAGCTGCCCCACTGCAGCTCCCAGCAATATTGGAAAAACCCTGAATACTTCCAGGTTGGATGAGCTCTGGAAGTACACCCAAGGGGGAGTTCAGCAGGGCCTGCTAACACCAGCACACCTGGCTGCTCTAAATAGCCTGGCAGGTCTTCTGCTCTCTTCTATTCAAACTGGACTCCTGCCCCCTTTAATCATCCTGTCCTAATCAGCTGGGTGCAAGGGAAGGCTGAAGCAAAGTCCACAATGAATCCCTTCATTTGAGCAGCACTCTGGGGCCTTCCTCAGCTCTCCTCCTTCCTGTGCATTTCCAAAAGGGTTTTGCCCAGCCTTAACATGGACAACTACTGGAGCTTGTTCTGCACCCTCACATCTCCCATTTGTAGCTGCACAGCTGCTGCTCTGTGGTCCCTTTGCCAGGTCTCTGGCATCAGGGCATCAGATCCCTTTTCTGCAGCTTCTCTCTGTGTCAGATCCATCAAGTCCCTGCAGCATCTTCCCCTTGTTCCTTGGGATGGGTTGTTGTGGTGCCCCTCACACACTCCCTTTAAGCAATTGCCAACTTCCCTGTGCTCCTGAAGCCCTTGGATTACTTTCCCAGGGGCTGCTGCCTGATTCTCAGAGATTTTTGCAGCCCATTATCCTCACTCTGCTGTTTTCACTCCTTTTCTCACGGCATTTTTGGCTCCACTATTTCGTGACTTATTTCCCAAATCACCTTCCACTCCTTTCAGCCAGTTCTGCTCTATTATTCCAAACCAAGCTCAAAATAGCAGCTTTTCCAGCCATCCTCCTTGGAGAGGAGATGTTGCCCTAACACACCCAGGGAGCTGAACAGCTCTGTCCTCTCTATCGCTCACAAGGGAGTTTAAGATGCCATTGACCACCAAGCTGGAGGTTCTGGGTTCTGAGAGTCACTCACATCCACCCACCTCCTCCTCTAAACCCACATGAGCTCTGTCCCTTCACTCTCACCCCTTTTAATTTGCTGTCCCCAGCCCCTTGTTAACCTACAGGACAAACACACCCCATTCTTGGTACATTTCTTTCCTTCATTCCTCACTTCTCTTCCCCAGCAACTCCCGTTCATCCTCCCAAATCCCTGTAATGCTATTTAAGCCCTTGTCTGAGCAAGGTCCTGTCTACATCAGCCTTTTTATTTTGCCAACACTCACACAGACATCACCCTGCTACTTTGCTTTCTCCTCCTTTTTCTGACCCCACCACCACATTTTTTTTTCCTGCATTTTGTTGGCATTTCTCCTTCTCTCCTGTGGATAAGTGGCACCTCCTTCCTTTGGTAGCCTGTCAGCAGAACCAGGTGCTTTTTCCTGCCAAGGTGATCCTGACCTCCCTCACCAACAGTAAATATCCAGTGTCTCTGGTCCTGTTGGTCCCCAAATCAAATATCCAGTGTCTCTGGTCCTGTTGGTCCCCAAATCAGCCTCTCTCCATCAGCCACCTCTCAGCACATTTGACCCAGAGCTCCTCAAAACCTTTGGATTTTGCCCATTTTCAGCACACAGTATTTAATGGCCTGAAGTACCATCTGTACACATCCAAGCAGAAAGGGACAAGAAATATCCTTCAAATGCAAAGAACCAGGGAAATAAATAGGAGCCCTAACAGGAGAAAAAATATTAAGGGTGAGAAAAAATGGGAAAAGAAGAATGCTGGAGATTGCAGCAGCCTCAGAGATAACCCAGGGACATTTTTTATCACTAAAAGTCCATTTTCAGTCACAGATGGGACTTTTTTCTCTTAATCTCTTTCCCAACAGCAAACCATGAAGTTGCAATAACCTAAATCACCAAAGGACAAAGCAATTGGAAGTCCTTGCTCTGCTGGACAGTTGCCAAATCAAACTCTGCTAGATACAGAGGGGGAATAAAAAAATTCACTGCAACAGGTCTCCCAAAGGGAGAGCAGAACAAGGGTGAGGGATAGGAGGGGAAATTGGGAGTGAAGCTCTGCTCCACTTCAGGATGAACTCGTGCACAGAGCCCTTAATGACTAACCTGCTCTGGCTGCCTGAGGAAGTTTGTAGAAAAACCTCCCATTTTTGTCATCCCCACAGGCTCCAGCCCTGATAAATAACAAGTTGGAAACTTTGTGAGCAGTGCTATGTAATAGAAATCACAGGAGGCAGTGGAGGTTTGAAGAGAAAGTGAAATAGTCAGCTCTCACTTGGGAGGTCTGTGCCAGGAAAATGTCCCTTATCACCAGCACAAGGGAGGCCAGGGGGATCAGCAGGAGTTTGTACAAGGATTTCAGTAGATCAGGGTATTTGCTGCTTATTTTGGAAAATAGCTGCTTACACTGCCTGATGGAGGAGAAAAAACAGAAAAAAACCTACTGCAGAGAAAAAAATACATGAAAATCCATGGTAGTGCATGGGAAGGCAGCAGGACACAGAGCTGGAAAGGATCAATGGCTTGTCCAGAGCCCTAGAATGAAGCATTTAAGCTGTTTGGAGACTGCTTTCACTCAGAGCTCTCTGCCCACAGCCTGTGATGCTGCAGCAATGTTATCCACACTGAGAAATGCCCAGCCTGGGGGCTCCCACCACTCTGTGCACCACTGGCACAGTCTCTCCAAGGGATTTCCCTCCAGCGATGGCAAGATACAGACAGAGAACAAAAGCCTAAAAAACATTATTCTGACCTGGTGCTGGCTGCCACAGGGAGAATCAGAGCAGGACTTTTCTTCCCATGGAGTAAGAACTGAACTCTGCCACCTGTTTCTCACTACAGTTCCCAGGTTTGTCTTCAGGATCTCCAGGCACCTCCCAAAGCCCTCCCAGACTCTGTGAAAAGCCAGGGATGCAAATTTGGGTGCAAGGGTTGTGTGTGAGGGCTGTGCTGGCACCAGAGGCACTGGGGTGTCTGCAGCAAAGGGAGCAGCTCCTGCTGCTGGTGGCACCATCCACAATTTCCCTTTGTCATCCACATTTTCCCTTTGTCACAGGGACACATCTGCTGCCATCAAGGGATTAGACAGCCTTGAAGTGAGGCAGGAGAGCAGAAAACCCAAATGTGTGAAGGCATTAACATCTGGACATAACCTCAGGGTGCTTCTGAAATGGAAGAGAAAATAGAAAGGGAGGTGAAATCCCCATTCTTCAGGAGAAGAAATTATGTTATTTTTAGCTTTTGTAGGTGCCTGGGTGTTGGGGTACAGAGAAGCCATACCCTATGGGGAAATCCTACAGGATGCAGTAGCAGTGCAGCTAATGGAATTACCCTGAAATTACTTCACAGCTCTTCCTAGGAGTGGTTTTAACCATCCTGAGCAGGTTTTCCTAGGGCAGGGAGAATTATTCTTGCCCTTTCATAGAGTATGATCCACAAGACCCAGCAAGAAAGCCATTTTCTACTGAGATCTGTTGCTTTCAAGGGGATAAAAAAGGCCAGGAAACATCACTCAAGATACATTTCCCCAAAGTTATGGTTTCTTCTTACTTCTTAGTTAGGATTGGAGAGTTGGGCTCTCCTTCCATTTAGTTTGCAATAAAAATCAGGTATTTCACAGCCAAGAGCTTACTGGGACCCAGCTTTGGACTGAACCCAAGTCTTCAGTTTCCAGTTCAGGGTTTTTCAGACAGACAAACAGACTGAGGGGGTTTTCATGGCATTTCTTTGGTGCCCAAGCAGTGAGAGATACAACCTGCTTTATAAAACAGCCAGCAGGAAAGGACTTGGTGAAACTTTACTGGTGTACATTTCAAAAATGGGAGTAAAAACATCTCAGCCTTAATCCTAGGAGGAGAAGGAGATTTTCTGATACAAAGGAGGTATCCTGCAGAGATGGGGCTGCCTTTAAAGTTCCTGCAGCATCACAGGTCCCTAATAAAGAGCACCTTGGGGGACACCTGGCCCTTGGGTTTGTCACTCTGCCTTGGAGCTGCTCAGGGTGAGCAAAGCAGAGCAGCCACCCCAGTCACTCACTCACACACCCCCCTCCAAGGGATGCTCCTTAGCAGCCCCCTCACTTTAAAACACAGCACAGGAGCTGCAGAGAGAGCTCCACATACTGCCAGGGGTGCAGGTGTTGTCTTACATATCAAGAGTTCTCTTATCATTATGGTGCAAGGGTTCCATATTGCCAGAGTTTTGTACCTCCTCAATGCTTCTCGTGGGGAGCTCCTCTAAGCACTGACTGCTCCTGCTCCTTGCAGTAGTTATCTAACTCCAGATTCCACCAATCCACTCTCTTATACCACTGTTCTCATTGGCTACAGGTGTGGCCTGTGAAGCTCAGGCCTGCTCCTAATCTTTAGTAATTGGTTCAGCTGCAACTCTTTTAGGGGATATGATTACATTCTATACCACCTTCCTTTACCCATACTGTATCCCCCTACAATTCCCCCTTTTTCTTTTAACCACAGAGTTGCAGCATTTCCAGAAGTACATATTAACATTAAGACATATATTTCATTTAGAACTAAGAGTTATACAAGTGTTCAAACAGCATATTATAGTACAGATATATGTTAGTTCAGTTTTATAACTTTTCTCAGTTTACAAAGTACCCATATTTAACAAACACTAATAGCTGTAATTGATATATTTTGCCAATAGTTTAATACTCGAATCCTGGTTCCCTGAATCCATGGGGTTATATGGTCAAATCCTGGTTCCCTGAATCCACAGGGCAATATAGTTTAGTCCCAAATCACGTCGGGATCACCATTTGTTGTTTCATGTATCAAGAGTTCTATATCATTATAGTGCAAGGATTCCATATCGCCAGGGCCTCATATGTCCTTGATGTTTCTCGCAGGCATCTCCTCCAAGCACTGACTGTTCCTGGTCCTTGCAGTAGTTATCTAACTCCAGATTCCACCAATCCACTCTTTTATACCACTGTTCTCATTGGCTACAGGTGTGGCCTGTGAAGCTCAGGCCTGCTCCTAATCTTTAGTAATTGGTGCAGCTGCAACTCTTTAGGGGATATGATTACATTCTGTACCACCTTCCTTTACCCATACTGTATCCCCCTACAATTCCCCCTTTTTCTTTTAACCACAGAGTTGCAGCATTTCCAGAAGTACATATTAACATTAAGACATATATTTCATTTAGAACTAAGAGTTATACAAGTGTTCAAACAGCATATTATAGTACAGATATGTGTTAGTTCGGTTTTATAGCTTTTCTCAGTTTACAAAGTACCCATATTTAACAAACACTAATAGCTGTAGTTGATATATTTTGCCAATAGTTTAGTACTCAAATCCTGGTTCCCTGAATCCACAGGTCATCCTGAATCCACAGGGCAATACAGTTTAGTCCCAAATCACGTCGGGATCACCATTTATTGTTTTATATATCAAGAGTTCTATATCGTTATAGTGCAAGGATTCCATATCGCCAGAGCCTCGTACGTCCTTGATGTTTCTCACAGGCAGCTCCTCTGAGCACTGACTGTTCTTAGTCCTTGCAGCAGCCATCTGACTCCAGACCCCACCAATCCACTCTTTTGTAACACTCTTCTTCTTATTGGCTACAGGTGTGGCCTGTTAACATCAGGCCTGCTCCTAATCTTTAGTAATTGGTGCAGCTCCAACTCTTTAGGGGATATGATTACATTCTATACCACCTTCCTTTACCCATACTGTATCCCCCTACATGCAGGTGTGGGTGGGGACACCCCAGGAGCTGCTTTGGGTGGAAATCAAGGCATCCATGCTGCCCTCTCTCCAGGGAACCTGGTTTTCCTCCTGTGGTGCAGAAGCAGAGACACACACAGGGGCTGCAGAGCACATGGCACCACCTGGAGGGGCTCTGTGCACAGCTGGGGAGGAGATTGTCTGCTCCCAACACTGCTGAAGAGCCCAGGAGCAGATAGACAGACAAACACCTGCAGTGGATCCAGGAGCTCTTTCACCTGGGCATCAGCTCAGTCTGAGTCATCCTCCAGGCAAACACCAGCAGCTCTGACACTGCACCCTCAGGGCTGCATCTAAAAATAAAATTACAAAGGGAGAAAAGTATTCTTAGCCTCAGCCCTGCTCCAGAGCCCCCAGGAGACCCTGGGATTAAGGGGAGAGGAGAAGGCAAGGCCCAGAGTGGGAAGCAAAGCTCTGGACTGGGTGTGCTGGGTGTGCAGCAGCTGAAGGGATGCCCTCTCCCCTCTGTTTTCAGGGAGGAAAGAGAAAAGTAAGCCCAGCAAACATCCCAAAGGCCATGCCAAGCCCCAGTGATCACCATGCTGTACATCCCCACCTGCATCCCTCAGGTTCTGGGCTGGTGCTGCCTCCTGGCAGGCTTTGCCTCGCTCTCTGGAGCACTGAATGGGGGAGATTTATCCTCCCCTGGCAGGCTCAGCTCACAGGCACATCTGGCTCTCCACAAAGGTCACTCTGCTCTGGTGGCAGCAGCACTTCAGCCACATTTGGCATCAGGAAGCCAAGACCCACCAAAACTTGGCTTTGCAGTAATTTCCCCTCCTTCCCTAGTTTAAGGTTACTTAGAAAACAAATTCCACTGAAACATGGCTTGAGAGATTTCCTTTAAAATAAACTCAAGCCTCAGGGCCATTTCTCAACCAAAACTACACAAAGCTGAACTCCGTAGGAATGTGTGAGCTGATTTGATATTCCTCCATCTGCCTTTTCCAACCCACACCGTGCTCCAGCCTGGAGCCATGGGCTGGAGCTCTCAGGATGCTCCCCTGCCCTCAGCAGAGCTCAGAGCTGCTGCCCAGGAGCAGATTGCTCCCAGGCTCCATTTCTCCATGCATTTGGCAATACATGATGATCCCTTCCAGCTGCCATGGTGCTTTCTCCCAGCCCCAGGAAGGAGGGACTTTCACAGCTAATACAGTTTTATGGCTATTTAAGATTTGATTTAAGTTCCTGCTGTCACAGCAATTAAAAAAAGTAATTTGTCATGTTTCAAGGAAGGCTGACATGAAATGCAGACAAGTTTCCAGCCTCCCAAAAAACCCCAACCTAGACTAGAAATAAAGAGGTTTTTCCATAATTAGAGTGGAGGGCACTGGCACAGGTGAGCCAGAGGAGCTGTGGATGGGCTGTCCCTAGAAATGTCCAAGTTGGGCAGGGCTCAGAGCAGTGTGGTCTGGTGGAAGGTGTCCCTGCCCATGTCAGGGACAGAGAGATAAGCTGTGAGGTCCCTTTCAGCCCAGACTATTCTGTGATTCCATGAAGACCCTCTGTGGACAAGAACATAATCACAGACACAGCCAGAGCTGGGTGAACCCCCCACAGCTCTTGGATGGATGGATCCCATTGGCACCAACACTTTTTACCTCAAAACTCTGGGCTCCCCAAACCAGCAAATCCCATTATTTTTAAACCCAACATAAACTTGCATTTCCCTGAGGTAGGAAGTGCCTGCCCAGACCATGAGCACCTCTGCTGCAGGATGGGTGGGCCCACCATGGGTGCACCTGTGGCTGTGGCCTGTCACAGACATAGTTTCTGAAAAATACTTTTGCTAAATTTTTTCTCCTGAGAAGCTAAAGAAGCCTCAGAAACAAAATATAAAAAATAATTATCTGCTGCTGTGGAATGCAACAGGTGCATCTGTAATTAATCTCATGCTGTTGTTTTTAATTAATAACCAATCACAATCCAGCTGTCTCAAACTCTCCAGTCAGTCACAAGATTTTATCATTCCTTTTCCTTTCCAGCTTTCTAATGAAATCCTTTCTTCTATTCTCTTAGTGTAGTTTTAGTATATAATTTTCTTTTAATATAATATATATCATAAAATAATAAATCAACCTTCTGACACATAAAGTCAAGATTCTCATCTCTTCCCTTGTCCTAAAACCCCTGTGAACAAAACCACAGTGGCCCAACAATAGAGCACTTCTAGATAACAGGCAGCTGTGAGAAGCTTAAGGCTGGATGCTGGTTTTTAAATGTTATTTTTCTCAGGGTGTCAAGATTTAAAGACAATACTTGAATCTTCTCCAAACTTGTGATTAACTGCTGTGTCCTTCTGTGACCCTGGCTTGGAATAGATCAGGGGTTAACCACACATCCTCCAAAAAACATAAATATGATATATATTTTCAAAAAATAGAAAACATATACATTGATATTTTATATAAATATGAGATACAGAAGACAGCCCAGCACTGTAGAGAGTGAGACAGCAGAAAATCAAGCAGCACATCTGAACTGCAAACACAGGAGCCAGGCCACAGGAGATTGATGCATTTCCCCCTCTGTGACTCCCAGGGAGGCAGCACACGGGTGCCATGCTGATACACACACTGGAATGAGACAGAAGCATTCCTAGTGAGTCCTCTGGCATTTTTTCTGCTCACTGTTGAAAGAGAACTTCCCATGGGCACCACAGCAAACTTGAGATGTTCCTCTTGAAGCACAAGCCCCAACAAACATCCTCCTTTCCTCTCCTTCTGTGCAGAACATCACCAACCCCTCCTGCAGCACGATCTTCTGCCCCTGACCCATCCCAGCTGGCAAAAATGAGCACAGAAATTAGTGCAGGCACACAGGCTGACAGGGTTTGATCCTAATTAACTGTGGCTGGCACCACCCCTCTAATCACCCATCTCACCTGCCAGACCTGCAGCAGATTGAGAAAGGAGAAGCACAGGGAGAAGGAGGTGGAATTTCAAAATAACTCTTAGCAATGCTTGGTGTTTCTTTAGTTTCTCCAGAGCAGCTAAGGCAGGCTTGGCCTAGCAGACTCATTCTCTGCTGGGAAACAAAATCATGTATGAAAATGATTAAAATGACTTACAAGCAGAAAACCTTCTGTCAGAGCATCCTGCAGCACTGTACAAGACCCTCACACCAGGACACTGAGGGCAAACACAGCCCTGCTCCAGCTCTAGGGTGTCCATCTCTTTGGGCAGAAGGGCTCTGAGATGAGTACAGGGAGTCCTGGCTTGCTGCCTGCCCCTGGCCACAGGATATTTGTGACATAAGCCCAGAACCCAGCAGCAAAACTCGTCGTGTCCATGTGCGGCATGAAAATAAAGTTTTCTCCACATACTCCCCAAGCCCTACAAAACTGAATATTAGGGAAGAAAAGAAAAACCCAAACATATCAAACTGCTATTGATCTTCCAGCCAAGACTTGCATTGAAAGAACATTTTTTTTCTGTGTACTCCACTTATAAAAGAAGACAAGGATCAGAGACATCACAGCTCAGTTGTATCTCCTAGAGAGCAGCTAAATACCACATTAGACTTGGCAATGCCAGCCAGGAAAGGAAGAGAACCCACCCAAATTTCAGACCAGACTGTAAAATTAATTTGTTTTCCACAACTTGGGCAGTGGAGTCATCCCTGTCACCCTCCCAGCTAAGCACATGTCTGAGGGCTCTGTTTTCCTTTCTCACTGGATTTTAGTGGAGTATTTTGGACTTTGAGAAAGAAAAGTGCTGCACAGAAAGTTCCACGGAAGTAAGAGGGCTTTGAGTTCTAAAATATCTGTCTAGAGTGGAAAATTAGATTGGCAGCTGTTATGGTCCAATTTATAAAGTTCTTAGAAATGCCTCTGCCTGAATTAAGGTGCAAATGGGACCATATGCCAAAGTCAATAGTATGGATTTGATTTGATAGCAAGTGAGAGACAGAGAGAGAGTGGTGAAGAAAAAAAAAGGAAAGATGTGGGGGGACAGAAAGAGAGTAGCAGAGACAGAATAAGGAACATGTCACCCCTCCATGGATCCCACTGGGGTCCAGATGATCCTCCAGCTGGTTTTCCGGTGCTGAGGGTGCCCAGAGAGCACAGGATGCAAAGGGTTAATGTATATTCCCACCTCGGGCCAGGTGGGGATGCCCAGGTGCCTCTCCTGGCAGGGGATGCACTTTGACTCTGGGTCTGTGCCATCACTTTGCACCCTGTGAGTCCCGGGGTGCAGGGCCTCTGGGGAGCATTCTGGGGGCTCTTTGATGGGTTCTGACATTTTTTCTGTCAGAAAAAATGGCAGCTGCCCCCACAGGAATGCCCCCTGGATGTGGGGATAGCCCTCTGTGGGGCTGGGGGCTCCCAGCAGGGCTGCTCTGTGTAAGGGAGGATGGGAGCTCAGTGCCTCTGGTTCCACCCCACACCCAGAACCTCCTCCTCCCCTCGTTTTGGGGGGTCTGTGCAAACCTGGCCTCTGTGGGCTGCGCTCCCCCCAGCCCAAACCCAGCCAGGGATGGTTTCCTGCTGTGTCTGGCTTTCCTGTGGATGCATTCCTTGCCCCCAGCCTTGTCTGCCCCTCCCCAGAGCTGAGATGGTGGATCCAGAGCATGCCCTTTTTCTGATCCAGGCAGTTTAACCCACAGCCCAAGGCTCCAGGCAGGCATCTCCAAGGATGTGGTTTCTTTACACAGTTCTTGCTGTCATGGACAAAACTCCTTCACAGCAATGTTTAAGGCATGAACCATTTGAGTCTCTGACAGTAGCACCAGGTAAACTCCCACCACCATGGTGCTGTTCTGCGGGCTGTTATTTCAGTATTCCATAGGAAACTGCTCTTGCAGTTCTGAAACCATTCCCTGTGTCCTGTCACTCCAGGCTCTTGTCCAGAGTCCCTCTCCAGCTCTCTTCAAGCCCCTTTAGGCACTGGAGGGTGCTCTAAAGTCTCCCTGGAGCCTAATTTTCTCCTGAAACATTCCCATCTCTCCCAGCCTGTCTGAATAGCAGAGGTGCTCCAGCCCTCAGAGCTTCTTCATGGCCTCCTCTGGACCTGTTCCAACAGGTTTTCTTCCCTGTGCTGAGGACTCCTGGGCCAGATGCAGCATTCCAGGGGTGTAAAGGTGCCCTCCAGGGGTGTGCAGCACTTCAGGGGTGGGGTTCCTCAAGCAGAGGGTGGGCATCCCCTCCTTGACCTGCTGCCCACACTGCCCACCAAGGGTGAGAGTCACTGTCTGGGCTGTGAGCACGCTCTGTCAGCTTATGCCCAGCCTCTCATCTGCCAAGAACTTCCCAGGGCTGCTCTCTATCCCTTCTTTCCTCAGCTTGTGTTACAGCAGGGGTTGCCCCAGCCCAGACTCAAGGTTTTGCTCTTCACCTTGTTGAACCTCATGAGGTTCCCATGGGCCCATTCCTTGGATTAAATCCCTTTGAACCCTCTCCTGTTTGCTCTGTTTCAGGTGTGTGAGAAGCAGTCCAAATCCACCTCAGTTTGCAGGTTGAGTTTGCCTGATTTGACAGGGCTGTCCCACTCCCAGCAAGCATCAAGGGGCATTTGCTCCTCACTTTCTGTAGGAATAGGATGCAGCCAGTAATTCCTCAGTTTTAAACTGCTGTGCTCCAGCACTGATATATAAATATTTCTGGCTGTTTCCACTGCTGCAATTGCTGCCCAAGAGATTTCATTTCTCAGTTCAGCAAGCCCTACTGAAATGGCCACAGTGTGTCATTTGTCATCATTTATCTATTGCTTTGATCAGAAGTGAACAGGACAGCAAAGAAAGCGTGTTTCAACTGACTCTGGTTAATTTTGGATTAGAAATTATGAAAGTCTTGGAAATGCAAAGTGCTGAGCCCAAATTCTGGGACACTGGGGACCACAGGAGTCAATCCAAAGGTGAATTGTGACCCATTCATGAAGGGACTTCATCACTGTCTGTCACAGGTTGTGGGAGCTCTCCTTCATCCTGAGTCTTAGATCTCCACAGCGTTCTTCAGCATTAAAACAGCCTTGAAATTGATTTTAAGTGTTTGCTTGTGAACTAATACAAGTTGGAGAATTAGAGTGAGCAGAACCAAGCTCTCACATATAATACATGGCAAAGCAGTGGATTGGCTTCCAAGCTCTCATGCTGTGCACTGGCTCCATGAAATTATGTTTTGCATTTATATCCATTCCTTGATGAGCCACTTGCCTATTATAGGGCAATAAAACCCTAACCTAACTCCAGTCTTTAGCTGGTGCAAGCCCACACTGACTAGAGCTATTTTCCCCTCACAAGGATCTTTTTTATCTCTGCAGTAAAAGTGCTGAAGCTATTTCCAGTTCTTCCACAGAGATGTAAAATGGGAAGAGAGATGGGTTTTCTCACTTACCTTCATTAATATGGTAGCCCAGGTTTTCCACCAAATTCCAACAGAAGCAAATCTATTTTTAACCAAATCACTCCAGTCAAAGCCTTCAAGGCCTGCTATAAAAATGACTGAAGAGTATTTTCTCTGGTGTGCCTTGATGAAAGCCATTTTATATTCTTCTAGTGGCTCCATGCAGGTGACCAGCCAGCTCCTCAGATCCAGACATGTCCATGGAGGCTATCACAGCTGGCAGGAGGACAAAACCTAAGGAAATCTGGGATTTGAGCTGCACACCCACAGCTATTGTACATCCTAAAAGCCCAGACCAGCTCTGTCCTACACCTGTGAGCCCCTCTTGCTCCCTCAAGCCAGACAAGCTCTTGCAGGTCAGGAAATCCTGGAGTCACCAGGATCTCTGAGGCTCAGGACTGGTCACAATCCTCCTCTCTCCTCCTCCATCCCCTCTTGCTATTCATCAGAAGCCCAAAACCAAGAGAGGCAAGAGGAAATTCCTCCTTTTTTTGCTCCCTAAAGAGTCCAACCTTCAGCCCCCATTTTCCCATCTCCATGGCTTGAGATGTCACACAAGGGAGGACAAGGATTGTAGTTTGGATTGTCCCATTGTGATGGGGAAATGCTCTAAGGGGAGGAAAACTGGGCAGGGAAGGTGATGGGAACACCTCACTTCATGCTGTTGTACCAGCAGGGTGGGATCACAAAGGATAATCCTTGCTCCAGTGCTATCCAGTGCTCCTCAGGGATCTTTCCTGAGGGAACCCACCTGTGGGACATGCCATGGACTCTTTGGAAAGCATGCCTGAAGACAAAACAATTATTTCAGTGGTCTGAGGCATGAGGGCCTTGGTGCTGGGATGGGGAAGGCAGCTCTGCAGCACGGGGCTGGAGCAGGGTGAGGGTGCAGCTCAGGGTGCAGCATCCTGGTGTTGGTGCCCATGTGCAGGCCCAGGGCTCTCGGATGACCCCAAAATTTGTCAGAGTCTCTTTTCCCAGCCTGGCAGTCAAAGAAGGAGTCAGGATTCCTCTGTTCTGGTTCTCAAGGTTGTTTATTTTCTCTTATCTATAACATTCTTTCTCTGACCTGTTGAGATCTGTCCAGCAGGTTGGGTTGAGGCACAGTGCCTGCCCTTGGGGTGGTGTTATCTTTTTATACTAAACCTACATGTACACTATTTACAATAACTTTCCAATACCTATCACCTGTGTTAGACAGTGAGCTTCTACTCTAAACCAATCTAAAAATGCCAACATCACAGCAGAAGATGGAGGCCAAGAAGAAGAAGAAAGAAGGACAAGGCATGCCCAAATTCCTCCATTTGGGACCCTGAGCCCCCATTCTAAAAACCTCAAAATTCTACTTTTCACCCCGTGACAAACTATCATTCTATTTAAACTTTCGTGGCTTGCAGATCCTCATATAAGGTTGGTAATTTTTCCCATGGGTCAAAATCAAAGGCTCTGTGCAAAATCAAAGGCACAGGGGTCCTGGGCTCTGCGCCAAGGTCTCTGAGCCCCCTGGCAGGGGCTGGAGCCATCCAGGACAGCCAGAGGGATGTCCTGGGTTCTGACCCAGGGCCACGCATCTCCTCTCAGCCATACACCCATTAACCTCAGGAGATCTCCCAGATGTGCACCCCCAGCAAATTTCTTTCCTCCTGCCATGTCTGGGAATGCCAGCTCCTTTCCACACCCCCACGTGTGGCTGGCCAGTGGTGAGAAAAGCCCCAGATTAACCTGTCTGACAAAACAGGGTCTGTCACACTGCCTGGGAGGAGGAATAGATCCAAACCCAGCCCGGCTGCCTGGGTGGGAAGAAAGCAGTTATCACTGGAAACTCCATATACATTATTTATCAAATGAAGCCTCTGCAGCAGGACTGTGATTCATGTCTCTGCTCCAGCTTGCTCATCTTCTCTCTGTCTTTTCAATGGGATGTGATAGAAAATCTTTGCAGGCTTCTTGTGGTCACTGACCAAAGTTTGTTCCCACTCCTGAGGAGATGCTGCAGGTCCCCAAAGGGGCCTGGAACAAGCCTTGCCCAAGGAAAATCACCCTTCAGCCAGGTCCACCATGGCAGCTTTGTTCCAGCCTCAAATCTGTTCCACAAGTATCTGCTGCTGCTCTTGACATTCCAGGGAAATTACAATGGGAAGGCAAGTAGAAAATATCAATTATTGGAAGGTTCAAACAGCACAATCCCTGCTGCTGCCTGCCCAGTTGCATGTGCATGCAAATTGACTGTGACATGCTGTTTAGTTTGAGTAATACATTAAAAAGAAAGGAAAATCTGAATTTTTTCCAGTATGGGGCTTATAAAGCAGGTGAGGGGAAAGTCACAGCATACTCAACTGTGATCACATCAGCTCTGCTTCATCTCTGTGGTGTAAAATTACATGTGAAGGGGAAATTAATCAAAAATGCACCAGATGAGCGTTCCTTTTCCACCCCCCTGAATTTGGGTAAGGGTATAAACAATGTGGCAAACCGAAGAGCAAGTAAAAAACCTGTGCTTATTTGACTTCAGCAGGTGGGTCTGCTCTTACTGAAAGCAAACCGAGTTCCTGTGTGCTCCTGCTCAGAGTTCCCAGGGGAACATGCTGCAATGCACTAATTATGGTTTAAAAAACCAAGGAAGTAGTAAGGCTCTTCCTCTGCTGGTCCACAGCACTGCTCTCCATTTAAATGAGGTGTTTTTTTGTATGGGGTGACAGAGGCTAAGGTGCACCCAAGCTCTTCAAGGTGACTTTGTGCTTCATTGCACTCCCCTTAATCTTCATCAAGGCATATGCTCAGTCTGTGCTGGGGGTAATGGGTGGCAGCATTTTGGCAAAGAAGCATCCCAAGCCAGGTTTGCATCCTACTACAGCTCAGCCCTGAGGAGCTCTGGGGTGATTTGCAGACTCTAATGCAAGGTGACAGCCAAGCAGCAGCCAGATAAGCACAAGCACTCACTGCACCCAAGCAGAATGCTGGGAGCAAAGGGGGAAAAAAGCCCAAATGGCTGAGAGTGATCCAAATCCCCATGGCTGGTCATGGGATGGGAGCTCACAGCATAACTGAGGTGGGATGAATGAACCATGGTGTAGAAATCACATATCTTCTGAACAGAGAGACATGGTTCTCCCAGGAAAATCCTGGGAAGCTGTGAAGAAACTGTAGGAAACTTAGAGAAAAGAATTCAAACAATTATTATCTCTCTTTCTGTAATCATTATTTGTAGATATTGTTCTCTAAAGTGTGCTATTCATAGTCACCAATAGTACCAATAATATAAGATGTTTCTACTTTGAGAGCAATCAAGTGTCACCTTAGGAATCACATTATAAAAAGACCCAGCTACTTTCATCAAACCCTTTTGCCTTCTGATCCACCTGAACACTGGAGTCTTCTTTCCATCCCTGACTCAGCAGTGTCACCATGGAGGCTCTCATGCCTGGTTTTCTCCATGCAGGAGTGCCTTGGTTTGAACAGACAGGTGTTTGCTAAGAAAGGCAGCAGCCTAATATCCTTGAAACGGAAAATGTAAACCCCCTCCCTCTGAATTATTATAATTTTGGGATTAAAGGGCTCTCAGGCAAAGATATGGGAATAGGAATAACAGTTCTGTACTAGGAAAGTTAAAAATACAAATGGATAGTACAAACCAACACTGCCAGAGTCAGACCGTGCCCTGTCCCCTGTGTGTCAGGGGGTGGCACAGCCCCATCCCATGGGGGCTCAGCCCTCCTGCAGTGCCAGCTGTGGCTCTGCTGGAGCAGGGATCCTGCACAAGGGGGGAGTTTTCCTCTGCAGCTCCAGGGCTGCTGGAGATGGGCCTGGGCTCCCTCTGGCAATGCAGGGCAGCAGAAGCTGCTCCTCTGACAATGCACTGGGCAAAGGCTGCTGGGCTGTCCCAAAGCTCAGATTGGATCCAGGTAGGAATGCTTGGCTCCTCCCCTGGGCGGAGCATCTCCCCATGGGATGATGGAATTGGATCAGCCATGCAGGGACACCCACTGGCCATGGACAGAAGATAATTAATAATTAATGGCCCATCAACAGAAGATAATTAATAATTAATGGCCCATGAACAGAAGAGATCTCCTGGAGGGAGGATTGGCTGTGGAAGAGATAAAGAAAACTGCCCAATGAACAGAGGAGAACTGCCCCACCTCTGACAGATGGGGATAGAACACACACCCCCAGCCACATCTTCCCACCTAAGACAAGGAGGATGAGTGGACACTTCACTGACAGGTCCTGCCTTATCCTGACATCTGCAAGTCTCTGCCTGTGCATCAACATGTAGACAGACAGACAGAGGGATGACACTGAGTGGGGAATGGGAAGTGGTGACAAAGTCATGGCTGTTGGAGAGGGAGAAGAAGGGAGGTTTGTCTCTCCTGGGCAGCAGCACCTTTGCAGAACTGTGTCAGTGGAGTCCACACCACGCAGGTCCTACATCACCCTCCAAAATTAATTACCAGTGCCTCTGCTAAAGATAAAACTGAAATAATATTTATTTTTGTGCTTACATTCTTGTTGCCATGTAATTAAGTGCTACCATGTAATTAAAGAGGATTTAGAGGGTATTTATGCCCTGTGATGCTCCATAATTGCAGCTAATTTCTCATTTACAGCTTCTCAGCATCTCCAGTGGAACTCCAGGAGCTGCTGGGGCAGGGACAATGGCCACCACAGGGCTTGGGAACACAGTGCAGAGCTTTAGCACTGAAGGCTAGCATCTTGAAAGGTCTGTCTCCATCCCAAAATCATTCTTCAGAAAGTTAAACTCTCCCCAGGTTCAGGGCAGGAGCAATGACCCAGAAGCCCCTCTATGTGCAAATGGAGGTGCTGGTGAGAACAGCAGCAGGAGCTATCCCAACCTCTGTCCCCAGCCCTCCCTGGTGAAACTCCTTAAACTCCCAGAGACACCATGTAAGGATGAAATGAACCTTTCTGCAACATGCAGGCTTGCTGAGGGAGATTCATTCCACAGCTCCCTGTGAATAAATGCATGGTGTGAAGTGCAGGATGTGAGGAGTTTGCCCAGGCAGGAATCCCAAAGGACAGGGCTGTCCTGGCAGCAGGGCAGCTGAGGCCATCCCCAGCAGACATCAAATCCTAGTGCTCAAAGGGCCAGGCTACCAAACACTCACTGTCACATCTCAAAGCACATGCCCAGCCTCACAAGTTGGTGTGGAAGTGTAAGAGCCTGAATGAGGGATGTGGGACTCCAGGGGCTCTCCAAAATGCAGTTTATTCCATCCAAGAGGTTACAGCAGTCCAGGGTGGTGGATGACAGAGCTGTGCCCACAGCTGTCAGCTCCAGCTGCAGGCAGGCCTGGAGACCCTTTGGGTTTGGTCACAATGCATTATAGACTTTTCTTTGCTGAGCATCTTAATACAGTAGAACCAATCTATACCTTAACTTGTATCTATAGCCTATCATAACTACTGTACTTACCATATTCATGTTACTGTTCTCCAATCACTAACAGTCAGTACATTACAGTTTGAGCTAGAAGTTGTTTTTCAGTTTTCTTGCAGTGGAAAATTCTGAGACCTTTTTTCCACTTGCCACATTGGCAGGCTTGTTTGCCTGTGGTCTCTTTCTGCTTAGTAAAAACATCTTCTTGTTTGAGGTGGGTTTATCCTTTGCTCTAAGCCATAAAAACCCCTTCTAACTAACACACCCTTTGCCTCCTTGGTTATCCAGTCAGACTGGCTCAGCAATTCTTTTCTTCTATATCAAAACTTGCTTCCATGTCTATTCCTTCTTCAGGTTCTACATTCAAAAATCTTTCTGCTAAGCATGCATATCTGTGAGAGTTTCTAGTCAAACTTTCATCCCTCCCAACATGGAAGATCTCAGTGTTAGCAGGCAGCAACTCCCATTAGGAGCTGGGATTTCAGGCACCACTGGACCAGGCTGGTGCACCTGGACCCAGAGGGGAATGGGTCACCTTCCTGCAGGACACTGGGCACTGTGGGTGCTTCTGGGTCTTCATATTTGTGTTGGAGAAGAGAGGGAAGCCTTTACCCATGAGCCATCCGGTGCCACACCATTGTTCCCAGCCTGTGCTGCATCCCAGCATTGCCCACAGGGCACTGGGGCTGGTGAAGAGGGAAGCAGTGGCCAGACCAAGCTCACTGCTAACAGCTCTCACTGTGAAATTGGGCACACACCTTGGTCTTCAGTATAAAATTAGGCAAGCCAGTCACAGAAGCCAATTTTGCACTGAGCAAGAATTCCTTTGTGGCGTGTGTTTAAACACACGCTGATAACGTACCTGTAAATATAAATATATACACACACATATATATATAAATGAAGACAGCACCAAAATTTGCTCTTTAAAATGCTAGGATAGGCTCAGATTAAAGCTGGCACCCTCACTAAAATAAAAGTTAACCTGGTGATTGACAGACTTCACAGGAGGCAACTGTTGAGGTGATGTGAAGCCAGTCGTGCTGGATGCAGACTGATTGTGAAAATAAAAGGAGATTCCCCCCAAAACCTCTGCACTAAGCTGGTGTTTGCTTTCCTGTGGGAGTTTATAGAGGCTATTGATATATTCCATGGCAATTCAATAAAAGAATATGTAATGAAAGCAATACATAACGTAGGTGGCAATGACAGAGGTGTGTGTGAATTTTTAAACTGGCAGAATTTGCAGTCAGTTGGGAGATTCATACATCTATTCATCTGCATATAGTTAGGGAAAACTGATAAAAGTATCAAAGTATTTCATCCTTAAACATGTCACTGGTCAGCAGGGTGAAAATAATTTCTCCTCTGAGGCTGATGGTGACAGCATGGGATGGAAATGAAAACACTCAGTTGTGGTTTTCTGGCGTGGTGCAGGTTTCCTTGTTGGTCCTCAGCTTCAGCCCCATAAATCCACAGGATCTGGCAATCAAGAAACCACTGTTACAGTGGATGGTTTGCTTCTCTAAGCTTTCCACTTCCTTTAATTTCCCCAAAATCCTACAACAGGCTGTGTTTAGAGGAGTGATAAGGGTTGCAGTTAAGCAGAGGGTGCAGGAGTTGGTAAGGGAGAAGGCTTCATTTACTTACACACTGCAAGGACCTTCACTCTCCCCCTGGAATTAACACAATGAAAACCTTTTTAAACAGACAAATTACCCAGCAGTAGATCAGTCCTAACTGGGCACCAGGGCTGCTTCCCCTCACAAGGCTGCAGCAGGGAATTGGCCTGCAGGACATGCTGCACCTCTACACCCGCTCAGGAGGATCCTACTGCTGCAGACCAGTCTAATGACACAAATTTGCAGCAGTTTCAGCTGCTGAGGAGAATTATTTCCACTATTTCTCCATTAGCAGCTGCTGCAATAAAGCAATTCTTCTTTCCAGTGGGAAGTGCAAGTTCTTTCCAGTGGGACAGGAAAATCACAAGAGTTTCTTGCTGAATCACAAAGCAAAGCAAAAGTAAGGCACAGACCACAGGGTCTGAGAATCCTAGAATTGTTTGGGTTGGGAAAAGACCTCTAAGATCAGGGTTCAACTATTTATTTGGTACTGACAAGCCCACCACTAACCTGTATATATGGCAGCTGGAGATACCACTATGTTTCCAAGTGCCATATATACAAGATTTTTAAAATCCCTCCAAGGATGGTGATTGACCCCTTCCCTGGGTGCCAGTGCCTTGCCATGTACACACCCTCACCTGTTGCTTTAGGATACAAAATAAAATGACATGGACACTGGCCTCTCCAACATAAAAAAGAGGGAAAGTTTAATTCTGACTCCCAGCATTTATAGATTTCCAAAAGTGACAGTGGATTGGAGGGTGACAGTGCCACCTCACCAAGGACACTGGACAAACCAACATTCTATAAAATTTCTCCTCCTCCATAAAATAATGTAGAACAATAAGTTATTTACATAAAGTGTGTCAGAAAGTTCATTACAAGAATGTAAACATCAGAAGGTTTAGAAGAACTTAAAAAAACAGGGTGACCCTCACCTGCCATGGCTGAAGGACATGGCACCCAGGAGGGATTTCAGTGTCAAGGCAATAATGATGCTGGTGGATGGGAATGATGAGTTGCCCTAAACCAGAGTCCTTCAGCCTCACTTTAGAGATCCCAAGAAACTCCAGAGCTGGGATTCTGAGCTTGCAATGCAACCCACACCAGTTTTCCAGCTGTGTGATCACCTTGGAATGACAAGTCTAAGGCTGGGAAGCCAACCAGGGACACCGTGGAGCTGAATTTCCTTCCCAGTGAACCCCAGAGGAAAGCTGCATGGGCTGCATCCTGCCAGAGCAT
This sequence comes from Molothrus aeneus, assembly GCF_037042795.1. Taxonomy (NCBI): domain Eukaryota; kingdom Metazoa; phylum Chordata; class Aves; order Passeriformes; family Icteridae; genus Molothrus; species Molothrus aeneus. The sequence goes on along the minus strand of NC_089654.1, from coordinate 26,671,367 downwards.
GGAGCAGGCACCATGTGCACCAAGCACTTGGTTTTGGCAGCCCTGAAAACCATCCATCAGCAGTTTTGGCTTATGGAAAGCCTGCAGGACACTTTTCAACACAAAAGCCTGTGGTGGTGTTTGAGAGTCCCCAGGATGAGGGAAGAGATGAGAATCTTGACTCCATGTTTCAGAAGGCTGATTTATTATTTTTTGATATATATTATATTAAAAGAAAATGATATATTAAAACTGTGCTAAAGAAAGAGAAAGCAGACATCAGAAGGCTAAACAAGAATGATAATAAAAAACCTGTGACTGACTCAGACAGCCTGACACAGCTGATGGTGATTGGCCACTAATTAAAAACAATCCACATAAGACCAACCAAAGATGCACCTGTTGGTGAGCAACCTCCAAACCACATTCCACTGCCATCAGATAGTTATTGTTTACATTTCTTTGCTGAAGCTTCTCAAGAGAAATATCCTATCAAAAGGATTTTCATAAAATATGTCAGTGACAAAAAATCCCAATAATACACTCAGAGGATTCCCACCTCACCATGCCCTGGGGTCTCTCCCACCATTAACAGCAGTGGGAGCAAATCCATCACAGAGCTCTGGCTCCTGCCAGCTGTGCTCCAGCAGGGAACACACCACAGCTCTGATCACACAGTTCAGGGACTGCTGGCTGTCAGCAAATACCTGCTTGCCTCTGCCATGCCAAGGAAGCAGGCAGCAAACTCTGTTTCTTGATGGTTTGTTGGTCAGCATTGAGGATGAGCACGGGCCTGAACTGTAAATAGATCTGATTTTCCAGTTGGGCATCTGCACCAGACAGCAGGGCTTGGGTTTACCTGGTGTTCAGAAAAAGGGAATGCAATAAATGTACATAAATATATATACAGACATATCCCTCTCTATATGCTCTGGGTGGATTAAAAGGTTTCTCACTCAAAAAAAAAAAAACATTTGCTTCATTTTCACATCTTTAGTGCCTTAGAAAAATATTTGTTTCTTCAGCCATATATTGTGTGTTAAAATGTTTTTTTTCTCAAGCAGCTTCCCAGGCAACATTTGACTTTTTTTTTCTTTTAACCAAAGCAATTCACCAAAACTGCCACGGAACTAGAAATATTGTTGGACAACCCAAATGTTAAACTGTCCCCACAAAATGCCACAGATAAAACTGCTGGCATCATACTCATTGTGCGGATCTGATGTCTCTGCAGCCATCCTGCAAGAGCCCAGTTTGCATTTGCTACATTCACATTGCTAAGTTATAAAAAAAGGGCTGCAGATGCTGCATTTTGGGGGGATGCTGTTTCCCCACCCCCCCAATGACTTTCCCCACCATTAATGACTTTCTCAGCACAGCTGCTCCAAGCATCCCCACACACAGGTTTCCTTCTGCATTCATCCTCATAAAGCTGCTCACAGAGATACAGCCCATCAGCAAAATGTAAAAATAACTGAAAAGATATAATTAGGGTGGATGTGCTGTGGATTTAATGGGGTTTTTATGTTTCTTCCTTTGCTGGCCCATAAGGCACAAATCCTGGATGGAGAGAAGCTGATGGGGAGGGAAAGAGAGAGCTTTGCTGTGGTACATGTTTGGCAAAACCCTCAAATATTTTTCTCAGTTTTCTATTGCCTGTATTTTTTATTGAGCACCACAGAGAAATTGCAGCAGATTGATTCTTTCACAGCTCCCCAAAGTTGAAATGCTTTGGAGCCAAAAGCTCAATGCCTGCCAAACTTCATAATTAACTGTAATAACTCTTTAATTTGAACTTTAATTCAAACACCCATATTTTAGGGGGACTGGAGGGAAGAAAAAAAAAAAGGCAAAACAAACCAAAGGTAACCAGTTCTGGTAAAATATAGAAGCAGCCCCAAGCTTGTGCTGTGCCAGAGGCACCTGGAGATCAGCTGTCCCATCCTGGTCACACAGAGGCCACTCTGGGATGGAGAGGCATTGTCCCAGTCCAGCAGAAAGTGAAGGAGAAGGGCATTGACAGCAGACACCAGCAAAATGACAGGCCCAAAGCTGCCTTCACTGCCCTGGGTGGGAGCTTTTCCAAGGCCACCTCTAGGGATGAAGGGATCAAAGCCATCCAGAAGGCCACCAGCTGCAGCTGGGAGCTTTAGCTGAACTTAGGGACAACAAAGCCAGCATTAAAAAAAAAAGACTAAAAGCAACCTAGGTGAATTTGCTCTGGTGCAACCAATTTTACACATTAAATTACACAGAAATTGGCTTCTTTTCCTTGTGAAGGAGGGATGAAAAACATCCAGTCCTGGCTCTGTTCCCCACATCAATGGCTTTGAATGGTTCTGTCACAGCAGTGTGAGCTGGACTGGGAAGCATCAGGAGCACAGGAAAATGAGGAACCCAAAGGAGGAATATCCATGCAGCTTCTCTTCCCAAGTAGACACAGCTGAAGCTGTCAGACTGCTCCTGCAGCCCCAGAGCCCTCCCAGCCCACCCTGGCCGAGCTCACTGTCATGGGTCCTTTAGGGAAAAGCAAACTGTTGACACCAGGAGCAGGAGGCAGAGCGGGACCAGAGACGGAATGGAGATGACAGAGCTCAGGAATGCATTCACAAACTTGGCAGGGCTTCAGAACTGCCAGCCCAAGCCTCTGGGAAGAAGCTGAGGATTAATAGAGATCTCTGGCCTGCTCTGGGTTGGAGGACTCCAAGGAGCATCCACCTGCCCTGTGGATTCAGCCTGGTTTGAGCTGGGGCCAGCCCGAACCATGGTGACTTTTCACCATTTCACAACTAAGAGCCCAACCAGTGATATTACAAGAAATCCCCTTAGCATCATTCTGCAGGGATGCCAGCACTCCCACAGCATCATGCCCTGCCCAAGGGGCAGGAGGGAATGCCATGACATGCCACTCAGAAGGGAGAGCTGGGCAGCTGTAATGAATGTACTGATAAAGAGATTCAGATCAATAAGGCTGGCAGGTCCTAGCAGCAGATGAATGGGCTCAGTCTGTGGGTTACAGAGTGGTTAAGTGCCCAACCACCCTGCTCACTGTCATTAGTGCTCTGTGTGTCTGCTTGCCCTCCTTTACCCACCATCCATCTCCCACTCCCTCACTCCTGCACCCACACAGAACCCCTCTCCCCCATCCAGCTGTGCTCACAAACAGGCTCTGAGGTCTCTCTTGAGGCAAGCTGGATGCACAGAGGGGGAGAGGAAGGATTTCATTTCCCCGTGCCTAAGCTGCTCCTGTAATCCTGCAAGGAGTTTTCCTTTGCAGCACTGGCCTGGCTCAGAGCAGCTGGCCCATGGCCACAATTACTTCCACTCTGAGCACACACAAAAAGCCAAGTGAGAGGCCAAGGAGGGGGTGCTGAGATTTGAGCACCAACGAGTCAATCAGAGGCAGTCAGTGTTCATTAGTCCCTGTCCCTTCCCCTGTCATGCCTGCCCCATTGTGCAGGGACAAGGAGTCTCCCTGTGGGTCAGCCAAGGCCACCCAGGAGCCCAGAAAGCAGAGAAGGACTTGAGGGACTCAGGGTCTGAGAATGCAGCCCCAAATTGCAACTTACAGAGCCTGTCTTCTGTGAGCATGGTCAGAGCCATCCCATTGCAGAGTTATTTCCATTTTTCTTGCTTTTCTTAAAACCAGGAGAAAAAAAAGAGAGTTCCAGGTGTTGTTGGAGAGAAACCAGCAAATATATATTTTCACTCAGCAGGAGGGTAATGGGGGAAGCAGGGATACTCCCCAGGGAGCTGGAGAGGAGCTCCAGAGCAGCATTAGAAGCAAGAGGTAGCAATTGCTCAAGGTTGCAGCATTGGTAGAGGGTGGCAAAGTAAGGTGTGGTAAGTAACCCAGAGATGAGTATTTGGTGCTTTGATAGCACCAGATTGATTGTTTCCTAAATAAAAAAAAAAGAAAAACAACAACAAGAAGAATCTGTCTTCATCACTGCTCAAGGGCTATGACAAGGTGCTCCCACCAGCCACGGGTTCCATTGAGGGTTGATTTAGGCTCCAGCAACATCACACAATTTCAGAAAGCTTCAACCCATACAGAGTAACACCACACCACTTCAGAGGGCTGCAAGCATCTGCTCCTCTTGTTCTTTAGCCCAGCCTTTTATCCCCTCCTGTTGATGCCCTGCACCTGTGTGCCCTCTATTCCCTTTGGTGGTTACTCAGTGCCCCTGGGCACTCCATGGCTCATTGCTGTCAGTGCTGCTGACCTGCTGCTCACAGCTGTAACCCACTCCCAATTACACCAAACTGTGTCCCTACACACCAAAGCCAGCAGGACTGCATGTGGGTGAAACTGGCCCCACATGTGTCTAGATAAGTGCCAAGAAGGTTTTGTTTCTCCGTGCTGAGCACACTTTCGAGGCTAACACCAACCATGCTCTTTTGCTTCTGTGTTCCCAGGTCCTCCCTACTCTTGGCTGACCAAGACTAGCTTGGAAGGCTCTTCCCTCTCCCAGGAAAATGGGGACTGATGGTGAAAACCCGATCCTGAGGAGTGTGGTCATCAGCTTCAACTTGCTTCTGCTGGGCGCTGTCCTCAAGCCGTTTGAGTGCCGCCTGGAGGTGACGACAGAGCCGGCTGAGAGGACAGCGGTGGATGAGGCAGCTGGCCTCACCAACTGCAGCCCACCCACCAAAGAGCAGCCCATGGTCTTCCACCACATCTACAACATCAACATCCCCCTGGACAGCTGCTGCTCTTCCATGTTCAAGTCTTCGGGCGAGGAGGTGAGTTCAGAAGACGACCGGCTGGCAGAGTACACGGAGCAGACCTCCGACAGCGAGAGCCAGGTCACCTTCACCCACAGGATAAACATGCCCAAGCAGGCCTGCAAGTGCTCCACCTCCCTCCCATCCCTGCAGGAGCTGCTGAGCAGGATTGAGATGCTGGAGAGGGAGGTCTCCATCCTCCGGGACCAATGCACCTCCAATTGCTGCCAAGAAAATGCAGCCACAGGTAGTAACGCCATCCTGTTAGCTCTTGCTGGGGGCTGAGGGCTTGAGTGAGAGGCAGGAGAAATAATGCAAAACCTGATGGTGCCATTCAGAGTGTGACAGAGGAAAACCAGTGTTTACCCACGATGGGGCTGTGGATTTAGTGAAAAAACTTAGCTGAAGTCCTCTAAGGCAGGAAAAGCCCTGGGAGGGCTTTGGTCACTTGAGTGCCCATGCCACACTCGCTGTGAAAACTCCATAAAGGAGAGAGAACCCCCTTTGGGGGTGAAATTACAGCTGGTTAGGGGTGAGCAGGGGGATCTCCCAACTCTGCAGTCCTCCCAGCACTCTTAGATATCTGCCACTGCTTGTGGGACAGGAGGCAGAGATGTAGCTGCTGCTCTCCTGGGCTGAAGGCAGCCCCATGGGAGCTGGCAATAAGCCCATTCATTCTCTGCAGGCAGAGTGAACACATCTGAAAAGCTGAGTTAAAAAAAAAAAAGGATTAAAAAATACATTAAAGAAGCAAATTAAAAAAAAAAGGCACAATACCATCAACATGATACTCCATCTGAATAAAAATAAGTGCTTTTGTGGGGACTTCCAAGAGGTCCCACAAGGGTTACTCCATTAAAGGCAGCCCCTCGTTCCACCTCAGCTGTCCCCCAGGGTCAGAAAAGCAGCACGCAGCTGAAATGACATAGGTCAGGAAGGTTTGGGCTGGCAGCTGCATTTCCATGGCCCAGGAGCCAGCATACTGATAGTTCTCCTTGTTTGGAGGAAGAGGGGCTGTCCCAAAGGGCATCCATCCCAAATGCAGCCCAGCCCTGCTCGTGGCTTCAGCACACCAGGGCTCCTTGCAGGGAAGAAAACACTAAGCAAGGAGAAGCACACAGAGCATCTTTCCAGGGGAAAACTGCTTTTCACACCAAGAACAGAAACAGAAAGGAAGAGAAATTAAAACCATCCCTTTTACCCCCAAGATATTCACTGCATTTTTTTTTTTTATTTTAAAGTTTTGCAGCTATTAGTGTGATTTTTCCAGTGGAAGGACACATTTTTCTGTGTGTAGGACACACTAAAATGAAATGGGTGCAATCAATCCTCAGGTCAAGAGTTCCACCAACGGTGTGCTGGTCAGGGAGGGAGAAACAAGGATGGACACACAGCAGGGTGGCTTGGGCTGGCATCTATCATGTGGCCAGTGGAAATCAATGTGTTCCCAGCCATGGCTTCAGCCCACATCCCTCCCAGTGCCACATCCATCAGCTGCATTAATAACTAAGGCAAAACAGGAAACACCAGTCTGTGCAAAGTGAGGGTTAAAATCACGCAGGAAATGCAATGGGGAAACCTGTTTTAAAGGAATTAATTTGAAACTCTGATGGGCCTATTTGGGTTACTTGCAACATGCATAGACAGTCCCATTAAATATTCATTGCTTGGTGGAGTCCCCACTCCCATCACAGATGTGCCGAGCTAAAACTGGAATAATTTCATTTATTTTTACCAGAGTTGCTTTCAATTCACTGCACTGCAAAGGAATCAGGATCCCTACCCCACCACCCAAGGCAATTTTCCCTGAGGAAAGCCTCTTTTCTCCAGCACACTTACAAGCATCCTCTCTCATCTTTTGATAACCCAGCGAGAGGCTGAGATCTGAAGAGATCCTGACTGGCATTCCCAACATTTGCAGTTTGGGTGGGAATTGTCCTGCAAAGTAACCCAAATGTGTCTGTCTGGCACAGCATGTAACTGTGCATCTGCTACATCCCCCACTGGAAAAGCTGCTCAGAAAGGTCAGCTAGGATGGAAAATTTAGCTGGGGACAGAGTCCTGGGGCTTGGGGGTCTTTGGGGTGCAAAGGTTTGGAAGAAGCACAGAAAGGGTTTCTGTCCTTCCTTGGTGGAAAAGCAGTAAAAATGAGGAAAAGCAGTAAAAATCAGCAAGGAAAAGTTTGCCTGCCTGGGATAAACCCTTTGATGGAGCAATGGTTCTGCTTCAGGGCAAAACAGGGGAGCATTAGCAGTGTCAGTGGCTGCTGCCTTCATCCCCATCATCCCTCCTCACCCCAGAGCATCCTGTGCAAGGCTGCCAGGTAAAGAGGGGGCATTAGAGGTGCTGGCCTTGTGCTGTCCCTGCTTTTCCACAACCTCAGTGTGCCCGAAGCCAGCAGTTCTGTCCCAGTCAGGTTTGCCAGGATAGGGATGAGGATGCTTGATGCCTTTGGGTACATACCTATTTTGTAGAGGAGAGAGAAAGCAGCTGGGGATCTCTCAGCTATAAAAAGGAGATGTGGGTAGATGTGAGACCAGAGGAGTCATGGCTGGTGCAGAGGGTTTCTCCAGGGAAGGTTTTTTCTCAGTAAGAAGTCTAGGGAAGTGCCTGTTGAGTGCTGAGCTGGAGAGAAACCAAAGGGAGCACCTGCACCACCACAAGGTTATGGGGGCACTGCTCCCTAGGGAAAGATCCACCCAAACCCCACCAATTCTTCCCCCTTCAGCCCCAAAGCCACCAGTTTACCAGAGAGAGAACTATCCCTCCCTTGCCCCACACCTTCTCCAGCCCTTCCGAGGGCTGACCCGAGACCAACCCCGACCTTTTCCCACCTCCCACTCGCCGGGTTCTGACCCTCGCTCCCGCATCCTTGCAGGGCAGCTGGATTACATCCCTCAGTGCAGCGGCCACGGGAATTTCAGCCTGGAGTCGTGCAGCTGCGTGTGCACGGAGGGCTGGGCGGGCAGCAACTGCTCGGAGCCGCTGTGCCCCGGGGGCTGCTCCAGCCGCGGCGTGTGCCTGGAGGGACAGTGCATCTGCGACAGCGACTACGGGGGCGAGGACTGCTCCCAGCCGCGCTGCCCCGCCGGCTGCGGCTCCCGCGGGCTCTGCGTGGACGGCGAGTGCGTGTGCGAGGAGGGATTCACCGGGGACGACTGCTCGGAGCTGCGCTGCCCCCGCGACTGCTCGGGCCGCGGCCGCTGCGTGAACGGCACCTGCGAGTGCCAGGAGGGCTTCGGCGGCCCGGACTGCGGCCGGCAGCGCTGCCCCGCCGGCTGCGGCGGCCGCGGGCTCTGCCGCGACGGGCTCTGCGTCTGCGAGAGGGGCTACGGCGGGCACGACTGCTCCGCAGGTAGAGCAGGGCGGGCGGGGGCTTGAGGCAGGGCTAAGCGGTGCATAAGCAAGGGTTTCCAGGTGCCCAGAGTCCCCTAGGAGCGCCGTGAAGCTGGGAGGAATCCTTACCTGGCTGAGAGCATCGCTTAGGAGTGGTACACTGAGGTCCCACAGTGTGGCTACCTCCCTGTTATCCCTGTCCCCAAAGACACCATGGGAGGTGAGCAAAAAGCTGGTGAGGTTCATCCTATTGCCAGCCGGGGGCTATGTACAAATATATACAAATCACAAACAGTATGAGACTGCTAGGAACATTCCTTGAGCTGGTTTATTTTCCAGCATCAGCTCCATACCCAGCAGAGAGCATCACTTAGGATTGATAAACTGAGGTCCCACAGTGTGGCTACCTGCCTGTTATCCCTGTCCCCAAAGACACCATGGACAAAAGTGTGGGAGGTGAGCAAAAAGCTGGTGAGGTTCATCCTATTGCCGGCCGGGGGCTATGTACAAATATATACAAATCACAAACAGTATGAGACTGCTAGGAACGTGCCTTGAGCTGGTTTATTTTCCAGCATCAGCTCCATACCCGCAGAGAGCATCACTTAGGATTGATAAACTGAGGTCCCACAGTGTGGCTACCTGCCTGTTATCCCTGTCCCCAAAGACACCATGGGAGGTGAGCAAAAAGCTGGTGAGGTTCATCCCAGCCAGCCAGGGGCTATGTACAAATCACAAATGGGATGAGACTGCTAGGAATGTGCCTTGAGCTGGTTTATGTTCCAGCATCAGCTCCATGGCTGCAGAGAGCATCACTTAGGACACACTGCACCCCCTTCGTTATCCCTGTTCCCAAAGACACCCCAAAGACAAAAGTCTGGGAGGTGAGCAAAAAGCTCGTGAGGTTCATCCTATTGCCAGCCAGGGCTATGTACAAATCACAAACTGCTAGGAATGTTCCTTGAGCTGGTTTATTTTCCAGCATCAACTCCATACCCACAGAGAGCATCACTTAGGACACACTGAGTCCCCCCTCCCCATTATCCCTGTCCCCAAAGACACCTTAGACAAAAGTTTGGGAGGTGAGCAAAAAGCTAGGGAGGTGAACAAAAAGCTAGTGAGGTTCATCCCAGCCAGCTGGGACTATGTACAAATCATGAATGGGATGAGACTGCTAGGGACGTGCCTTGAGCTGGTTTATTTTCCAGCATCAGCTGATTTATTTTCTAGCATCCAGTCTGGGAGGTGAGCAAAAAGCTGGTGAGGTTCATCCCAGCCAGCTGGGGCTATGTACAAATCACAAACAGGATGAGACTGCTAGGAATGTCCCTTGAGCTGTTTGTTTTCCAGCATCAGTCTCATTACATAGTTATGACAATGAGAAGATGCCATCAGCTCACATCCCAGGCAGCAGACACAGAACTTAATGTTACAACTCACTTTAAAAGTTTTTTGACCAATCACACAAAGCAAAAGCACATTGACAGTGGTTACATCCAGCCACTATAAGCACAACACACCTTTGGTTAAAACAATGCTTGCTTATTTATAATATAATACCTGCTTGTAAGCCTTAAAACACAATGCACAAAACTCCATCATTAAGCTTAGAAATTCCTAATATCTTACTAAATATACTTTTCTACATCTTAAAAAATTACTCTAAACAAATGTTAGCACACAAACCACTGTTCTATTGATCCTAACTTTTCTACTTCTTACCTAATTTTTCAACTAACCAATTTTATAGCTACTACTTAACTCTAATCACAATTCTACTGTCTGTAAAACCTATCTTTTACAATTTTCCCAAAACTCTCTAATTTTATAAATCCCCACACATCCCAGCATGGGGGCTAAACAGTGCAACAGGTTCTCCTGAGCCTTTACCTTGTTATAGCTGTCCAGACAACCACAGGTATCACATAACCCCCAGCCTGTGCCCGTGGCCCACCAGCAGACCTACACAGCCTCCCACAGGAGTGGAAGAATAAGCCAGGCACACACTGACACTCTCCATACCTCTGTCCTTCCCACCAGTGTCTCCCCCTGAGAACCTGCGGGTGACGGGGATCGGCGACAGCTCCATCGAGCTGGCCTGGGACAGCCCCGGGGCAGCCACTGAGTACGTGGTGTCCTACCAGCCTGCCGTGCCAGGGGGCACCCAGCTCCAGCAGAGGGTGCCTGGGGACTGGAGCAGCATCACCATCACGGATCTGGAGCCAGGTGTTGCCTACAATGTCAGCATCTATGCAGTCATCAGTGATGCCTTCAGCACCCCCGTTACCTCCAGGGTGATGACCAGTAAGTATCCTACTGCACTTGTTGCTTGCTGCCCGGGTGTCCTGAGGAGATGCTCAAGCTGGCTCACTTTTTACAAAAAAGCCATCTAGCAGCAGAAAGTTGAGCCTTCAAAAAGAAGGAAAAAAAAAAATTGTATCACTATAGGGATATAGGAAAGGAAGAAATGTGTCCATCCTCTTCAGAAAGACAGTTTGGATGAAAATCTGGATGTCTAACAAAAACAGAAAAAGCTTCCAGAGTTTGATTGAAGCCCCCAGAATGTGGCCCAAAGCATAAAATTTTTTTCCTCAGAGAAAATACTACAATATAACACAGAAGTCTCAGGTTCTCCTCTCCCTCCTGGACAGATGATTCCTTGTGATGCCTCCCCATGATGGTGCAGCAAGAGGGGATGCTGCTGTGCATCAGGAGAAGCACAGTCCTGGCCAGGACCATGATGCACAGAGGAAAACAGGAGTATCAAGCTGTAATGCCAACCTCCAAAGGGGTTTCTTGGAGATAAGGATACAGAGGGCAGGGAAAAACAGAAACTATCCAGACCCATCATTCACTCTGTTCACATGATAGTGCAGTGGGATGCTTCAGTGTCCATAGGTACAGGCATTTCCCTCTTTTCCCTCCAACCCATGTGGAGCAGGGAAAGAGGAATTTTGCTAAGAGATACCAAAAGTTTCCCTGTTTTTGTTGCCCAGATAACAAAATACCCACGGGGAGCAGGGTGGGCACAGCATGTGCACACCCACCCCACTCTGCTCACCACCCCCTGCTCCCTTGCAGACCTCGCCACACCACAGGGGCTGAAGTTCAAGACCATCACAGAGACAACAGCAGAGGTGCAGTGGGAGCCCTTCTCCTTCCCCTTGGACGGCTGGGAGATCAGCTTCATCCCCAAGGTACTGCTGCCACACCCCTGGCACTGCAGGGTGCACCCAGTGAGAGCATCCTAAATCCATTTCCAATTACCCCCTTCCCCAAACACCCAGCCTGTGTCTGCCATTTCTGTGCTGCACACCAGACTCCCCAGACTGCCAGCCTGCATTTTCCCATTAGTTTTTGTGTCAATGCATGTCCTCAAAGAAATGTCCCCCCAAAAAAATCCAGTGATGTGAAAAAAAACCTTCCAGCCTCACTCTTGTTGTCGCACCCTCTTTTTCCTTTCCATCTCCTCTGCAATGACTCTTCCTACTCCTCCTCCTCCTTTTCCTTGCCCTGCTCTCTACACTAAGCTCCCCAAAGCAGCCTGGATCAAAGTGAGCAGCTGCTGGCTCTCAGACAAGAACCTTCAGCCCCCCCCTCAAGTCACATGCACAGTTCATTCCTGCCATGGAATTTTAATTTTAATCGCAGTGACGAGCAGGTAGAAACCCTGCCAGAAAAGATGAAAGGATAAAAATGTTGCCCTAAATACCCCATATTTTCTGTGCACAGCAACAAAAATTGTACATCAAGTATTTAGGCTATATTCATAATTTCTACACCATTTAGCCACAAGTACAGCTTCAATTGTACATGGAGCCTCTTTATAAGAGCATTCAAGCCCCAGCAGTAAAAGAAATGCTGATTAAGGGCTCAATTATGATGTTTTCACTTGTACAAAAACCTGCACTGGAATCAAAGGCAGCTCTGGGCAGTGGAGAACTGCAGAATTTGGCCCCAAAGTTTTAAATACTCTTAACTATGAAGTATCATTGCACAGCACAAAACAAGGGCCCAATTGCCTTAAATAACTCAATTCTGTCATTTCCAAAGAGTTGCTGGGAGATTATTGATGTGATGTTGGCTACATCCACATGCAAATTGTGTCAGAAGGTGAAGCTCATGCAATGCAGGTATAGACCCTGGGATAATTTGCAGTCACCATCAGCTGATCATTCAGGATTAAAGCTGAAAAATATCAGAGTAAAGCTTTTGGTAGGAAAAAATAGCTCTTTCCAACATTTTATTACTCAGGAATTTAGCTGAACAGCATCCCCGTGAAGCAAATAAATGCAAACCATTGGTTCTTTTTTCTGTTTTTAAGCTTAAACTTAAAAATACATGGAAACGTTTTGGGATTTAAAGGCAGATAAGATGCAAAAGGATGGCTGTTCCTGGATGCAGGGTTTTGGGTAGGGAAGGAATGTACTTCTCTGGGCTTTAAAGTTCTCAAATCCATGAGTTAAGACATAAAGTCACAGTCATGTTCCTGCCTATCAGCTGCCAAAATTGGCCTTTCTGGAGTCTCCATCATTGCCTTTCCCCCTAAAATTAGGCAGAGGGTGCTGTGTCCTTTACTGCCCTGCAAGCAGTGCTTGCTTGGGTATATGCTGAAACATTGCCACACCTCAAACAAACCCAAAACCCATTCCCAAAGGCTAAAAACAACAGAGTTATAATTTATAACTGCAGCATCACAACCTCTGTGAGAAAAACTGACCTGTCTTCCCAAAAACTGGGTGAGAAGATGCTAATTTGGTCCTCAGCAGCCCAGTGAGGATGCTTGCAGCTTCCTGCAAAGCTCTTTCCACTCTCCTTCCATGGTCTCTGTGATGCTCTCACCCCCACAAAAGCTGGGTCAGGCAGGATTGCCCATCTGCTGCCGGCACTGGGGATGGGGTGGGAAAAGGACAAAGAAAAGACAGATTTAGCAAAGAAAATTAGGAAAGGTAAAATGGTAACTGATGGCTAAAATGGAAGGTTTCCTGTTTAATGAGAAAAGGGATGAATATGAATTGAGAGTTATGTGCAAAGATTTGTTTAGCATGTTATTAGTGAAGACAGCAGCAAGAAAAGATCCTTTGTCCAAGCTCTGGCAGGAAAGGTGACATGTGCAGTTGTTTAAAGCCTCACAGTTTTCCAGGGCAAAACCACAAGGCATAAATGAGTGTACTAAAGATGGCTAAAAAGCAGGTGACAGCAAAATAAAGACCTCACAGCTTCATGCCTATACATCACCAACAAAAGGCTCCTGGCACCTGAAGAGCAGGGAAAACAAGCCTAGCCAAGGTTTTGGTTTAATCATCTTTCCTCTTTCTGAACAGCACAGGCACAAATACACAGAAGCTGGGGAGGGAGGAGGGATGGGGAGGATTTTGCAGCCCAACAACACAAGCACTCCACGCTTGGTGGGTGACTTCATCCCAGCTTTCTCCTTCCATGCTGGGGCGTGCCAAGGTGACACTGTGATTTGGGGATGCAGTGTGTGCTGTGGAAGGATGCAACATGGGGGGCACCTCCTGTTGTGCATCAGTCCCCCCCAAAACACCAGCTGGTGAGAGAGGGTTAATGCTTGTTTCATTCCCTGACAGAATAACGAGGGTGGTGTGATTGCCCAGCTCCCCAGCACCGTCACCACCTTCAACCAGACGGGGCTGAAGCCGGGGGAGGAGTACACTGTCACCGTGGTGGCCCTGAAGGAACAAGCCAGAAGCCCTCCCACCTCTGACAGCGTCTCAACCCGTGAGTGAGCCTCACCCGGGGGCAGCACAGCAGGTCCCAAAAATAAAGTCTCATGGGCAGGGATGAAACTTGCAGCCAACATTGCAGCAACTTCGTGCAGTGTTTTGTCCCTCTCCTAAATTGTCACAAGTGCAGAAGCTGTGGCAAGGTTAATGGGGTTGGGAGCAAAGACTCAGTTCTGCTTTTATTGTATAGCTGGATAAATTATTCTTCTCTGGTAATTTCACATTTTGAAGCCTGGATGCCCTCAAGAAATATATCTACAAATGTATTACTTACTCATACATTACAGATTAAAACTCCCACCTGATTTTGTGCCACTAAATGCCCTCAACTCCCACCTATTCAGGCAAATCAGGCAGCAGGGCAGGGAGACAGGAGCAACAGCATGTCCCTTCCTAACCAATTTGTTTGCCCACTCACTGGTCCTTCCTGTAGACCAGAGAAAATTCAGCTGGGTCTTCTTGCTGAAGGAGATGCAGTGATGGGCAGAGCTCACAGGGGAGAGGAGTCTCTTCACACCAAATCTGGTGCAGTCTGCCTTGAAAGCCAGGCAGACGTCTACTAGCTCCACCTAAGCTGTTCCGAGAGGAAACAGCACTTAAATAGCTGCCGGAGGGCTGTAATGAGGTGCTGCTAATTGAGGCAGCGCTGAGAGTGAAGGGAGGGTCCCTCCACCGCAGCAGTTTGTTGCAGGGCTGATCTTCCCCAGCACAGTCCTCTCCTCCTGCTTTGCCTCCGTGTTCAGCTCGGCGTGGCTTAATAGAGACATCTCCTGGTCAAGGCAGAAACTTCCTTTCCCTGGGAAGTCAGCAAAAATAGAAGCTGGTACTTCAGACTCGAGGGTTGACCTTTGCAGGGAGTGCAGGTGGAGCCCTCTGCTCCACAGGATCTGTGCTCCATGGAGGCATCCCTGTGCTGGTGTCTGCCTTCCTCTGCAGCAGCCCCAGAGCTTCATCCCCACCACCCTTGCTCTTCCTCAACACCTTGTGCCAGGATCAGGCAGCAAAGGCATGGTTTTATGCCATACAGCTAAGTAGATGTGGATCCCCTGGGTGGCTGGACAGCATGTTGGACATTGAGGGTGTGCATGACCTGGTCCTGGCCAAGCTGGACAGACAGCTCCTACCTGAACACTGGGACTCCCAGCTGGGCTCCCTCCTCTGCTGTTTTGCCCCCAGACCTCACCTCACTACTCCAAATTCTTCCATGTCCTTTTCTACCCCCCCCAGTGCTTCCCACCCCTGCCACATGCTCATCCCCCAAAACTTCCAACCCTGAGGTGCAGCATTCAGCTGGCCCTTATATACTGTCATTATATCAGGTATGTGTATACATGGTATAGTCTGAATTACAGAACTAAAGTGGGCTTTTTCACCCACCTTGTGATCATCTAAGTGATAACACAGGCTGCCCAGCAGGCTTCATGCATGAGCACTGCCATGGCACAGGAGTGATGGCAAGGCTTGGCTCCATCCATCCATCCATCCATCCATCCATCCATCCATCCATCCATCCATCCATCCATCCATCCATCCATCCATCCAGTCCTGCTGGACTCAAAGCATCCATCAGCCGGGCTTGAGCCCAGGATGTCCAAAGGTTGAGTGTTGGAGGGTATGGAAGAAGGAAGGCCCCAAATCTCTGCCAAATAAAAAAAAAAAAGGCAGAAATGTCCAAAAATGTCTCCCAGTAGATCTCTGGCATGAATTTTTCTAAAAGCCATTTATCTGAAAGGTTTTTTTGGACACCAACCATAGCCCCACACCCAGCTAGTTATGAAGATTCACCAGAACAGTTGCATTTTCTCCTCTCTTCCCACTGCCAAGCCACCAACAGCTTTATGAGCTGATTCTTCAGTTTAAGGACAAACCAGGAGCTGGCACCAAAGCAGGAACATTTCTAGAGACATTCCTCAGTTCTCAACACTTGGATCTTGTCCTTGGCCCCATGTTATTTAACACATTGTCAACACCTTTCAAAAGACATAATACTGTTGCTGATAAATTTTGCCAATGATGGAAAGGATCGGAAAAGAGTAAATTGCATAGAAGAACATCAATAAAAGTTGTTTGGATAGTTTGAAGAGCTGGGCACAAAGGAAAATTACATGTTTTTTCAATGCAAAAGTACAAGCAGCTATATAAGAGCAAAGAACGTGTGTTGCAGTTAGATATAGGAGTTTTATATCCTGGGAAATACCACCTGAAAAAGCCAAAGAGGAATTGTTGTTGACAACGAGCTCAAGAGAAAGGCATGAGCTGCATTATAGCTGTAATGGGTGTCCATGAGAGAGCTGCTGGGTCCTGCTCTGGTGTCCACAGAAAGTGGAGAGGGTTCAGGAAAGAGCCAGGAGACTGGGACAAGGGACTGGGCAAACCCATGAGGACCAAACCCTCTAAGTATCTTGGGTTCAGGGTCATGCCTCTTGCCCACACCACCTCTCTCCCTTGTCCCCAAATCCCAATTCCAGCTGCTTTGAAGGTCAGCCTGAAGCATCCTTGAATCTTGGTGTCCCCAAAGCTTCCACCTTTCCCCATCCAACTCTCCCAAATCCTGGGAAATACACCTTAAAAAGTCAAAGAGGAATTATTGTGGACAACCAGCTCAAGAGAAGGGCATAAGCTGCATTATAGCTGTAATGGGTGTCAATGAGAGAGCTGCTGGGTCCTGCTCTGGTGCCTGCAGAAAGTGGAGAGGGTTCAGGAAAGAGCCAGGAGATTGGGACAAGAGACTGGGAACCATGAGGACCAAAGTATCTTGGGGTCAGGGTCATGCCTCTTGCCCACACCACCTCTCTCCCTTGTCCCCACATCCCAATTCCAGCCGCTCTGAAGGTCAGCCTGAAGCATCCCTGAACCTTGGCGTCCCCAAATCCCCCACCTTTCCCCATCCAACTCTCCCGCAATAACAGGTGCCCGTTTCCCTCCCGCAGTCATCGACGGCCCGACGCAGATCCTGGTGCGGGACGTCTCGGACACGGTGGCCTTCGTGGAGTGGAGCCCTCCTCGCGCCAAGGTGGACGCCATCCTGCTGAAGTACGGGCTGGCGGACGGGGAGGGCGGCAGGACCACCTTCCGCCTGCAGCCCCCCCTCAGCCAGTACTCCCTGCAGGCCCTGCGCCCCGGCGCCCGCTACCACCTCGCCGTCAGCGCCCTGCGCGGCGCCAACGAGAGCCGCCCCGCCTTTGCACAGTTCACCACAGGTAGAGAGCTGCCCTTGCTGGGAGAAATGGATTTTTGGGCGTTAATTTTTGAGTCTCTTTGGCAAGCATGGGTAGGTGGATTGCTGCCGTCTGCAGATGGGCTGTCCCAGAGCAAGGAGGAAAAGCTGAGGGGTTTTTGCATCTGGGGGGTTGGTGATGCCTCTTTTTCTGCTGGCGCAAGTGAGCTGGGGTTTGGTGTGCTAGGAGGAGGAAGTGGGATGAAAATACAGTGGTCAAGATGCAGGTGAAAATGGTGGCACCTGCATTCAGCCCATCCACAGAGCAAGGCAGAGCAAATGATTCAGCTCACCCTAAAATACACACCCTATAACTGCCCTCTGTCCCCGCTCCTGCTGCTAGTGGCTGTTTAGCCACTAAACCTCCACTGCAAAAGGTCCTCTCTGGTGTCCCCAAAGCTTCCAGCTTTCCCCATCCAACTCTCCCAAATCCTGGGAAATACCACCATAAAAAGTCAAAGAGGAATTATTGTCGACAACCAACTCAAGAGAAGGGCACGAGTTGCATTACAGCTGTAATGGGTGTCAGTGAGAGAGCTGTGATGAATGCCCTGTGCCCCCAGGGATGCTTGTATAGTCCCCAGGGCACTCCAGGTGATCCCAGATGCCAGTGATGAGGCATGGATGGACTCAGCGCCCCCTATTTAGATGATAAACCCCAAACCAACCCCATCTTGGCCATGTCTTGCTGCAGCATCAAGGTTGAAGCTGCCTGAGACACACATCCCCACCAACTCCAGTGCCTGTTCAGACCCACAGCTTAGAACTCTAGAACTCAGCAGTTTACATCCTTAAGAGCACCCACAGCTCAATGCACAATTCTCAAAGGCACCAAAATGCTCAGCACAGGTCTGAGTTCAAGGGGACACTTGCTCCCACTCGGCATCAAGAGCCAAGGCAGGTGCCTTGACCAAGGAATCAGCAGTTAAGCAGCTGAAACCAGCACATGCAGAAACATGGTTATCTTATTTTATATCTTCTCTGAGCACCCTAACTGGTCAGTAAAACTTTAATGAATGTTAAGCCCGCAGATAGCTAAGGGATTTAATTTACCGTGCCATAAAGGAGGAGTCAGAGCGTGTATTTCCGTGCTGGTTTATGGTATATAAATTGTCATGTACATTACTGCTGGCTATGAGGCTCCTACAGCAATAACTGTGGGACATGAATTGTGTGTGTACATATCTCTATAGATAAATATTTCAGACGAGATGCTTACCCCAGCTGATTTGCTGCCTTGGCCTTCCTTGCTTTATTTCTAAAAGGCAACATAAAAGCACCCCCCCAAACTCAGATCCATCACCATTACTCACTGTCCACTGGTGCCCAGCCCCAGCTGTTGCTCACCAGAGGGGTTTATTGTGCAAACCAGAGCAGATTCAGTACACAGCCTGAGCAGCATCAATAAACAAACCCTTTGGGCAGTGTCTGAGTGTGAATGAGCCTGTAAAGATGCTCAAGGTTTTCTTCCAAGAGCAGTTCAGGCCAATGCATGGCTACTACAGAGCCCTTTTCCTCTTACAGTGCCTCGGTTTCTTTTACCTTAATATGGGGGAAAAGAGTTTTCTTTTTTAAATAACATGGAACTAGCTGCCAAACCAACTTACCGAGGACACTGCCAGCATTTGTGTCACCCTCCTGGGTGGCATCGCCCAGCCTGTGCTTGGAGTGAGCAGGGAGGGAGCAGGGGGTGAGAGCAAATGCTCCAGCCCTTCCTGCCAGGCCATGCTCAGGGGAGGAGGGGGGATCTCCTGGCTGTGGCAGGGCTGCGGGGTGCGTTCCCCGCGGTGACACCGTGCCTCTGTCCCTTGTGTCACGCAGAGATCGACGCCCCCAAGAACCTGCGGGTGGGCTCGCGGAGCCCCGCCAGCCTCGAGCTCACCTGGGACAACAGCGAGGCCGAGGCACAGAGCTACAGGGTGGTCTACAGCACCCTGGCCGGGGAGCACTACCACGAGCTCCTGGTGCCGCGCCATGCCGGCCCCACCACCCGCGCCACCCTCGCAGGTACGCACGCGCCCTCGCGCCCTGGAGCCATGATATTTTCTGAAAAATCCTTTCCTTGGGATTTTTCCTCCTGAGAAGCTGAGAGGCCTCAGGAACAAAATGTAAACAATGGTTATCTGCTGCTGTGGAATGCAACAGGTGCATCTGTGATTGGTCTCATGTGGTTGTTTCTGATTAATGGCCAATCACAGTCAGCTGGCTCAGACTCTCTGCCCGAGCCACAAGCCTTTGTTATTCATTCCTTCTTTTTCGATTCTTAGCCAGCCTTCTGATGAAATCCTTTCTTCTATTCTTTTAGTATAGTTTTAGTATAATATATATCATAAAATAATAAATCAAGCCTTCTGAAACATGGAGTCAGATCCTTGTCTTTTCCCTCATCCTGAGTCCCCTGTGAACACGGTCACAGCGCCCTTCCTCCCCCTCCTCTCAGCCAGGTAGGGCAAAGCAGATGCCAAATCAGCACCAAGACACAGTTGCCCTTGTGCTGGCACATGCTTGAGGTTGTTTTGGAGTTTACTATTTACCGGAGAGAAGGTTTTCCTGGGAACAGAGCTTGTTTTCCCCTGTGTGTGGGTCTGGGTACACTTCCAGCAAGGATCTGTCTGTAGTAATTATATATCCTCTAAACAGAGAGAGACATGGTTCTCCCAGGAAAATCCTGGGAAGCTGTGTAGAAGCTGTGGAAAACTTAAATGAAAGAATTCAAACAATTACTATCTCTCTTTCTGTAACCATTGTTTATAGATATGGTTCTCTAAAGGGTGCTATTCATAGTCACCAATAATATGAGATGTTTCTACTTTGAGACCAATCAAGCGTCACCTTAGTGAGTCACACTGCAAAAAGACCCAGCTACTTTCATTAAACCCTTTTGCCTTCTGATCCACCTGAACACTGGAGTCTTCTTTCTGTCCCTGACTCCACAGTGTCATCTGTCCAGGTGGCAAACAGAGCTGGCAAGGAGCAAAGGGAGAAATGGGAAGAAGTCTATTTAGGCTGATCTACAGGAAAATATTATTTCACCCTTCTCTTTTTTGCTTGTTTGGAAAGAGCCATGGGTGATGATGTCCTTTCGGCAGCGATGGGGAGCCAGGCTGCCTGAGTTTTGTGCCTTTTTCCAAAGTGGGCTCAAAGCAGACCCAAATCTAGAGATGCTGGTTTTGAGCAAGTCCTTTAAGTGGTACATTATTCAGGCCAGCAGAGGGGCTGCAAACACCACCCACCTCCCACTGCCAGGAAAGCCCCAAACACCTTATGCCGCAACATAGCAAAGCACCATGTGAGATGTGATTTCCTTGCTTTTTGACTAGAACTGCTTACCTCGTGAATTTGCTGCTCCAGTGGCATATTTTGAGCAAAGAAAAGAATTATATGCAAAAATGTTCTTATTCATCTTGAAGTTCTTCAGTATGGACGGACTACAGGTTCTCCCATGTTGACTCTCTGCCTTCCCGGGACTTTCAAGGGCTCAGAAATCTGCCATATGAAATTATAGGAGAAAAGTCAGTGGGAAAGCCAAAAGTTAAGTTACAGATACAGCAGCAGAGTCACAAGAAAGGCTGGAGGGCAGCAAGGCAATTAGAGCAGTTATGGTGAAAAATGTGGAATGCAGAAAGAAGAAAAACATCAAGGCTGATTTCTTCTGTGTTCTTGATGAGGAGGCATGGGGAGAAATAGGATGAGATCAGAGACTCAGTGCTGGACTCCTGCTAGCTTTCCTTTAGGACGTTTATTGGCTTTCTAGGTGAGAAGAAGCATTAAAAATGGGCCAAATCCCCCTCCCTGGGCAGAGGCACAACAGTGACACAAACTGACAATATCCATGGCTTAACTTGAGCTTGCCTTGGAATATATGGCAAGAGCCTAAAGTCACTTGTTTTTCTCAATAAAACTAAAAAAGCTGCCAAGGCTCTTCCAGACTCAGGTAAGGCTGCAAGAAACCCAACCAGAGAAAGCTGCAGAGATGCAGATTCTTAAGTCAATTGTAGAGAGTGATTTTTTATATAGTACCTCCATCATCACACAAGTGCATTGCTTCCAGTCCCCAGTTTACTGTGTCATAAACAAACCAATTAAAAAAAAAAAACACCAACCTAGTCATAGCAGAAAATAATGAAAAAGCCATTCTGCTAGCAAAAAAAAAAAGCTATGATACTCATAGTGTGGGTGGCACACGAGCATCTCCCATAGCTCTTTATGTACAGAGTAATCATGGCTTCCAGTCTTGTTGGACTTTGTGCAAAACCCATTGGGGTTTTTCCCAGTCACCCAGGACCTGATGGGATCCATGGTATGAAAGTAACCAGCAATTCTTTCAGCCAGTCTCATCTACCTGCAGGAAAAGCAGTGAGGAATGGCACTGAGCAGAGTTTATCAAAGATTTACACTTAAAAGTGCAGCAAGCTTGGCCCTGACCCATAATCTCTATTAAAAATCAGCATTTGCACAGAAATAACCATAATTTTGCTCATCCCAAAGAGCTGGGAGAGAAAAGGTTTATATCCTCCCGCTGATTTCTTCCTTCTCCTACCTTCTGCCAGGCTCTTTTTTCCAGAAAACTTCTGACACTTATTGAGCAGGGTCAAGGGGGTCCATCTTCTCCCCATCACCAAGACTGCACTGTAGCAAGAGAAAAGCAGGGGAGGAGAGTGTCCCTCCCTCCTGACCTCTTGGGAAAGGTTTTGGTGGCTCCAGGGGATGCTGCCCCCGGGTAAGATACAAAGAGGCTGAGCTGGAAAGTTTATGGGTTTTTCTAGCTTTGTGGGAAAGATCATGAAGCACAGGGAAGAGGGGAATAAAGCCACCAACAGCCAAGCAGAAGTGACAGGCAGAGGCAAGAGATATTCCAAGGAGATAAAGCAGTGCAAGAGGAAAGGAGCTGGATGAGCTCAATTCCCAAGTCCCTTGAGAGAGGCACCTCAGGATACGTCCACCCTAAAGAACAGGGCTTGATTCAGCTCCCAGAAAGACTGCACCTTTCTCAATTAATGTGCATTTCATTTACTCTGCATAGTTTATTTCTCTCCAAGACACCAGCCCTGTGACAATATTTGATCACTTTAGAAAAAAAATATAGCTACTTTATCATTTCCATCTCAGCTCACATACACAAGAGCTTCTGTCTCACCGCCAGCAACTGCAGCAGACCTCAGCAACAACTTTTAAAAATGGCTTGTTTCTGAGCTAAAATAACCCAAATTCCCTGTCCAATGGCATCCACGGGGCTTTTTGAAAAGACTCAGCTCTTCTGCAATGTGCAGAGGAACTGCTGACCTGAGGGATATCCTGGAGGGCCCTGAGGTCACTCTGCCAGCTGCTACTCTCAAACTCTGTTGTGTTCTCTGCCCTCCCTGGTAGATCTGGTGCCGGGAACAGAGTATGGCATTGGGATTTCAGCTGTGATGGACAGCCAGCAGAGTGTGCCAGCGACCATGAATGCCAGGACTGGTGAGTTTGGCCCCACTGCCTGCTCCAAGCACAGCTGGCTGCTATGGCTCAGACGCCCTCATGGGACAGTCTGTGCATGGGGACAAAGCTCTGCACCAACCCTCTCCCACAGAGCTTGACAGCCCGCGGGACCTGCTGGTGACAGCCTCCACTGAGACGTCCATCTCACTGGCCTGGACCAAAGCCACGGGTCCCATCGACCACTACCGCGTCACCTTCACCCCTGCCTCGGGAATGGCCTCGGAAGTGACAGTGTCCAGGGACGAGTCACAGCTCACCCTCTCGGAGCTGGAGCCCGGCACAGAGTACACCATCTCCATCATCGCTGAGAGGGGACGGCAGCAGAGCCTGGAGGCCACCGTGGATGCCTTCACAGGTAGGGAAGCACAAGCTGGCATGGGGACAAGGGCACAGACCTTGTTGGCATCTCTGCCAGCTCACTGCATCCCTGGCATTAAAACCCTTGAACTGGTGATGGGGATGAGAACTGGGGTCAATGTGTCCACACAGGAGCAGGTGACCTCAAAAGGAGGATGGTCCTACCACTGTGGTGGCACAATCCCTTTGGCCAGCAGCACTGAACACACTTGCTTTGCTGGACAAGACAGAATTGGGAAACAGATAGCCCTATGCTGTCCTCTGTGGGCAGGGTGGTCTGTGTGCCCATAAGAAGAAATGAAGCCTTGGGGGACCTCACAAGGACCTCTGGCTGAAAAGTCTGCAGTCATGAAATGCAGACAACATATACCATCTGTAGTGGGACAGTTCCATTACTCACTGTATGGGTCTGGGATGGAGGATGCTTGCAGTGGAGCTGAGAAAAGCACCATTTCCCCCCTCCTGGTTCTGCCTTTTGATCCCAGCAGAGTTTCAAATCAATGGAGAGCCCAGATCTTCAGCTTTGCCACCTCTTTTAAGTATTTCCCATTCAAGCACTGGGAAAAACATGGAGGTAAGGATCTGCAGAAGGCTGGAGTTGCATGTCTCCTCTCCATCTTCCAGGCGTTCGGCCCATCTCACAGCTGCACTTCTCCCAGCTGACATCCTCCAGTGTGAATGTCACATGGAGTGACCCATCCCCACCAGCAGACCACCTCATCCTCACCTACAGCCGCCGGGACGAGGAGGAGGAGGCCCAGCAGGTCACACTGGATGGCACCCGCAGGCACACCAGCCTGACGGACTTGCAGCCATCCACAGAGTACCTGGTGTCCTTGGTGGCCGTGCATGGCACCATCAGCTCTGAGCCTGTCGTGGGCTCCATCACCACAGGTACCACGGGACACCCCCCAGCAGGCACAGGGGAGGGCAGGCAGGGGCATGGGGAGTGGGCCTGCCTCCCACAGCTTTTCTTTGTGCTCCATCTCACCAGGGATTGATGCACCAAAGGACCTCAGGGTGGGCAATGTCACCCAGGAGTCCATGATGGTCTACTGGAGTGCTCCAATTGCTGCCTTTGACCACTACAGGATATCCTACCGTGCTGCCGAAGGTAAGGGGCCACACCACTCCTGTTCATGTCCCGAGCTCACAGCTCCAGCCCTCCCTCCATCTGCTGGCCCAAGCAAGCCACTAGGTCATCCCCACCCAGGCAGCACCTCAGTGCCTTGGGCAAAGCCAGCAGTAACTGGGATTGGCTCTAGGGCAGAGGATGGGAAGGGACCACTGCAGCCAGCTCGGCACAGAGGGGCACACAGAATGGCCCCCAGCAGTGTGCCCTCCCCAGAGATGGTTAAATTCAGGGCTCAATCCTGAAATCCCAGCTCTCTCATCTGCTTCACCTACCTCATCTCCCTTGGCCCTAGTTTTGTGGATGATGCTGGAAAGGCCAGGCCAGCAGGGTGCTGGGCACAGAGGAGTGCACCTGCAGGCACAAAACCCAGTTACCTCCAGTGTCCTGTGTCCAGCCTCCCAAGCCCCTCCTGAGCCCCAGGGATGGGGCCAGCCATGAAGTCAAAGCTCTTGGCTCCATCTCTGCAGGAAGGACAGAGAGCATGGCCATCTCCAGGGTTGCCACTGAGTACACCCTCCAGGACCTGCAGCCTGCCACCAAGTATGAGATCGAGCTGAAGAGCGTGCGGGGCCGGGAGGAGAGTGAGCTGGTCTCCATCACTGCATACACAGGTGAGAAGGAGCTCTTGGTGGGCAGGGAACAGCCAAACAGTGTCAGCTCCATCCTGCCCAGGGCTGGCAGTCCCTGCCTGCACTAATACCCAGGTGACTGAGAGCAAGCGGGACCTCACACAAGCTGGATGCAAGCTGGAGATGATAAGCCTCAGAAGGGCTCAGTGTGGGCTTTTGAAGTATGTCTCAGCAAAGTTTATCCCAAATATGCATGGGTAGTCATGGGTAAAAGTGATAAACCTGTGTACCAGGCACCATGAAGCCAGAAACATGCTGCTGGGCAATCATGACAACCTTTCCTAAACAGAGTACAGATTTCCAGAAATAATCCCTAGGGAAGCCCTGTCACAAGCAGCATCTGCTGCAAGAATAAAACCTTCTGCTATCTCCAGACTCCTCAAAGCCTAAAGAAAATCCCTGACAAGCTAGACTGGGCATCTAGAAAAGAGTGGAAGAGCAGCCCAGGTAGCAGAATAACACAAACTACAACATCTCTGCACTCCAGCTTGGGCACACTAACTCCTCCTTGGGCAGCAGGGCAGGGCATAGAGCAATATGCCACAAGAAGCCCTTCCAGCTCATAGTCCAGTCTCCCAATGCCTCTGACTCTCTGGATCTCTCCCCCATGCAGCCATGGATGTCCCCCTGGGGGTCACAGCCACCAACATCACTCCCACCGAGGCGCTGCTGCAGTGGAACCCGCCGCTGTCGGAGGTGGAAAGCTACGTCCTCATCCTCACCCACCGTGCAGGTACCCCAGGGCTCTGCTTCAGCTCACCTCTGCCTCTCTCCCACCCCAAAGCCCAGGGCTCAGTAGGAGCCCTTCACAGAGGGAGAAGGGAAGGAGCCCTTGCCTTGGGGTTTTACAGAGATTGTGGGAAAAATTAGATCACCCTTCAGACTGAACAGCACCACTGTTTCAGCAATAGAAGTGCTTTTTGTCATAAGGTCATATCCAGAGACACATTTTGGAGAACCACCTTGAATGTCTACCCTTGTCACAGACATCTTTTATGAAAAATCCTTTCCTTTGGATTTTTTCTCCTGAGAAGCTGAAAGGCCTCAGGAACAAAATGTAAACAATGGTTATCTGCTGCTGTGGAATGCAACAGGCAGATCTGTGATTGGTCTCATGTGGTTGTTTCTAATTAATGGCCAATCACAGTCAGCTGGCTCAGACTCTCTGTCGGAGTCACAAGCCTTTGTCATTCTTTCTTTTTCTATTCTTAGCCAGCCTTCTGATGAAATCCTTTCTTCTATTCTTTTAGTATAGTTTTAATATAATATATACCATAAAATAATAAATCAAGCCTTCTGAAACATGGAGTCAGATCCTCATCTCTTCCCTCATCCTCAGACCCCTGTGAACATGGTCACATACCCTAACTCATCCCTTTTTTCTTACAGTTGCAGGAGAAACAATTCTCGTGGATGGAGACAACCAAGAGTACCAGCTGACCAACCTGCTGCCCAGTACCACCTACACAGTGTCTATGTATGCCACCAGCGGGCCTCTCACCAGCCAGACCATCAGCACCAACTTCACCACTCGTATGTACAATCCCTTCCCTCACCCTTCATCCCTAGCCATGCACTCACCCCAGGAAAAGCAGCCAGCAAGGCTGAGCCAAAGCTCTTGTTACATAGCTCGTGTGGGTATAGAGGTAGCCACAAGCCAAAAGGACACAAACACCATCCCAAATACCAGCACAGGGCACAACACGAGAACACAATTTTAATCAACAAGCATCAACTATTATTTTCACTCTTTCAACATCCATCCATCCATCCATCCATCCCTTTTTTCTGGTGATTTTCCCCTAGCTGTGGTTTCCTTAGCAGACCCCTGACCAGGTCTTTTTTTTTTGCCCAAGGCCATAGTCCAGAAGAACACAACAACCCATTTTGCTTGACAGGTCCCATAGCACATGAATTTCACAGCTGTTACCCTTAAGGTGGCACATAGGTAGAGGAGGACTTCTAGAGGGTTTGCAGAGCTCTGTTCAAGACTGGGGATGGGTGATGAGATCTTGAAACTGAGGGTGAGGATGACTTTGGGCTGTAGCTCAGTGCTGCAAGGTTGAATCCCAGTGTACTGAGTTGGGAAGCAGGGTTGAGGTGGTTGTGTGTGAGAAATTGCACTTCCCTGTGTTCCTATCCACTCTTGCAGTTTTGGATCCTCCAACCAATCTGACAGCCAGCGAAGTCACACGACGGAGCGCCCTGCTCTCCTGGGTTCCTCCCGTAGGAGAGATTGAGAATTACATCATGACCTACAGATCCAGCGATGGCAGCAGGAAGGTGAGTGAGTCCTCACACCAAAGAGCCTCAGTCCTCACACCAAAGAGCCTCATTCAGTCAGGGAGTAATAAGACCATGTTAAAATAAGCAGGAGAAGCCAAACAGAGCAAAAGAATGATGCTCAGTGGCTCAGGGAGGCCAAAAGGGCAGACACTGCTTCCTGCTAAGCAGGATGATAGGAAAAAGCAAGAAGAGATTGTCTAAGGTAAAATGTTGATGCACACCTACTGGTCTGGGCCTAGAGGGTTTACCTGGAGAGATTGGAGGAACAGGGGCAATTCACAGCTTGTGAAACACAAGCAAGCTGAGGCAGGAGAATATTATTCTGCAGAGATGCTAAAAAGGCCATTTGCCCTTCCTGCAAAAAAGCAAGACAGGCACAGAGAGCTAATTAATTCTGCAATACAATACATTTGATTATTTAATGAGTGTGTCCACATCTGCCTGTCTGGAGGAGCTGCAACAAACACCATCAGAAATATGTCATGGCAAACAGTCTGATTTCCTTTGCTGGTGTGATTGGCTCACAGCAGCCAGAGGATAATAGCTTTGCAAAAGGGACCCAATAATGCTGTGTGGCACTGGCCAACAACCAAAAAATTAACATGACAGGAATCAACAGAGTCAAAACTGGCTGATAACCAGGTTTGGCCAGCTCTGTTTCTTGCACTGCTTGGGCAATCAGTCATGTCTGGTACTGAAGGCACAGGTCCCAACAGACCCAGCTGACAGAGGACACAGACTGCAAACATTTAAATCCATCTCAAACCAGGTTGCTTTCCCCCACCCAAACCATTCTGAAATGTTGTCTGTATTGGCTGAACTCACATTTGCTCAGCCCAGGGGTTTAAGCAATCATGCACTGCTCCTCAGCCAGGCTGCAGCAGTTTGTGGCTTCCCTTCCCTCCTCACTTGCTCTTTAGGCTCCCCAGCGCTTTTCTCATCTGTTGCTCTTGGTGTCTGCCTCCTTCTGGGACCCATGTACAGGAGCTGATTGTGGATGCAGAGGACACGTGGATCCGTCTGGAGGGGCTTTCTGAGACCACGGAGTACACGGTGCACCTGCAGGCTGCCCAGAACGCCGTGCGCAGCGGCCTCGTCTCAACCACCTTCACCACAGGTGAGGACTCACTCTGCATGCACCCAGACACCTGCAGGCTGGCCCACATATCATGCTGGTAGGAATGGACTGCTCTTAGTGACCTTCCCTCCTCAGGCAGCATTCCTTCATGATCCAAAGAGGGGTACTCACAATGCCATGACCCACGGCGCTGCTTTGCTACAAAATGTTAATGGCTGAAGGAGCTATGATTCAAACACAAGACCCAGCCCAGGGCAAGGGGGTTTGAGCTTCAGACCAGGAGCCATCTACCAGGCCCTTTGCCTTGCCCATGTTCATCCTCAAGTGCATAAACAGAAGAAAAAATATTCACTAAAATCAACAACACATATCAACAGGAATGCTGCTGGGAGAGGACCCAGCGAGTGTCGCCATGTTATGGATATGATATCAAAGAATCAGAATGCTTGGGTTGGAAAGAATCTTTAAAGGTCATCTAGTTCAATTCTCCTGCAGTGTGCAGGATCATCTTTAACTTGATCAGGTTGCTCAGAGCCCTGTTGAATTTGATCTTGAAAGTTTTCAGGGTTGGGGTATCCCTGGAACTACCAAGCAAGTGCATCTCTCCTCCACCACCACCAGTGGAGTCACAGACAGCAGAGCCAGAACTTTATGTAATTACATTATTCCTCCCCACTCTCATTCTGGAGCATTCACAATCCACTAAGGCACTAAAGTAATGGGAATGGTTTGGTTATGAAATCAAAAGCTGGGCGTCCACAGTCACCAGGACCCTCAGAGACAGAATACTTACTCTACCAAGAATGAAGCTTGCAAGAGAATGTCACCAGTGCTCCCATCCTCTGCAACCATTCATAAGAGAAGTTATGCAAAGCAAATTGTGCCTCATCCTCTTTGAAAAGCATGGCTAGGCCAGGGTACTTACAGGCAGAATGCATCTTGCTCAGAGCTAGGAATCCAATCATGTTTTTCCTGGGCATCAACAGCACTGGGAAGTCTCCAGATGATGTCCACCAAAATTCCTCCCATCTGTGCTGCCAGTTTAATTCTCAAATTAGGAGAATTTTCTTTGAATCTGCTGTGGATTCACTTCTACGTCTTGGTTACATGCAAAGGTCTCTTCACCTGCTTTTAAGAGATAACAGAAACTATTTACATCAACAAAAGAAGAAATGACTTCTCTAATACAGCTACAAAATATGCTTTCCTCTTGTTCTTGCCTCTTACACATGTGCATAAATCCAGTGCAATTCAGGCAGGTGATAGAAAAAGACATTGTAATCTTTGAGGCTGCTTGGGAGTCAGGGATGAAGCTGCATGGGGGTGACTTCTCAGGTGGGATAAAGCAGCAGAAACCCACTTATGTGAGGCAAGGAGAGCAACTTTTACATCAAACAGAAGTGTCAGACCTCAGCAATGTCAGTCCCCATTGCCAGCTGATGCAGCATCCAACATACTTGACTTGCTTTGAAGATGAAGATGGGCATTAGCAACAAGTCAGTTTCTTCCCACTTACCCCAATATTGATGAGACAGAAGCAGCCAGGAGCAATCACCAAGGCAGTGCAATCCATGGACAGCATCTCTCATCAAAGCATCCAGATCTGCAACTCAGTTTACTCTGGCAATGCATCAAGGCACTTTGCAGAGAACAAGGACTTGTCTTTAATGACAAAAAAAAAAAAAAAGCCACTCAGGCTTAATTTAAATTGTTTTGCTTCCTTCTGCTTACATACACATCCCGGGGTTCTTCTATTCCCCCTGACATATTAATAGCTCAGCCTCTTTTGTTTCATGTTTGCATAAGGTTCTTGGGGAATTGTATACAGATGAGACAGAAGGAAGAAACAGATACAGTATTTATAATTTATAGTGGTTTGAAATGTCTTTCAAGGTCTCCTTGGCTCTTAAAGATACGAATATAAATTAAGAAACAAGCAATCTCCACAGGGGAGCCCAAAGTGGTTGTTGTTGAAGAAGTTTCCATTGTTGGATACTATAAAATACAAACAATGTCTCACCAGGCTGTGCTACAGACCATGAAGATGGGGAGAAAAAAAGAGAGGATCTTCAACATTTGGACACAGCAATGACTTTCAAGTCTTCAGGTCACAAGGTGGGGGGGAATACACCCAAGTGGGGAGCAACAGACAAGGGCTGTGCCTTGGTCCTATGGGGCACTGCACAACTGTGATGGACACACACAGCACAAAAGATCTGAGGGTCCCTCACACCTTCTCAGTTTGTTACAGAGACATCCTTGAAAACCTTATCCACATTGCCAGCTCTGCACTATTTATTCCATCATCTATACATACCAACAACAAAGAAAAATGTGTATTTTATTTCCCTCTTTTGTCTTAAATAAGAAAAAAATATTCCCAGACCTGATATCCAATACTGCCAGAATAACTGTCATAATTAAGACTCTCCTAAACTCTGACCACAAAATAAGATGTTTCCTCATTAGAGAACACCTGTATCACAGCCACACAGCCCATACTACCTACCTCTAGCATCTCACACAGCCTCATTCCTGCTCAGCTTGCAAGTGACAATTAGCTCAGCGTAAGTCCACCATCATTTCCAAGCTCATGGAGAATCAGGAGAATCCCCCTGGAATGAGTATTGTTATAAAACTTGATTAGAGCTGGCAGTCCTGAGAGGAGAACAGGTTTTTGGTATTTTCACAGCTGTCTAAATATGCTGGTGACAGCTTAAACCCCAGGGTTTCAGACACAGTGCAGAAAGATAGTCCAAGAAGTGACATCCCTCATCATTCATTGTGACATTACCATGCACCCTTCCAGTATAAGACATATGGAAGAATAATTAATATATGCACACATTTTTTTCCAGTAAGTCCTCTGAGCTCGACAGCAGATATAAAGTCTCACTGCCTCATGGAATTACCTCAGAATGCAGGAGCCAAGACAGACTTTTCCTGGACTGTAACTAGTGGAGCCTGAAGCATGGGGAAAAGGTGTCTCTTTGCTTGAATTTTACCTTTTTTTTTGACTTTGCTTTTGCAGGAGGACGTGTGTTTGCTAACCCTCAGGACTGTGCCCAGCACCTGATGAACGGAGACACGCTGAGCGGGGTCTACACCATCTCCATCAACGGGGACCTCAGCCAGCGGGTGCCCGTGTACTGTGACATGACCACTGATGGAGGGGGCTGGATTGTGAGTATCCATGTGGCATGTTGTCCCCACCACAAAGTAACTGAGCCCCTACCAGCAAAGCATGGGCATGACAGCAGGCTCAGCATCACACGCTTCATTTCGCACGCCGCAGGGAATGGCCCACGCTCCGGTAATAATAGTTACACTTGGAGAAATGCCCTTTGATTTATTTGGCATGTTTGCAGTGCTTCTGGAGAGCAAAATCTGTGAGTGAAGCTGATTTATTGTTCTAGAAATGAAATTAATGGCTGGTAGCTTTCACGGGGAATGATTCACACTGCCTGCAGAAGGAGGGTGTCAGGCGTCACCCCAATTGAGTCTGCACAGGAGAACTTTAGAAACAAATGCCTGTTTGGCTTATGAGCTGCACAAACACTGCTTGTCTTGACGTAGATGGACTGACAGTGTAAGTAAATAATGCCATGGTGCTCTGATCTTATTCGTGTCAAACTCTTACTTACACACATTACACAAAACCCTGCTAGATGTATAGTCAAAACCAAAAAAAATGGGCTTCCTCAAATGCTGATTTCTAGCCAGTAAATTTCCCTCTCACTCTGCTTCAGAACATCCCCTTGGATATCACAGAAATAGCCATCTCAAAGCAGAATTACATGCTAGAAAACCAGAGGCACCATGTACTAGTTAAAGCAGAAACCTTAAAGGCCAAATCCTTCCTATTTTACCATTGATTTGCTTTGGACATTATCTAATATCTCTTGTTTCTACACCTGCACATGAATTAATTGCATGCCTGCAATTAACACTAACTGGATAGGCATTGCAATTTTCTCCCCTGAAAGGCACAATGGAAAGAAAAATTATTATCTTTACCTTTGTGTGTCCAAAGCCTGGCAAAGCTGTTTCTCATCTCCATCATTATGATTTTCCCCCTGCTCTCCCTCCACATCAGGTCTTTCAGCGGCGGCAGAACGGGCTGACCGATTTCTTCCGGAAATGGGCAGATTACCGCGTTGGCTTTGGAAACTTGGAGGATGAGTTTTGGCTGGGTATGACCTTCCCTGTTTGCCTTTCATTGATGTGTCAAACTTAAGTTCCATAAGCGCTGTCAGCTGTTGGCTCTTTGCCTTTCACCACATTGCTCTACGTTCTCCCTCAGACAGTTTTCCTTCTGTTCATTCCCTGCCCTTCACTTTAGGAACTCATGCAGAGGCACACCACATAAAGGCACATTGTGAAGGTTAGCAGCTCCCTAGTTTGCTCTCTCTAGGAGAGGAGGGGGTATGTATGCTGTCAGTTTTCATGGACCAAAACCCATCATTGTCCATTGCATGACTATAGGTTGCACTGGTGGCCAGAAGTCCAATGAAAGCAGGAAAGGAGTGAGTGGGAGACAGCACAGCTCTGAAATTGAGTGTGCTCCTCCAAAACCTGAACATGAGCCAAAGGGACCTGCAGCATAAGCACACTCTGGCTTGTATGGGAGCTTAACAACAACAGTAGCACCAGAGCTCAACAGCTGAATGTTCCAAGCTTCAGCAGCATGAAGAAATCTGAAGCTGGGCCTTGAACCCACTGCTCACAGACACAGGGAAGTGAAGCTCGAGTGGAGACAGAGATCCAGACCCCAGCAGTGCCAGGAGAAACTCAAACTCACCACAAGTGCTGCTGCCCTTTGATTCCTCTCCTTGCTCTCATTTCCCACTACTGTTTTATTTGCCTAGAGCTTGCCTTGTTTGTTCATGCAGCAGATCTGGGCACCAGGTCCCACAGGGTGTTTCACTGTCTCGACAGGCTTGGACAACATCCACAAGATCACGTCCCAAGGGCGCTACGAGCTGCGAATAGACATGAGGGATGGCCAGGAGGCAGCATATGCCTACTATGACAAATTCTCCATTGGTGACTCCAGGAGCCTCTACAAACTGCGCATTGGGGACTACAATGGCACTTCAGGTACACAGCCTCCTTGCTAGCAAGGGTCTTGGGAAATCCTGTGACTGGTTGGTCCAAGACTGTAAAGGAAATCCCAACATGAAATCTCATTTGTCTAGAGTGGCGAGATAAACACCCATAGTCCTTTCTGCCTTCCTGCAGTCCATCGTGTAAACCAGGCTGATAAATCCCAGTAAGGACACTGAATTTTCCATTGGGGATTAGATATTTAATATCAGAGGCATTGCTATTCAAATAACCAGGTCAACCATCAGAGGTGTCATCTCACTTGGCAGTAGCCACAGCTGGCTATTGATGTCGTGCTGGAGGCTGTATTTATTGCCTTTCCACAGCTATGGAAATATCTGAAACCCTCTGAGTCATTTCCTCACATAAAGGCCAAACACTGCCCAGTTTTGCAAGGACACTGTCACACCTGCTTGCTTGGTTGATTTGGAGGAGTTAGAGTTGCCCACCAGAAGAGAGTGGGCACTGGAGGGAGGGCACAGGGGATCTCTTCCTCAAGAAGGGAGAAGGGGTACAACTCTAGCCCCTTCATCTGGGATAGACATGCCCAGTGCAAGCCCCCATGATGGAACTTCCACCATGTACTAGGTGAAACCCCACAACATACCCAAGATGCAGCAATTTCCTTGTTCAGTACCAGTTAGTTGCCACTGGAAGAGAGGTGACAGGAATCTGGATGGTGTGCAACAAAGCACTTGCTTTAACCTCAAATCCCAGGGCACAAAGCACCCACTCTACTGCCAAGGATGGCAGCAACAGTCTCTCCATGGCTGGATTGCACACAGCCAGCATGGATCCACTTCATATGTCCTTAGGGATTACCAAGGAGCATATTTAGAATGTCTCCTGTAAGTACATCACTCAATTCACCATATTTTACTCCAGCTTTTCTTTCAGACAAAAGCAGCTGTCTAGTTATCCAGTGAGGATGAAGTTAGAGGTTTTGGTGGAATAAGACATCACACACCTTCAAAAAAACTTCTTTCCATTATCCAAAGAGAGAAAAGGTGGCCAAGCATCTTAGTTCAAGAGATGAATATTTGGTCTCTGTTGAGAGAAAAAGCTCCCTTTGGCTAACAGGAAAGAAGGAGGCTGAAAGCCTCCTGAAGTTATATAGCAGAGCCAAGCCTAGGGAAATCAGGGATGCCAAAATCTGGGATTGAATTAATTTCTGAAACACTGAAATTCAGATCCAAACACATACCCAAGCACTTTATCTGACAAAGTCAAGAAGTCTCTAAGATTTGCTATGGTCTGCACTGATCCTAAACAGACAGCAGAGGACCTCAGATGAGCCAGTTGTGAACAATTCCAGTTAACATTCAGTTATCCAGTTAATTCCAGTTATCCCCAGACTGTCAGCTGTTTGAGCCATTGATTGAAACGGTTACCACAAACCCAGAACATCCCAATTTCCTTGTGAAATGACCAGATAACAGACTCCATCACCTTTAAGAGCACCTCTTTCCACAGGAGACTCCCTCACCTATCACCAGGGGCGCCCCTTCTCCACCAAGGACAGGGACAACGATGTTGCTGTGACCAACTGTGCCATGTCCTACAAAGGGGCCTGGTGGTACAAGAACTGCCACCGCACCAACCTCAACGGCAAGTACGGAGAGTCCCGGCACAGTCAGGTAAGGCCTTCAAAGCCTCTGGAATTTCTTCCAGGGGAACATGCCAGCAAGCCTAGGTTAGGGCTGGGGTTCTGTGATTAGTGCACCATGGTCAGAACTGGTGGCATGACCCCACCAAAGGGAGCCACCTTCAAGCCAGCTAGGCTTTGTGCCTCACACACACTGCCATAGTCATCTGCTGTAGTGTGTTAGACTAAAAAAATTACCTACATGAAATTTGACCAGCCTTTGAGCAGTGGGAAAAAAAACAATCAAGCCATAGAAGCAGGGGAGCTGCTTGCTCCTGCAGTAGCAAGTTTTTTCTTTCTATCTTCTCTACACAAATCAAACTTTTTTCCTTCCTCTCCCACCCTAGTTTCTTGTTAGGGTCTTTCCTTACCCTCTGCCTTTCTCTCCCTCCTGGCAGGGGATTAACTGGTACCATTGGAAAGGCCACGAGTTCTCCATCCCCTTTGTGGAAATGAAGATGCGACCTTACAACCACCGTAACATCTCTGGGAGGAAGAGACGGTCCCTACAGCTCTGAGCCAGCTGAACCCCTCCTGCCTCCCACCACCTGACCTTTTCTGTCATTTGTTTGTATTTTATAATATGAAAAGGGAAAAAAAAATTTACTACTCGTCTGAGATAGCAAGCTGCCCCTCACAAGTGCTGGAGGGAACCATGGCACAAGGAAAGGCCATGGGAAAGGAAAGACCTCATTGCTTTGCATCTGTCCCAGAGAAATACCAAATTTCCAGTCTCCCTATCCCAATACTCTGGCCCTTAACATGAGAAGAAAGAGAGAGAGACAGATTTTTTGATATTTTTTTAAAAGACATAGAAATCCCCAGCAAACCCTGTTAGAAACGTTTGTCACAAGGCTTGTGGCAGAAACATTCCCCACAGATACCTTGGTGTGGCCATTTCCAGCCCAGCAATGGCCAGGGATGCCTGTCCTCTCCCTGCCTCCCTGTCCCCTCCTGGCAGAGAGGCCCCAAGCTTAATGCCATCCTGTAGACACCAACTCTTCCAGCAGGCAGAGGCCCATCTCTCCCCTATGTGCAGACTCTGGACACCTGGGGATCAAGTGAGGATGAGCAAAGGCTCCTCCCATCCCCAGTTTTCACAGGAGAGCTCAGCAAATATCTGCATACGTAGGCAAACTGCAGAGAGTCCACAGCTCATGTGTTGGTCCCACCACAAAGTCATCCTCGTGTGCATGAGGTGTATGGGAATAAGAACTACTCCACCAGCCCCAACCTTCATTATCCACTCCTCCAAGCTAAACTCAGCCCACTCCAGGTCCATGACATCTGCCTGGGTTATGCTGAACTTGATGGAGAAGAAAGGACTTAAATTAGACGACTTGGGAGAAGAATCCCTACTTGTGGTCCTGAAATCTAGGACCCATTTCCTCTGTTATTTCTACATTCCATCATGCTCTCTCTCACTGAAGTCACTGGTCCCAAACAAGAGTCTCAGAGGAGGAGCAGCAATAAGAAGATATCACAGAACTGCAGCCTAACCTGAAGCCAGCAGCTGTCACAGCTCAGGTGCTCCTGTTGAAGGCCCTCCATGCACACAGGGAATTATGCCAATGCAGCTAAGGAAAGACAAGTGCAAGCTGAGGAATGCCCATTTCCTTCCTTCTCCTACACTATTCCTCTACAATGCCATCACAAGAGGGACACAAATCTCAGTGCCTTGGAATTGCCAGCTCTCTAACAGGAGATCAACTGTTTCCCCTCCTGGAAGGGATTCCATTTGGATTTTGGAGCACTTCAAGGCCCTTGGAAGAATTAATAAGTTCACTCTTCCCATCCTTAACTCAAGGAAGATGGACCCTTTGGATATCTCTGTCTGTGCCCTGTTGTCATTGTCCCCACCTCCACAGAGCCCAAATGACCACCATGCTTGTCACTCCGCTCCAAGGACTGCAATCAATGCTGGGCATTGTCACTGGCCTGGTCTCCAAGAAGGGACTCGTGCATCCAAGGACAATGCAGCTCATCACTGGATTTGCAGCCAGAGGAACATTACAAATGCTAAACACTGCTAATCTGGTTTTATCACACTGAAGCTGCTTTGTCTCAAAAACATCTTTCAGATGGCAACATAAAGGCATCTTTGCAGCATCTTATAATTCAGGCCAGTGTATCTTTCGTGGTCACACTCCTTAATGTTCTGATGTTTTTGGTGATGGCTGCAGAGCTGAAGAAGAGCATTAAATGGGAAACATAACCTCCTTCTCCATGGCACATACTGGCACGTGAAATCACAGCTAACCCTGAGGTCAAGATCAGATACACAGCCCATTCCTTCGGCTTGCAAGCTGACCTGGAGAAAGGATGCTCAGCAACATCTCGTATGTAAATGAGGCGTCCCTTCTTACTTCCCCTTGGCATCAAATCAGGCAACAAGTCAACCAGTTTTGGAACAGGTGAGTCAGAGGCTGCAGGTGATGGGATCTCTTGCAGGACACGGCTGCTGTCACAGATGGTGGCATGTCACACCTCCTGAGCACCCACCCCTGCTTTAAGACCCAAACCCCAGCAAAGAGCAGCAGATGGAACTGATTAAAGCCTAAGAAGGCTTTTAGTAGACCAGCAGAGTAAATTTTTCTCCAAACCATCAAGAATTTGTAGGAAGAAATATCCCAACAAAAGCTGTAATGGAGCGGTGGATGCAACAGAAACTGGGAGTGGATGGTGCTGTTTTCTTACCTACCCAGGAGAAAGGAAGAGATGTCATGCAAACATTTATCATTCACAGTCAAGTGAAAGGCAAGAAACCTCTCTTTTCAAAAGAAAGACTCAAATAGAAAGTTTGAAAAAAAAAAAATCAAAGTTTGCCAAGCTTTTCTAGGAGGTTCAAAAGAATATCCTCAAAAAGGCTGATTATTCTCTCAACAGGTTTACTGACATATATCTCTCCCTCCCTCCTCATGTCTTTCATCCTTTGTACAAGTCCTGTAACCAGGATGAACCACTTGACCCAGCTGCATAGTCAGGTATGAAACTGGACAATATCCAATCTTCCAGTGCTATTATACATCAGTGCTGGTCCCTGACCTCTCATGTGATACCAGCATGTTGCCTTTCCATGGCATTGGTGAAAGACAGTTGCTACAGTCTCTTAAAGGAAAGATTTCTACACATCATGGTTTTCTCCTGGTGATAACCCAACCCAAGCCCAGGCACACAACCAGCAATGATGACCCAGTCATTTGTGCCATTGTCTCCTGTTCACATTGACCATAAACAAGATACAATTTACCAGAAAGTTATTTTTCTATATTGCCTTTTTTTTTTTTTTGACAAAGCTCCTGCCAGCAAATTTGTGCTTAATATTGATGCTCCAGAAGGCCCCATAATTAAGAAGTTTCTTCTCACCCTCCATCACTGGATGAGCTAGTTCATTCTCCAGCTAGACCAGGTTTGGCCCTGAAATTCCCAGAAACCAAGCCTGGATCTGGTGCAGTGCTCACCTTGAGAGACTTAGCTTCAGCATGTGAACTTCCACTGGGCTCTGGTGGCTCCACTGCCACCCTGGGTTTGTGTGGCTCAGGCTTGTTCCAGAGCCCAACAAGGAGCATGAGGCTGTTACCCAAACCACACTATCCACTGTGAGATGCCATTCTGTGTAACAGGAAGCAGCACATCAAATCCTTCACATAGCAGAACACCATGTGTGCCCATGACCCTTGCAGCCTTTCAAAGCCATCTCTTATTTCTAACCCCAAAATCCTAGAGGGAAACACAAAGGGACTTTCATCTCTTGCTCAATATTCATTTCCCTCTGTTTCCATTCTCCAAGCCCACCTTCTCCTTGCACACTGCACTGAAACATAACCAAAGAGAAAAAGAGTCCTGAAAGGAAAAGCTGCTTTTAGTAAAGTGATAGCATCTATAAATTAATAATTTCAAGAAGGAGAGAGGCCAGGCTCTCCCCAAGGGTAGCTGGGTTTTGGTAGGAAGGTACCAGGGAGAGTATCCACACAAAGGTTGGGGAGAAGTCTGCTTCTACTCCTTATCTTTGCATTACTTCACTCTCCCAAATTTGCCCTAAACCAGGCCACATGGGCATCTCAAAGCTGAGTACCAGCCTAAATGCACTCTTGCCTCCTTCCCAGAGGGATGCTTATCCCAGGTGAATTTCCTGGGTGTGGAAGGCACAGCTCATGACACTCTCACTGCCAGTGATGCACTGGTGAGGGCCCAGCCCGTGGTGTCCCCATGCCCACAACAGGCTCAGAGCAACCTGACAAAGCACAGCAGGAGCCAAAGTACCCTCCTGGTGCCTCACCTCCATCCCAGCTCATGACCTTCATCCCAGCTCAGAGCTGCCCTCCTGCTGTGCCCCCACCATCACATCTGGGGGTGAACACACACCCCCTGTCCTGTGCCCCCCTAGGCATGCCCACAAGTTTTGACTTTACCAAACACTGCCAGCAATGAACTCTCACCCCAAAAAACCCTTTAATTCATGCTTACACCCACTAACAAAGGGTTCTGTTCTGGGGCCAAATAAGAAGTCCATCCCTGTTTCTGCCAGCCAAGCACCCTGGGATGGCCATAAAACCCAACAGAGTCCCCTGGGGACCACCAGCACCTCCAGGGTCACCTTCCCCTTTCCTAAAACCCTGATGGTGGTGGCAGCTCCTTGCCCCTTCCAGAAGGGAAATTTGGGGTAAGTGGGAGGGAAAGGCCCTTCCCTTGGGAGATCCTGATGCCTAGACCTGCCTCAATACCCAGCCTGCAGTTCTTCAGATGTCAGTGGCTTCTCAGAAGGATGGTGACACAAAGACCTAAACAAACAAACAAACAGCCCCCTGTGTACAGGTGTTATCCTGGAAATGTTCTTAATATGCTAAAAAAAGTTTAAAAACATAAATAAGAAGGGAGAGCAGAGGCAACAAAATGCCTCAGATTCTGATGAACTCAAACCACTGGAACCAAATGAGGGGGAAAAGAAAAGTAAATAAATGCATAAATAAAATCTATAATATAAATAAATAATAATATATTAAACAACCTTCCCCACCCTGTAATGAAAATGTAGCTTGGAGAATGGGATCAACGCTTGTTAACCATTGTTAACTAGTATTTTTAGTCCTGACCGCTCTTAGGCTATGTATAGTTCCTTTTTTTAATGCATTTTCTATACATTAATAAAAGATACTGAAGGAGTGAGCTGTGTGCTTGTCCAGAAGTGGGGTGGGACCAGGGGCCTCGTGCATCCAAGCCCAGCAACATTTCAGCCCCAACTTTATGCCAAGAAGGGACACACATCCCCTATCCCTGATCTTTGGTTATCCCATGGGAGGAGCATGGGGGGTTTAGCACGGATTCACATTCAAACCTGGAGGAACAGAGCAGCTGATAGACCCAGCACATGCAGTGTAACAAATAAACAGTGGGAGAAAGTTTTGGGGCAGCCCAGCTTTGGCTGGTGATCCCAGCTCCATCCTTGTAGGTGTTCAAGACCAGGTTGGAAAAAGCCCCGAGCAACCTCATCCAACCCCAGGGCTCCCTTGGGCAGAAGGTGGAACCAAAGATTCCCAAGTCCCCCCCAGCCCAGCTAAGCTGTTAAAATAAATAACAATAATATGGCCATGAAGTTGGGTCAGCACAGTCGGTCCATTAAGCACAGGAAGGCAGGGAGCTGGGATTTGGCCTCAGTCCAGCATGAGACATTTTGCTAATAAATTTAGCTGCTCTCATGAGCTACAGAGGCTCTTGGCTCTGTAGTTTGCAGCCAGAGAAAGCAAAGCTGTGGTATGAATGCTTGGGAGCAAAGGGAAACAACTCCAAAATCTTCCGTGAAAACCAGTTGTGTGATTTAAACAGCAATCTGTTCCCAACATGATGGAAACACCACCACAAAAAGGATTGGAAGGCTTGTTCCAGCAGAATATACTCCCAGTGGGAAACAACAACAACAAAAAAAAAAAACCAACAAAAAATCCCCAGTACTGATTAGCAAAGATCTCTAGGATGAAGATGAACTTCAGAGGATTTTGAAATTCTTCTCTTATTTCACATGAAGACTTTACCTAAACCTCTATTTGTTTAAAGTTTTCACATTCAACACGTAGCCAGACAGGATGAGAAAGCTTGAAAGAAGCTCTTCCTCCAGACCACTTCAATATTTTCTAAATTTGACTTAGTAGAGACAAAACAGGGGAGTTCTCTTGGTGGCAACTTCTCTTTCTTGCTCGGATTTGTAAGACAAAAAAGGAAGTTTGTGAGAGAGGGGATGTCCCACCTTGGCCACGACCCTTAGTAAACCAAAAGCAAAGCGTGAAGCCTGAGGGACTTGACTGTATGAACTTTTTTTGTTCTGAAGGTAGTTAGTGCCATGGAAGACCCTTCATGCAAGGCCTGTAAATGGAGGAGCTGAGGGATGGAGATGTGTTTGGGATGGGGAGGAAGGGTTACCTGTGCTGGTACTCATCATCCCAGTCTCACCGTGCTTGGCCAAGCCGTTGTCTGTCACAGCACACGCTGCAGTTGAAACAGCCACAATACACAAAGTATCACCATAGAATTTTGGAAGGCTTCAAGCATCTGCCCTTGTTCTTCAGCCCAACCTTTTATCCCCTCCTGTTGATGCCCTGCACCTGTGCGCCCTCTGTTCCCTTTGGTGGTTGCTCAGTGCCCCTGGGCACTCCATGGCTCATTGCTGTCAGTGCTGCTCACCTGCTGCTCACAGCTGCAGCCAATTAAGGATGAGGCTCAGCCACAGCCCCATCCCCAATTACCCCAAACTGTGTCCCTACAGTAATCCAGGGTGTTTTATGTATGGTCTCTAAGAGAAGGGCAACACTTTCCAATGTGCACCCACAGCAGGTCTGGGGCCAAGTGAAGCCCCCAGGGCCTCCATTTCCTGCAGAGAACCTCACAAATAGTTCACCTATTGCAAAAACCAATAACAAGAGGCAGGTGTGTATCACTCAGAGCTTGGTACCTAGAGAAGGCAGGTAGCAGGCACATGGGGAGCTGCAGCATCCTTCTGCAAAGGACCCTCCCAAAATCACAGTCAAGGCCCAACTCCATGTTTCAGATGGGATGAGAAGGGAGTGAGGGCTGGCAAAAGCCCTTTTCTAAACACTACAAGTTTTGATTTAAGCCAGGGAAGTGTTTTGCCCCATCACACTAAACCCTGGGGGCTCCTGCCCTATCACATGTGCCCACCACCCCCATGGCTCTGGCCCCCCTGCCCTTGCACAGCTCAGAGCCATCACCATAATCCAGACATGGTCCTGCATGTGGTGGGATCTCATATTTCCAGCCATTCCAAGAAGCATGCCTTCCCAGGCATGCCACACTCCTCTTTGGGCACTTCCAGCCACCACAGCCCCCCCATGTGCACTTTACACAGAGATATTTCATCACAGCCCTCTTACCAAAGTCCCCTTTTTGCATGAGTGATGCTCAGGAACTTTGTTCCAACAGCAAACATCAGGAGGGTGTACAAAGGTCCTCAGCGAGGACCTTGGGCACCCATCCCAAACCCAGAGCTCAAGCAACACATTTCCAGCAACACATCCTGCAGCCTCAGCCCAAAAAACCCATGAGGGAAATGCTGGCCCAGAAGCACAGTGTGGCAGGAGGAGCTGCAATGGCTCCAGAACAAGGCTGGAGCAGTTGATGAAGGGGCAGCTTTGTGCCATAGATTCAAAGCTGCTTTATCACTTAGGAGATGTCATTTTTATAGCAGCATCTTCAACATTCTCAGATTTTAATTTCCCCTCATAAGATGGCATGTGTTCATCATCCCTTTTAAAACTGTTGTTCCCATCTTTATATTTTAACTCCTGAGGCTACAGGCTCTAATGTTTAGTTATGTAGAGTGTAAA
This sequence comes from Molothrus aeneus, assembly GCF_037042795.1. NCBI lineage: Eukaryota > Metazoa > Chordata > Aves > Passeriformes > Icteridae > Molothrus > Molothrus aeneus. Next base: position 26,628,811 of record NC_089654.1, on the reverse strand, counting down.
AAAAATTCTAAATTATGTCTTTACATCAAATCCAAATGCAGGGATTTTAAATTTTATTATTTAAATTTTATTGATGTGTCCCCTCTCCCTGGGATGAGGAATGCTGTGAATAGCAGACTCCAGGCTTATCCCCCTTCCCTGTGATATAGCCAGCAATTTTTCTGCTTACAACTTGTTTCAACAAGCACAGAATCAGCCCTAGAATGGGTTGGGAAGGACTTTGAAAGATGATCTAGTTCCAACCCCTCTGCTATGGGCAGGGACGTCTTCCACTTAGACCAGGTTGCTCCAAGCCCTGTCCAGCCTGGCCTTGGGCACTTCCAGGGATCCAGAGGCAGCCACAGCTTCTCTGGGCACCCTGTGCCAGGGCCATACCATGCTCACAGGGAAGAATTTCTTCCAATATCTTGTCTAACCCTGTCCTCTGTCAGTGTGAACCCATCCTGCCCTTGTCCTTACAGCAGCACTTGTCTCCATTCCCAGTATTTTGGGCTGCTTTCTGCTGTCAGTAGGAACATCAAAGGATGCAGCAATCCTGCAGCAGGCTTCTCCCAGCAGCATGGCTGATCCTCCTGCTCCCAGTCAGGTTATCTCCCTGGCATTGCTCCTGCACAGGGACCAGGGCCAGGCGTGGCTGCTGACCAGCAGAGCAGAGCAGAGCACACCAGGATGTGGTGGGGACACAAACAGCCTCTGTTCACCACAACAGGCCTTTGTCCCCATGCTGTCCCCTGCATTTGTCCATGTCACAACAAAGGAGGGGGTTGAAGGGAGTAACTCTGCAAATGGTCATGAGAAAAATCCTCCTTAAAAGCAAGAGAAGGAGTGGGATGAGGTAGGAAATCCTCCCTCTAGGAATTTCAGAAGGCGATGGAAACAGGCACTTGGGAGAGGAGCAGCAGAGGGGATGGGGGAGCACCAGGGCAGTACTGACCACTCCTGGGGACAGTGTCTGTCCCTGCTCCTGGTCCAATGTCCCCTGGCTGCACTCAAGTCAAGCCAAAACCAGATGGCATCTCCCTGTACCCCCCTTGGATTGGTTCCTCAGTCACAACTGCCCCTCTGCTGCCTCTGTCCCCTGTCTGAGAGGAATTTACCCCTCAAAACACAGGAACCTGCTCTCCCTCGCAGAGGGGCAGAAAGAGGCAAAAACACCCCCAGGAGGAAGGTCATGGTTGTTTTTTCCCCTCCTTCACCCAGCACAATTTGCATTTCTCTCTCGGTTCCCTCCTGGAGGGTGGGTGAGTTCCCAACAGGCTGCCCTGCCCCAGCCCTGACACCCAGCTGCATCCTCCCCACGGAGCCCCCGGTAGCAAACAAGATGAGGAGCAGGAAGACTTTGAAGTGTGAAGAACAAAGGTCAGATAGTCCCACCCCCGGGCAGGAGCTAAGCCCCGAGGGCAGCACAGAACATTCCAATGGCTCCAATACCACCAGCCAAAATCCTCATGTGATCCTGAGCCAAGGGACATCAGCTCACCACAAATCTCCAGGAACAGCTTCCCCCATGGGAGTGGCTTATGGAGGGGAACAAATAATGACAATAATCAAAAGACTACTATTAATTTGGCATCTGCATATCATTACAAAGCAGGATTGGCTCTCCCTGCCTGCCTGAGCTGGCTCTGGGGGAAACCAGCACTGAGGGATTGCTCCTCTTCAGCACGGGACTGAGGCACCAAAGGAACGACTGTGACAGAGGGGATGGCCTGCACAACCGGTTTTTCACCTAAAAATCCACCTTGGCAGGCAGATCCAACACCCATCCAGCATGGGAAACCCCTGGGGGTGGCTGGAGGAGGCACGAGCCACTGCTTCCTACAACTGGGGGCACTGCTGCTCCTTGGGGGCACCAGACTGTGCCCAAGCATCGCTCTCCTCTCTGCCCTTGCTTCACACCTTCCACAAATGCAGCCCTTGGATGCTGCTGCTGCTGACCCCATTCCCCCCCCATTCACCAACAGGTTTTCCTTCCCTGCCTTTCCCATGACTATCCTTGAGTGCTTGCAGAGGGGAAGGCAGCAGCACGCTGCTGGGAGTCGCCCAGCCTGGCGCTCTCCCCACCTCCCAGTGTGTCTCCTCTCCTCTCCCCCCTGCCTGCCACCAGTGCTGCCTTGTAGGATTTCCTCAGGAAGGAGTTCCTGAGGGCTCTCACACACAAAACAATCAGCTCTAAACAGCCCAAACGCTGAGCTGTACCCTGAGCAGACACACACCACCCTCCTCCTCACCTGCACACAGGTCCCTTACACCTCAGCTTTGTCAACAAGCATCCAGCAGTACTTGAGGAGGCACCCCCTCAATCCCCACCTCAGCATTCTTCTTGTCTAAGCAGCAGGGAGGGATAGTCCTGCAAACCTCACTTTGGCAAGCCCAGCTGCACAGCCTCCTATGTGGTGAGTGGGCATGAGGCACCCCCAAAAACTCACCAGCTTTGGGGCATTTTCCCTAAGAGCAGCATTTGCCCCCATCCCTGCCTACATAGGACTGAGCCCCAACACTTAAGGGCAGCACCAAAACAGCCCCAGGTGGGACTGGGACAGCTGAGCCCAACCTACCCTCAGAGCTCCCCCTTCCTGGAGGGGACAGAGCCCAGCTGGGACCAAAGGAGGGAGAGGAGGGGATGAAGCAGCTTCTCCCAAAACACCAGCTTTGTGTTTGTCCTCCACTCGTGCGTCGTCACCATCCCGTCCCACTCCTCCTCCTGATTTTCCTCCAAAGCCAGAAAATCCATTGCTGCTGCTAAATACCAGGAGCTGCTATTTTTATCCAGCCCACGACCGGGACGTGCGTTATTTTTGGTGTTGAAACTGCAGGCTTTTTTTTGTGGGAGGGGGAGAGGGAGGGGAAAAGGCAGAAGCATGGGGGAAAAATGAGAGGAATGTTTCTCTGGGAGCAGAGTTTTCCATTGCTTACTTTAAGCCAGACTAGTGTCTGCAAATAGAAATCACCACCAGGGAGCAGAGGAAGCAGCTGGGAAAGAAAGGTGTGATCATGTCTGCAGTCACTCTACCACTCCCACCATACTGAGAAAATCCCAAATAAACCGACCCTGGGTACCAGCTGGGTGTTGTCAAGGAGTAAAGCTCACAGCTGTGTAACAGGGCAAACTGGTGGCAAAATTAGATTAATCCAATGAAATAAGGGGGAGGCAAGAGAGATTTCCATTTTCAATGTAAAATGAGTAGTGTTTTCAAAATCAAATTAGGGGTTGAGGGGGGTCTCAGGAGGAAATTGAAGCTATCAGGGTGCTTTTTGGCATGGGAAAGGCTTTTGGTATCACATGGAAATAAGGATTTTGGGAAGGATGGATGGAAAACAGGAGCTGGAGGTGGGATTTGATTTTCAGCTGGTCTGAGACCTGGGCTCAAACTGACATCCCATGAGGGGACAGGAGCTTGCCTGGCATGGGCTCACTCAGTTCCTGTGCTCGAGGGGCACCAGCAAGCAGGGAGACAATCTGGAGCTGCAGTGATTCATCAGCAGCTGAGTCACGGCTTCCTCTCGCCCATTAAAGTTTCTGAGAAACAAAGCACGATTCCTTGGATCCCAGATCTGCTACGTGCCAAACAAAACAAGGAGGTGGCAGGTTCAAAATCCCTGCAAATGTACCTTTTTTTCATGCCACAAGGGAAGGAGCCTTGGCACACCTTGCTGCAGGAGACATCCACAGGGTCAAACATCACATGCTGTTTAGATTAATTCAAAACATCTCCTATAGACCACGGTGGAATTTGAGCTGGAGCTGGAAGGGACCTTTACAGGTCAGCTATGGGGAGGAGGATGCTGGCTTAGAGCAGTGGACTGATTATATTTGTACATTCTTGCATTAATTCTCAGTTTCTTAAAGTCTCTCTGATGCTTCCCAGCTCAGTTTAATGGCATCAAGACTCTTTCACAGGTAGCAGCACTCCAAGACATCAGCACTGGCAGTGCCCACCCCCTCTGCCACATCACCACAGCACTCCTGCCTGAACCAAGAGGCTGCCAAGGCACTGTGGTCAGGGGGGCCCCTGAAAATCCAGGGAAGGTGCAAGGCCAGCAGCCCCTCTCTTGTCAAGGCCTCTGCCAAATTAAATTAGTGATAGGGAAGTGTGGAGCCCCAGTGAGGCTGTTTGCCCAGGGAATGAAGCAAATATCCCAGGTGCCAGGGACAGGCTGGGCTTTCACATTCCCATGCTCAGGGACAGGCACCCTTGAGCCTAATGCTTTCAGATATGCTCACCCTCAGAGAGCTCTGATAATAAATGTTTTTAGTCAATCCTGTTAGAGGGGGTTCAAAGGTGGTATCGTGCTATCTGGTGCTGTAGAGTGGCCAGGTATCCCTCAGGTGACTGTCTGCAGCCAGGTGGCTTTTGTGTGCCCTGGGATGGGTGTTTTTATAGGGGGATTTGGTACTACAAAAGAGGCAATGGCTGCAGCTCAGTGAGGGGGGAGAGCTGGGATAGGGTCAGGGAACAAGGGAGAAATAGGATGGGGTGAGCTGGGACATGGAGAGATGGGATGGAATAGGGTGAACTGGGATATGAGAAACTGAGATGCAGTAAGCCATATGATGAAAAGCCCAGGAATCTTCATCCTCCAGCATAAAACCAAGGGAAAAGTTCCTGGCATTAAGCAGCAAATCTTTAGGGAAAAATGGCTTGGTGTTTCCCACAGGACATAAACACTTTCCCCAAGGCTATGAGGAGGCACTTAGCACAAGCTGTAGCCTACAATGTGTCTTTTTTGGTGTCTCCAACACCAGCATTAGGGTGAAGGCAGCAGGAGGGTAGCAGAGGCTGGCAGCCAACTTACTTCCATCCCTCCACTCTCCATCCCTCTTCCCTCCTATTCCCAGAACTGCATTGCTGCCAAGTCACAGCACTGGGAACATGAGGCTGTTTTCCAGGAGCCCTGAAGGGTCCGATAGCCCTGGCTAGCCCAGTTCCACAAATCAGCACCAAGGCTAAAGCAGTAAAGCCAAGCCACTGGCTCTGGAGTATGAAGGAGGGCAAGGAGGGCAAATGTGGGGATTTTGCAATGCAAAAGGACTCAGTCCAACCAGAAAAATTCCAGCAGAACATTTTTCTAGTTGCAGCTTGCCCCGCTGTCAGCATCACAACACTGTGTGGAGGCCGTAGAGCCCTGGACTGGAAAGCAGCCGGGATTCAGCAATTTCTGAGTATCACTGCCACGGTGTTAAAAAAGAAATAAGTGAGAGAGAAAGTAGCAAGCGAAGAGTGGGGGTGGCAATCCCAATGGAGCTGGGATCACAGTTTGAAAATATTGAATCACAGAATCATTTAAGTCAAGAAAGCCCTCTCAGGTGATCAAGTCCACCCTTTAACCCAGCAATGCCAAGGCCACCACTAAACCCTGCACAGCCAGGTTGAAACATCCATCATTATCCATGGCTGTACAGCACCCTTAACGCTCCTGGATGCTGCATCACCTCAGGCAGTCCCAGGGATGCTCCATCACCCCCTGCCTGGCCGCAGTGTCCCCTGTCCAGGGACAGAGGGTGGGTGTGATGGCAGGGCAGGAGTGACAGCACGCAGGGTGGTGCTGATGGCGTGCTGGGTGCAGGTGAGAGGCAGCAGGGTGAGGGAGTCCAGGGTGGTACTCCTGGCACTGCTCTCGGGGAGCTGGAGCTCTACCCTGCCCTCCCACCACAGCAGCGCCATCACCGCCCCGCAGCCCTCCCTGCTGGCTCCCAAAAACCCTTCTGGGAAAACCTGGGCTGCACCAAAGCCCGGCGAGCCACACACTCGGTTCCCTCCCTTTCCCCACAGGAGGTTCGGGGCTGGTTTGTGCCCCGTGGCCGCCTCTCTGCCAGCCTAAACCTCAGTGCGTGTGTCTGTCCCTCCGTTTGGGTTCGGCCGAGGGCGGGGGAGCCCAGGTGGGCCGGGCGGGCCGGGGGCCGGGCCGGGGGCGGAGGCGGGCGGGCGGGCCCGGCTCATTGCCCGGAGCCGCCTCACGCCGGCCGGGACGAACGGGCGGGACGGGGCCGCGGCGCTGAGGTACGTCGGGGGTCCGCGGAGTACCCGGGAGGGCGATCCCAGGGCTGGGCTTTGTCCTGGGTGCTGTGTTACTCAAATCCAGGGCTTTTCTCTCCTTCTAGTTATTTTTTTTAAGGCCACATCATCTGCTTCGCGCAGCCCGGGGGGAGGGGGTGAGAACGGGGACTGGGGACAGAGCGATGAGCAGCAAGCAGCTCTCCGGGGACGTGTGTCCGGGACAGCCCGCCTGGCACCGGGCTCTTGGGGCTGCACCCAAAACCACTGTGGCTTTGAACAGCACAGGATCCTAGAGCGGTTTGACTGGAAGGAACTTTAGGGACACCTCGTTCCAACCCCGGCCCTGGGCAGGGACACCCTCCACTCGACCAGGCTGCTCCAAGCCCCGTCCAGCCTGACCCTGAACACTCCCAGGGATGGGGCAGCCACTGTTTCCCCGGCAGCCCCCTGAGCCTCCTGTAACCAAAGCCACAAGTGATCGAGCCCAGGGAGGGCCATGGCTGGGGGCTCTGCCCGCCCGGACAGGCAGCACTGCCCGGTCCGTGGTTTGGAGGAGCCCAGGGTGGCTCCGAGGAGCTCCCGCTGCATCCAGGGATGACAGTGGCGCTCACCTAAACTCAAAACCGATCTTTTGGCCGCAGTCTCGGTGATCCAGGGGCCGACGACAGCCGCGCTTGTGCAGACGGCGATGACGAGTGGGCTCCAGGCAGCAGCTTGCACAATAGTTTCACTTTAACCCTGTTATCCAACATCCATATCAGTAGTTTTCCAAATCACTCCCTTTAGGGAATGAAAGCATTTACGCGTGGCTTCTGGCAGGAAGGTTCGATGGTGGTGGGAACGAGATGAAGCTTCAGCCTGTCGTGTTTGCTGGGTGGTGGCTTTTGGTGTTTGTCTTTCACGTTTGAGGAAGGTCTCTGTAGCCTGCTGCGAGTTCTGCGAGACCGGCGGCAAAACCCTTCTTAGTCACCATTTCCGAAACAGCAACGTGCAATCCCTGCTAAGGAAACTGCTCACCCTCGGTGTCAGGTTTCATCCAGTTTTCCTTCAAGTCTGCAGGTGCAAGCAGGGAAAATAGGTGCCACTGTGTGACAGCATAGCTGTGTCCCTGCTGGGTGGATCAGGGAGCTCAGAGGCTGTAACAAAATTAGCTTCTCCCTGCCTGAACCACAGCTGTCACTGCAATGGAAAGTTGGTATAAAGCTCACATAAAGCCAGTAACAGACGGAAATGGTTGTTTAATAATGTGATTCCTGCTTTGGACTCCTTAGCATCAGCTGCACGAAGTGTGCTCTCATCTGCGTGAAGGAAATGGGGGTGGCTGCAGGTCAGTTGATTTCATGTCACCTCTGCAGGTCCTGAGTTGCAGCTGGCTACAGAGCACAGGAGTGTTGAGATAATCCAGAAATACTTGGGGCACACCCCACAGGTCAGTTGCCCCCAGAGATGCTGCTGCTCTCACTGTGGATGCAGGGAGCTCCTTAGAGCACTCCTGCCTGAGTCAGGCGGCATCTCAGCTGAGAGGAGCAGGTTGAGCTTTGGTAGCTTGGAGGGAACTTCATGAAGACACAAGAGCCTGTTGAGGGTTGGGCCTAAAGAACTTAACTGGCAGAATGACCTCCAGCGCTGTCCCCTGTGCCACAGTGACACAGCACAGCAGTTCCAGTAAACTGCAGCTTTTCTGCAAACTCTACCTCCATCCCCGGTCGCTGCGGTTGCTCTGCAGTGCACAGGATGTGGACAAGCCAGCATTGCCAAGGCAACCCCCTCTGTTTTGGTTTCCCCATGCACAGGCTGGCAGCCCTTACCCCTCCAGCTCAGCCAGGCAAGCCCTGCACAGCAATGGTTTGTGGTGCCATCGCAAGCCGTCCCTCAAAAGGACCTTGTTTTCCACCCACGGCCTCCCATAACTGCAGAGGAGTGGCAGATGCTCCCCACCCTGCAAACCAGCTCTTTGGAAGCCAGTGTGGATTAAAGAACCTCATGCTGGATGTGCAATGTTGATTAAAACTTACACAAGTGGCACGAAGCCCTGTCGTGCAGAGCTGCCATCAGCTGGAGCCATCCATCCCTGGCCACAGGAGTTCCCAGGCCAGTTTCCATGTCAGCTTTCCCCTGGCTCTGCCAGCACCAAAAACAAAGAGCTCATTCAGCAGGATGCTTCACAGCCCTCTCTGAGACAAGCCCTGTCTCCCAGTACCTCCCTGGCCCTGTTTTTTGGTCCCATATCTTGACCCAAAAAATTCAGCTGGCCTCCCAGTGGCAGCTCCACATGCTTGCAGCAAGCAGTTCACACCCATGCTGGACCACAGCATGTTCATTCCCTCTCTAAGGGGAGATGTAACACCAAATTGAGCAGCAGCATGGATATTCCTAAATGCAGCTCCTCATGGTGCTCTCAGGTTTTCAGCTGGCAATGGGTGGCCTTGGGTAACCCCTCTGCCCTTGGAGTTGCTGCCTCCAAACACATCAGTTTTTCTACTTTTCCCTCCCCTCCCATTTTTTTTAATATGAAACTGAAGAATCCCATTATTTAGCACACAGACATCCCTTCATCTAGAAAACAAAAAGCAATGCACACACCAGAAAGAAAAGGCATTTGAAAACCAGCTGCATGGCCATGCTGGAAGATGGCCCTGGGATTTGGGTGCTGCTTGGTCAGGGCAGGGGCAGGTACCTCCACTTTCCCCTTCCAAGAGATGCATATTCAGCTTGCCCAGGGTGGCCACAAGTCCCCAGTGACATGAGCTGGACACTTCCAGTGACAATCAGCCAGGGCCTCTGCAGTGCATTCAGCTCCAGTTTCAAGTGGAAACATATCAAAGGGCTTTGCTTTTTTTTTTATCTCCTCGTTCTTTTTTCCTCTGCAAACAATTAATTACAAGTTTGAAAGGAAGTTCCAGCCCTCCTTCTCTACCCAGAAGTTTAGAGGCAATAAATATAAAGCAGTTCAGTGCAGGAATAAAGCTGTACATCCTGTTTTGTCTGAAATTAAGGCAGTTGTTGTTTGGGGATTAAATGGGTTTTTACTTCTTTTTTGGAGTCCCGTGTATCATAGGCATCCTGTATTCCTGCCTGGATAATGAGCTGTCAGGATCCTTAGGGATAAGTGGCAAACCTGCACCACATGGATGATTACACTGAAGAAAAGCTGCTTTGTTTATGTTCAGTGTAACCTTTACTACAGCTGCCCCAAAAAAACCCACCTAGGTGAAGATGAAGGTCAGGACAGGGAGGAGGCTTTAAGAAGTGGCTCTCACTTATCTCCCCTGTGAGCAAAAGCAGATCTGGGATGCTCCCAGTTGGTTACAGGCAGGGGCTAGGCAGAGGTTGTATGAGATTTGAGTTTCTGAGTGGTAGCCTGTGATTTCTCAGGTGGGGATATTGATGATATTTCTGTCCTCTGCTGAATAGTGGAATGAGGGAATGTGAGGAACAGCCAGTTTTGATGCAGCAGACTGGACAATAATCCATTAATAATAGTAGTAATAACAATAATCATAATAAACTTCTTCCAGCCAAAGCCAAAACCACCTCCCAGAGCACTGCATTTCATTTTGTAAAAATCTCAAATGAGAATTTTTTAGAAAGGCACCCAGAGAAATTATTGTTCAAAAGAGAAACCATCAGCTAACTGGGGCCAGCTCAGCTGTGTGCTCATGCAAATCAAAACAATAAATCCACAGTGGTCAGTCTGTTTCTGAGGGACACAGATAAACCCCTTATTTTTAACAGAATCTGAGCACTTGTGGAATCCCAAATTGAGAGCTTGGCATCTATGCTGAGGGATTCAGCTCCTGAGGCCCTGACAGTCAGGTCTGAAAGCCAGCAGCCAGGAGACACCAGTGAAACCAGACCCTGTACAGTTCTGTAGGTCCCAGGACAGCATTTTGGAAGGCAGGTTTTCCCTTGGGAGCTGCTTTTTTGGGGGGCCTGCCCAGGAGTTCCTCCCCAAGCAGCATCACAAGAGCTGTGGTTAGGGCTGGGTGGGACCTGTGGCTTTCTTGGGTGAGGCTGGTGGCTTGGTCTTCCTTTAGGAGTGGGGTGGAATGGCACAGTGAGGCAGAGGGAAGCACAGTGGTGCTAGCTGGAGAATCCTAAAACTCTCCATACAAGAGAGCATCCCTGAGCAGGCACCAAACAAGGAATAAATGAGATGCAAAGCAAGGAAGGGCAGTGCTGCAGACAAGGAGGATTCAGCCAAAACCAGCCTGGGTCCCTTTCCCTCAAGGTCCCCAAGGTCTGTGAGAGCTGCCAGAAGAAAAGATAAGGAGTTACAGGGGACAGGTGGAGCAACCCCTGTAGGACATCTTTGGTGTTCAGGCTGTACCTCTCAAGTTTTTTCATTTTACTGTGCCTCAGTTTCCCCTCCTGGGCACGTGGGGATTTAAGCATTCCCTCAAGAGGCTGCAGGGTTTGAATCCCAAAGGCTGGCAAAGACCCTGCTGAGCAAGGGTGAAATAGGGTGTTGGAGCCTGATACTGCCCCTGCCAGCTCTTTATCTGTACAGCCTCCCATTTAATGACCCTTGTGTTGAACCAGAACTGCAAACTTGCAGCACAAAGGCCCCTGCTCTACTCAGATGCTTTGCCTGGCCACAGGAGGGGAAGAAAGATGTGAGCAGAGGCAGCAGCTCCCTGTCCCTGCAGGAGGGTTTCCCTGAGAGCCCTGGCACTCAGCAGCACCTCTCCCTCCCTGAGGGAAGAGGAAAACCTTACGTCAAGCCACAGAAATGCTTCTCAGCCCTACCCAAACCCTTGGAGCAATTCCCAGGTGAGGCACAGCAGCAGCAACTCCTCCACCCCAGCCAACCCTTATCCTCCCCTGCTGCTGCCTTTGTGGCCAGCCCTGGGCACATGGAGCTGTGGGTGCAGGGCTGCTCACTGGGCTCTACCAACTGTGAGTCTCACTGAGCACAGTCCTCATCCAAAATGCACCCCAAACCTGCTGGCAGTGCCCAGGGTGCCAGGGCAGCAGGAACAGACCCTGCCTCTGTGCTGCCCATCCCAGACCATGGGCCCTGAGGAACAGCCTGGCCAAAGATACCCTGTCCCAGGATTGGGAATAAGGAGGGACCTGTGACACCTGGAGTCCTGGCTCCTGTGGCAGTACTGTGTCTCCACAATGGTCACTGGTCTACATCAGGCAAAAGTCCCTTTCTAGAGTCACTTCTAGAGCTTCTTCTGCAGACAATATTTCATCTGCTACAAAACAAGCCCCACAAAGGGCTAATAAGAGCTCTGTGCTGTGATTGCTCAGCCAGGGCTGATGTGTAAATTCAAAGAGGCAGGATTTGTGCTTGGCTAAATTCCTAGGTAAGTAAGGATGCCCAAAGCCCTCCTCACCCATCCCCACAATCAAGAACAAACCCCAGGAGAGAGGAAGCTGTGTTTCTCAGATGAAGACACCCAAAGGGACATAGCAGGCAGCACAGTCCATCCCCCATGGCTCCAGGCCCCTCCAAGGCAGGAGACATCTTACCCTGCTGAGGCTTCTGGCAGCTCCATGGAGAGAACTGCTGAGGGAGCTGGCACCTGATCCATCTGGTTTCTTGTCTCTGCAGGCACCATACAAGGACTCTCGTGGAGCCCACTAGCTGCTTACAGGAGCTGAGCATATCTCAAGGTGCCTTTCAAGCAGAGGGAGCAGGACAGGCAGCCTACTCAGGAGCTGACATGCAGCAGAAGATCAGCTCTTTCTTTAATTCCATCTTGGAGCTCATCCGTACCAAGCATGAGGAAGGCGTCTTCAACACTGTCTGCCTGGCCGTGCTCTTGGGTCTGCCCTTTGTTGTTCTCCTTGCCTTCATTTTCATCTGCTGCCATTGCTGCTTCTGCAGAAGGAGGGGAGAAAGCACAGGGAAAGGTGGCCCCAGCAGCAATGGGCAGCTGCATGCTGAGAGGAACAAGAAGAAAAAGAAGAAGAAGAAGAAGCAGGATGAAGAGGACCTGTGGATCTCAGCTCAGCCCAAGCTGCTCTTGCTGGACAAGAGACCCTCCTTGCCCATCTAGCAGACAGGAGGGTGTTCAGGTCTTCTCCTCTGAGATGCCACCATTCCTTTCACCTGTGCACCAGGAGGGGAGAGGAGATACCAAAGCTGCTGCCACTTTGTGGTGACTTTGAACAGAGGCTGACCCCAGCATGCTGAAGGGCCAACAGGGAACAAGGCACAGGCTGTGCAAGCCTCTTCTCCCCCACCATGACAGCATGCCCCGGGGCACAGACCTCTGCAAAGGACAGGTGAGCTCACAAGGGTGACCGGCCAGCGGCTCCTGTGTCCCTCCTGCCATGAGCACGGTGCACACACGTGGGGCTGGCACACAGCAAAGCATGTGCCAGGCTCTCTCTCTGCACTCAGCTGCCAGCACACACACAGGGGTGCCCAGGACAACGTTCACCCACAGACCAAGGCACCTGCACACTCCCCCTGCACAGCACAGACTGCTGTGAGTGAAGCAGGCACAGCCACACCTCCTTTGCTTGCCCTGCCGTGGAGATGGCACAGCTTCACTGTCCAGGCTCCAAACCCACTGTCCAAACCCAGCTTGCTTTATGGGCTCAAAGCTGAGTTACCCCACAGCCCAAAGATGTGCCATCTACCAGGCCAGCAAACCAAAGTCTCTTGTGAGCACCTGAAGCTAGATGCCCTCAGCACAACCTTAGAGACCTCAGACACCATGCTAAGGCAGCACAGCAGAAGGATGCCCTGCCACCTAGGCTAGAGGCAGGCAGGAGAGAGGATGCTGCCAGACCAGCCCTTTTGCACCAGCACTTAAGAAAACACCTTCCTTGAAAGACTCTTGTATACAAACTTGCCATTAAAGAGCTCACCATGCTACTGCAAGAGCAGAAACACAACCTGAGGCTGTGTAAAAGCTTTGCTACGGGCATTAGAGTTATTTATTGAATGACTACTAAAGAAGAGCAGGACCAAAGGCCCCTCTGGAGCAGGGCCAGGGACATGGAAGCAGTATTGAAGCAGCAGACATGGTTTCCTGGCACATCAGGAATCACCTCTCCCTGCAGCCCTTGTGCCATGTGTCAGACACACACAGACCCATGAGCAGGTGCTGCCCCAGCTGATGCCAGCTCTGTGTGCTGCACTGAACATTTCTGGATGGCTGTCAGGCTGACCAGCTCTGGGATTTTGAATGTGCTGTAGAAGCAAAGTAAATTCCATGTGCACAGTCATCCCTTACACAGGGATACATTATACAGCCAGACTCTGCACCTCCCTGTGTCCTCGTGTTCTGGAAAGATGGTTCAGCTGGGCACAGCAGCTAACAGGACCACACACAGCTCTCATCCCTGCTCTGCTTCCCACCTGCCCCACCCTGGCTTGTGTTCCCATCCTATGTCCCTTGAGCTGGGAGTCTCCTGTGCTCCCCACTCTGCCCCACCAGGCTCTGTCTCCCCCATCTCTTTTTCCATTGAGGGATGCATGTGTGTGATGAGAAGCCTCATCACATCTGGGTTTTGCCCTGTCTGTAGACTGGATGTCTTCCTTCCATTTTCTTGCAGTCCTTAAGCTGCTGGAGCAGCCCAGAGCTGCCAGCCAGAGCCAGGCATCTGGGGAACAAGCAGCCAAACCCACGTGGGCAAGCCTGGACAGAGCTGCTGGGCACAGCTGCTTCCAGCCCAGGCAAGGGTGATGCCACCTTCCCCTCACTTGGAGGACAAAGCCAGCAGCTGGAAGCAGCTGTTTGTGCCACCCAGTCCCAGCACAGCCTGTTCTGTCCAATGCAGGCAGAGGTGTGATGGTCACATCATGTCACAGGGTTTGGCTGTGTGTCACAGGGTTTGTGCTGGGAACAGCCATGAGGCTGGGCTCCTCCTCACACAGCCCTTTAAATTGACCCCATATGTGCCTTATTTTCCAGTTTGCTTTGTCACCATTGAAATTAGTGACTCCCTTCTGCTCCAAAACAGGAAGCAACATATAATGGTATAAAAATTAGGGTTTGCCACATGTCATGCTAGGAAATGGAGAAATAGCTCTGATCTCTGTCCCAAGCTCCCAGTCTAGCCAAGATCCTGGAGAACCAGCACTGCACTTGTATTATTCCTCCTTCCTTCCCTCCTTTCCCCATCCAAGTGCTTTTCTCAGCCCTCCTGCCTCCACACTCACCAGGTGGCCAGAGGAGCCCATGCAGGTGCTGTGATCCAGAGGCAGGAGCAGCCCTGGAGGCAGGGTGGTGCTGCCTGGAGGAATAAAGAAAAAAATCAGAGTAAAGGGAAACACGGTGGGAGGCCAGAGGCTCAGCCAAACAAGCAGGGGCACGGAGGCAGTGAGCACTGTCAGAGTACAGCCTGCCTGGTGTGGAGGCTCTGCTGGGCTTCCTGCAAGGAAGGCTTTTCTCCAGAAAGCAGAGTAACTCTTCAAGTGAGGGCAACCAATTCCTGCAAGAAGCAGAGAACTGCCAGGAAAATGTGAGCTTTGGATAACACACACATCTCCAGATCCAGGCTTTGGGGAGTTCAGAGCTAGGTCTGAATTTCAAGGGCTCCCCAAAATCATTCAAACCACCCCTGGGCTGGGCAGAGAGGGACCAGGACACAACCCTGCCCTGATCCATCCAACCAGTGGATGGTCTGAGCCTCCACACTCCCCAAAGCACAGGGCTGGCTTCCTTGGTGTCTGCTGTTTGAGCCAAACCAGGCACTGAATTGGCTCCTTCTGGAGGAAAAAGCAAAAGAGCAGAAAAGCCAGAGGTGCACCAGAACCTGTTATCCACCAGCTGGGCAGCTGGAACCCTGCAGCACCCACATTCCCAAGGGGCAGAGATGCACAGTACAGAAACTCCACTGCACAGCCCCTGCTCTCCAGACACCCCAGCCCTGCCGCCCACAGCTGCATTTCAGTATCAACCTTCCATTTTCCTGAACAAGTCCATGCAACAGGGAACAACAACAAAACAAATCTTGTGCAATTTTTTTTTGAAACCAAAAATAAATGACTCTTAAACTGCAAACAAACACTGTGTGTATTTCGATCTCTTGGTCATGTGTTTATTTTTCTGGGGAAATCTTTCCTGTACCTGTGTCCTGGCTGTAGATAAGACACAGGGAGAGCTCAGAGCAGAGGCTGTGCACTCTCTGCCTGCAGCCAGCTGTGCAGCTTAGAGATTTTTTTTTTAAAGAAACAGCTTAACTTAATCAAGTTAATGGCCTTGCTTTGTTAATGAGCACAGCCAAGCTGCTCTACCCAAGGGCAAGAAGTAGTGGGAAGAACAAAAGGTTTGTGCTGTGGGAGGTGGGCTGCAGGTTTGTTTTTTCTTACAGAGGATCAGCAGCACAGAACTAGTTAACCCCAGTTGGTTTTGATCAGACAAGTATTTCATGGTGTCTGCAGCCTGCTGGGCAGAGCCTTTCCAAATCCTACACCACAGGGCTCTGCCTCCATGATAAAAATAAAATAAAAAATAAAAACCTGCTTCTCATCTGGATGAGGCACCAAGCTGCCCCTTGCCCACAAAGCTGAGGCTCCAGAAGAGGCTGGGGAAAGAGGAGTGCAGGAGCACAGATGAAATGGCAGAGGCACACACACTTCCTGGAGTAAAAAGGAGCTTCTTGCCTCTCTCCAGATGTTAGACACTGGATTTAGGGTAAGGTGTTCTTGGGTAGCCTGAGCTGCAAGGGGTAAGGATAGTTCCAGGCTCCTAGGTTAGAGATATGCAGTGGCTGAGGTGAAGTTTAGCATCCAGGAGCAGTTTAAAGATTGAAGGGAAACAAAAATGCCCATTAAATCCCTCTGTGGTGGAAGAATTGGATCCTCACTGACCATTCCACTATTTATTCAGCCAACAAAGCATAGAGCAGTGACCAAAAGTAACTGCACTGCTTTCCAAGCAAGTGTCCAGTGCAGGAAGACACTTCAGGCTTCTCTCCAAATCACAACAACACAAAAACACAGTATCTTTGGGAAGAGGCATCCTCTCCTCCTCTTCTCTAGTGTCCCAGAAACAGCAGATATATCACAACAGGTGGGTCCTGGCTGGTAGGACCCAGCTACAGGACAATCCTCATCAACACAGCAATGCCAAAGCAGTGAGGATCCTTCTGGGATTAAAATTCTGCCCTGGATGTGTTGCAAATCAGTATATAAACTTTTAGGCAATCTCAGAGCGAGGCAGAGGTTTTGAGAATGTGTTGGCCCTCTGACATCACTGTTACAGGGCCACATATTACAGCAAAACAAGGGTAGTAAAGGGATATGACATTTTTATGGCACTACCCCAACCATCCTGAGCCTCAAAACTAGAAGAGCCACTCCCTCAAGCCAAACAAACTGCATCATCTGAGCAGTCCCAGCCTCCCGGGCTGTAGCACAGGCTCTAGTTAACCCCAAAAAGATCCTTTCGAGACGCCAGCTGGATACCGGGAAGTGTCTCCTGCCTGAAGAGACAATGCCATCCTGTGGCTGTTCGGGAATATTGACTTTCTGCAGCGCTTCTCCAGCAGCTCTCACTTTGCCCTTCCCGGTGAGAGAGGAACATTAGGAGTGCCAGACAGACCCTCCTCAGAAATTGCAAATAAGGTGCCTCGTTTGCCTTTAGCTCAAAAACAAAGCTTATACCACAAAGAGAATACTCCCTGCTCCCAGGGGGGATTCAGCTTTAGGATGGGATTGTGTTCTGCTGCTGCACAGGAAAAAGTCACAGGTGACAATCATGCCTGCTGTTTTTTAGAGCATACACTTCGTTTTAGAGTGGCTGTCTGTGAGATTAGTCCTGCTCTCCCTCATCACCACCCTGATAACTTCACTGAGCCCTTTAACTGAATAACTGAAATCTGTCCTTGCCTACAGACAAGTGGGCAACAGGGAGAAAACACTTCACAGCAAAGAGCCCTCAATGCTTTCCCATGTCCTTCTCTCATGCTCTTAGCACAGAGCCTGCAAAACACTTCAAGTGCAATTTTCCTTTCTACTCTCACCATTAGTCTCCTCCTTCCCCCAAACCAGGGCTTGGAGAGCCGAACACACTCAGATGAGTCTCTGCTCACCTGCCCACCCAAGAGGCACAGCCCTGAAAGTACTGTGAAGAATTTAGTCCTCACCTTTGAGACACAACTCTCTGGCTGCCTCTCCTCAGCCAGGTTCTAGCAAGCACAGATCAGTTAAGCACTTCACAAACCAAGTCACAAAGAGAGCACAATCCCCATTTTTTTTTTTTATTTGGTTTTTGGTTTTGGAGCAGACCCCAAAGATCTAATCTGCACAGTCCCACTCCAGACCTGGGTAATGTTTCCATTTCACGCAAAATGCTTAAATAGGAAGAAAAACAATTCTACCACCCAAAGCAAAGAAGACAGAAATTTGCGATTTTTTTACTTTCTCCAAAGTCAGGGAAGGAGTCTTTAAAATGTATTACTCAGCTTAGCACTGCAATAGAAAAGGCCATTAAGACATGGAACAGCCATGTCCCAGTGTGCCCAGACAAGGAAGCCTTTGAGCAAGCAGCATTTGGTTAGGTCATACTTCTTCCCTGGCTGGAGCTGGCTGTCCAGAATTTTAATATCTTCTCAGTGAAAAAAAACAAAAAACCCTCACCTTTTATGGCTGTGAGTAAAAAAAAAAAAAAAAAAAAAAAATTAAAAAGGCAGTCAAATGTGAAACCATGCACTGGGGCACACAGGATTAGTTTAACTCCAAGGGATGCTCATTTTAGAGGTGGATGACAAGTGTTATCATTTCAGCATCACTACCTGCCACACTGCTGATGAAAAAGCAGAAGGCAGCAGATGGAGCAGTCACATAGGGAATTTGGTTAATTGTCTGCAAGCAAGCAGTACAGAGAGGTAGGTCTGGGATGGTGAGCAGAGCCTGGAGGAGGAGTGAACCTCACATTCACTCTGTTCTGGGCCTCACCCTGGAGAGTGAACATCAATCTACTGCACATCTCCTTTGTATTTTCTCTGGGCTGGGAAAAATGGCACAAGCAAAATAGCAAGATTTTAACCTGCAGAGATGTGATACTGGGGGCTGAGGAGCCCAGTCTACACAACACACATGGGTTAATGAGCCTTGCCAGCAGACTGGCAGCATTTCCCAAAACCCAGTTCTGCAGGAAGAATAGGGAATGTGCCCAAATAATGAGAACTGCAGACCAAAGCAGGGAGAGGTGATAGTCTGAGAAAAGTTCACTCTGATGTAAACTAGGGGGTTATTATCTGTTAGTAGGTTCAAATTTGTTTTTGGAAGTCTGAAGTGGATGGCACCAGCGAAGGACAGAATTAAGAGGAATCTGCAGCCCAGGCTTCAGAAAGAACAACATGTGTTGAAGCTGGTTTGACATAAAGTTCATAGAGGTTGCATGTATTGGATCAAGCAGGTTCTTGTCATGCTTAGCCAACCAGAGTATCTACAAGCAGGATCCCCCACAAGCCCTCTCCTAGAATCTGGAACATCACCCACCAGGAGCTCCAAAGGCTGCTAGCAGTTGGCCTGCAGATCCAGATGTCCCTGAGTGCACATTGGTCAGCTATTGTCTCCTTCGCATTGGAGAAAGTCTGAATCAAACTTTGTTAAGAAATACTGAGTCATTATCTTTGGGTTGTTCTGCAGAGCGTTCTATTTAAGCCCTGATCTTTTTCCTCTTCTCTGATAAAGACTTCTTCCTCCTGCCCAGGACTGGCTCATTACTGGAAGACTGAGGACAGATAAAAGGGGTGGAGAATTCATGTCCTTTCCATGACTCCCACTTCACACCCTGGGAAAAGACCAAGGAATTTCTCTTACTAAAGTGCCCAGACCAGGTGCTAGGCAGTCTACCACTATCTCAAATACCATTTAACCCTCCAATAAACAGAGACTTTAATTATAATCAGTATTTCAGCCACTCTTAATATAGATCAAACCTCTGTCTAGCTTGGAACACAACAGGACTGAGCCACCTTCAATCCCAAATTAAGCCTGTACAGTGAGATGTTCCCCAAGGCGTGCACTAAAAGCCAAGGGAAAGGCTACATCAAACAGTGAGCAAGCACCCAGTGTGGTTCCTAGTGAGTGCTCCTTTAGGTGTTCCCCTCAGAGACCAAGACAGCACCACCTCAAGGATCTCTGCCCACAAGAAGCAGGGAGCCATGAGCTCAGGTCCTCTGGATCCAGGGAGGAGAGAGTGAGAGCTGTAAGTTTTGTTATGGATCATTTTGCTTTCTAGTGAAATGAGTTGGAGGGCAATCCCTCCTGCTCCAAGGAAAGACAGGAAGGAAACACAGCTCTGTGTGTTTTCTCCAGGCTATGGAGGGATAATCAGCACAGCAGCTCTGCTGCTCACCTCACAGTGATTGCTCTCCCCGTGCTCCCCATTGAGCTTGGCCAGGTGGAGTTCTTGTGCCACCGTGCACTGTGGTGTGTCAGGGCACAGCTGCTGAGAGCACATCATTGTCCCCTTCCATGTTGTGAACTTCCAGACATTGTGGTGGGTCCTTGCATGCCCTAAAAGAAGGGATCAAAGCCACAGATAATTAAATTACTACAGCTTATCCACCCTTCAGGTGGGACACAGCAGGCCTGGCAGGGGAAAAGCCACAGCACAGGATAGGTGTGCACACAAATCTCTAAAGCACTGCTATTAGAGGGGTGGATCCTCCAGCTGAAGATATAAACCTCATGGCAAGAGGGTATTAAAGCATAAATGGAAGACTGTGGACACAACAGGGATTTACCAGTGGCAGAAGCCAGCACTGATGTTGAGCAAACTCCCATGTGGATAAAAAACACTTTTATTTCCTCTTAGCTGGGAAGCCCCAGAAGTTGCTGCCCCATCAGCAGAGGGTACTTTGTAGAAACTTCCCAGCCTGCCTTTTCACGCATTTCCCTGGGTCACACAGCCCTCTCTTCCCCATGAACAAGCAACTCCTTCTCCTGTTCTCCCATGGGCACACTCTCCTCAGTCTCCCTGAGCTTTTCTCCTCAAAGAGAACCACATCTGATCCATCCTGACCTAAGGAGCTCCCACTCTACTGGCAATACAAATACCCAGGTGCCAGCATTTGCTTCCCTGTGCAGAGACAGCACCAGTACCAGGCCCTCCTTACCAGCATTGCCTCTCTAACTCCCCACTGACAGCCTGGATCTCTTCCTGCTTGAGGCAGCCTGGAGGAACTCACAGACAGATTCTCTGGCTGCCCACAAATCCACATGGAGCTGGTAGCAGATGGAGCTGCTGCTTGTGAGGTTGTGCAGCTTGTCAAGACCTAGAAATAAAAGACAATTACTCTTTAAAGTAGGAAGCCTGTTCACCTTTGCAGTCTTAGATTCTCACCCCGTGACCATTTTGGTAAAATCAGCTATTTCCTGCCTCCTCCTTCTCTGCTTGAGGCTTTGTGACAATTTGCCAAGTTTATGCTGTCTTATCTCAGTTTCTGGTAAGAGACAGAAATATCAGAAGAAACAAACAACTTTAACCAGCACAAGACTGGCTGTACTGCAACATTATTTTCCCCAGAACATTTAAAGACTCTTGCTCCAAAACTTTGCCCTATTTAATGCTGGATTCTCTGATTCACACACTGCATTTTCTGGCTGCACATAAGCACTGGGGCAAATACTTAATTTTACAAATTTTACAGTTTACTTCCCACAAATCTGAGCATGATCTGAACACTTAAGACAAAACAAGCTTAAACAAGATTCACAATGCATTTGGGTTTCTAAATTTCACCAAGATCAGCAGGGCTTGACTATAACGCACAAGAATTTATTTCAGTGGAGAAAATCGCTTATCACTGAAAGGTGAAAAAGCTCATCTTTTTCTCTGGTTGTTTAGAGAGATTGCCATCAGAGAACCTCTGACCTCACTGCTCCACACTCACACACACTCCCCACCTCAAGGCATCCATGCCTCTTCCTTCAGATTCCTTTAAGTCACTCAGCAGCTCCTGTGTGGCCAGAGCTGAGGTGCATGCTCACAGCACTAGCAGTGAGAACACCAACAGGCATCAGCTGAACTGCATTAACTGTACACCACATCACCCCAGCCACCACCCTCCCTGAGACATGCTACTGCATTCAGGAAGGAGCTGAAGCACAGGAGTGCAGCAGAGAGAAAGGAGCTTCAACTAACATTTGTATCATGTCCATGTTATTACATTGATCAACAAGCAGGAAGAGGAGCAGAGCCCCACTCAGTATCCCCCTGCCTCTGTCAGTGCTCATGTCACAGTGCACCTGCAGCAGCCTGCTGCCATCCCTGGTCAGGTAAATGGTGCACATGTCACTGGAGGCACTTCTGTTCTGCAGTCTGTGATACAGGCAGAGGAAGCTCACTGAGTGAACAGAGCAGGAAAAACTGTCCAGCAGCAAAGCAGGAGGAGGCACTTCACCTTGGGAAGCTGCTATGGACAAGGGTGCTGGGAGAGAAGCACAGAAAGCACAGCCCCTGCTGTGCCCCCACAGCTGTTGACCTTCCCCACTGCCTGGGAGCTGGCACAAGGATATGGTCCCCAAGGGCTGCAAGAGATGGAACTCAATTTCCAGAAGAGTAACTCAGGGCCAGCATCCCAAACCTTGAGGAGAGGTCCCCACACTTTCCAAGGACTGTGCAAAAGAGTTCTTCTTTGTGAAAGTTTTGTGTAGCTTTTATAGTTTGTAAAGTGAAGTGTCTGTCAGTCAGAAATTCAAGGCTTATCTCCCTTCAATCTGCTCTCAAGGCAAGATGTTTGTGGTCAGCTGGGAATTCCACCTCCCTGGTACCAGAGAGAACTCACTACAGGACAGATATCTTGGGTTATCTCACCAATTAGCAGATTGCTGCAAGAGGGGAAGATGCTCTGAGCTGGTGCACCAGCTGATGGAACAGATAAGCTCCTCTGTGGCAGAGGGGAAGTCCTGCTACACCACTGCATAAATGAAAGACACAAACTGCAGTGCAGGTTTTGGGCTGAACTGCAGTTGCCTTAAAGTACACCAGTGGCCTTCACAGCTGGCAAACAGCAGAGTCCTAGGCCAAACACTGCAAACCTTCTACAGATGTGGTTTGGGATGTTCTGTGAGCCCAGCAATTGGCTCACATGTGCAGGGTCCAGGAGCTCCTCATGTGTCTGCCCAGGAGTGTCCATCAGGCTCATCTCTGAGGAGCACTCACACACAGGACAGGTTAAGGCTCTAGGCCCAGTCCTGGAGCACAGCTCTCATGTGGCCTGCTGAGAGCCTCTACCCTTTGTTCCCCTGCTGCAGATCAAGAATGACTTCACAGGCTTTGTTGCTGTCATGGTTCAGTTTTCTTTAGTAAATGCAGGGATACAAAGAAACCCAGAGCTTTACAGTTCAGCCTGTGCTGGACATGGGATACCAGCTCCTTCACTGGCATCAAAGAGTTTTCCAGTCAACAACAGTCGTCAAAAAGCATCTTATGAGGTGCCAACAAGGGGGCTGCAGTACTTCCCTCAAGATAAATGAAATTTTAAAATGTGTTGAAAGCAGCAACACTGGAAGCAGCTTCTTCCTAATCTTCATCCAGTGCTTGCTGTATTTTATATGTTTTGGGAACATCTTAAGGAAACAATTTGATGAGTAAGGTTTTAGTGGCTTTCCATGTTGTACAGAGGAGGTCCTTGGTGGGCAGTGCTGGCCTCCAGGGAAGAGTGCTCCAGCCCTGAAGTACACATGAGTTTATATCAAATTATAAATGAATAATTTATCTCAATTCCCTGCTCTTCCACAATTCTCCCTGGAGGACTATGGGCATGTTCTTGTCTGTCTTTTCTGTACAAACCAGGCTACAAAAGCCTGGTCCTGAAGAATGCTATGAGGATAATAATAACAAAAAATATAATGCATCAGTGAAATAATGCAGTCACAAAAAGGCCACAGAAAAACACAAGGCCGTGCTTTGTCTGTCTTAGATAAATGAGAAGAGTCGAGCAGGCTGGCTCCTCCCAGGAAATGCTGCACAGTGTTACTGCTTGAAGCAGATAAAAAGGCAGAGAGGAAGAAATCAAACCACCAAATGTAAGAGCAGGGACAGTAGCACTGTAGTGCCCAGCCCATGCTGTTTAAAATGCTGTAAATTCATGACAACTGAAGACCAGCTTACCCCAGGCTCATGAGTTAAGGGTATTCCATTATCTAATGAACTTAGGCTTCATTTGGGAGAGCTCCAAACAACTGCTTTGAGTGAAACAACCCAGAAACCTCCTCAGACAAGTTCACTAGTTATGTATCTGCAGCTGGACAGGAGAGGGAGCTAAGAGGTACCAAATCCATCCTAAGAAGCAAGGAAGGGCAGCCTCAGAGGCTGCAGTATCACAGCACTGCCCTTAAAGGCCAGCTGGCAGTTCCCATGGGTGCAGGGGGGCACCACTGTTTTATTAGACTATCAGATACATTTGGAAAAACAAATGAAATTTGGGAAATGATTCTATGGCTAAAGACCTAAAAGACCTTACTTGTTTTTTCTCTCCAGCCCAAACTGGTAAATCTAACAGAAGTTTTATCTTTAGCTGTAAAGTGTGTTTTGACCATGCAGTGTAAATAACAGCTACTTAAGTGAGTCACCATTAGGTATTTGTGAAGCCAAATCATTTTGTACTGCTGGATACAGTGCAAGGAAGATAAAATAGGTGTGCTAACTGCTTCCATGCCCTGCCATTCTTGGTACTTTGGTAACCATATCTGCACATCAGAGCCAAGGTGGCTGAGCTCTGGCAGGGTCAGACATCCTCTGCCCTGCACTGGGTGAGATGGGCTGCTGGTTTCTGTGAACAGCTCTGTGAAAAACACGAGTGTCCAAACAGGGCTACTCCTACTCCCTCTCCTCATGGGCCCTGCTCATTTCTTCCACCTCTCATCCTTTATTTCTTGCCAAGGGTGGGCCTGAACTAGCAAGTGGGGGGGTGCCCAATTCTGAGGTATTTCAGCTGGGGTTTAGGTCTCCTCCTCACAGCTACAAGAGCAAGGCTCTTTCTTTGAGAGCAAGAAAAGCACAGCCACTGCCCACGCAGAGACAGAGCTCGGGCAGAATATGCTGTTAATGGCTTTTGCCTTCTGAAGATCACAACAACATCTTGTCCAAGTTGTTTTGGGAATTAACCAAAAAAAAAAAAAAAAAAAAAAACCAAAAAAAACCAAACCCAAATCACCTGCTCAGAATCTGTGAAATGCAGCTCTCTGTCACTTTCAAATCGCTCCCACTGTTATAATCTTTTCCCTGCCCAATTCTCAGATGGAAACGCAACACTAGATTCCAGGAGTCCTAATTTTATATCACAAGACAACAGCCTGGAGTAATGTAGCCCTTTGAGGACAGCCATACAACCCATGACCTTTACAGAGAACAACTATTTTTGTTTGGTTTATTAGAATTTTTTAATTCACTGAACTACTAAATACATCTTAGCAGCCTGAGCAGTGAAGATCTTGCAGATGCCTCTCAAATTATTGGAACAGCATTTCTTATCCTGCTGGAGACCTCTAAATTCCAGGGCACAAATGCACAACAGCCACAGTGTAATTTTCCACACACCAGCTTAGCTGCACTCTGATTTACCACACATTAGCTATGGTAAAAGTTGTGATGTACTAATGTGATGTACCACCTGCATGTCCTAATCTCAGCTCTTTTGTGAGATGAAAATGCATTACTTTTCATTTTAATGAAAGATGCTTAGGCTTGTTT
This sequence comes from Molothrus aeneus, assembly GCF_037042795.1. Lineage (NCBI taxonomy): Eukaryota > Metazoa > Chordata > Aves > Passeriformes > Icteridae > Molothrus > Molothrus aeneus. The sequence goes on along the minus strand of NC_089654.1, from coordinate 26,604,192 downwards.
GTACCACCCTAGAGCAGCACGTACTGGGAATTGGGAATTTGAATAAATCACAGCTCAGCTCTTTAGCAGTATGTGATGCTCACCTGTGGCAAGAAAAACCAAGCAAATTATTTTCTTGTGTGATATGAAAATCAAGTTTGCTCTTTAGGTCTAATTGCACTGCAGATGAGTACAGACTGTGCTGCTCTGCTCTTCACTACTGAACTCCCTGTATACTGCAGGAGCTGCCCAGACATCTGCACCAGTGAGAAAATGGGCTGGCTTGAGACAATGAACCAGCTTAAAGGTAGGGGATTGACTGAGCTCCATCCCTGTTTGACTGATCCCCTCATGTGAGAGCTTCAGACAGCCCTACAAATTCCCCTGAAGCATCTCCTGTTATGTCTAGTCTAATTTATATGCTTAAATGTGTTGGTTAACATCCTGAGTTGAGCACCAAAAATATTGCTCCAGGTAATTTTTGTGAAGAAATGCACATATTTGTCAATAGTCAGTAGAAACTGCTTCTGTACTCACAGTCACACATGGATTGCTGAACTGTAAAATTTCATTAAGACAGTGGTTCAAAAGGTTTTCCAATCTAGCTGCAGACTCAGCTGCAAGAACCCTTCCAATGGAGACTGCCTGTCACCAAAGGACAGCAAGGAAATATACTGTTTGGGGGATTTGATTTTCCACAGGTTTCTTAATTTATGTTATTAGCCAAATAAACACATTTTTCCTTTTTAACAAACACTCTGCCACGATTATCTGTCTGAAATGTGTATGAGCCCCTTGTCCTGTTGGGAAATGCTACAACAGTCCTCCAAAGAAATGCCTGGTTTTGGTTTATAGCATGTTAAGGGCAAGGCATGAATTACACATTGCAGGTGGTTATGAGGTTTGAGTTTTGGCTGTGGTTCCCTGTACTAATAGTAACTGGTCCCTTGCCATAGAGCCTGTCCACAACAGAACTCAGTCTTAATCTGAGCTGGAAACCTGTTCAGCCACACTAGTAAGAATTACATGGATTTTTCACCTCACTAAAAATGCATGCAAAGCAGTAGAAGCTTTACCAAAACAAGTAGAATTGATGGAGTTTGAATTCCAAACTCAGCTCCCTCCAGTGCTGCTACAGCTCACCTGTCCCAGCTCTGGTGCTTGCCTTCTTCCTCCTCTGCCCAGCTGTTGGTGACATTCCATGTCTGGCTTCAGATCCAGAAGGTGATCATGTCATTTTCACTGCTCACCTCTACTTCCTTGGGGTCCCCACCAGCCAAGGTGTATCTCCCCATGTACCTGTCTGTTGCAGTAAAGTGGAAAAAATATAAAAAAAAGGCTTCTTAAAAATCAAACCTGCTCTCATGAAATCAGTGGCTTGCCTTGTCAAGCTAGCACTTGGTAAGTTCCCATGTGAAAGCAATCCTGGTGGGAGCAGCTCTTTAGCATAACAATCTATTCCTGGGTGAAAAACAACCAGCACCTGTATAAACTGTTTTACACTGTCAGAAAAATGAAAACTATCTCTGACAAACAACTGTCCCTGCACATGGACACTGAGAGTTTGAGTGACCAATCAATACAGAATAACAACCTGTTACTAACCTATCAAAGTAATAGACAAGAAAGCTACTGACCAATTGGAGTCACACACAAAGTCTGTAAAACTGTATAAAAAGGAGTTATGTGAATAAAAAATGGGCTTTTTCCACCATGAAAAAATGGAGTCTGTGTGATTTATTACCATACCTGTCTAAGGGAGCCTCCATTTTATTCCTTGAGACAGTGGTGGTATTTTCTGTCACTCAGTTGGCTGTCACATTGGTTGGGCTATTGACTCCTGAGACAGCATTTCAAAGAGCAGGATTAGCTATCTCCAGTTGAATTAAACCCCTAAAACATCTATTATGGCATGTTAGGAAGCAATTCTTCCCTGGGAGTGTGGTGAAGCACTGGAACAGGGTGCCCAGAGAAGCTGTGACTGCCCCTGGACCCCTGGAAGTGCCCAATGTCAGGTTGGATGGGGCTTGGAGCAACCAGGGCAGGGGTTTGTGTTAGATGAGTTTAAGGTCCCTTCAAACTCAAACCATTCCATGTACACATTTCCTTTATTTTTGCTTTACTGCTTTGGCCAGCAAAAGCACTCAGGTTTCCCTCAACAGCCTTTGAAGAAAGGCATCCATGGGAAACCAGGAGAAAGAAGGAATGTGCTACCATTTAGATGAAACTCTCCAACTTCTTTCTGCAGGCAGAGCTTGCAGGCTACCTGTCTCACCTTCCATAGGTACCAGCTTGAGCATTACCTAGATGCTTTAAAGATCTAGAAATAAAACAACACATTTTGAGACAGTGCTAATATAGGAGGTAATATTAAAGCTGGTCTTTAACTGGAGGCCTCCAGGGGCAAGTATGGAAAAATGCCCACCTCACATAGGGTGAATACAGTTTTATAAGTTTAACAAATTAGCATAATTACAAGAATCACCAATTAGAAACACAGGTGATAAGGCAAGTCCCCCCCCTTGGTTCAAACTCTTCTGGAGCCCCTCTTCTTCCAGCTGTTTATAGGAAAGTGTCTTGGGAGGATAGCCCATCCTTGGTTCCCAGAGGAAGCAAGATTAGGATTGGGGCCTTTGGAATGTGTTTTGTCTTTCTGTCTATTGGAGTAGGGAAAATGCTGGAGATAGCCAGGAACTATATAGCTATACAGCAACAGTCTACAGAGCTACAAATAAATGAAGAACATATAAAAGCAAAAATCATTTTGGCATCAAACCTTCTGGCTTGCCCCCTCCCAGCTCCAAGCACAGTGCCTACCCTTTGTCTGCCTGCAGTGCCAGCCATCTGCTGCTCCTCCCTTTCTGCCTTTCCTGCAGACCTGTCTCAGACTCCCTCAGGTTCTGCTATTTTAGCTGATGAATCAGAGCTTGGTGGCAGCTCTTAAAGTAGCTGGTATTTGCTTATTTGCATCTCCTAAGTTCCAGGGGTTTACATAAGAATATGAGCACTGGAGTTATTATTTTCCTTTTTTAAGGAGCTTTGCAGCCCCCACTTCTGTCAAGAACAGCTTGAAAACACAAGTCAAGCATGTTCCAAAAAATCAAGAGTCTACACAGGGCAGAAGAATAGCCTTAAAATGACAATGTGGAGGTTGGAGGTTCTACCTGCTCCTACCTGTACTTGCTTCCAGATGTTTGGGCTCACTGGCAATCCCCTTCACATGTGATGGAAGTGTGACAATGTGAGATTGTACGTGGTGCCAGGGTGGAATCTCACAATCTCACAGCTGAGCTGCTCTTGGGGCACATGGATTTGTTTCACCAACATTTCCTACCCAGCTGGATAATCAGGAGGTAATTGTCCACATCAGTCACTGGATCCCAGCTGCCAGCCAGGGAGTTCTCCATGGAGTTCAACACCTGCATATTCTGGGGAGAAAGGAATAGAAGAGTAACAAAGAAAAACATTGCAATGAGGATCGTGACTTGCCACATGGCCAAACATGAAATTTTTTCAAACTTATTTTGACTAAGCAAATGCAGAACTAGAGTTCCCAGCCTGTAGTCATCTTGGATTTATCAGCATGATCTAACAGCATATCATTAGATAGAAATAAATCATGTGGCCAGTAATAAATATAATTTCCTAGATGACTCTTTCCAGCTTCTAAACCCACACTGGCATAAGGAAATCTTTCTCATAAAGCTCTCCCTCACCAATGCATCTAGGAAGATAAAGACAAGCCTAACCCCTCTTTTATTATAACTACCAGAGTTAATTAAAAATGTCAACTGATCCCCAACACTGGGGAATGCAGCTTCTCCACAGCAGAGGCAGAAAGCTGAGCTTTTCTGACTGAGTACTGATGGGAACTTACATTTGGTGCCTGGAGGACACCTGGGCAAATCTGCTGCACATTAGGTATTTCAGGACACCAACAATACCTTGATTGTTTTGCCATGAGACAGACAGCTCCTTGGTGTCTTGAAGCAAACCTTGAAAGCAGTCCATATAGAATATCTGTTTACCATCTAGTTTACCTGATTTTAATTACAAGTGAGCTCATCCTAAGCTGATCAAACAATCTATCAGCTGCATTTCATGAGGAAGTTTTGTGGTTTGACACTGGCCAAACACTATGCACTCAAGAAAGTTTCTCACTTGCCTTCTCCTGCTATAGCTGGGCAGAGGAGAGAAAAAAAATTTTAAAAAGGGTTCATGAGTTGAAAGAAGGACCAGAAGGAAACACTCCAAGGGCAAAACAGGCTCAACTTAGAAGTACAGAGTGAGTTTTTTACTAACAAAATCAGAGGAGGATAATGAGAAGTAAATTAAGCCCTTAAAACACCTTTTCTTCCCCCAGCCCCTCCTTCCTTGCCACTGACAGCACAGGGAGACAGAGCACAGGGGTTTTGGTCAGTTTGTCACCCAAATAAAATATAAAAGATTGCCTCAAAGCTCTGAACAAATTTATGTCTAAATTCTGCAGATTCTCATCACAGTCCATTGCAGGAAACCCCCAAAGCTTTGTTTTGTGTGTGGTTTACTTCCAAACCCCTGGAGATGAGGTCCCCAAACACACAGACACATGCACAAAATCCCTTTGCTCAGCACATAGTGATTAATAGCATTCTGGGCTGTAACATGATCTTGTGACTAATTAGGGCTTCATGGGAATCACACATTGAGCTCAACATTTTCCTGGGCTTAGAGATCATTCCAGAGGAAAAAACCCTGGACACAAGCATTTCTGTCAAGCATAATGAAAGAGAACAACTTTTTTGGCTTCCTCATCATATAATAAAGAGATTTCTTTTCCCCCTGCTCTTAAAAAGAGTGGGTTTAGCTGACTTTTTGTGGAGAATATATTGTCACACATATAACTGGCTATAACACCATATTAGGGAAAGGGAAGAATGCCTATCAGTCAGATCTACCAGGCAAAGAATATTCTCTTAAGGGAAGGGATGAAAGAAATTCTGTTCACATCTTTTCAATTATTGCAGAGGAAAGCACAAGACAATGAAAGCCAGAGAAAATGTGGAATATTTCTGTGAAAGTTTCCAACAATCTAACTCTGTAAGTCTTTTACCATCCTACTGCCCAGTGCTTGAAGATTTAGGGTATCTGCCTAATATCATGAATTAAGAACAAGCATTCTAAAAAGAAACCCTTCTAGGTTAAACCCTAGGTCCATTAGAGCCAAAGGCAAAACTCCCATTTATATTAGCAGATATGTAGTTTTATATGGTTGGAGGAGACAACCTGGGAAAGCTTAAACCCTTCAAAATGGGCTTAATAAAACCCATTAAATACTACTGCACCTTTTGTAATAATAACAATACATGCCCATAATGCAGGATGATTGATGTTTGTGTAAGGCTGCAAAATCCTTGGAGGGCATCTGCTCTAAGAAGTCAGAGACAAACTGAATTTTTCCCTCAAAACAAGCAACAGGAATCTCAAAGAAATTAAAACTTATTTTCTCTTACCTATCAAGTACTTTCAACTGTCTAGTTCAGAGCCCTTCTGATGCAGGCACTACTTGCAGAGGTAATTTGAGCAAACCAAAAAGTGACCAAATCCTCTTCCTACTCCAGCTGCAAAGCAGCAGCAGTCCCTGCAGGGTGTTTAAGAGCCCAAGGACCAGATGAAAGGAACCAATAGAGGCCTCGGGGCGTTTCCCTCTTACAAACCACCTAAGAAGCAGGCTGGCTTTGGGAACGATTCCCCTGCTCAGCATTGCTCTCGCCCATCAGCAGGAAGAACCATTTCCCATTTGTTTTATGCTCTGCTACTAGTCAAAAGCCAGAGAGCCTCTCCAGCTCTGTACATGTCTGCAAGAATCACAGGATGGTTACTGAGACTACTGTATCAACAAGCACATTTGTAATATTAATGATGAGAAATTCAGGTGGAGTACGTGAGAAAAAAAAAATAATAAAATAAATTAAACTCAGCAGCAGTTAAACATTACATTTTTTTCAGCACAATACTTTCAAAAATCCCTCAGGAACTACCCGCAAGGTTATTTAAACAGGTGCATTACTGAGCCCAGTTTTTAGCTGACAAAACCTCAGATTCTGAACAGTTCCTTTGATTGACTGCAGCCAGAAGCTGTGCTGAGGGAGCAGAAGATGGTAGCAGCCTGAGGAATATCAACATCCATCATTAATCCTTGCCAGTCTCAGCTGGGGAAGTGCCAATCACACAGGCGATGCTGTTGAGCAAGTGAGGGAGTCAGCCCTGGCTGAAGTTCTCCTTTGCATTCTCACTCATTCCTTCCACACCTGGACCATCCAATAAGCACAAAATGGGAATATACAACATATACAGATATATACAAAATATTATATATTGATATATACAGAATATACAAAATATTGTAGAAAAGAATGCATGCTGTAACATTCAAATCCCCCTTGATCACATCTATTTTATCTGCTCTGCTGATATATATAGACCAATTAATTTCACAATCTGGAAAAATAGCAAGTTACAGACGATTGCAGAGAACAACGCTTGAAATTCTGCCCTTGCAAACAGCAGAAAGCTACCACAGTAAGCACCTAGGAAAGTTGCTGACTGCAGCATGAATAATAAAATTTGATTAACCAGCCAATCTAGCTACTTCTTCCAGGTTATTACATATTTCTGGACCAGTATAATATACCAAACATATGAGTAAAACAACTAGCACACACAGAGCAAGCAGCTTGACAAACTGAGAGAATCAGCTTCTCGAATGACTTTTTGAATGTAGCTAATGAGCTGATAGAAAACTATGAATTCAACATCAAAACCGTGATGCATGTTCTCCCCGAAATCAGGAAATAGACATATTTTAAATGCTGCCTAAGAGAAGTCCCAGTCAGTGGAACGGGACAGCTTCTCTCACTGAACAAAAACAAAGGAAGCAGAATTTCCCATTTGTTTTTCTCTGTTCTGGGTTATGATTATTCAGGTTTGGATATTACTAAAAGTTTGGACAACACTCTCAGGCACACAGTTGTGAAAAATGCATGTATGTTATGACTGGCTTTTCACAAATATTCAAATGAATATTATATGTGTTTTGTTAGAAAGCAATGCTGTATTAATTCTCTTAAGTACTGTGTTAAATATAGTTTTAGGTTATAAAAATTGTTAAAATACAAACGATGCTATGTAGGATACTTTTTTTAAAAAGAAAGGACTTGCAGAAAGATAGCAGCCACAGGACACCTGAATCTTTCAGAGAAAAAGAATTTATTGCCCTCTTATCAGAAGAGACGAACTTCTTCCCGCCTCGAAGGCGCTGTTAGGATTTGGAGGAAGAAGCTGATGATGACCAGACAGAATCCTGTGTTTGAATGGAATTTATGCATCATGTACAAGGTGTATGAATATGCAACAGGTTATTGTTTTTAAGGGTGAATCCTTTGTTAACGTGGGTCCTTTTTCGGGCTGGTGCTGCCCAGAAAAAGGTACCCGGACGTCCGTAACTCTTGTATTTATTGTCTCATTGTCTCATTGTCTCTTATTGTCCTAATTCAATTTGTCCAAATTATTATTACTCTAATTGTATTACTATTTTTATAACCATTTTATTACTATTAAACTTTTAAAATTTTAAAAACAAGTGATTGGCGTTTTTAACACAGTGGAATTCTCTGAGTTGTCCTGTGCAGGGCCAGGAGCTGAACTCGATGATCCTTGGGGGTCCCTTCTAATGCAGAATATTCTACAATTCAAAAACCCCCCAGGAGAAAAATCCCCTGCAAGGCACAGGTATAAACCTAGGAATTTAGGAACAGTCCTAGGTGATAAACACGCAAAAGACGCCGCTAAGGAACAGAGCTGGCCCAGAGCTGCTTGTCCCGCAGCAGCACAAGCGGTCAGGACGCTCATGGACCATGGGCTCACAGACAGGGACCCCACAAGGGCGGGGCGATGCCTTTGAGTCAATTTTCCTGCTGGGATAAATTCCCTGTCATTTTCACAGCCGCTCCCCTTCAGCCTGGGATAACTCTGCTGCACCCAAGGCCGGACTCTGATGTTCCTGTGGCAGACCCAGCTGCCTCCAATGACGGGAGGTGCCAACGAGACCTGACAGCAGCTCTGAGATGATAAACACAGCGCACCCCTCAGGTGCGGCTGCGGATCTTACCGCAATTCCAGCCGCAGAGGGTTAAAAAACCGAGGAACGCACATTGGGAAAGCAGCATTGGGAGGAGGTGGGAGCGGCCTGAGGGCGGGCCCTGCCCTGACTGCGCGCACGCGCGGCGCAGCGGCAAGATGGCGGCGGCCGTGCTGTGCTGGGCGCTAAGGGCGGCTCGGCAGGTCAGACCCACTCACTCCCCTCCGTTCCTCTTATTCTGCTTCCCCGCGTCTCTCCGGGACCCTATCCGCCCAGGGGAGGCACCGGGGAGCGGGCAGGGGAGATGCGGGTAGTGTTTGACCGCTGCGGGCTCGGCCCTGTCCCCGCGGCGCGGGAACACCACGAGTCCGGGGTTATGTAGAGTTCGGTGTAGCTCGGGCTTCTTTGTGTCTCTCTGTGAAGAGAACTTGCTAACACTTTATATGACGTTCAGAGTTATATACTAATGCAGTAGGGAATCTGGAAAGTATGAAAGCTAAAGCTCTCAGGGCATCACTGTTACTCGTCAGAGAGAGCAAGGATCGGTGCTGCCCCTCGTGAGGGAGATGTAGACAGCGATGGATGTGTAAGAATTGTAACGTGTGATCCAGGAGTTGAACGATACCGGAGACACAGGAGCCGAGGGAGCGGCTGGAGCCGTGTCAGGGGAGGCTTAGGCTGGATATTAGCGAAAGGTTTTCCCTATGCAGGTGGCCGGGCACTGGAACAGGCTCCCCAGGGAGTGGTGACAGTCCCAAGGCTGCCAGAGCTCAAAGGATGTTTGGGCAACACTTCAGGCACGTGTTGGGATTGTGGGGGCCAGACATTGAACTCGATATTTGTCAGTCTCTTTCAACTCTGGATATTCCATGGTTTATGGAAATAACAATTCATCCTTGACTAGGGCAAACTACATGCAACAGGCAGGTATCACAAATTTTATTTTTTCAATCAGGTTCTCCCCTCGTCCTGCCCAAGGCAGGTGCGGAGCTACTACGTGGACTGGAGGATGCTGCGGGACGTCAAGAGAAGGAAGATGGCCTATGAGTACGCGGACGAGAGGCTGCGGATCAACGCCATCCGCAAGAACTCCATCCTCCCCAAGGAGCTGCAGGTACTGCCAGCTGCCTGCACCCAGCCACACGTGGCTCGTGCTGCTCTGGTGCGCTCAGGGCCGTGGCAGGCACTTTCTAGATCCAAACGGCTGTCCCAGGTCACAGGTGTTGTGTTTCCCCAGCTCACCAGCACAGAATCATGTCATATTCCATAGTGACTTCAGCCTTCTGGGGGTGTTTACAACCAGAGCGTGTTCACCTGACTGGAGGGTGCGTGCATTGGGTTTGGGGTTTTTGAAAGCAGTGCTTGTGGAAGCAGCATATGTAACACTAAATACAGTGAAGTCACAAGCATACACTGCCCATAACATATATTGTCAAACCTATTTTCTTCCAATAATTCAGAATAATAAACTCTAGATTTTTTTTCCCCTTATTTAAAAATATGAATTCCTGATCTAGCCCAAACCACTAATCTGTGCTATTAGGAATATTTAATTTTACTTTTTGCCTGAACTACAAGCATGTGAAACCTGCATCAGAGCTGAGTTTTAAAAGTATTCTTAAAAATTGATTTCTCTGCTCTCAGCCTGCCTTACTAAGCACCAAAAACATCTGCACGCATCAGATTATTCCTGTATTTAATCTCACCATGATACTTACACATTCTGGGAGAAAAAGTGTATGGATTTGCTTTTATATATTGACTTTACCATTCTTGGGCAAGTCTGACTGGTGCTGGATGTCCTTACGAGGCAGAACCAATCAATACAGAAAAAAGCCCCAAAAGAAGATCCTGTAACACCTTCCAAAGAACCCTATATGAGATCCCTTTTATTGAAATCCTAGCATGCTACCTCAGTGCAGGCAGTTAATAAACAACATATATTTAAATTCAGCTCATCTGAAAGGACTAACCTACCCTGCATGAGGAGAAAGCCAAGTGTGTTTTTGACTAACTGTAATTCCTGGCTTGAGGTTATTCAGTCTGTAATAAGATTAAATGTTGGCTCTCTTAGAGGGCTAGCCCACCCAGGAACAGGGACAGAGACAAGCTGCTTTGACTGGTTAAAATTGGTGGCTTGAGATTGTTCTGTTTGTGTAATAGGATTAATCTGGGGGTCTCCATGTGGATTAGTTTACATTCACTGCTGGAATGCCCAGAAAGGGTGGGCTGAGTGAGGTGAAAGCTCCCCATTAAATAGCAAAGCTTATTCATGAAGTGGTAGAGAAACTTGTGATGGTAGCTAGTAAACATCTGGATTGTGAGGTGTGGCAGTAAGGCCCCTCTAGATCCCAGGGAACACAGCTAAACTTGAGTGCTCGTGTTTTAGGAGGTGGCTGACAAAGAGATCGCCGCCCTGCCGCGGGACAGCTGCCCCGTGAGGATCCGGAACCGCTGTGTGCTCACGTCCCGCCCTCGGGGCGTTAAGCGGCGCTGGAGGCTCAGCAGAATTGTTTTCCGCCACTTTGCTGACCACGCCCAGATGTCCGGCGTCCAGAGAGCCATGTGGTAATAATCTGCACGTGCGTGTGCAGTCAGGCAGATGAAACGAACCAGGCTCATTTGTGTGGGTAATTAAAGCAAGACTGTCCTGCCTCAGAGCCCAGCATCAATGTCAAACTAATAAGGGAAGGAGGAGTTGTGCTGATTCATTAAACTCACTGGATTACAATTGCTATCAGCTGACAAGCAGCAGCACAACTGCACTGAACTGGTCTGTGTCAGAGGCAGTTTGATTGTGAGAAAAAAATCACAATGTGATGGTGCAGAACTAAGCTGAGGTTTGTGGTATGGGCAATATTAGAAATAAAGACATACAGCACAAGGCTTGTTTAAGCAATTTTTTTTGTTGCCATCATATGGTAAGTTCATCATGGTAATTTGGGTAAAAGCATCAGTAAAACTGCACAACAGGACAAAGTGGTATTCTGCTGTGAACAAGGGCAAGCACAGAGTGGGAATAAAACATGGCCTCAGGTTCAGATACTCTTGCTATGCTAACTCAATATATACGTGTATTAACGAGCAGACAACGTGGCTAAAAAGGACCTGTCACAAACTACACTGTGCTGGTATTTCTCTGTTCATAGTGCAGTGCTCAGTCCCATGCTTCAAGAACAAGGTGGCAAGGAAGCCCTAGTCCTGACCCTAACAGGAGAGTAATGGCTTCCTTAATTCACAGGTAACAACAAATCTGTCCTTGGGAGACACATGAGAAGGGGGCAGGAAGGACACAATTAACAACAGGCTTGCTGCTAAGGTCATGTTTGCCCTGTACTCTTCTTCAAAGCACTGCAGTAAAGGGGGGGCAGTGGCTGCTATGTCCCCCTCCCCAGCAGAGGCTGAGAGGTGGCAATGAAAAGGCCAAATACCACTAGCAGGAAACTGACAGCAACCCCTCACACCCAGCTGAGTTATATTTTGTTGTATAAGCCATCTCACTATACTTACTCTCTTACCTTAAAACCCTTTCAAAGTTGATGGACAAAGTGGAGCTTATCCCTTGTTTCCTACTGTACACTGCTGGAGCCAGGGCAAGCTCCCTGTCCCTGGTCTCGGGCTGATGACTGCAGACTGCATCCTGACTGATGCCATCTCAGAGATGCCATCTCATTACAGCCAGCCCAAGCACTTTGATTTCCAAAAATCATAGTATTACTAGACAGGAATAGTTTTTGAGAGTAATCATTAAATTTGAATACCACAGGATTAACACCATATTGTTTCTGCTTAACTATCAAATGCTTAGATTTCTGCTTTCTTCAGCAGTTCTCCCTTTGTGACATGCTTTATAGTTCAGCACTTTCCCATTTTTAATCAGAAAGCTACACCCTGTGAAGTGAGCATGACACTAGCCCCAGCAACCACGTGGGTCCAGCTGCCACTGGCAACAGAGGCCTTGACCCATTCTAGTTTAAGATTCCTTTCCTTTTACATTCTGTTCTCAGTCTCACAGCACTCCCCTCTCATCTGAGAGGCTTTGGATATATACCCTATGCTTCACTTCCCAGGAAATGCTGAACCACTTGACTGACGGAAATGCTTTATAAGCTATTTTATTTAAATATTTTCTCCAACCTGAAATGGAAAATGACTGTCTTTGCTTGGAAGAAGGTTATGTAAACGATGATCTTTGCAGCACAGCGTGTCTCACATGGAAGATCAGTTTTAAGGCGGCCCTTAGAGTGCTTTCAGATATCCATTGGTATGTCCCCTTTGTACTGCTTTTCTCTGCTTTCAACCCAGGCCTTATTGATGGTGCGCTTCATCTCATCGTCCCCTTCCGCGTACATCTTCTTTAAAATGTTCATAAGCCCTTCACTAGGATCTGCGGTGTCATAGGCAGCCTTCCTGCAAGACACATCCGTGAGAAGGTCAGGAATACCCAACAAAAGGAAGTGCTAACGTTTGAAACATCTGGGAATGGGACTTGCACTTTGGCAAAGTCTTTAGATCATGGCAGTCTCAGTTGGCTTTTAAATAGGAAGAATTCTAAGAAACTTGCCCTTAAACCAAGGGCAAGTTAAGTAGTGTACCTAGAGATGTCCCAGGGGGTGCGACAGTATTTTAATGTGAAGCATTTTGCAGTAAACATGACCCTGGAAGCACTCCCAAAATTAACTGCAGGAAGCAGAAGTGAAATGTAACAGACAAAGTGCCAATACCTGCCTTGCGTTACATGACAGGTGAATAAAGATGGAGAAGAAATGACCACATCAAGCACATTCACAACCCAAAAGGCTTTTTCTGCTTCCCATTTTTCAGATGATCTCCAGAGGTTAACTGACTTCTTAACACATTGCATTTCAAAGCAATTTTCTCCGGTGATGAACAGTGCCACCCGCAGTCAGCACCGTGGAGGACATGGCCTGTATGACCTGACTATAAATAATGCCCTCTCTATCCCATTTTCCAAAATCCCGTAGGTAGTCCTAGTGAAGTGCAGCTCAAAACCACAGGAGATGCAAACAGATCAGCAGAGGGAGCAGTTTCCTCATGCTCAGGGCTAACATTGGCTCACAGACCCTGCCTGGGAGCAGCATTGCTGCAGCCGCTCGTTTGACAAACAGTAGATCTTTGGGAATTCTCTACACAAGATACAGGTTTAACAAAGTGACCCTGTCCCTCCAGAAAACTGCATTAATTGTCCAGTCACTTCCTCTGAAATCTCCTGTGATGCCATTTGAGTGGAGAAGGCTATTTTGCCCGAAATTCAGGTACTTATGCCTGATCAGTTTTAGCAAATCACCCTAAAAACATACACAAAACGAATTGTTGTTGGCAGAGATAAAATTCTCAAAAGTGTTCTCATTCTTTAAAGTGGCTATACATATAAAATAACATTAAATCATCATATGATCCACATATATATATATTTTATAAAGTCTCTTGTCCCCAGGTATTTCCTGCTGTCATTTAGCACCCTCATACCTGTGCATGTCTAAGCTGCCTGCTGCTCCTAAGCACTTGAAATGTTACAAACTGGCTTGAGACTCTGGAAAACCATCTAAGTAAACAAAGACCTGCTCTGCCAAAGGCATGCTGATGCTGGGATTTTTGTGCAGGCACTTCACACACAGGTGACAATAATGATTTTGACCAGTAGAGCTGCAGGGGATCTACCCACGTACTTCTACATAATACACACTTGATCTAAAAACAGTCCCCTCACTAATGCCGTTTTTGCAATGAATGCAGCCATCAAAATGCAAATGAATCTTTCATTGGTTGCTTCCCTTCAGAATTCTCAGTGCAGCTCTTCCCAATCACATGTCCTATGATGCAGCCTTCATCATTAGCAATAAAACAGTGGAGGAATGGCAGCTACTCAAAGTATATTTCTTCTACTTGCAGTCCTACAAATATCAAAAGAAATCCCAACCTAACAATCCTCCAACATCTCAGGGCCTGTCCCCCAGACCACAAATCCTCAGAACAGCTGCACAGTCAGTACAGATCTCTCCCAACGGTCCTAAAACAACACAGAGAACAGGAAATGGAAAACAAGATGGAGGGTTGAAAAGACACTTACTCTTTCTCTTTGCTTTCTTTTTCCACTTGAGTGAGACAATCCCATTTTTCCTCCCGCTTCTTCTTACACATGACAAGGATCATGTCTGTCTTTATCTGTATGGTGAACAACAGCAAGGCATGAATTCAGAATGCTTCATAAAGGGATGCCAGTCAAAATGAGTAAGGTCAGCCTATAACATAAGCCTCTTCCATACTCTCAAATTGCTGAAACATTTCTCTCAGCTATCCATCATTATGTAGCATACAAAAATTATAGCATATACTCAGCCTCAGGGTACAAAGTATTAACTCCACTGTGGACAATTTACATATGTGGTTAATATAACACTAGTTCAGATTTACAGTACCAATACAGAAGAACATAACGTGCTGCAGGAACACTGTCCAGTGATTTGAAGGATGCTCACACACCCAGGGCTGCCTGGTAAAGAGTGACTATATTTACTGGACTTCTCCAAGCATGCCAAGTTGAAGTAGAGGCTCCTCCAATTTATTTCTCCAAGGACAATAAACTAGTTTTGGGATATTGCTTAATCTTGCAACATGTTTGCAAGTTACAGAGCCTGTTGACTTGCAACCCTGACCTAAATTTCACAAAGAACTCCTGCCTGCCACAGCAGACAAAAGTCTACTGCAGCTTTAGCTTGGCTTAACAAGTACATGACCACTGCTCACTTTCATACTGTATTAAAAATCACCAGAGCATCACCCTCGTTTATTTCAGCTGGTTTAGTTTCACTCTGTACTCATTTCAGGCCAATTTCCAAATGAACCAGCAGTTCTTCACATCTGATGTCACCAAGCACAACAGAGAACTCACAGGAGGTATGTGACACACCTCAGCCTGGGAAGGTGCCACAAGCAGCAGAGTACAGATATCACCAGCCAGCAGCAGTACAACGTCACCAGTTGTCCTGGTTTTGGCAGGGATAGAGTTAATTTTTCCCTTATAAAATTAACATCCTGCTAGGGTTAAACCACCACACCAGCATTCAGTTCTGGAGCAACACACCCTTACTAAGGCAGAGCAGGTTCCAGACTTGGCTTTGGGAATTAAGCCTATTTAAGCTTCCCAAGATTTCAGTCTGCTGACAAATCTCCTAAAATCGCAAAGAATTTCTCAGAGGTTTTTAAAAGCACAAAGATGCAAATGAACACTTGGTGGTATTTTCTGCTTAATTATTTCTGAAATCCTGTTGGTGAGCTATTAAATATCCAGACATGATCTCCTGAAATAGGATTCCAGAGACTAATTCTGCAGTTATGACAATCACAGATTAGTAAGACTCATGTTCACAGTGCAGAGACCTAGCAGCAGAAGGGAGGCACTGAACAAAAGAATGGAGTCTCCTGAACCAGCCAGGCAATGAACACGATCCTCTGTGAGGGCCCTCAGGGACCTCTAACAGACAAGGTGCACTGACCTTTCTAGAGCTGCCTTCCACTGAGATGGGCTTCAGGAGGTTGTTGAAGGTCATGGTGTAGTTCTTCCCATTCAGATTCTTCACCAGCAGATCAAATGACCTGGATCCAGGAAGTGGAGGGAGGAAAGGCACAAATATTCCAATCATTACATTGCCTGAAAACTGTTTACTAGGCTATTCTTTCCTATTTCTTTGGAAAGTAGAGTACTTCTTGGGAAAACAGGCCAACAGGCTTGAATTACTTTATTCCCAGCCCTCTCAAAATGTTCAGTTCCATTTTAACAGAGAAATTAAAAGAACCATTCCAGACTCACAACAAATCAAGATCTTTAGGATCCTTTCTACCTACAAACTTGGAAAAATTTCCTCAATGTACACCTCAGTTCTGTAACCACAAATACCCAGAGCTAACACTATGTGCCCTGTCAAGAATGGTGAGGTGCACTTGTAAAATGAAAACACCCTGATACCCTCAAGTGCTACTAAAAGCTAATACAAGTGAAGTTTAAAAAAAGAAAAAAAGGCAGTGGAGAAAAAAAAGGCTAATCCAACACTCCTGCATTTCAGTGTTTTTGTTGTGATGCAAGATGAACTCACCTCTCTGTGAAATTCACCTGCACATTCTCAGCTGGAAGCTTCTGGACACCATTTAAAGAGATGTAAATCTTAACAAACTTATCTGACTGATCCCAACCTGGAAGTGAAAAAAAGGGATTAAGTTCTACCTTTCCTCCATAAGCTTCATACACTCCAGCTTCCCCTACAAAGTCCCCTAGAACAACCAGGGTCTTTTCCTTAATGAAGCAATTTTCAGAGCAATAAAAGGAAAACATGAATTATTCAGGAATAACTTGAGAGCAAATGGAGGTCCCCCCATGTAGCCCTGCTCCCTAATCCCTGCAAATTCTGAGAAAACCCATGTATCAGCTCAGGTCAAAAGAGAGCAACCCAGGCTGTGCAGGGGGAGTCAAGCCAGCTGTTTGCTTCTGCTGCAGTTTCCTTGACCCAATTCTTCCCCTACTCCCTGCATCTTGAGCAATTCCCTCTCCTCTCACCTACATGGGGAGCAGAGAAGCCAAAGCTTACTCTTGCATTCCTGCTAAACACTAAGCAACGGAAAAATACCAGCTGGTACAGCAAGGATACTTAATGCATCCCACCAAACACTATCACACAAACGTGATCAATATACACTGGGGTTTAGATGGCAAGTAAATGTGTGGTAGCTTCTAAAGTGGGGTCTCCAACGTGGAAAATACAGTGGAGATGTGGAATAAACAATTAAGGCTTCACTGTGATGCTAAGTGGCAACTCTAACTCCCAGTAATGCCACCCTGCCACCTCTTCAGAGAGCTGCTGGAGCTCCAGAAAAATAATCTTACCATAATTGTTTATTTTGACTGTGTATCCTCCCAGCGATGACTTTTCTTCCTCTGCCACATCTTTTGGCTTCGGTGGAGGCTGATTCTTGATTTCCAGCTCCAGCTTTTGTTTCTCTGCTGCAAGGACATCACGCACCCGCTTCCTAGTGGCTTTCGTGAGCAGCTCTTTAACCTCTTCCAAATCTTTCTGCAACTGGTTCAAAAACAAAAAATCACACGTATACATTAGATAGATTCTTTGTGCTCAGGGCTCGCAGCTTTTTATGACAATTTCACGTATTCCAGATGCTGGAATTTCAGCTTTATCAGGTCAGTAGTTTAGTTTCCCACTACAACCATTTAAGCACGGAATCATCCCTTCCTTACCCCTGTCCACTCCTGTGTATACGTACAACCATAAAATCCTAATTCACAGAATGGGTCGGGCTGGAAGGGTGCAACTCCCCTGCTCAACCACGGCCATCTCAGAGCACAAGACTGGAAAAGACCTCCAAGACCATCAATTCAGACAGGGTTTAATCTCTCAGTGCTTAACTCTTCATACATTAAAAACCAGGGGGAAGCAAAAGAACCTGGGCGGATGGCAGAGCTCCCTCAACACGCACCGCCGCAAGGTGAGACCTCCACAGCCCTCAGCGAACGCGGGGACTGACGGCTCCCGCCTCCCAGCCGGGACCCCACCGCTGCCCCTCGCCCCGGACCCCGCCTGCGCCCGGGGAGCAAAGCCGGGAATCGCCTCACCTCCTCCCGCGCCACGGCCATGGCGGCTCCCCGTGGAACCTCTGGAACCTTCCGGCCGCGGGAAGTGACGCGCGGGCCCCGGCCCCGCCCGCTCCGGCCCCGAGGAGGCGGGACCGGGAACTTCTCCGCCTGCCCTGGGCTCTGAGGGACGGCGGGACCGGGAGCTTCTACTCCGCCAAGCCCTGAGGGACGGGCGGGACCGGAGCTTCTACCCCGCCAAGCCCTGAGGGACGGGCGGGACCGGAGTTTCTCCGTCCGCCGGGCTCTGAGGGACGGGCGGAACCGGAGTTTCTCCGTCCGCCGGGCTCTGAGGGATGGGCGGAACCGGAGTTTCTCCGTCCGCCGGGCTCTGAGGGATGGGCGGGACCGGGAGCTTCTCCCCCCGCCCCCGCCGGGCTCTGAGGGACAGCGGGACCAGGGGCTTTTCCCGCCCGCAGGGCTGTGAGGGACTGCCGGGACCAGGAGTTTCCCACCCCGAGGACGCTGAGGGACGGGTGGGACCAGGAGCTTCCACAGCCCGAGGTCTCTGATTCTCGAGCGGGATCAGTTTCCCCACCCCGAGGGCGCTGCGGGACGGGCAGGATCAGTTTTCCCTGCCCTCCGGGCTCTGAGGGCGGGACCAGGAGCTTCCCCGTCCCCCGGGCTGCTCAGTGTGAGGGGCGGCTGAGGTGGGCAGGGGCTGGGTTTTATATTGGCGATCACAAATCTCCCCCTCATTTTACAGCAGGTGCCCCTGAGCTCGTGGCTATCAAGATCCTAGATTAATTTTGCAAAATAAAGTGTTATTTTCTTTCTTCGGGAAAAGAGTGTCAGGCTCATGTGGTGGAGGTAAATAGTGATCAAAGGGGGAGAATTCTCTCTTCCCGGGCTTTAAAGGAAGATGGGCTTGTAAACTAAGTGCCCTGTTCTGTGTCTGCGCCTCATTTTCATTAAGGTAGAAAAAGACCTTCAAGATCAATTCCAGCAAGGTTTAAGCTCTCAAGTTCTAAGATTTCATCAATTAAAAACCAACCAAATCCAGTAGAAGTTGGGTGGATGGCACGGTGCCCTCAACACACATCACTGCAGAGGGAGACCCCCCAGAACAAATACCTAATAAGCTTTCTACAACAAACCCAGAGAGTAAGTTACTGTTGGGAAATTGTTCCTGACCTGTAATGTCACAATGTGTACTCTGGGAGTGACTTTATGAGTAAGAGACTTGGTTATCAAACCATTTGCAAGGAAAATGTAGCTTTTATTTACAGAGCATTTGGCTATACACATGTGAAAATATACTAGTGTAATGCTACCAAAATTCTATTTTAAGCATTCTCCTCATAAAAAAAAAAAAAAACCAAAAAACCAAACTTGACTGCTGACACTGTTACTAAATCAGCTCAGTAAGCACTAACAAAAAAAAATTTCTATAGCCCCACTGGGCATTAAAATGTCCCTGGAAGAAAACAGGAAGGCAATGGCATTCTTACTCTCAGCAGGAACATAGAGGAGGCAGTGTTTGCCCCAAGATGTCCTTTATAACCAGTGTGACCCAAGGCAGAACTCAGCCCTTCAGTGCTGAAAAAGTCCATTTCTCCAAAGCAAGGTGCCAGTTCTAACACCTGTTTCACCAAACCGAGGAATGTCAGCTCACTTGCTGATACATGGGCTTAGGGTCTGGGTTTCTGTCTCTTCTAAAGTGAACATCCAGGAATTAATCTGTAAAAAGATCTGTAGAGGTAGGGAGGGAAGAAGAAATTTGACAAAAAATGAATTCATACAAGCCCTGATGCCAAAGATTTATGTTCAAGTTGGCATTCCCCAAAGTGGTTTTAACAGATGTTGCACTGAGGTGTTTATTATAACCGTCTGCTGCAGTGCTTCAGGATCTGCAGTGGAGAAAAGATCTGCAAAATGAACTGTGGTTATTCTAAATTTCCATAGGACTAAGCATAAGCCTGACCATCTTCAGGAATAGCATTTGGAGACAGGATAGTTGATGTTATCCAGGAAATACAATATGGTCATCTGGAATTTACTTCAATGGCATGTTTTTGGTTTTTTTAAATTGGTTAAGGGACTTGCTTGTCACAGTCTATGTTACAGTTGAGACAGCCAGGATACACAGAGTATCACCATACAATTTCAGAAGGTTTGAAGCATTTGCCCCCACAGAGTAACACCTTACCTCATTAGAAGACTTCAAGTATCTGCCCGTACAGAATAACATCCTATCACCTCAGAAGGCTGCAAGCACCTCCCTTCTTGTTCTTTAGCCCAGCCTTTTATCCCCTCATGTTCACACACTGCCCCTGTGTGCCCTCTGCTCCCTTTGGTGGTTGCTCGGTGCCCCTGGGCACTCCATGGCTCATTGCTGCCAGTGCTGCTCACCTGCTGCTCACAGCTGTAACCCACTCCCAATCACCACAAACTGTGTCCCTACAGTTGTTTATTCAAATTACTTCCTTATCATTTTTTCCATGTAGCAGCAACTGAGAGAAGGAAAAAAATATTTTTTTAATTTAGCTACTAATCTTTGAGTTTCTCCACACTCAGTAGTGGTCTTATATTATAGTTGTGGTATTTTATGTGGTCAAGTGCTCTTATTTTTACAATTTAAATTTATATTCCTTTCTAATTTAAGTTCTGGCTAGAGGAGGAAATGCTTTTGTTAACATAGAAATGCATTTGAAGTGAATCTGTAGTTTGTTTTTTCCTTAAGTTTGTTTTTTTTTAAGTGTTTATTTAGTTTCCTTAAACAATGAGCATTCCTGTACACATGGCACTTCCCTTTGAGTGGCAGCTTCCACGTGGCAGAGTTGTCACTCTTGTCATGTAAAAACAAGCTCCACATAGCTCTCCTTTGCAGGAAGCTGCAGCAGCATCTGGATGCTGCCTCCTCTCCTGACCAGCACTTTGGACAGTGATGTGGAGGTGAATCCATACAAAATGTTATGGCTGGTAAATTTAATCTTCAGCTTTTGTCCCTCTTTGCCTTATCTTCCCCTGAAGTGCTGTGTGCTTTTGCTGTTATCTGGGAACAACGGCAGTTCTCAGTTAATGGAAAATAAATCCTGGAGCAGTTGCTCACATGGAAAAAGGGTTTTATAAAGCATTTGGATACTTTTGACCGCGACACATTCTGCTCTGTGCTGTTCCTGCTCAGCCCTGCCTCTCTCTTAGCAGTCACTTGCCAGTTTCTTGCTGTTTCCTCTGCCCCCTGTGTCTCTCCTGCAGATTCGCTGCCTCAAGGCTTGTGTACTCCAGGGAAGCACGAAGTCCTTAACAACCACCATTATCCCACTGCTGCGTGTCACCAACCTCTAGGAGAAGCATTCTCTGTGCTGGACCCCTCTCTGCTGGCCCTGGAGCAGAGGAGCGGGGTGAGCCCTCGGCTCTCAGGCACAGCTCCCTGTGAACAGGGACATGATCCTAAGAACAGGCTGGAATTAGCATGCACCCCCTTTGGACAGCCAAGCTGCCAAGTCACTGTACCCTGATGCAGCAGAGCTGCTGGCGACAACTGCGTCAGAAAACCTGACACAGCAGCTGCTTCTTCCTGCAAACACATTTAAGCTGCTGCTTAAGTAAATGGCTTAGGAAAATAAGCATCTTATCCCCAAGTTGTTTTCCATTTCCATTTATTTTACTAGGCATCGTTCACACAATGATAACAAGGTACTGATCTGAACAATTCTGTAACAATTAAAAAAGTAAACATTTGTTGTGACCAGGTACATTGAATTGCACTTTTAATAACAAGCATTACACTTATATTTTCATTTTGTACTTTATATAATACATGGATATGTTACCCAAGTAGTGGTAGTACTGAATGGTTCTCAGCTGGAAGTGTGACCTCTCTATGATTCTCTTTTTTTCCTAACTCTTCAGGATTTGTGAACTTGGGACACACCCAGATCACAAAGGCAACCCCAAATCTGGAAAACTTCATTGTCATGGAGTCAGAGCTTTGGAGCTGCTCTGTTTTCAGTGTGCTGGAGCGAATCCACCTTAATGGCTGACACAGAGGGAGATGGATTATGCTTGATTAGAAATTTTCTGCATTCATATGTCATCTTTTCCTAGTTCAAAGAAGCCAGAGCATCTTCTTCCATGGGAAAGCAGGAGTTCCCAAAGCTCAAGAGAGCTCCTGGCACAGCTTTCAAGGGTGCAGAACCAGGGATTACTGAAAGGCAGGAATTGAGATCTGAAGAAAAATCTGGGAACATCTGCTGTGGTTTGCATTGGTAGTA
The DNA here is from genome assembly GCF_037042795.1 of Molothrus aeneus. Classification (NCBI taxonomy): domain Eukaryota; kingdom Metazoa; phylum Chordata; class Aves; order Passeriformes; family Icteridae; genus Molothrus; species Molothrus aeneus. Next base: position 26,582,219 of record NC_089654.1, on the reverse strand, counting down.
CCATCCATGTATTAGATAAAGTACAAAAATAAGAGAAACTGTAAGGAAATTAGTACAGCCCAGGATTCTGGTGGTATCAAATGAAATTTATGATACCAAATCCTTTTGATGTATTTATCCCCTTGTCGTTCTGTTTCTTATATATTATTCTATATGTAAGATATAGTTCTCCAAAGATACATATATATTCCTTTACAGGTTAAATAAAAGCAAGTCACACCGGAATAAGAAAATAATAAAAAGTAAAATTCTAATTCTGTACCCATTTTTTGTTCTTCAGGTAAAAATAGCATGAAATACATTCAGTAGCAAAGCCATTGGGATCCAGGAGAAATGGAGAGCCCTGTATTCCTGGAGAATTGACCTGTATGTGTTAAGTCACAATCCTGAAATAAATAGTGTAGACTGCTGACCTGGGAAGGATCAGGTCTTGATCAATGCTGAACATTATTTATTCAGTTGCAAATTCCTTGTGTTTCCCAAAATCCACCAGTGGATTAGCTCAGTTCTAAAGGCTGCTGTGACCTACACCTCCCCTAACACCTGAGAGATCCAAACTTGAGTGTTTCATCACGTCTCTCCTTAGTGTTATTACCTGGAAGGAGCTAATGGGACACTTCCCAGTAGGATATTAGCACAATAGAGAGACAAATAAGTTAGTTTTAACCTCTGTGCTTGCACATCTGGTGCAGCCCCCTCAGCAGGATCCAGCAGGGACAGGGAGGGCTTGTCAGCCACAGCAATCCCTCAGACCTGAGGGGAACATCTCTGCCCTCTCTTCACAATCAATCAGACATGACACTTACTATGGTTTTCTCTCCAGCAGCTGGAAGAACGCCAGCACTGTAAGGTAAGAGGGCTTCTGGTATCAAAGCCAAGGGTGTTTAGGCTTAGGAGATGGTGCAGAAGTTGCCAATTATCCCTGAGTCTAACAGTAAACAAAAATCCTCTGAGTAAATGAAAATCACCTGATTGTAGTTCTCCCGTACATACAAGTAGTTTCATGGATTTCACTGCAGCTACTTAATAGAAGAAAGGGAACAGCCCCATCTTGATCCTGTGGAGAAAGCATGGCATGTGACTTCCAAATATTGATACTTTAGTGCCAGTAAATGCAGGTTTTTATTTACCCCTAAACTACCATGTTCAGTCAATGAGTGGCATCACGACCCTGAAGTCAATGGGGCGCTTCATGCTTTGTGAAGGGGCTGAACTCTTGCAGTTCTTGCCTTTTTATCTCCATCTCCTCTGGTAAATGGCTGGATTTATTTCAAGTTGTTCTTAACACTGTGGCAGAGATGATCATTTATCTTCAAAGATATTTCAAGGGCCAACTAAGAGAAATCATTTAAAACATCTAACAACGAAAAAAAAATACTGCTTACCTGTGTAAGCACTTTAACTTAGTTGTAGCAATGTAACTCAGCTGTAGCCAATTAAATCCTCATTAATGGATGGGACAAGGGTGGGTTTGTCCACTGGCAGTACTGATTACATGGCTGACTACCTTTCCTGAGACTGTTTCTGCCAAACCCTACTGGAGATGCACCTCAGGGATTTCAGAGTTTCTTGGCTTCTCTACCCATGGTATTTTCTTTTTTATTTCTTTTTATTCTTCTCCAGGTACATTTAGAAACGTAAACTAAGTGGAATAAGTCCTATTACTTTAGAATATTAAGTTTGGTTCACAAAGATAATACAAGACTAGCTCACAAATGTACCACATAACTAAATCAGCCTTGCTTCATTTAGCCTGTAAAGTATTACAGTCAAAGGAAAACCAACATTTTTAAAGTGAAAAAAAGGACTTTTTCTTTTTTTTTGCCCCCCATATTGGGCATCTCAGGAAGGGATTATAGTCCAACAAGATAAAAGTTGTAGTAAAAATATTCTTTGGAGGTTTGTTCCTAATGAAAGTAAAGACTTTATTTCAGAATGGTGTATTCTTAATAAAATTTAAAAATAGGTTTTAGTTCCACATATATATTTATAAAATTCAAATTAATTTTAATAAAAGTTTGATCTGAACACATAGTTTACTACAGACTCAGGGAAAAAAGGTTGATCACTCCAGACATAGGAGCTATGTTAGCTGTTCCAGTGCCACATGGAAACAACAGTTTCAGTGAGACCTTGATGATGTTTCCTGCTGAAAAGCTGAGCAATAAGCCAGCTATCCCTGACAAATCCACCAAGGATATGTGTGTAGGTGGTTCTGTCACTAAGAGATCTCTTTTCTTGCAGGAAACTAAATTTCCCAATAGTATCTATAGTCAGCAGATAGAATTTCAGCTTGCCTGGTTTAAGCATGGAGTCCTGCTCCTTTCCTTCATTCTGAATATTCATAAGGTAATGTCATAGAGCTATTTTCTTACTCTTTCAGTAATGCTGAGAAGATGCAATTTCCACCTAAATATTACTCTTCCAAATGCCATTGCTACAAATGCTACCTTGGATCTACAGCTGAAGGTGGAACTTGTTTAGTGCCTTTTGGGTCATTGCTTTCTGAAACTTCCTTTGGGTGAGGTAAGCCAGCTTCCATCTGTACAAGGGTTTGAAATCATCACGGCTAGCAGGTAGCAAAAACTCAACTTCCAAAGTCAGAAAGCAGCTACACTGCCAAAATGAATGTTGTGTCAAAGCTGTTCTGTGAAACATGGTGACCTTATTTACCAGCTCCTTCTTGATGAATTTGGGAAGTCCCACTCCCATGATCTGCTCATTGGACCCTTGAGGTGATTCATCTCATTCACTTGACAAAAGATGAACTGTAGGGGGATAAATCCACCCACATCTTCTTTTGTTGTTTTTAATTATCTCCAGTACACACTACAATAAGGACAAGGAACAGGACTGTACAATGGGTGAGCAGGAGTGAGCTTTTAACTCCTCTGCTCAGGGAATCACAGCCTAACACATTTCTTTACTCATTCTTACTGAACTTTTCCAATCATGGTTTTAAATCCACTTGTAAGTATGATTTAAGATAAATGAAACGAGAAATTCAGACACTTGTCAAATAACCAGTTTCCCTCATGGGCACGGTACTCCCAAATGCAACAATCAGATGTTCACCAGGTCTCCTTAAATGTCACTTCAGATTTATTATGAATTCAGATTCACATTCTGAATGTGAAGCAGAACTGGTAAGTGAATGACTAACACTGGGTTTAGTCAGTTGAGAGAATGGAAACATTTATGCAAATATTATGAGCAAGACAGTGACAAGGGAAAAAGACCTTTGATAACATTTGCAAAAGAAATACCTTCTGTTTTTCCCCCTTTTGTTCCTCACTGTATTAATAATTCCAGATAATCACTGTTCTTGAAGGTACATTTTAAAATATTAAAGTTTTTAACCCATTATTCTTAGAAGAGAGAATTGTGTCAGGATGGTGATTATATTTCAATCTCTACTTCTATCAGCTGACTGCCTTTTGGAATTTTTCCTTTGGCACTGGTAACATTAAACTTGTACTACCCTGTTGAAAATAATTCACAATTATGCTTGACAACAAAGCACAAGATGGGTATTATTAAATTTTATTGTACAAAACCGACAAGGTATGGCATTCCTTAGAATTAAAAAAAAAAACAACCCAAAATGATCAAAACAGAACTAGTGTCCCTGGAAAAATCTTGTAAATGAAACAATTAATACACAACATTTAGTCCAGCAATGACATTTACCTGCAAGACCATCTTCAGACATGACACATATAATTAAAAAAATATTCCATCAGTTCAAGCAATAGTTTAATTTTCCATGAAATAAGTATTTCTATGAACACTTTATGTTTAGTCAAAACAAATGCTTTTGAACTTTCTTACCTTAAGAGATATAAAACAACCAGACAGGTTTGGGAATCACCAGAGAAGCCTACCCCCACAGGAAAGTCTAGGGCTTGTATTCCACTTGAAAATGCTTGTTTTTATAAAAATAAGTAATACCAACAAAGTGTTTCCTAACCAAACACTTCTAGCAAACAGATCTTGTTTCTATGGTACTTTATTCATCAGTGCAACACAAGCCTCTAGGGTGTTTTATTTGATACCTCATTTCTGTGTCAAATTTGGAATCTGAATATAGACCCAGGGCAGGGTTTTCATTACTTTTATTCACAAAACCTAGCCTTTATTGCACAGGATTTACAAAAGGTCAAAACCCTGCAAGATCTCCACTCTGCTTCTCAGCAAAAACACCAAATAACTGTCAAAAGGGTTCTCCCTTTATCCCACTGGAAGGCATTATTCCTTGGAATTCTTAATAGAAACATGAATTTAAAAAAGGGAACTAGGGAACTTGATGGTGAATTCCAGTTGGACTGTAAATAGCCTTTAAACAACAGTGTTACAAAAACTGCACTACTTGTATTTCTGAAGAAAAACCAATCCAAACGAAGAAGTTGTAAGGGAAGCTCATAGCAATTGTGCCAGGAGAGCACAAGCCTACCTTTGCTATGGCCTAAGCTTTACAAAAAGTGCTTCTCTGCAGGATGCAGTTGCTGGGATAAACTTCTGAGATGGTCCCAGGGCCTAAGTTATCCTCAATGTCTTACACTGTGCTTTCTAGGGAGAGATTATGCTGCAGTACTGTACATTTTCCATTCTCTCTCTTCCTCCAGAAGAAAAACCTTCTATGCAAGACAGTAATATTTTCAAATTAGATGTGTATTAAAGACCTAGTTTTGAAATATTTATTTAACATCTAGTCATATAAAATAAAGTGTAAAAGTATGAAGGTATCAGAACGTGGCTTTCAGCAAGGCAGTATGGGAAGTACGAATTCAACATAAACCAGGACTTTTTTTTTTTTCCCCCCCTTTGAAAAAGGGTCACATCAGAAAATGAATGAAAAACACTGAAGAATTTCACTTCAAGCCTGCACTCCTGCCTCATTGTCCTTTGCCCAGGAGGAGGGGCCAGTGGAAGAATCCTCCCAGGTTTGGGCTGTGTTGTTCTTTGTGCTCTGGGGCCGGCCGTGGCTGGACTATGTGCTGCCCTCTCTGGGGGGCACCGGCGGCTGCGGCGGCGGCGCTGCCTGTGTGCCCGTGGCCGTTTTGATAGAGTTCAGCGTTTTGCTAAACCAAGAGTTTTTGGCAGCTTGGATTTCATTCATAAGGGCTCCTCTCTGGTGCTCCAGCTCCTAAGAAAGCAGAATAGTCAGAATTGATCAAAACATCATTAATTAACAAAGAAGCATCTTCACACTCAGTCCCTGCAGTCCGGCACTTCCCTTGCAATCTCCCAGGCACTGGGGAGAGAAGACATTCAAACTGCTGAAACAGCACAAGATATTTAGACACAAACAAAATCATCCTCTTCTTTTTAAGACAGCTTTTTTCCCTGAAAGTTCAGGCACGCAGGTATAAGCTCCCTTTTGGAACAATTTTTTGTGTGATTCAGAACAATTTTGGACTGAGCATGAGGTTAAGGCGACCACCCTGCTGTACCTGGAACAATTTTTTGTATGATTCAAAATAATCTTGGGCTGAGCATGAGGTTAAGGTGACCACCCTGCTGTACTTGGATTCCACATACCTGAATTTTGCACTTGGCTTCCACAAGCTGCAGTTTGGTCTGTGCAAGCTCCAGCTCCATCTCCCTCAGCTGCTTCTTCAGAGCATCCTTCTCATCGTCTGTTTCGATGCCTTTGTTGTCCGTGCTTACAGCAGGCACCTTCAGTGCCCCCTCCTTGCTGAAAATCTCACTGCAGTGTTTGCAGGCCATCACTTTGCCCTGAAATACCCAGAAAGCTCATTCTTAATCCATGTTACAGGAGTTGCTGTACGTCCTGGAAGAGCCATTTTATTTGTCAGACTGCCTCAATCTCAAACCATCCAGTACTGCAGTTTTTATAATTGGCATGAAAAGAATTTGAGTAGTTCATGAACAAGTTCCAGGGTATGTTAACCAGTATAAAAATTCCTAAAATCTACTTAGCATGCTCTAAGCACACAGACTTTGCTCCTATATTAGAGTCTTCTTGCTACAAAACTTTGTAATATTTATGTCAGCACAACTAGGAAGAGTAAATTATGTCTGAGTAGATGAAACAGCTGGCCTGGCTTGTACAGACTAAAACAGGATATTGAGCTATTTCAGCAGAATATAGGAACATCAATCCTAGAATTATTTTATGTTACTATCAATAACATTATTGATAAGTCACTAAAAAGTAACAAATCCAGTTCAGCTTGAGTATTAAAGAAATATGTAGAAGCTACAGCAGAGGGTAAACAACTCTGCCTACTCAGAATTATTATTATTATTATTATTATTATTATTATTATTATTATTACCACCACCTATCAGGAAATTTTTAACTCTGATGTAGGTGTTCCTGGTAAGGGGTTTAGAGAAGGGAAAGGAACCCCTGTGGATATTCTGAGGATGGCCCTAGCTGTGCCACTTGGTTTAATTACTTAAACCAATCCTACTTAAATTACAGAAACTCAAATGTATAAACTTTGTCCAATCTGGCCAATTCCAATCCCTCTGCTGTGCACACCAGAGAAACAACATGTTTTGTCTTCTTTTTTTTTCCAGTTAATCAAAACATCCAAGTAGACACTGTTTTCTCTACATTTTTTACCAGAAGCATATATTTTAACAGCAAAAATAAAAGGCAAGTACTAAATGCACTTCAGTTTGAGAGTTCCACACTACCTGCTGCAAGAAAAAGAACCGTGAAAGGAAATAAACCCTTTCCTTGTTTACATCTTCTGAAAAAATGCATGTGGGGCTATTGATGTGCTTTAAGTTCAGCTCCCATTTCAGTTCTGTACCCTTGGCATTCAGCAACACCTGTGTTAGAAACACCCCCTGTGCAGAGACATTGTTCTCACCTTCACAACTTCCAGTTCATCCTTACTGGCTGCTTGTTGCTTCTCCAGCCTGGTACTCAGCTGGGAACAAATCTGGAGCAGAGAAAGCAATCTCTTAGCTCAAGTTTACTGTGCTGAAGTAGAATCTGTGTGTTTCTTAACAGTGGCTTTTGCTAGAACAAACATTTCTTAAATTCTGCCTCACTCAGTATATGCATTCCCCCCTTAACTCCACTGCTGCTGATAATGACAAAAACCCAGCAGTATTCAATACAGAACCAGAACACAGAGTCATTTTATGGATGAGTTGGTTTATGATGTTTGTACTGCATTATGTCACAAAGTACAGAAGCATTGACCCTACAGTACTAAAATTAGCTGAAAGACAGGTTATTCCTGACTGCCTAATTGGGAGACTATTAGGAAAGCCACAAAAAGATTTATGACAAATGACAACATTGCTCTCCAAAAGCCTGAGAGGTGGAGCTTGTTTGAAGGATGAGATCTGCAATGCTGAAAATTCAGTTCTTGTAACAGGTTGAAAGAAGAAATATGAGAGAGGGTCTCTGGAATGGTACCTGTTTATACTCTGCAATAATGGCTGTGGTTTTCTTGATCTCAGATTCTGCCTTCTCCAGCTGCTTCCTGAAGACCTCCTTCAGCTAGGAATTGCAGGAGAGAAGTTACACAGTACACTGACAGAACTTCTCAAAATGTGTCATCTGATTGTTTTCTTTGTGTCTGGCTTTGTTTACAACAGCGCTACAGCTGCTGCTTATGAAATTCCAGCTCTCAGACAAGTGTCTGATTTACTCAGTTTACAAATACCGATTCTATCAGTGATAACCAAGAAGTCTGTACTGGGACCCTTTATGTCTGGTTAGAGAATTCTCCTGTAACTTAATTCCCATTCTCTGTGTGAAATGGTGGTACATCATGGCCCACAGAACACAAAGAAAAAGCATTACTATTAAGTGGGGTTTACTGATTTATTTCTTGTTTTTCTGCACACTCTCACAGCAGGTTTGGCCAGATTGTTTTGTTCGTTTGGAGATGGAACAAGAAGAATCTCTCAACACTGTCATCTGCATAACAGGAGGAAAAAAAAATCTGGGTCTGTGGCACTGAGCGAAAACACAGCTAACTCATCCCTCCTTCAGAACCACTCCACTTGGAGAGCACTTTCAGGAGGAAAAAAGCCTTCACTGCCTTACTTATGGCAAACAGAGAGCTCCATTTTAGAAAGACACAATGAATTAACATTAATTGTTGCAGTCACTGTTGCCAAATAGCAAAAATAAAAATCAGGGTATCACTTTTGAAACCTTCATGTTAGATATATGGGATTACAGAACAAAGACTGAGTATTTTGCAGCTGAGTAGAAACCAGGTCTACTCAGCAAAATTCTCCCAACCCCCACCCCCCCATTCTGCTGTTGGCTTCAGGCAGGAACGTTATTGAAGTGATCCAGCAGCTGAATCCAGAATGGGCTCTTACAAGGCAACAACTCCTCCATCTCCTTCATTAGATGTTTAAGAGGTCTGATCACATCTCCTTCGCTGAGATTCCTCACCACCAGTGACAACAATCATTACAATATTTGGAAGAGGATAAGCTATGAAAAACTAAACATTCAGAGCTCAAGGAAACAAAAAACAAAAACTACTGAAAAATGTACTTTGGAAAAAAAAATTACTAACTTTTACTTGAAACTGCATTTTGAGGACAAAATCATTTTCACAATTGCAACACATCCACACTTTTCTGCATATCATTTTTCTTGCATTTACTAACCAAATGGGAAAAGCTGGAGAATGCCTTACCTGAGCAGTTTCCTCTTCCTGCTTCCTTTTCTCTTCCTCAGTCTCCACCAGCCTCTGTTTGGTCACGAGAAGTTCCTTGTTCAAAACATCTGCTTTGTCCTCAGCCTAGAGTCAGAGACACTTGTGTAAATCAGGTGTTCTCTGTGCCAGTACACACACACTGGGATGTACAGCTCAGAAATACACCAGGTTCAGGTTTTAGCACTGCCTTTTCCTGCCCTCTAATGGCTCACACAACTTTTTGATATGAAATCCCCATTTACTGAATTATTTCACTGTTTCAACACCTGTGCAAAAGGACCCTTTGGCCAATTGTTTACCTATGCCCAGGTGGCACATAAACACAGGTATTATATCCTAGCACAAACAGGGATGTGTAGAATATTTTGTTGGGAGCAATATTAATCTAAGTGAGGGCAGCACGATTTGCCTCCTGTGTAACTTCAAATAACTCATCCCATTTTTTAATCTGGCAGCAGGGAAAACGTAACTGTAAAATACTTAGGTGCATTGTACCCTACAAAGTGTTCAGGCAAAGGCAAGTGTAAGGTACAGGACCACCAGGAAAATGGTTTATTGGTGCAAATAAGTATTACATGAAGAAATCTGATAATTGAGAATATAATTTTCTCTGGAAGGACCAAGCTTGTGGTGACACACACTGGGAATCCTTTGCTTTTCTGAGCACTGTCCTCACTGATCATCAGGAGAGAAATTCCAATATATCCACACATTTCTCAATGTTTGGATTTATTCTGTAGGCCTCCCCAGCTGGAAACACACATAGCAGTCACCACCCTTCCTGTTCAGTAATGAGGAACAGACAGGAAATGGTTGTGGCCAATTAACACTGACATTGCTGAAATTACAGGGGGGAAAAGGACATTGGAAACCATAGAGTAAGTAATCATATAGAACTTGTCTCTGAGCTCAAGTCTGGTTTTCTACCACTATGGTGGCATAATCCTATCTTTCTGACACAGTAATAATGATTAATGAGGATATTAGTGGTGTCTGAGGGCAGCAGAACCAGCTCCACCATCTCTGTGACTGAAGAGATGGATTAAGGATTTCTTCAATGCTTAGTGTGTATAAGACTGTATGGGAGAAAGGAAAACAAATGGTGCAAGAATGGAAAATTGATGAGGTTAACATCTTAGAACAAAAGTACTTAGGGATTACAAGGATATTTTTGATGAAAGACCTGTTTAAGATATGCTTTGAAGGAACTACAAATTTTTCCTCCTTTTTTGTGTTCATTCCAGTTTCTCCAAGCACCTGCAGTGTAGAAAGAGAGGGCTGAATGTGTGGTTCTCTGAAAACCATTGTGTCTGGGGCAAAGGGCTCTGAATGCTGCTGCCCTCCACATTCCAGTCTCCACAGGGAACACCAGCAGTTATCAGTGAACACCCAGGAGCCCGTTGAATTTTTGGTGCTGTGCCACTTCATTATCTCTGAATTTTGTTGGCTGTACTAGAAGTGCTGTGAAAAACAGATCCACACAGACATTTTGCAATGCTTGAAACTACTCTCCCAAGAACTACATGACACCTTTTTCAAGGAAATGTTTGTTCTCTGCTATCTGCCTAAAGGTTATGGCCTACATTTTCTAAACAATCCCCAACGGAGGAGCTGCAATCAGTCTTGGCCAGACCCCACTGAATGCCTACAGTGGCACATGGAAATACAGCTGAGTGCAGCTAAGAGTGAGGCTGTCAGGAAAATAAAGGCAAAAATAATCACACTTTGAATGTGTTGATGTTTTCACTTGAGCACAAAGCAGGGCTGCTCCAACTGCTGCTGCCAGGCCTGAGCTGGGAGCCAGCTCTGTTCCCATTACCTGGTCCAGGTCGTTCCTTAAGGCAATTTTGCTGGTCACAAGCTCATGGGCAAGGTCATCGTTCTCCTGCTCCAGCCTCATGCTTGCTTCTTGGAGCCTGCGGTTCTCCCTCTGTGCAAAGAGAGGAACAACCAGGAAAGGAAATCAATCCTCATGAAGAGCAATGAGCAATGCATGGTGTGTGCCAAACACTGAGAAGGCAGGAGTGCACATTAAGACAGGACTGCTGCTCTGGGAAACAACAGTGAATTAAGCCAGCAGTGCAAATGCAGCTATTCCACTTCATCCCACTGGTCTGTGTTGTGAAAGGGACACACTGATTGTAGTGTTTCCCTGTCAAAAATAAACACTGACCTCTCCACAAAAGCACTGGGTTTCTGCTTGCTCATCATCGAAAGAAATCAGGCAGATAAATCCCACCCAGCAGCAGCGAACAGGGACCAATTAACAGCTACTCATAATAATGCTTCCAAGCAAAGTAGGAAGCTGTCCTGCTCCACTTTACAAAATCCTGTCTGCAGGGATCCATAAAAATAGTGCACTTTGTAGGTGATGCAGTGCCAACTTCCCCTCTCCTGTGGGGCCAGCAAAGAACAGCATTCAGCAGGGAACTCCCGACAGCTCCAACATCCTGTGCCACCATTTGTGCACTGCTCTGTGCCTCCTGCCAGTGACGCCTGAGTGTACCTTGCAGTGCCAGGTGGACAGGGGAGCTCAGCCCTGAGCCCAGCACCTGCTGGGGGCAGTGACAGGAACACAAAATGACAACCTGGAGGCTGCAGGCTCTTGCTTCACTGCCCTCCCTACCCACTCCACAGAGGCAGAAATGACTATCTGGAGCATAAACCACAGGAGGTGAAGGAACAGGAGAATCAACAGTCATTCATGTCTTTTAGAAATCTGTGACTGCTGCTCTAGAGTTGAGAAACAGAACCATATTCAAAAGATGCCTGTGGGTGGTCAGTGGCCTTCTAAGGGTTCAACATCAAATACAAGTTCTCATTTTCAGAAGAACACAGCCAGGTGGGACAGACAAAGGTGCCTTCCTCCAAATGGATTTTAAGACAAAAATACTGTGCTGGCTTTCCATCACTGTATATCTTTCATACCAAAACAGGCTGCAAAAAGAATCTCTGCACTATGGAAATTCAAGGAAAAGCACCACGTTCATATGGAAACTCACAGGTGGAAAAACAATAACCTATATGCTGAGATTTCAAAAAGGACTTATGCTCACTTGAAAGGTAACTTATGTTCTCCAAAACAAAACAGTGAAAGTCCAAATATATCACTAAAGTCAATGACATATAATAACATACATTTTAGCACTTGTAACATTTTTCAAGAGTTGTTCAGTGAATGCATTCCTACAAAATGTGATTTCTTGCATAAGTTATTCACCTGCTTTCACTTCTTCCTACTCACCAGCTATGAAATTGCAATTTTTATTTCTGTTGCAAGCAGATTTTGCATGTTTGTCTTAAACAAAACCAGGAGTTCTAAGAGGATGCAAAAAAAGGTCTCTTCTGTGTGGAACTTCCTCTGTGGCAGGAAGTGGAACCTCTACAAATTTTCTCTTGTTAATGTTACCCTATTGTGTAACTAGAATAGGCACTGCCCTGCCCAGGGAAGTAAGATGGTTTCCCTTCCAAAAGATTGTACTTTGAATAACTTGTTTTGTACAGAAGCTAAATAAAATGCCTTTGTCTTAACACAGTTAAAATAACCACTGCTAAAACACACACAACTTTGGGGATCTTTCTTATTTTAAATGCACTTTAGTCTGTTTGGGACAAAGAATTTTAAAAATCAAAGTAAAATTTTTCTCTAAACGTAATATAAGCTTTAAAGTGTAAAACCAAATTGCAGTCAATAATTATAATACTAACAACAATCTCTAACACATCTTTATTCCTGTATTTCATTCAGACCATCTTAGAAATGCTTATTTTTATAGGCTCTGCTGGTTGTCAGAACCTGAGTTCACCTAAAACTTGAGACCTGAGTCAGACCAGGTTCTGCAGCACCAATACCTTTTCACAGGGATGTTGCTGAGAGGAAGAAAGCAGCAAATTCTTATGACTTTGACAAAATAACTGAGTTGGCTTTACCATTTTTGCTCTGTCTTTGCCAAAAGCTTCAGTGTCTGCCAAGCAAGGCACGCAGTGTGAGCTGAGAGTTCCTGCTTTGCATTTGCAGACAAGTGGGTAAGCAAGCTCTGTGCTTGGAAATGCACTATCCTCCTCTTAAACCAGCATTCACATGCCAGGTTGGAAGTGAGTTAAAGATCTCTTACCTTGGGCATCCAGTCAATAGCTACAAGATGTTTTTAGCTCATTCACCAAACTCTGAATGTCCAGCTGCAAGGCTCTTACAGGACCACCTTTACTCTTCCTCCACCCAGGGCAGAATGCCTGATTAGCTGGTTTGTCTTTCTCAGCTCCTCCCCCCAGGTCCAGCAGTGTAAAACTGCCTCCCTTCTCAGGAGGAAACTCTCAAGTCTGCCTAAGTCTAAATAAAAACTAACAGGACACAGTGAAAACAGAAAGAGCAAACAGCTCTCTTTACATGTAGCAAACTATTTTTATAGGCTGTGAAATATTTGGAGTTTTATGAAATATGCTCACAATGACAAAGTTCAGCAGATGGAGCTGGTCTGTCACAGCAGGACTCACATCAGAGGCAGCATTTGTAATGGCATCAGCCAACTAGTCAGACCTGCTAGTTGTCCCTGGTGTAAACAGACAGCTTCCTGCCTCCTCTCCACAACACTGCATTTACTATGACAACCATTTCCTTCTCCTCAGTCTCAGAAACTGCTCAGTTTCTACAGTCAGTAAAATAACAGATCCCTCTTTCCCAAATTCCTCCTCCTGGTTACTGAAGGTGGCTGGTGAACTCAGGTTAGCTTTTAAAAGGAGGATACTGCATTTCCAAAGAGGACAAACAAAGCTGATACACACAAACACAAATCAACTTACCTCCTGTAAAGTCACAGACCAATTACTGCTTTCAACCATTGGTGTAAACACAGTGAAAACGGGATAAAAAGAAATTTCTAATACAAAAAAAAAAAAGTTGCTTATTCTTCACTGGGTTTTTTGTTAAGAGTTTTAGAGAGAGATGCTCCCGCTTCCATCACACACTGGGTGGAAAGAAGATGACAAACTCGAAAGCAGTAGGCAAGCCTCAGTTCAGGATGACTGAAAGGCTGAACTCCACCCTCTGCTCCCTTCCAGGCTGCACCAAGGAGCAATTCCTGAGGAGATTAGTGGCCATGATGCATCCTCTCTGTGCTGTACAAGTGGGGTGTAATGAGTCACCAACCTCCTTAAGCAATTCTGTTTCTGTTCAGCAACACCCTGTGCTGCCCTTGGCTCGGGGAGGGTTACTTTCCCTCATGGTGGTTAGTACATTTTGGCTTTGTGCTGGAAAAGGTGTTGGCAGGACAGAGATGGTTTGGTTACTGCTGAGCAGGGCTTGCACAGAGCCAAGGCCTTTTCTGCTTCCTGTAGCTCCTCACCAGTGAGGGGGCTGGGGGTACCCACCGAGCTGGGAGGAGGCACAGCTGATTCCAAGTGACCCCAAGGGATAGCCCAGCCCACATGGCACCACGCTGAGTGTGTAAAGCAGGAAGAAGGAGACAGAAGGGGGAACCTTGGAGTGATGGCATTTGGCTTCTCAAGGCACTGTTATGTGTGATGGAGCCCTGCTCTCCTGGAGATGGCTAAACATTCACCTGTCTTCATCTCAACCCACAAGTTTTGTCACTCTTATTCTGGGGATTCTCTCCCCCAGCCTTGTGGTGGAGTGAGCAAGCAGCTGGCTGGGTTAAATGAAGACATCCAAACCCAGACCTCTGAGTGTGAACAGCTGCCCAACGATGGAATGAAAACACTGATTAAAATTCACTTTCTGGATGTGAGCAAACAGAGGTCTTCATAAACCCAATGGAAAGGGCTCTTGATATTGGAGGAGCTCCAAAGGAAAATCCTGTGAACCTCCATTCAGAAACCCTTTCACAGCAAGTGATCCACGGAAGCCTCTCAAGGCAAGCAACACAGAGGCTCCTGGAGGCAGCTGTGTTTTCTGTTTGGTGACTCTGGAGAAGCATTTCCCAAAGTGCCCCGGCACAATTTTTAAATAAACAACAGACAATGTCCCACAGCAAAACTCATCATGATTTTCCTCGTGATTAACATTCACTTGCCCTGACTGAATAAAAATGATCAGTGTATTCATTTTTGCTTTCCCTTCCAAACACAGAGAAGGCTGTTACAGAGAAGGCTGTTACGTCCAAATTACACATTTATTCACACAACTTCTCCATTGCACAAGGAGGGTGACAGAGGAAAAGGTGGAACAGAACAGCAGCATCTGCTTGCAAAACTCCAGCCCTTCTTTGTACAACTACATCCTCTTTGTTTTAAATCAGTTCCCAGGCTCACTTCTGGGATTTTCTCATCAAGTTAACCCAAATCTTGTTACATGAGGCATTCTCAAACACAGAAATAAAACTCCATAATATTTAGAAAAACATCAACCTGAAATCTATTACTATTTTTTCTACATATATGACTCACTTTTCTTCCTAGCTTCTATAGGGAATTTGTAATTTAACTAAAAGTTACAAAATTTGGTGACGAACAACAATTTAGAACATATTTCACTTTTGCGCCTTTTAAAAATCTGACAAAAATATGATAATTTGTTATAAACAATGGAAAATAAAGTGAAAACATGTCCAGAAAAAACTTGCACTTTTCCTAAATAATACTTGTAAATACAGAACGAAACAAACACCAAAAATAATTACACTGTTTAATACTGATCTTCTGGTAAATCAAATCCCAACATGTAAAATAGTGCTGGGCAGAACTGCTGTGTTTAACACAGCTCATGGGAGCAGACGAATTGAACCTGTCAGGCAAACACAGCTGGTTCCTGGGCCAGGCACTGCAGTCCCAGCCCATCTCCCTCTCTCTCAAGAGGCCATCAGGGACTTCCTCTGAGGGCTGTGTCACAGGGAGGTGCCTCACTCAGGCATCCTTCATCTCTGCAGCCACTACAGCCCGTGGGCCTGGCAAATTCCTGCTGGTAACAACAACCCTAACAACTAGAGCTGAAAACTACCAATTGATTTAAAGCTCTTTTCCCTCCTGACCCATATGAGGAACGCTCTGCAGGGATCTCTACTCCAGTGATCCCATGCAAGAAACATCCCCTTCCTCCTAGGCAGCAAATCCTCCCTTTGTTTTGGGAGGGGAAACTGTAAAAATGACAAGGTTGTAGGGCACAGCCCAGAGAGCAGGAGCTGACAGCAGTGCTGTGCTTGCAGGCAAGGCTGGCTTTGTCCTTCCCCAAGCCAAGCCTGGCTGCTGAACCCTGCAGAGGTGCTGCCCAAATGAAAAGCATCTCTGACCATGCAGGCTGCAGAGTGCTCTCCCTAAAGGACAAGAAAAAGCAAGGCTGCCTCTCCACGTGCTGCCTGGGAGGATCCACACAATGACATTTTCTTGCTGCCCTTTGGAAACACTCCTGAAATGTCAGTTCCTACAAAACCTTAACTTCACATATCAATAAAATCTAACAAGCAAGACAAGGAACAAAGAATATTTACAAGCATTTTTCCATCAACTGAAAAACGTGTCCAGACTTTGAAGTTAATATGCAACTAAGCTATTACAGGGACTGTCTAATCACAGCATCCTTAAGAGGATCAGACCCAACACAGCTTAATAAAAAAATCCACAGTGAGTTTCAGAAGCACAAGCCAAAAGCCTGGGCTGTGATCCTGACTGTGACAGTGACTCACATCAACAGTGGCCCAAGAGTCACTTCCTATATCCTCATTTGCAGCTTGGGATAATGTTCTTCACAGTGCATTGACCAGGATTATCTAGTTAATATGCTTCCACTGAGCTTTAAAGAACCCTTCTTTGTTTCCTAAGCATTATTTTAATTCCACAGTACTATAAGTGAACCACTAGGAAAATACTTAAGAGTTAATCAGCAGCCAGTTGTGGTTTTTTCCAAATAGGTCATACTTGCTATTGGTTCTCAGCAGCTACAGCACTCCTAAGTCTCATAAACAATAAAATCTCCACCCTTTGACAGCAAAAAACCCTACACTTAAAATATAATTTTCTCACAGACAAATGCTTAAAAGAAGAAAAAAAAAAAAGAAAGAGTCAGTTTGACTTTGTACCTGTAAGTTTCCTTTGTCACATTTATGAATTAAGGCACACTCTCTCACCACAGATCTCCATTTCCTGAACGTGGTGCACTTTTCTTATGTTCACAGGCCATGTCAAGCCTGTTGCACTCTGTGTGATTTGATTATCCACCCCTCCCCAGCCCTGGAAGACCCCACAACCACCACAGTGGCACTAACATATTAAGGCACAATGAAGAACAGCAGGCAAACAGTACAAGGATATGTAAGAAATGTCAGTTCCCAGCTATCCTGGGCAGCAGGCACCCCTGGCAGCTTCACCTGGAGCAAACTGAATTGTTCCAAACAGAGTGAGGAATAACCAGATCCCAAACTCTCAGTAAAGGCTGTGCCCAGAGGCAGAGCCTCCAGCACACAAAATCTATGGCAGCAGAACGTAGCTGTGACAATGAAAGCAAATACATTGTAAAGATAAGCAAAGCTGAGCTGAAATTGTAGAACTGTTCTTTTTCAGTGAACTATCAAGCTATCATATTAACAACTGAACCTTATTTCTGTGCTCCTTTAAAGAGGAATATCCATCACTATTAACTCTACTGCAGTAGTAACCTCAGGACCCCAGAAGAGCTCTGGGTCCCACCACAATTGGTTTTATCTTAACAAAAAATTACTGAAGCTTGGTATAAACAGGAATGAATAATAAGGATCATATCAGCCAAGGAAGAGTTCATCTTCCAAAGTCTCTGTGGATGCCACTGCACACAGCTTGCACTAGAACAATGTGTATTTTCTCCTTTCTGTGTCTGTAGCTGAATCACCCTTTGTTTCTGCGGCTCATGAAGATCTCCCGTAAAAGTGCAACAGCAGGAGAGTTACCTACAAACATATAAACTGAAAGAAGAAAAATATTATATGTGGCTACTTGCAGATGTCTTAAGAGTTATAAATTGTGATTGAGGTATTCTTGGGAAAAAAAAGACTAAGCCCAAAGTTTCAAAATGCTTACTCAAGAAAGGGGATGAGTTCACCTTCACTTCCCTAAGGTCTGCATCCCTGGCACATCCCAGGGAGGTGAGCATGCTACACACACCTCTACTCAACTGCTGGAGACAGCTCACTCCTGGTGGGATCCACCACATTCCCATAGAGCATCTCCCTACCTTGTATCTGTCCATAGGATCTTCCTGCTGCAGCTGGCTCTCTCGCATTGTTTGGTACTCTCTCTCATATTTCTTCAGCTTTTTTGTTGGCACCTGTGGAGTAGATTTGGGAAACATGCATTTAAAAATGAGAGGAACGCTGGAAAAGCTGACTGAAAGCTTTCCCTGCCAACAGGAAACCGAGGGAGTGCTGGAGAGCTGCTGCTGAATAAAGGCTCTCCCTACTGTCTCCCCTCCCCTAGTCATTAAGCCCTGTCAAACACTTACCAATACAGCTCACATCACAGAAATCTTTCTGTGCCCACTGCTGCTAATTATTCAGACATTTAAAGGGAAACAGAACTGGAGACATTTTAGTAAGACTAACAAGAAGAAAAAAAGCACAGACAAGTGGGAGAACAGGAAAACACATTTTGATACATATGATTCACCGAAACAATGCTCTAGCAAGACAACTGTTAAAAGTGAGATGAGAACAAAGGAGTGCTCATACAAAAGGACCAGACAATTCCCTGGGGGAGATCCAAGTAATGGTTTTATTGCTGAGAGAGTATTAATGTCTAAATTACAGCCTGTGACCAATGCCCTCATGAAGTCTGGCATCAGAGCCCTCCTAGGCACAGATGGAGATGCTGCAGTGCAAGCCAGCAGAGAGGTGGCTCAGAGAAATCACAAACAAATTTGGTAAACAGCCATGCAGAAAGGTCAACACCCAGGCTGCTGGATCCTGGGAACACTTCCACTTCAAACACTGATCAGAAGGAGCCTGTGTTCTTTTCAGCAAAGCATGGGGAGCCTCTGCTTTGCCCTCACCTTCTGGTTGGGTATGCAGTGCTCCCGTCTGTCCCTGGAGACCTCTGGCAGCATTACTGAGATCACCTGCTGGCAGCTGGAGAGATCCCTACTGCCATGTACCACCAGGAGTACAAACACAGGCTCTCCTTGATCTGTCATGCAGATATTCCTATTGCCTGTATTGATCGTGTTTAGCTGCCTCCTGCTGGGAGGACGTGCCACTGTCACCTTGCCTTAGGGCAAAAACTACAGCCAGTGAGCAGAGATGTGAGCTTCTGTGTAGTTCTGGAGCTGTTTTCTCTTTGCTGGTTGTCAGCCCAATGCCTCTTTGCTCTGCAGCACCCAAAGGGACCAAGCAAGTGCTCAGTGCTGCTGCAGAGGGAGGTGCAAGTAGCAAACATGAAAGCCATGATCTGCAAAGCATTAATAAAGCAGCACCAAATCCCACAATTATTATGGAATCTGAAATCAACCCCCTTTAAAGCAAACAAAGAGAAAATGGTAAAGATAAAAACATAAATGAAGTACATTGGGCAAACGTATAAGAAAATTTCACTTTGATGACACAAAACACGATGAAATGAAAGTGACTACGAGATGCTTTTATACATTTCAACTGAATAATCCTCCTAACACAAACCCAGCCAGCTTTGGCTTGGCTGCAGCCTGAAACTGTTGAGGCTATTGAATAGTCATAAGAATTAGAAATAATTTCAGTATAGTGTTTTCAATGAAATAAACCCATCACATGTCCAAAGCTTCTCCATCCCCTCCTTTCACCAGAAGTACTGGACTTTTATTTAGAGAACCAGATCAAGGCTCTCCAGCTGGGTGTGATAAGGACACCCTCCAAACACAGCTCTCAGGTTCTGCTGTGGAGTTTTGTGCTCCACTATGCAACCACCAGGACATAAAGATAAATATGAGGGAGATTTTGTGGTGCAGCATGGCAGAAAGGCACAACACAGGTGTAACTTAGATGATGATCTGTTCAACCAAAGATGCTCCTGATTCTGGATGCTTTTCATTGAAACCTTTAAAGTGCATATAAGAACTAAGTTTCACTACACAGACAGACAAGACTCCTGTTCACACAGCCCTGTGAGTGCTTCAGTAAGAATCCAGCCATCAGCAGGAACAAGAGCTGTAAGATGGATTTTGTGTCTGTAAATTGATTTTGTGTGTGTAAATAGGGAGATAAGGGTGGAAAGTGAAGGCAAAGATTGCACAGTCAGAACCCTCTACCCTCCTGTTCTTATGTGAGCAGTGCTGCTCCCTTTAGCCTGGCACTGGGTGTTGGGGGGTGTCCTGTCACAGCTGCCAACCTCTTCTGAATGCCTGCTAATCAATTCCATCAACACTTCTCCATCTCTGTGCTCTCCTTGCTTGTATTTCAGTTCCCAGCTGTGAGCAGCAGCACCTGTGGGTGCTCTGGGTCCCTGGAGGGATCACCTCCCTCCTTCAGCACCACCCTGGCCATGGGCTGGGCTGAGGGATGGCCAGGGTGTGCCTGGCACCTTCTCCAGCAAGGAATCAGCACAGCAACACTTTCCTGGGAATACTGACAGTAAACAGTACCTGAAACAAGCATCAGATCATGCAAGCATCAGGCATGACATAGGAAACAGCTTCCAGCTCTTTGAAAGGTGATAGTGACTGCTGCATGTTAATATCTATTTATGCTACAAACCCTAACTGGGAAGTACCTAAATACAGTGAAAATCTATCTTAAGGGGAACTCCTAGCACAAACCAGTCCAACTAATCCACTTATCTTGTAAAATAGAAACTGGAGCAAGCATGCCCAAGAACTTTGGCAGGGACCACACTGCTACTGTCTATTCAGCCACATTTCTCAAAGGAGTTTGATAATTTATATTACAGCATTTTCTTCTTCTGAGTATACACTAATAAATGGAAAAAAAAATTTAAAAGCCCATTTCCATATTTCCCAATTTAATTCCCAGAAACAGTTTGTGAATTCAACAAAGGATTTCTCAGTTAGCATTTCCATAAGTAAGAGCACAGTGCTAGCTATGCTTCAGTCTTCATGAACTGATCCTGAACAAAGTGCTCATAAATTCTCTGTAAAAGCTTCTGCAATATTGATTTCTTTTTTCTTTCTTTAGCACCATGGGGTATATTGGCTTGAACTGATGCTTATCAAATTTAGGAGACTCTTGCAGTGTATAAACATTCCTCATAATTGTTTATCTCAATATCTTATCTCAGTGGGTTGTTTTATTTTATTGCCTTCAAGTATAAAATCATGTTATAAGTAGTTGTATGTGGGGAAACACCCATGCAGAGCATCTTAATAAAACATTATAATAAAACATCCACCCTGAAGAACTGAACAAGCAAAACCCCTTCCTGAAAAAACCTAATGGCACCAAATGCTTGAAGGACTCACAGCATGGTGGGAGAGAAACAAAACCACTTTGGTTTGAGCTGCCCCTGCTCAGGCTGGGCTGGAGAGATTTGCTTCAACTCCTGGGCATGGACAGCGCACATCAGCACCTGCTCAGCTCCAGGAGACCCTTCCCTCACTCTGTGATTCCTTCAGCTGTTTGCAGCCTGACCTTGCTGGATTCATAAATCACACCTGTGACTCCTTCTCCCCTGTGTTTTATTGCTCTAATGCAGCTGCAGCACTCAGAGCAGGCAGTTATGGCTGTGCTCATTTGACAGCCAAGGAAATGGAAGCAGAGATGGGAAGTGATTTCCTGAACATATTGCAGACAGACAGCCAGAGGCTGATCCAGATAGTGAAATCCTATTATTGATTTCTGATTTCCAGCACTACCACAATGCCAAACTGAGCAGGGGATCTGTTTAGGTTAGGAAAAATCCTAACCTCCCCACTTTATTTCTCTATCTAGCACTGCATTAACACTCCAAAAATACATTGTCCCACCACATAAAAACGTAGCCAGTATTCTCTATCTCCTCACTCTTAACATTTTGTTCTCTCAAGTTCTTGCCTCAGTGTAAAAGAGGAAAAAAAAAAAAAGAAAAAAGCCAATTAAGAAAGTGTGCAGCGCCTTCCTTCCTCATTGTTTGAAGCAAGTGACACAATTTTATGTTTCACTGGTGATGGATTTGCTTGGTAATTCAAGCTGAGGGGGGGGTCCTGCACCCCTGCAAAGGGGGGAGCCTCCCCAGCCTGCTTTGGGTGGGCACTGCCAGTGACCACAGACACTGGAGCAGCCCAGCCCAGCCTCCCTTTTATCCATCCCACACACCTGCCCTGCCCAAGCCAGGCTCTCCCCACTGCTGCAAAGCAGGAGCATTTCCAGCTGAGCCTGGGAGCCTGGCCCAGGAATGCTGGGGCCAGCTCAGCCCCTGCTCACAGCCACAAGAGGCTCTCACAAACCACACCACAAGATGGGAGATGGGAGTTTCCATCATTTTCTTCACCTTATGATTTAAAACAGTATCAGAAAACATTTCACAATGAGGCTTGGTTCTGTAAGCTTTACACAGAAGCTCAGCAGATTAGCAATAAAATATTACCAATCACATGCAGCATCTTAGTTCACATTCAAAATTGTGCTATTTTGTTCCAGTCAATACTTTATATTTGAAATACAACTACATCAAGTTCCAGGAAGGAAGCAGCTCTATTTTAAGGAATACAGCTCTATTTAAGTACTTTATTAAGCCAAATGAAGGTTGCAGTGATACAAAATTAGATGAAAAAACTGACTTAGTGCTACTCTTCTAACTTGTCCTAACTGTGAGCAACTGTGTCATCCTTTCCTTAAAATGTGGTTGGCCAAAAGCAATGCAGAGTATCCTGCCATATCTGTCTAGGAATAAGGCTCAGAAGTAGATAAAGCCATTTATTTTTCTCCTGGGAGGAGGCAGTAATGAAAAAGAAAGAACCAACCCCACCCACAGTACTGTGCTGACACAGCAGGCTTGTCTCCTGGATTGGACTTTAAAGGGGGAGAATGGGATATTTTACTTAGCTATAATGCAGTATAATCTGAACAACTCTATCTCCAATGAGATCTTAGCCTCAAGCATGAAATCTGAAAGGGAAAATCGTAATTTCTCTCTAATAACCTCTACTTGGGATGGGTATTCTGCACAGAAAATCTGCAACATCCATTTGTAACAATTAATGTAGGATTGACATCAGCTGCCTAAAAAAAAAATTCCAGGCTGGAGCACAGCTTGAAGAATTCCCCACTCCCCTTCTGACACCATGCAGGGAAGGGCCCACTGGCACCAGGCTGTTTTACCAGTCTGAAAGCCCTGGGAGAGCCCTCCCTGCAGAGTTTAAACCATGCTACACTATCCCATCCATCCCACACATCCTGCAGCCACCCCACACTGTAAAGCTCCTTCTGCACCACCTGATCCCTGGGTTTTGGGGCACAATAAAAGGCCCACAGATTATATTTTACCACCTAAGCCAGAAGGAAGGAGCTGTTCCCTGAAATTCCTTGGAGAGATGTGCTGCTGAATGCAGGCCTGAGCACCTGCTGCACAACAGCATCTCTCCACCTTGTGTTTGGAAACAGAACTGAGAGAAATGCTCTTTTTGTCACAGCAAACCAGCTCCACCCCAGCACACCTGGGCATCCCTTCCATGCAGAGGGAGATGTTTCTTCTTGCTGCAAGTCACCTCCTTGCCAGCTCTGTAGGTTCACAAATTCCTGAAGAGAATCTTCAGGATTACAGAAAGCCAACCTGAAAGCAAACTGAAGGCAAAGGAAACCAGCACTGCTGTGAATTTTGTTTGATTTCTCTGCATTAGTCCATTATCAAAATGTCTCAATTGCAGTGGCACATTTGAAGGAATTTACAGAGACAAGAGAAAGGCAGGTTGCAAAATTTACAGAGCACCTGCACAGCTGACTGTGATTCAAGCCAGCAGCAGCAGAGTCAGTGATGCTGGATCATTTCCAACACCAGATCCTTTTGTCAGATTTTAATCTCCACAATGCATTTCCATTCAGGAAAATCCACTGAGCCAGGTAGAGCCCATTATTCTTCTGCAGCCCTGCTGTTTAAAGATCTGCTTAGTTAGGCTCAGTTAGCAAAACACTGAACTAAGAGTAAGCTGAGACAGAGAGATGTTCAATGAGCCCCATTGTGCAGCACCACAGGAAAAGAGAATGGAATTTGGATTCCCTGAACTGTAACTCTAAACACCAGCTGTACTTTTGCACTGACCACAGTGCCTGTGCTTGAGAGGCTGCAGGGGAACCTGCACCTACAAAAAAGGGCCAAGGAAAGGATGGGCTGCCTGTGGCAGATGCTTTTCAGAATCCCAAAATGTCTTTCTGCCATCAAAAAGTCATTTGACAAATAAGAAATCCTACATATTGACAAATAAATCCTACATAACCAAAGCAAATACAGAGGCCTTCCTAATATTTATCCACTGTAGATGTGTAACAGCTAGGGCTCTCTTGTGTACAGTCTTTATCATCTCTTAGGCAGCAAATGGGAGAAAATTCCTAAGGAAAAAAAAGAAAAAGGAAAAATCCTAACCTCCAACACTGTCTGATAAAAGTATCTTTACACTTTTAAGAGTCTTCTCTAGCACTGGCTTCACTACCATCTGAGGGATTTATTTTCTTAAAAGCCAGACCCTCCAAGGAGTATCCAACAAGCATCAAGCATGAATTAAAAAGCTCAGGAAATGGGTCAAAAAGCCATTATGAAAGGGAATTATTATCCAGTGACATCTTTCATTTTTGGTCAATGACATTCTGGGTCTTTCTGGGCCTCATCAAAGATCCAGCACTATCAAACACTACATCAGTGGCCTGCAAATGAAAGACAGAATCCAACTAATAGAATTTGCAACTGGCACACAGAAAGAACAGTGCAGAAGAAGAACCAGAAATTGTACACATACATTTGAATTTCTGGAAGCAGCTTCCTCTACTGAAACACAGCCCTGTGCTGACCCCAGAGCACATGTCCACAGGACTTCACTGCAGCCTGGAGCTGGGGTGGAGTCCCATGAGGAGATGGGAAGGACAGAGGATGGGGCAGTGGGAGGCACATGCTGGGAAAGCAGCTTGCCATTGTCTGGGCAAGACCCAGCTCTTCCTCCACAGCCCTCTCCCTCTCACCTCACTGCTGGGTGGCAAGCTGACCAGAATAAACCTGCAGAGATAATTCAATTCAATTATTTGTGAAAATGTTCATTGCATCAATAGCACTGATAGTTCAGCCCGACAAGCAGCTGCTCAGGAGGACAGGGAGCAGTGTGGGACTGGGAATAAACACTGGTCCAGAGAGAAGGGAGGAAATAACAGAAATAACCTTACTGTCAAAATGTAACTCTGCTGTCAGAGCCAGGCTGCAGCAGAAGGGCTGCTGTGAGCCCTGGGATGCACAAGGATAGGGGAAAGGAAGCTGACCAGGGAAGGTCAGCCCTGGATTGTCACTGAGACCAATATTATAATATTGTAATACTGCACCTCGTCCTGGGAGAGGCAGCTGGGGAAAAAACTAAAGAGGATGCAGAGCAGAGCCCCCAAAATGTTCTTGCAGAGTGTAAATGCCTCACAGTGAGAGATGTAAGAGCTCAGAATGCTCAGCACAAGGGAGCTGCTCCCAAGACAAGGCAAGAGGACTGGGACAGAATCTGGCAGCTCCTGCTCACAGGGGACAGAGGGGCTGAGGTGGGGACAGCTCCTTGAGACAGCCTGAAAGCAGGATCCCTCCTTGTGCTGGACAGGAAAGGGTTCAGATGAGGACTGGATCTGTGGAAAGAGCCAGCTGCCATAACAGTGACCCCCCAAACTCCCTTCCTCCTCTGGCAGCAGCTCCAGGGAGAGATGGGCTTCAAAAGCTCAAGTGCTGCCAGGGACTCTGTACTGCAAGGCTCTACCCAGGCAGAATTAGAGATTCAAGGAGAAACTGAGACTGGAAGGGCTCCAGGGGGCACACAAACCAAGCTCCTGCTCAGGCAGGGCAGGTTCAAAGCCAGAGCATGCCTCCAAGGATGGAGATGCCAGGGTCTCCCTGGACAGAACTGCTTCCCTTGTGCTGAGCCAGAACTGCAAATCCATGCCCATCTGTCATAATGCAATGTCCTGTCACTGTGTGCCTCAGAGTTTGCCTCTCTGCTTTCTATGAACTTCTCTGAGGTGGCTGGAGGCTACAATTAGATCCCTCCTGAGCTTTCTCCTCCTCAGGCTAAATGCCCCAATTCTCCCATCCTTCACCATTCAGTCTGAGCCTGCCTTCCCATCAGCCTTCCACTCCACTCACTTCAACCTGTGAATATCCCTGGTCTCTGTGGGCTCAGGAGGATTCAGGGAGAGACAAATTTCACTGGCATGTGTCTGTGCAGAGCCAGCCCTGGGCACAGCAGAGCACAGCTTATCCACCAGAACTGCCAGCCTGCACTCAGGCTGTGCAGAGATGCAGCCCCCATCCTGCAGAGATGATGGAGCTTATCTGTTGGAACCCAGGAAATTGTTGTTTTTTGTTTCTTATCTATAAAATTCTTTCTTTGACCCACTGAGGTCTGTCTGGCAGGTCAGGCTGAGGCACACTGCCCATCCTTGGGGCAGTGTTATCTTTTATACTAAAACTACATGTACTTTATTTACTATAACTTCCCAATACCTATCACCTATGTTAGACAGTGAGCTTCTACTCTAAACCAATCTAAAAATGCCACCATCACCCAAGAGATGGAGGCCAAGAAGAAGAAGGAAAAAGGACAGGGCACACCCAAATTTCTCTGGCTGCCCTGGAGGACTCGAGCCCCAGCCCAGGGGGCTCAGAGACCTTGGCACAGAGCCCAAGACCTCTGTGCCTTTGATTTAGCCCTTGGGAAAAACAATTACCAACCTTTATTTGAAGAATTACAAGTCAAGAAAGTTTAAGTAGAATAACAGTTTGTCATAGGGTTAAAAATAGATTTTTGAGGATTTTAGAATGGGGGCTTGGGGTCCCAAGATGGAGGAATTTGGGTGTGCCCTGTCCTTCTTCCTTCTTCTTCCTAACCTCCATCTTCTGGGTGATGTTGGCATTTTTAGATTGGTTTAGAGTAGAAGATCAGTGTCTAACATAGGTGATAGGTATTGGGAAGTTATTGTAAATAGTGTACAAGTAGTTTTTAGTACAAAAAGCTAGCATTGCCCCAAGAATGGGCAGTATGCCTCAACCTGACCTGCCAGACAGACCTTGGTGGGTTGGATAAAGAATTTTATAGATAAGAAACAATAAACAACCTTGAGAATGAGAATAGAGAAGTTCTGACTCCTTCTTTGACTGCCAGGCTGGGAAAAGAGACTTTCTAACACATCTCAGGGTCACTCTGACCAGCAGAGATTCTGAGATTTATCCCACTCAGGATTCTGCATTTGCCTTTGAACTTGCTGAACCTCGGCAAGCTCCTCTCAGCCCAGCACTGACCCTCTGGTTTCTGGAAAACAGGGTGCATCCCCTTCTGGTGTCTTGGCCTCAAGAGGTTAAACACAGCCCCCTTGTCAGCCCCCAAAAATGGACTTCAACCCATGGATGACCATGGACTGCACTTCTCCCAGGCCTCCCAAGTCCTTCACCTGCTTTGCAGCTCACCCACCCACTCTAGACCTCCTCAGTTCAGCTTTGATGAGAAGCTGAGAGCTTAGAAATCCTTATGGCAGGGTCTGCCAGGGTGCAACCACAAATTCTTTCTATGAAATGGCTGATAATTCCCCTGAATAGAGAGCTAAACACAGCAAGGCAGGCAGGAAAATGGAAATACAATGAAGCTTTCCACAAGAACGTCCTTCAGCTCTGGATTAAGAGGATTATACCACTTAGAATAGCATTTTTATAACCCCTTGAGTCCAAGTTTTCTACAGATAAACTGAGAATTGAAATTCCCCACAGTAAAGCTGCTCAATTCTTGCAAAAACTACACAGCAGCCCACTTATATATGCTGCTCTCCCTGTCTGTGCAAAGTAGTTTCAGAACAACTTGAAACTCTGAAAGCAAAACCACACAGCAAAACAACTGCATTTCATGGTGACATTGCAATATGACTAATTTTATTATAATATATGTTGGGGGATTGCTATTACACAGTGAAAGATATTTAACAAAACCTCATCTCAGATCATCCACATCCTGTTTAATAGTTTAAGAGCCTCAGAACAGCATTATAAAAATACTGCTGTGCTTTCCAGTGAAGGAAGGGATGGACACAGATAATTCAGGTGGATGCAGATGATGGTGGATAAGAGCAGATAATTCTGACTGTGCCCAAGTTCATGGCACTGGCTGTGTCAGAAGGTCACACAGGGCTGGCCTAAAGCACAAGGGACCAGCACAGCTCTCACCTGGCCTGGTTTGGTTTTGGCATTAACCCTTTGTCACCTCACTCCATGACACTCTGTGCAGGAGAGACTCCTGTGCACCCCAGCCCACTGCACAAGCCAAAGGAACTGCAATGAGTTATTTGCAATGCCAGAAACCTTCCAACAACACAATCCCAGCCACAGAATGAAAATCTTTACAGAACTTTGTTTTTTATTCCCTGCAGCCTGACCGGTGTAATAGAAAACCTTTTCAAAATAACTGAAACTGCATTTTGCAAACCCAGTAGATGAACCCCAGATTGCAATATAGCTGTGCTATTAATATCAACTCTTAGAATAAACAAAATGTGCACAAATCCTTCCTGCAGAACGTCCCTTTGTGTACAGACCACACCTTTGTGCAAGCTGGTGAAGTGACTGTGAGAGAGTCAACAGAATTTGCTCCAACTTATCCTGTCAGCTTGTTCCACAGTTCAATGTGGCAGCAGAGAACCAAAATAAACTTTCTGAGCCATCAGGTCCTGTCCTTTCATAGTGCAGACCCTCATGCATTGTCTACTCCTATCACAATTCTGAGGAGAGCTTCATTTTAAACCTCTGCAGGTTGTTTGCACCATTATTTGCTTAGTTAATATCCTACAAAAACCAGTTTAAAAAGCAGTTAGGTGTTTCCTATGTAAACCCAACAAAAAACATATTTCTTAATTTCTTTACTAGAATAATGCACTGAAACATGGAATCCTAGAATAGTTTGGGTCAAAGAGCCTTAAATTCCATCTTGTCCCAACCCTCTGCTGTAGGCAGGGACACCTTCCACTAGACCAGGCTGCTCAAAGTCCCATGTTAATACACAAATATGTTAATACACTTTGATTCTAGGAAAAAACAAAAGTTGATCAGAACAAAGTCTTACAGTAAAGTCAATTAGTCAGATCCTCTAAATAAAAGTAATAATGATACTTTTCCTCCCACGGTTGTTCTCTGTTTACTAGGAGATAAGTAGTTAGTTCACAGAGAAATGTTTTTCATGTTGTTTTCAGAGTGGCAGAAATGATCTGGAGATGTAGAGTGGTGCTTTCACAGCAGTTCCTCTCTCTCCTGGTCACTCACAGCTGATCCAGAGCAATCCAGAGATGCAGAACACAGCTCCTGTTAGTTGTGCTCTGCAGCTGCCCCGACCTGCAGAGCCATCGCTGAGCCCATCCTGGCAGCACTTCCCAAAGGGTTAAATCACAAGCTAAGCCACCATGAAGGGCCTTCTCACCACTGAGATTGTAATTCAGCAACTGCAAGTGCTGGCTGTAGAACACCCAGCAGTTCAGGGCAGGAATCCCCCAGGAAAATCCTCTGTTGCTGGGGAAAGTCACCCTAAGGCTCTCCCAGAGCTGCCAGTACCAGGCTCTGGTTAATCCTATTGCAACACCAGGTCCTGTCTGAAGGACAAAAACCACAGGCTGCCACAGCCAGCAGCTCAGGCAGGGCAAGAGGAAAGGCTGTGGCTGGACAGTGAATTAAAGGACACCACATATTTTAAAATATCCAGCAAGGGAAAAGTGTGAGACTCCTGATAGGCTTTACAATCAAAGTCTGCTCAGAGCCCAGCCCTGATGATGACCACATCATCTTAGAGCATGGTTTTGTCTATATTGAATTCCTAGATTTATTATCTAACTTTTGTAATGGACCTTGAAAATTCTGGCCTAAAGAAGGCCAGAGACAGGAAAAAGCATCATAATAAAAGGAATTGGGCAGAATTCTGGTTTTCATCCATACTATGTGAGAGGCAGGACATGAGTTCATGCATCTGAGATCTCCTGAGCATGGAGAGGCAGAAAAACCTGAGCAGGAAACAAGCACAGAGATGCTTTACCCAAGATACAATAAAGCAAATTTTCCTCTTCTGAGAACACTTTCCTTTGTCCCAGCAGAGGAACTGACTGGGTACAAACACACACCCAGCCCCAAATCTGCACCCATGAGCACTTCTTTGGGCTGCTGAATTTGTATGGAGACTGATATGCTAACTGCACCTGCTTGCACATTAAGCTCAACACCTATACATGCATTTTTATTTCAAAACACTCCCTCTGACTGCTTCTAGGCATCCTGGCTCCAATATGGGCTCAGCTGTAGGATCTGAGACCAAAACTGAACTCTTGCACCAAATTTCAGAGCCTGCAGCTCCCTCCAAGCACTGAGATCTCCATGACAGAGGGAGATGACCACACTCTACATGTCACTTACAGAAAGCTATATGCTATTTATGGAGAAATAGCATATGCCATTGAACTAAAAGGTTTTTACAGCTATTTATGCTGATTTCAAAACATATAAAAGTGGAACATCACCATTCCCAAGGAAGGGACTGATTCTCCTCAGATTTCATGATGAGGGTACCTACACCCCAGAAACAGCACCTACCCCGACCTCTTGACTTACATTCTAAGAGTTTACAGCTAGATTGGATTATTGTTCAAATTATGTAAAAAAATATTATTTTAACTATGACCCTACTGAGCAAATAATCTTCTTCTAAACTTAGAAGAAGTTAGAACTTCTTAGAACTTCGAAACTTAAGAAAGAGATTTTAATAATCTCTTCTGAAATAGATTATTTTCATTTTGTTGATGCATGACAGCAAATTTCTGAAAAAAGTAATAAAATGGAAACTAAGGAATAAAGAGAGAAACTGAATAACAAAGAAGGGCACTAAACAGTAAACTTTGAGCATTACTGGCAAAGGAGGAGCACCTACCACAGCTTTGGGTTTGCTGCCTGCCACCAGCCTGGCCAGCAAGTCCTCATCTCGCAGCTGCCCAAACACGTGGGCATCGTAAGCCACCACCATGGAGACCTCTTCCATCATCTTGGCTGCCCTCAGCAGCTCCCAGCCCAAGGCTCAGCTCCTGTCAGTTGTTCACACCCAGCTGGAGATGCTCCTGGGGAAGGAGTGTCACCAGAGAGAAAACGTGACCCAGCAGATCGGCTTTGCCTCCCAAGGGCGCCTGCGGTATCACGGGAGGCACACAGGGCACACCTGCTCCCGCTCCCAGCACCGGGCTTGCAAAAGCTTCTGCTCAAGTCTGGAGGAAGGCAGGAACCTCTTTTAGTTCCAGTATTAGGCCAAAGATGAAGCAGCAGGAGACAGAACAGATTAGTATTAAACAAGGCAAGATCCGTCAGACAGCACTGAAATCGCGGCTGTGCTTCTCCAGTTTAGTAGCAATTGTTCATTCTTTATGTCCAGTTTTCTCCCATGAAAGCTGATATTCCTGTCAGCAGTCTTCCCTTCCAACAAATTGCTGCTTCTTCCCTTCCAATGAATTGCTGCTTCTGGATTATTTGTAAATTCACAGAGAACGGTATAATGCTGGTTTCTTTCAAGCACTCCTTGAACTTTTCTGCCAGTTTCTAAATCTCTCCTTTAAAATCTTTTAAAAGATCATTTCTGCTTTTCTGCAGATCTCAACTGCATTCTGTGCCCTGTAGATACTTTGATTTTAGCAGGAAGATGATGGCATTAAGTCACAACCCTCCAAAAAAGTGTCCTTCAGTTTCCACATGCAATAACGGGTAAAACAGCCCTGAAAAATGCAACAGGCTGTAAAACTCTTTCTGGAATAAACTGGTGTCTCCACAAGTGAAATGAAAACAATTTATGCAATTAAAACTTTCCACAGAAGAAGGTTTTGAACTGAGATCTGGCACTGGTCTTGTTTTAGGTTAGAAGTAATATGTTATCTCTTGTCTGTGAATCCTAAATAGCGGAGCAGCCTCCCAAATTGCTCCTGATTTCTCAATTAATTTATCATCACTTCTTTTATCTATCTGACACAGAGCAAAAACAGCACAAGGAAAAAATACAGAAAAAGAAAATAATTAAGAATCAGTACTCTGAAAACTACAAATGAAAATCTAGAAAACAATATAGGATTTGAAGAAACAAACAAAATGTCCCAGAAGAAACTCCTTTCAGGACAATCAGGCAAGGTAAAACTCCATCCACTACATTTTTATCTTCTCTGGAAGCCTTTTCTTCCTGGTGAAAAATCATACCTGCTCAAGAAACAGAAATCATTGCAGCCATCCATTTGTCTCCAAAAAGAGTCCGTGCTGAATGCAAAAAATCTGATCGAAATGTCCAGCGCAGGTAGGTGTGGCATATGGTTACACTCTTGCTTCCCAGAATGAATAGTCAGACCCACCTTGCTTTTTTCTCCTCTCTTCCTGGAGTATCGTTATCAAAGATTGCAGCTATCTAAATAGCACCAGGTGCTATTTGCATTTGAATAGGAAACTTGAGCAACAGCTCTAGCGGGCAGGATTAAAACCCTAACATCTCTTCCACTTATATAGTGGGGAGAAATTACATGTTATTGCTAGGAAACAGAGAGTTCTAATAGGCTTATGGCAAACAAAAAATGCAGCACTTGAGGTTAAACTCTTGAGACTAAAGCAGGTTCTGATCATGCTTAACCCTTGCAGGATGAAGAAAGATATTTTTCCCTTGAAACGCACCTATAGTTCGTTTTTTCCTTGTTTTTCTTCAAAGGCTTTTTTTTTTTTTTTCAATGAGTTAATTAATTCCTGCAGTAGAAAGACTTCATATTCCAGCCCGGCTGACGAGAAGGTGTCTTTCTGTGTCACCTGTAGAAAATCCCTACCTGCTGTTCCAAGCCCAGCTCAGGTTTTCTGAAGCCTTTAAACGCTGCTTCCTCCTCACCTCCATTGCCTTGGGGGGTTTGGGATCTTCCTGAAGAGCGAGTTCTGGTCGTGGGGCTGCTGGTGCCCCTCCCCGGAGCGCTGCTGGCGCTGGGTCCCTTCCCACATCCCCTCCCAGTCCCTCCCAGCCAGGGCTGGCACCTGCCCAGGGGCTCCCGGCAGGAGCAGCCAGGTAGGCAGGGGAGGGAGCAGCTGGTGGAACAGCAAACATTCCCCTGTTAATCAGAGACCAATTTAATGCTGCAATAAGGGCAGGAGGTGCAGGATGCAAATTGTCAAACATACTCCACGGCTGCAGCTAGCCAAACCCCTCCCCTGATTTAGCCAACAGGCATTTCCATTTCGAAGGAATTATTTACCTTTTTCTTTTCCTCTTTAGACAGAGAGGTTACAGTTATTTAACAGAAGTACATCTGCATATTATTGTATAATTATTGTAATCCTCATACCTATTCATAACAAAGGGCTTACGATTTTGGCATGTTCTAACTAGCAATTGCAAGAACTAACAACTGATTTGTGACGTTGGCTGATGCATCTCTTTAAATAGAATGTTTTTCAGTTGTTTCAAGCTAATGAAGCTGAGCTGCCTGCAAATCCTGTGATCCTCCCTGATAACAGCCTGTGCTGTACCCTGAATCAGCACACAAAATTAGAACTATCGAGCCAGGTAAATGAAATATTTGGAATTAAACTGACCAAAGCAAACACATCCAGCCAGGCACAAGTGCAGCCTGCTCACACCTGAGTAGCTGGAAGGGAGAGGGCAAGCACGGGTGCCCTCCACCACCTCCCCAGGCCACACTACACACTCCTCCCAGCCCCTCCATACAGAGCCTTCCCCTCTGCTGGGTTTTTTGGGTACTAAAAGACAATAAAACCCACGCAAAAAATTCATATTTCCTTACAGCAAAGAGCGAGTCTCTGCCTAACACCACATCTACCTTCCTCAAGGACCAGGAACGCAGCCCCCTCCATGACACAGCTGTGAAATCCTACCTCTAAAGCAGGAATTTTTGGAGAAGCCGTGCAACCAAGCAGTCAGGAGACAGAGGAGAGCCAGCAGAAGGACAGGTGAGCTGCAGAAAACTGTGAACCTGCTAAGGTAAGGAGCTCTAATTGCAGTTGTTGGGATTTATATGCTGGTGGTTAATAGAGGTGAACGGAAAATTCCTGAATTGAGCAAACCAGCTCTCCTAGCAAAGCAAAATCCTGCTCACTCCCAAGATAAATTCATTCTCACTCCACCCCCAGGAATGTCTTGCTGCTATCTGACAGGGATAGGATCTTCTGACAGACGGGGAAGTGAGGTATGTGCAGCTCCTTGGTAAGCCTCCCTTCCTGCCACAGCTCCAGGAACACAAAGGCCCTTTCTGTGATTTGCTTCTCATGCATTAATGAATCCGGGAAGATCACAGCCGTCTTCAGAGAAGGAAACATAAAACCCCTTTCAGAGCACTTGGAATGGCATTTGGCAGTCTTCAAGATAAGTTTACATGTCTTTTTCCCCCCCAGTGGGAATGAATAATGATAGTATCAGCTCTTCTTGTAATTCTGAACCCACAGGAAGGGCCTTTTCAGCCACATCCAGCTAGTGAAACCACCTGGTTACAAGTCAGACTCTGTGGATCACACACACAGTTCTATTCTCTCCTCTCCCACAAAGGGCTTGCCAACCATCAGAGAGCAGCAGAAACTGGAGCTCTGTTCCAGTTTTAGACATGCTTCTGGATTCCACGTGATGCTGGAATGCAGAGTCACCATGGCTCTCAGGAATGACCTGCACCATTCCAGAAATGCAGTTTCCAGGCTCTGACTGATCGCTGACTGCTTCTCTAAGATTTATTTTTATTATTTAAAATGTCAAATTAGCATGGCCTATTTTTTTTTCCCAAAAGAAGTGGGTGTATGCACCTGTGTTTCTCCTAAAATAATTCTCCAAATGTGTGGAAAAATCTGAGCTTGATGTGCTTTAGCACATACAGTTACAGGGGCAAATCCTCCCTATTAGCTAGCACAAATGTAAACTCATTTCTGCAGATTAAAGCCAGCAAAGCCATCCCACTGGAGAAGGGGAATGTGGTGTCCCAGTGGTGGCAGAGGTCAGCATGGCTGGAATTGCTGAGGCATTCCTGACACACCGGTGATGCACTCCCCCTCAATGGAACTGTGTATCCCAACACAGGGAAGAGCTGAGGACTTGGAAATCTTCATTTCATGATACCAAATACCCAAATTCTCCTCTCCCAGCCTCCCCAAATCTGCTGCATGTCACTACTCCTGCTTCCAAGCAACAACTGCTGCATAAGGATTTTCTTCCACAGTGTTCCTATAGATGATCTTTAAAGAAAGAAAGTAAAACTCTTCATCAGCCACACCCCAAAACTCCAAAGGGGGAAGAGCAGTCCAGCCAATCACTGCCCAGCCTACTGGAGCTCACTCCCTGGGTATCTCTAAACTCATTCTCAACTAATTCTGTTCTGTATCTTAGCTCTGTTCCTCACTGAGGTGATTATTAGCAATTGAAATCTTAAGGGTTTGGGTCAAGTTTCCCCTTCATTTCAGGTTTTACATAACTTAGAACTACAGCTAAATAAGGCATGACCAAAATAAATCTGCCTCTTGATTTCTAGAGTCACACAAACATGAAGAAGATTAAACAGCAGCATAGCTGGGACAGCAGCCTACAGGTACATGCTCATTATTCAGCTCAGTCCATTCCAGATTATTTTGAACCTTTTAAAATGAATTCATGAACCTCTTTTGATTTTTAATTTATTAAGTTCACATTTTACTTCATGTGTTCATCCATCTTTCCTATCCTGCCACTCTCACTTTTTCTAAGGGCAACAGAAGTAATTTCCTCTCTCCAGCTATGCTTCCTTCAGATGTGAATTGTCTGCCAGAAATATTTTGCTTCACCAACTTCCTTCTTGCCTGCTGAGAATCTGGGTTAGAGTTGCATTGACTTTTTGCTTGTTCATGTTTTTTCCAGTGGCAAAGGCAGCACAGGACTCCAGCTGAACTATGAGGGGATTTTATTGCTTAGCCCCACAAGGAGCTATGGTGTGATAGGTGACAAAGGAACAAGGAAAGAACCAGACATCCCTGAGCCAGAATTGATAGCAAGTAAAGGAATACTGAATCTTAGGGTGAGTCTTTTAAAATTCTAAACAGATTTTACAGGATATTTAGGGCATAATTTTTATTTACCTAATGTAACCAATTGAGCTGAGCATATTTCCTCTCTCCCCATACTTTTGTTTTGGCAAAATATGTTTGTTTTTTTTTTTTTCCTGTCTGGAAAAGCAAGGGGTGGTACCAGTGAGCTCCCCAACAGGCAAACTCTCCTCCAGCCTAATGCCCTCTGAGTGAGCCAGGCTGGTCTGGAATAGAGAGAACACTACAGAAACCATGCAGAAGGAACGGGCAGAAATTCCTGATCTGCCTTGGAGCGTAATTTCCTGAAAACCAGCAGGCCTCTGCCACCTGTCTCCTGTGTCACCCCTTCACTTTGGGGACCCTTTTTTAACTCCTTGCAGTTCCATGACAGCAGACATCCAGAAGCAACTCAACTCCCCAGCTCTGAGAAGCGGTGACAGCTCCAGAGCAGGGCCAGGGACCTTCCCACACCTGCCCCACAGCCATGGCCAGTGTCTCCTAAACCTGTGCAAGCCAAATCACCAGCCCTCAACAGCTGAATGAGCAAACATTAACAACCTGTTTGCCATTACAAGTGTCCCTGATATTCCCTGGGGCTACTAATCCAAGAACTGAATAATGCTTGTGTGGCATTCAGGCCACACAAACAGCATTTAGAGCTGAATTCCACAACAAACTCAACACTACCTGGGAAATGTATTTTAAACTTGTTGCTTTTATCGCTTCACTTGATATTGAAAAGAAACCAAAATTTGAAAAGAAACCAAAATGGGTCAAGCATGTTATCCAAGAAAATTAGCATAAGAGCTGTAAAGGGATGCTTTGCACTTACAACGATTTACATGGATTTCTGGCCTGGTTTCAGTACAGGTTGATTCAGGGATTTCACCCAAATAGCCTGCTGTCTTTTCACTTAGAGCAAACAAAAGATACTAATTAACATTAATCAGCACCTTAAATAGCAACATTTGTCACAGGAAGATACACAGGGCCCAGGATTCCATCTCTCCATGTTTTTCATTCCCTTCCAAAGAGGGGCTAGGGGTCCTTACCTATGTCCCTAAGGAAGACTAATAAAAGTAAAAATAATGGAAAATGGAGACCTCAAAGCTGTACTATTACTGATGTTGTGTGTCAAGATTGCAGCCATGCTGCACAGGGAGAATGCAGTGACTTGTTCACCCAGATGACCTGAAGTGCCCTGCCTCAGCTCAGATTTTGGTATCTTTACTGACCATCACTTTGCACCTGACCTTCAGTCTGGGACAAGAAAAAAAAAAAAGGGGAAAGAAGGAAAGGCTGGAGAGCCAGATGCCATGAGAAATACTTGTAGTTAAGTAACAGGAAGAAAAAGGCAGGACCCCAGCACATCCTCTGCTCATCAATCCCACAGCAGCTGGCCATGCACAAACTCTCCCTGGCTGTGCTGGTGCCTCACTGACACCCTGACAGGAGCCCTAAGGGAAAGCTGAGACATTTCTGTATGGAAACAGCACGATGGTAATGGCATATTCCCAAAACAAAAACTAAATCTGCCCTATGATTGCTTGAAAGATGAGATAAGGAGCAATTAAGACTGAAGTGATGTGGCTGAGCAGGAAATGGCACATGGTGTCAGCCAGGCTGGGCTAAACCAGGCAGAGCAGTCCAGGCACCTTCCCTGAGGTTTAGCAGTCAGTGGGACTGTGAGACACAGTCTAGACTGAGGCATGCCTGATGACTCTGAAATGAGATCATTCCATGCATTTTGCATTAAAAGTACAAACTACTGCCACCTTCCAGGAGAGTGGCGTGTCCCTCAGTGCTGGGGTTAAAAATCAAGGCATTAACTTGGAGGTCACAGGACTGAGTGCAGCCTAAAAACATCCAGCAAACAGCACTTGCTGGTAATTGTTGATACCAAAGGTAACAAACAGCCAGCTGAGACAGAGAAGGCATTTGACCTGAGACCCATTTGCTAGGAAAGGCAGAAAGCAGCTAAGCCTGTACTCCCCTGGACAAAGTCCCTGGCAATTGGAACAGGTCAGCTCCAGGGGAGAAAGGAAGATCAGGACCATGCAAGCAGATCAGCTGTACAAGACTATCAGTAGTATCCACTAATCTAAACCCCACATAATCCTCTGCCCCTAAATCCCTATTCATCATCATCCAGTCCAGTGAAAGGGAAATTCTGTTCTCACAAGATGATTTGGGAGACAAACTATTCCAGTA
Source organism: Molothrus aeneus (assembly GCF_037042795.1). NCBI lineage: Eukaryota > Metazoa > Chordata > Aves > Passeriformes > Icteridae > Molothrus > Molothrus aeneus. The sequence goes on along the minus strand of NC_089654.1, from coordinate 26,544,213 downwards.
CTTAACTGTGCTGATCTAGTCTCCCACTGGGAAAATCTGCATCTACATTTAATGCTTCAGTATAACACAATGAGAAAAGCTTCTGTATTTACATGTCATTTAAAGATCACCCTGTCTTGATTTGACTGTTAATAAGCTTATTTTAAGAGCTCAAATGGTATGTATGGAGGGGCAGAGAAGGCAAATGCTGCCACCAGGTATCAAAGAGCTCTGTGTGATAATCAGGTATTTCTTCAGAAACCAGAGATTTCCATATATTTTTCTACCCTCCCCAAGTTGGTCTTTTATTTAAAATCTTGACTCTAGGTCTTGTATTACTTACTACTATGATACTCAACTCAACTAAAAGAAATGAGAGGCTCCCTAAAAAAATACCAACATAAGGGATTGCTCCAGCTCAGCAGAGATGTCCACAGGGCAGGAGGACATTTTCTCCTTGTAGCCACGTGCTCAGGCTGGGCACAAAGTGCTGCTTAAGCTGAGGTCAAGTGCAAGGGCTGAGCTCTCTTAGAAGCTCCCTCACTCCCAGTGCTCCTGTTGACTCCTCTCAATGTCCAGCTAGAGGCCTATATTTAGAGACAAAATTGAGCCATAATTTCTAATCTGTCCTTAATTTTTTAATGTCTTGCATGTAGAGGAAGTGTTTGTGCAAAATTAATTTTGCAAGAAATGCAAAGGCAGTGCTGGTAATGAGTGAGAGCTAGTTTTTGCTTGATCTAAAGGAAGAAAACCCCATCAAACAAAGAAAAACAGGATGCAATACAATTTAGAATGATTTGCAAAAAGTTTTTTAGAAGAGGCTTCTATCACAATAAAATTCCTTAATGTATTTCCCAAGTACATATTTTATATGATCTCCCATCATTAGTTTCACTATTTGGAAAGTCAATGAAACAAAACAAACCTCAGCTCACAAGAAAGTAAAAACTAAGATGAAAAAGAAAAGCTATGCTGCAGTCTACAGTGAATTTCATGTCATGTAAGTCCAGGTACCTCCATACTGGTTTCCAAGGTTATAGATGTCCTTCTCTCATTTGTGACAGAATAACTCTGTTTCCCATTACTCTGTCACAGTATCACAGAATGCTTTGGAAAGGACATTTAAAGATCATCTTGTCCAACCCTGTTGCAATGAGCAGGGACATCTTTAAAAAGAATTCCTCCATGAAAGCAGTGAAGGATTTGATCACCTTTCTCAGACATAGAATCACAGATGAAAAAGGTGCTAGGGTTGTTTCTTGAAATGCCACACAGTATCTTTCTTCTGGAGATATTTCTCACTGCAGAACCTTCCCAGAAAAATACACACAGACTTAGTAACACTCCTGGCACTGAAGAGTTGCCTGGGGACTGGTAACTGATTTATGAGGACATTAATTGGACACCCCAGCTTTAAGGAGAGTGAAAAAAATGACTCCTACTGGTGACACTTGTGATAGAGCCTGACACTGCTCACTCTGACATGAGGGTGAAGGTATCTCATGGGGAAAACTAAAACCCAAAGGGTAATTTCCTTGATGTTAGTTAGAACCATGAAATTGAGAAAGACCAGAAACAGGTCTGAGTCATTTTTCTTATCTCTGCTAATTAAATGCAAGAGCAGCAAGAGAAAAAGCCCACTCTGAGCTGGAGATGGAACACCCTAACTTGGTCTGCAAGTGCCTTTGGCCATCCCTTATCAGCAGTGCATGGCAAAACATCCAGGATATTTTGTTGGGCAATACTATGATTTTTTCTCACTTTAAAAATGCTTTTCATTTTTCCAGTAAGAATGCACAACTTGTGCTCTGTTTATCAGTGCTGTTTGCACTCCTAGGCTCTTCTTGAATCTTTCAGAGTTACAGGACCTCAGGGTATAGAAGCTGGCTGGGCCCACTCCCACCAAAGAGAGAGCAGCAGACATCAGTGATCAGCCCCAGGGCAGCTGTGTCTCTGCAATGCCCCTGGCAGCTCAGGGTTACTTTGCCCTTTTTCAGCTCTGCAGACCACCCCACATTTTACCAGAGCCCTGAAAGTTCAAGAGTGACAGCTGAGTCTGCCAGGTGGGAAGAGCCAGAATGAGAAATGCAGAGATCCACACCCAGCCCAGCCCCTTCTCTGCTTCTAGGTGTTAAACATCATCTCCTGTTCCCTAATTTTCTGACATCACCCCATAGGAAAGATCTTATTCTTGCTATCTTCAACAAAGGAAATTACGATGTGTTGACTCATCTTTTCAAATGTACCTGAAAAACCCTCTGAGGGCAGCAGAAGTTATTCCTGGCCATTCAGGCTGGTACCAAGTCTCCAGAGCTTTGTTCACACCTCAGCTGAGAGAATACATGAGGTAACTTCCCCACCTGCCAGAGCACCTGAGCTCTGGGTGAACAATGGCACCAAAACCCACACCTGACACAAACAGCACAGCTTGGCTTGTGAAATCTCAGCCAAATTAAAAAACTACATGGAGCTGCTGCTCAGCAAAGGCTTTATAATCAGCGCCCCTCTGGGTGTAAAGCAGTGGACACCCCAGTGACAGATGTGCCATAAATGACAAGACCAGGAGTCTATTCTGAAAAAATGAGAATACATCATGAGCATGCCAAGCCACACAGATATAATTCAGCTTTCCAAATGGGTCATTGAATGCTTAAAGTAAATAAGAAGAAAATTCAATCTGGACTTAAAGCATCACCTTCCTCATCTCACTTCAATGTAAAAAAAAATTACATCTGGCCTTGGGCACAACCCCTGTTTTGCAGTGCTGTATGTACAAACCCAAGTGTTTGTGTCCTTCTCTCTGTTCTTCTCCAGAGACTCACGTAATAGCTGGATCATCAAAGCAGAAAAATGATTTTTTAGCAAAAAGAATTCCACAATGAAAACTACAGCAGTTAGACAAAGAAGCTGTCAGTTAGCGTAGCCAAAGGCTGCAAGGAGAGGCCCAAAAGGCAACATCTGTTGAAGAAGTATAGTCCAGAGACTGAGCTTCATGAATGTTGGCTCTGCCTGATGAAACAAAAAGGAAATAGGGGGGAAAAGCCAGTTTGGTCCCTGTTTGTTCCAAAGAAATATCTACAGGATTCACTCACTTCTTTCTCAAGCTACAGTATTGTGCAGGAGGGGCAAAATACTGGGGCTTCTGAGAGGCTCTGAATTGTCTCTGAAGTTTTTACTGAGGAGTGTGGCAGTGCTTTCAGCAAAGAAAGATGTGAAAAATGTGTATTTTATGATTGGCTTTTCGCAAATATTCAAATGAATATTATATTCATGTGTTAGAAAGTGATGATGTATTAATTAAGTAATGTGTTAAATATAGTTTTAGGTTATAACAAAATGTTAAAATAGAAACTATGCTATGTAGGATACTTTTTTAAAGAAAGGACTTGCAGTGAGATAGCAGCCACAGGACACCTGAATCTTTCAGAGAAAAAGAATTTATTGCTCCATTATCAGGAGAAATGAACTTCCTGCCTCGCTCAGCCGGGATGATGCTGTCAGGATTCAGAGGAAGAAGCTGACACTGGCCAGACAGAATCCTGTGTTTGAATGGAATTTATGCATCATGGATGAGGGGCATGAATATGCAACAGGCTGTTGTTTTTAAGGGTTAATCCTCTGTTAAAAGTGGGTCTTTTTTCGGGTTTATGCTGCCCAGAAAAAAGGTACCTGGACTGTCCATAACTCTTTGTTTTAATTGTCTCATATTGTCCTAATCCAAATTGTCCGAATTATTATTACTCTAATTATATTGCTATTTTTGTAACCATTTTATTACTATTAAACTTTTAAAATTTTAAAAACAAGTGATGGAGTTTTTCACAAAATACAAACAGGACAAGCAGAGCCAGGCTATGGTGCAGTATTCCTGCCTGATGCTTTCCTGGTGGTGAGAAGCCACTCACATCAGTGCTACTGGTTCCCTGCTTGCCAAGGAGGTTCTCTGGGCAATGCAGGATGGAACAGAGCACACCAACCACTTCCAGCTTCTCTGGTGTGGGGAGCACATCTGGAACAAATGGCACAGCAACATTTTCATTACACCTCAGCTATCCACCTGTAGCCACTATAAATAAATGCTCTGCCAGTTTCTCTGTGCATGCACACTCCATCAGCAGCCTGCTCCTGCCCTGGATACCATTTCAGACAGAGCTGTGCCCTGGCTGGGATCCCAGCCCCACCCTACAAAAATGCAGCTGGTCCTGCAGAACTGCCTGTAGAGCAGGGCTGTTCCCTGGCTAGGGAAGGATAACCATCTCCTCACTCTGGAAGAGCTGGTTAGGCTACAACAAGCCTGGAATGTGGACACTGCTGAAACTAAAGCAGCCAGAAATAAAGTAAGAAGAAAAACTGGCTTAAAGCCATCTTTGTTCTGACCCTTTTTATTTCCATCAAGGACTGTTGTGATCAAACACTGGGTAGGCAATCCATGGCCAGCTATGCCTTTAAAACATACTTCCATTACACTCCTGGATGCCACTCCAGCTCAACAAATATCCTGAGAAGTTTGCTCAGTTGATGAACAGGAAAAACAGGGCAGAGGATGGTGCTGGACAAGCAGCTATGCAAGTCAAGGCACCCTGGTGCAACCTGGAGCCTTGTGGCTCTGCTTCTGCAGTGGGAAAGAGATCTGTTTAGCTATGTAAATAAGATGCATAAATAAATAAATAAGAATTGCAGTGGGCTGAAAAAAAGCACCCAGACCCCGGCCTTTTCAGTATCTTAGCAACAGGCTGGCTGCTGCAGGGTAAGAGAGCATGAAATCAGCATCTTTTCAGCTAAAGACAAATTGAATGGAAATGTGGGGAGGTGGCCTTTTCCTGGCAGCAGTGAGGAAAGAAGAAGTAACTGGTGAATCTGATCCTGTAGGCATCCTTTAGGAGGGGCTCCTGAATGCAGGGATTGTTAATGGACGTGGCTGAGAGGCTTTGTCCTGCCAGCAAACTGATACATTCCAGAGCATGCCTGGGAAACCAATCATTCAATCTTGATTCAAATGATGGCTGTTACAGTCACCTCCTGGGTTAATTACTTATTAACCATCTTAAATAGCTCAAACCCAGTTCTGTTGGACTCCCCTGGCTATGTTAGTGCCAGCTGACCACAGAGCATGTTTTCAGTGGCAGTTACCTAAAACATTTGCCCAGCATTGCATATTCAGGTTTTATCACCATGCTACCTCTGCATTCACTAAAGGAACACGCACCCTGGGAATCTTTAAGTAACTGAATCTCAGCAATACAAACCCATTTATTCTGGCCAGGTAATTCCTCCCCAGCCTTCTGGAACAGCCTCATGTGGACACAGAAGAGGATCATTATATACACAGCAGCTACTAGAGAGAAGTGAGCTATGAGAGCAGCAAGAACACCATGTGGACATTTCATGGAGGACTTAAATGGGAGTTCTGAATAAAAGATTTCTCTGGGTCACCTAATCTGGAGCTGGAGTGTACCAGCTGATTGTTTCCCACTGCTAAATGCAGCTGGATCCTGGCAGCAAGCATAAGATCCACTGAGGGTGGTGTGGGATGGTGGCTGGGTCAGCACAGGGGCTGAGCAGTGTCATGGACATATTTTATGAAAAAATCCTTTCTTTAGGATCTTTTGTCCTGAGAAACTGAGAAGCTTTAGCTTTGGAATGTGATTTGGAGAATTGTTTACCCAGCATGTGAAATTGTTTTTACTTGATGACCAACCACAGCCACCTGTGTCAAGTTTGTGAGCAGTCACAAGATTTTATTTCCATTCCTTTCTATTCCTTGCTAGCCTTCTGATGAAATCCTTTGTTCTTTAGTATATAATTTTATTTTACTATAATATATATCATAAAATAATAAACCAGCCTTCTGAAACATGGAGTCAAGATTCTCATCTCTTCCCTCATCCTGGGACCCCTGTGAACACCACCACATGACAGCTTGTCCAGGAATCCAGCAGGAGGAGCAAAGGGAAAACACAGTGGGCTTGCTCCCTGCTTTATACACACACTGCACAGAGATAACTCATTTCACTCCTTATTTACAGATAACTTGTACTAGTGTGGCACTTCAGCTACTGTGGAAACCATCTGGGGGCTACCAGTGAACCAAATTTACTTGGAGCAGGGAAACTTCTCACCTGCATTTTATCCCCCTGAGTGCCCCATCACACCACTTCGTTTTTCCTGTGATGGGGTGGAGGGTTTAGAAGCCATGCCCAGTTCCATAGGTAGGAAATTGCATAGGACAGAGCAGGATGGCTGCTTTCAATCTTTACAACTTTAAAAACGAATTGTGTCCTTGGGAGCTGCACACAGAGATGCATTTGGCAATGTTTTGTTTCCCTCTTTGTCTGGGGTTGAAAGGAAGGCGACTGTGGCTCAGTGAGTGAACACTTAGATGAGATACCCTCCATTTCCTTAATGAGCCTATTAAATGACTCATCAAAGGTGTAACGACCAGTCTCAGAAGGGAGAGACACAGAGATAACTGACTGCACTGAGATATTCCTAGTGCACACAAACCAGCCCATATGCTAAAAGAGCTAATTGGGAATAAGGTGATTCCAGTGCTAGAGAAGTACACAGATGGAAAATACACCTTGTCACTTTTCCTTTTTGCTGCCTGGAGTTGTCTGTGCCTGAGCTCACAGCTCCAGCTTTTCCTCCTCTGATCGAGGGATGACAAAGTCCTGCTGTGACATCTCTGGGGTATTTGCAGAGTCAAGCACCTGGTGGAACTGTCTGTGCTCCCTGAGCCTGAGCAAAATCCACGATGGAAGGGGGAGAGTTTTGGTTTAGGTCACAAGAACCAAAGACCATATGAAAAAGTCAAATGGAATTTTATTCTCTGCTTTCCTAAATGAATCCCTGAAGGTGTGCATGCCAGGATTTAATCTCTCCAAGGAGATTAAAAAGTACTGCTATATTAACACAAATACAGCAGGCATACAGCAACCAGCTCACCTCACTCTCCAGTACACTGGATTTTATTTACAAAGTTAACTATGATCCACTGTTGCACATTTTCCAGAATCTGGTGTTCTGATTGTGTATTAAGAGTGGAGCAAGGGAAGCAGGAAGAACAAATAACATCAATAATGCTTAGGAGACAGAAAGAGATGTACTAAAACACATGCCTATTTCTCCTGAAATGTCACTTTATGTCAACTGCCATGGTTTCCAGACTGTCAGAATTGAATTATATTGTAATTACACCCTATTTGAACAAGGTCACAAGAATAAAAGCTTAGTACTTTCCTCCATTACAGGTGCTCTATGTTCTTACACTCCTGGAGCAGACAAACCTCCTTTTCTAATGGCAACAAATTTGCCTTCAGCATAAAATGCTGGTTTAAGTCCATTAGTACAAGGTGAGGCACATTAAAAAATTAAGAGCCATCATTAGTGATGTTTCTGAGAAGTGTCCCAGAGCACAGATGTCTAAATTATCTTCCTAATCCTTACAGTTCACTTAATATCATAATAATCCATACAGTTCACTTAATATCAGCAACAAAAAGGGCACAAACACAAACCCCAGACCTGGGTGACCTTACAAGAGGAGCTTGTTTTACTCCAGCCCTCATCAGTGAGTACAGGTGTGTGAAACCCCTTACACCAGGGACTTGAACATTTCTCAGGTTTTTTCACCTTTCCAGCAGTTTCCCCCCAAATTCCTATGGCAGTATATAATCTTGTATAATATTCCTGCACGATGGATCAAAGGTTGAACATCCACAAGTCATACAGGTGAACAGCTGTGTTGTTTAAACAGGCACCCTGTGTGGCAAAGCCCTTCTGTCAGACAGGATCATTACTGATATTTGGGGCTGTCACAATAAAGAAAGACTAAAGAAAAACAGAGAGGGACTCCTGGCTGTTCCCTGGGCTCCCAACAAGCCCCTGTGTGAGCTCCCAGCCCAGTGCTGGATCTATAAATGTGCTGCTCCTTCCCATTAGAGGCTCAGCCACCAAAGGAGATGCTGCTTGATGGATGAGAGCAGTGAAACATGAGATGGGCTCTGCCCAGCCCACAGCCAGCCCTGCTCCCAATTCCCCTCAGCAATTACTGCTGCCCCTGGGATGAGCATCTGCACTCCAGGCTGGGAGTTCCTCTGCTGGCAGAGAGCAGGGGTGGAGCTTTTCCAGGCTCACCTTCTTCCCCTTTACACCCCCAGCCCTGACCAGAAGTGGTTTTTACCAAGTCTTGAAGCACTTGGATTTGTTGGTTGCTGGAGAAGGTGGCTCTGGTGCATAGTGGGACAAAAGGAAAAAACACATGGCTAAAGCAGATCCCCCTCAACTAGAGAGTCAATGCCTTTGCAAACCCCTCATTAGAATTCTGGGAAACACAAACTGTGCCAAGGAAAATACTCCTTTCCCACCACATGTCCTTCCTCCTGCAGAAGGAACATGCCCTGCTTCACACTGTGCTTAGAAAAGGGAAAAGGAAGCAAGATCTCTTGAAGGAAGTTCATTACAACACAAACCTACATTTCACTTTGCATTACTAGAAAAACAAGGGCCAAATTTGCCTCTGAGCTTCCTGCTGCTATTTAAAACAACAGGATTTGTGTCCCTACAAGCTTACCTGAATATGATGGTCTGGACAAGCAGCTGGAATGAAGAACACTGTGTTCTGTGGCACCAAAATACAGCTCCTTTCAGTGAGAGAAATCTCCTTCACCACTGCCTCATGAGGGAAGACATCACACTTACTGTTTAACATTTGAAAGTAAGGCAGTGGTGACAAGGTGATTGAATTTTTTTCCTTATTTCTGACAGGTCTGGTAGATTGCACAATCATCAAAAGGAACAGCCTGACAATAAAGTTTTGTGTGTCATCCACAGTGGGAGAAGAAATGAGCCTGAGGTAAGGCAAGCAGGTGCTCAGATGCTAAAGCATTATTCAATTGCTAAAGCATTATTCAATCCAGCTGCTTGCAACAGGTGCCCTGGGGCACACAGGAGCAAGTGGAACATGTCACCCTCAGGTAGGAAGCATGTCACCATCACATTTTCTGAAAAATCTCTTTGCCCAGGATTCTTCTCCTGGGAAGCTGAGAAACCTCAGAAAGAAATGAAACCAATATTATCTCACTTGCTTCTCCTGTGTTTTGCTGCTTTGTAATGTGGTTGGAGATTGTTTATCCAACAGGTGGTTGTTTGATTGGTTTCATGTGTATTATTTTGACTTAATGACCAATCACAGCCAGCTGTGTCAGGACTCTGGAAGAGAGTCACCAGTTTTTCATTATTATCTTTTAGCCTTCTGTTTGTATCCTTTCTCTATTCTTTAGTACAGTTTTTAGTATGGCATAATTATGATATGATATATTATAATATCACATCATATTATAATATCAATATAATATAATATCATTTAATTTCATAATAAATTAGCCTTCTAGAACATGGAGTCAGATTCATCAATTCCTCCTCTGACAGGAGACACAGAAAATACCACAGAAGCAAAGCCCTGATCCCTTCTCCAGCTCTTCCCACTGCTCCTGACTGGCTGAAACAGAATCAACATTCCCTGCTGTGCAAAGAGGGAGCACCTTGGGTGGCTCACTCAGACTGCCATCAGATTGTTCCTCACAAGGATGCACTGTAAGGGCATTGATCTTGTGCTCTGAGCTCTGGGTTAACCAAAGGATTTCTGAGATGATAAAGGAGCTGTTTCAATCCTGTGCCATGGGCAGGGACACCTTCCACTGTCCCAGGTTGCTCCAAACCCCATCCAGCCTGGCCTTGGGCACTGCCAGGGATCCAGGGGCAGCCACAGCTGCTCTGGGCACCCTGTGCCAGGGCCTGCCCACCCTCACAGGGAACAATTCCTTCCCAAAATCCCATCTAAATCTACTCTCAGTTTGAAGCCACTGACTCTTGTCCTCTCACTCCATGCCCTTGTAAACAGGTCCTCTCTGGATTTCTGCATCTATGCTAATTATTATGCTGATTAATAACGTGGAGATGAGATTTTCAGTTTTTTCATGGCTTTTGACTAACTTACAGAATCAAATTTTGGTTAAAAATTATTGTCCAGGAAATTGCATTAGTTAATTAAGCAAAGGAAGCTGAAAGAATAACAGACAGCTAGGGCAACCCAATGAGGAGGTCTGATCTTCATCTGCTGCTCGACATGAGGTACCAGCCAGGTGTAATCTACTTATGCCCAAACATAAACAAATGTAACAATATAAACAATGTAACACCATGTTTACCATACTACTCAATCTCCACAAGAGAAACAAGGCTACAATATGCTAAAAATGAAAGCAATTAACTGTAGGAAACCAGAGAATCCTGAAGCAAAGCAATCAGAAGATCCTAAAAATGTGAATATTGCCCTTATAAAGCACCCAGCTACAGTCCTGCTCCAGTAGCTACACAGTGCTCAGAGAACAGCCAAGTAACTGCTTGCTGAATTTAATTTCCAACAGTGTCAATAATGCCAAAAACAATGCCTGGGGCTTGTAATAGCAAGTTATTAATAAGACTTTCAGCTCTAAAAGCTGCTGTCCCTGCAGAGTTCTGTTTATGAAATGCAGTCACTGTCTCCTATACTTAGTTTGGTTTGTCCCCTCATTTTCAAAGCAGAGAAGTAAATCCAAGTGCAGGTGCCTGAGAAATCAAACACCAGCAAAAATACATGAAGACAGTACCCCCAGTGCCTCTTCTGTTTGTTTGCAAAAGCCCTGGGGCAAATAAGGGAAAATTGTTAGGCTTTGCCTTTTCTTTTCCTTCTCCTCCCAATTATTTTTACAAGTTTACCTCTAGGTCTCAGCATAGCACAGTGCTTCAGAATTTCTCACCTCCTCAGAATTTGTCACCTCCTTAATTTGTCAAAAACCAGAATGAACCCAATGTCCCATCCCAACTGTTGATTGTGCTACACTGAGAGTGAATCTCTGCTTTTCCTGAGTCACTGTGGGCACTGGCCATCAGCTCTGGATTATTGGGGCTTTCTGCAAGAGAGAATCACAGAGTGGGATCACAGAGTGGTTTGGGTTGGGAGAGATCTTGAATTTCCTCTTGTTCCACCCCTCTGCCCTGGCAGGGACACCTTCCCCTGGCCCAAGTGGCTCCAAGCCCTGCCCAGCCTGGCCTTGGACACTTCAAGGGATGGGACAGCCACACCAAACCCCACCCATGGCTGTTTCCAAAAACTTCGATTTTTTTATTCTGTTACATGTGCAGGAATCACATAACCACAGCTTTTCTGAGGACACATACTATAATGGTTGATCAAAAAAGACAAAAGGCAGCTTGAATTTTTTTCTCTAAACACAATCACTTCCCAATGCATGGATTCTAAGACTTCTAGACTTAAGAAATAAAAAATAATTCTCTGTGGGTGCCCTGAACTCCCAGCAGACAACAGAGCTTCTTCCTCTGCTGTTCAGAGGAGAGAATTCAGAGTTTCTCAGGTCATAGGAGTTGAGTTCTAAAAAAATAAAGATATAATATTTTTCAGGGTCATAGACAACACCAAAACTTTGGCTGGCAAGGGTCATGCCTTGGCCCCAGTGTCTTTTGCATATAAAAAATTACATTTCCTCAGAATTACTATACTGCTTATGCCAAGCTGCTACCTGCTCCCTCAGACCTGACTGCCTGAAAGATATCCAAGAGAAGCACAGAGGAATTCCCACCTCCAGGGAGATGTTGACATCTTAAGTCTCAACAGTTTTGTTGATGTTTAAGTCAGTATCAAGGAACACTTTGCCAGCATAAACATGGGGTGCAGAGCTTGTTTCCAGGCATTTCTGCAGCTGCACTTTTACCTACACCTCTTTCTCCACAAAATGTGAAATCCTGTGGGTTTGTTCCTTTTAATTATGGTTGTAAGTGCTGATGCTGGGATACATTTCTTCCTCTACAGCCTCTTTTGCATCACAGAAGTGTCTTTAAAAAGGACACCATCTTACTGGGAGAGTAAGAATAACCTGCCAGGCACTATCATAAGGCTTTCTCCATAGTCAAACTCAAGGCATTTTTTGGGAAAATCAGTTACTGGGTTTCTTTCCTCCAAAGGAAGAGAGAGTTGAGTTTCTCCTCTAAAAAACTAATATGAGCACTGTGCTGTCAGAAGGAACTGCAGACACTGCTAATCCTCAGCACAGAGACCACTGCAAATAGAGAACTTTGTATGAGATATTTTCATGTGTCACCTCACAGGGGGTGAGTCAATGCTCCAGCCAACCTGGGACTGGAGTTCAGCTGGGGAAAAAGGTTCACTTCCTCTTACTTCTAGAGCTGAGTTATTTTAGACACATTCTGGCAAAGATGCCAGAACACAGAGCTGTCAAACAGTGTGACTCCTGCCATCTCCATCTCCTGCTCTCTGTACTATTTCCAGACACAAGGATGGAAAGCTGCTGTTTTTCATCCAGGGAAGGAGCCAGATTCAAGAAGCTCAGGCCAGAAGGCCCTGCTGAGGATGCTCTGCTGCTCCCACTTGGAACAGAAACATCTGGTGTCACACTGAAAGCCCTGACTCCTGATGGCACCAAGGGGAACAAAATGATTTAGGTGCTCTGCTGAACCATGGAGCAGCTTTCAGGTGCCCTCCTCACCTTGCTGAATGAAACCACTAAGAATTTGGGCAAAGTGATACAACTGCTGGGGATAGAGACAATGAATGTTTGCATCAACTTTTCCACCTCAGACTTTTACAGTTCTTTGAAAATTTTACCTGCAACTGCTCTGGTTGATGCCACTGCTCACAAGTGCAAATGTCAACCAGTGACTAATACAAAGACACCAAAATACTTGTACTCAGTCAGGCTGCAGAACTGCTTTAAATTGTTAAAATGTGATTATACTTAACTAATAATAATATACTTAACTAATAATTATAATAGCATTCTATGCCTTTCCTATTGAGAAAGAATTCATGACACACCTGATGTCCCTTACAATACCAACTCAGTGCAAATGAAAAAAAGACAAACCAAATAAAATAACTGAACAGTTTTGCTAATGCTTAAACACCATGAAAATATAGCCTCACTACTGGGCAACATGCCTGCTCACTGGAATATTAAATCAGTATTATAAGTTAAAATAAATAAACATTTCAAGCTCAAACTGCTGTTTTAAATTAACAACATTCTTTTCTATGGTGTTAACACTTATTACCAAGATTACAATCACACTGAACATCCAACTCCACTGCAGGCACTTTAATGTGATTTCCAGATGCTGGCTCATTGCAGTGCCCTACACCACAAAGCTGAGCAGAAAGAAGGAAGCTGGAGCTGCAAACAGGACAGGAATTAAAAACCATGACCCTTGTCACCAGGACAAGTGGATCTGCACTTCAGAGATAACAGCACAGACATAATAAGGGCAATTGATCATTGGCTTTTAGTAAGAAATTGCATACAAGCATAACAGGGTTTTCTACAGATCTAAACCAAACCCTTTTCAATTTGGTTTGGCCTTTTCTGAAGAAGTTGATAAATGAGCAATTTTTAACCTGTCCTTTATATTGGAAGGTTAAATAGATACAACACTGGTAGAACCAATGCTTGTGGAGTTTCAGGGCCTTTCTGCAGTGACCTCCTTTGCTCTTCTCTTGCATTTTGTGTTGTCTTACCATGATAGCAAGATCCCCAAGTATCTGGATAAGTACACACATATAGAGATAAGCCCAGACAGAGAGAGGGAATGCTCTAGAGAGAAGAGAGCAAACCCGCTATTTTTAATCCTCCCCATTGAAATTCACATAAATCAATGGGTGAGTTAAACCATGCCTGTAAAAAATCACATCCAGATAGAAGATAACAGAGGTGTGAAGCAAGTCAGTCATCCCCAGCAGCAAGGTGTGAGTTTCAAATCACCACTCTCAACTGAAAACATTGAAATGGCAACATTATAAAGTAAAGCTGCTTTAAATGTCACCAAGGAACAATTCTAGAATGAGAACAAGCTTAGCACAGCTCCTGCTACTGCAGCCTGTTCTCCTTGACTCTGCTATTATCCACAGCCCAGGTGCCAGCTCCAGCTGTGGGTGACAGCCTTGGCAGTACAGTGAGAGGTGACAAAAATGTGTGTGGCTGCTTTGCACTGGAAAAGGCACTGTTTTTATTCAGGGCCAATTGCTGGTCTCACTCAAGGTGCTGAGAGCAGCAATCTCATAATGCTGCTGGGGGGGCCAGTATTGTCCAGAAGGGAGATTTACATGGTTGGGAAGAAACTTCTCCTAGAAGAAGTTCAGTGTTAGAACTTTCCTGCTGCTGAGGATGGTGAAAGATGAGAGCACAACTGCAGTGCCTGAGCCAGGAACAGAAGGTGTCTCTAGAGATGCTACAGAACAACCTTCCCTGCAGGTTCCTGTGTATCTCATCCCACGTGTTCACCTCACCTTCCCTGGGCACAGGGGCACATCCCACAGGTAATTCTGAGGATGTCCCCACCTATCCATCTGGTACACTCAACCTCATGGCATTTCCAGAGCTGCAATGGAACACATTCTGAATTTCCAGAGCTACCACATGCTGAATGTCAGCTCTGCTCATTTCCAAATGCCACGGGACAGTCATGGAGAAATGGACACAACTGCCTGAATTCACTGGAAAATGACAATCCAGGGAAGCTCATATGGAGTAGATCTCCCAGTGAGACTTTCTCCTGTTCCTCACCTGCCTGAAGCCAGGTGGAAGAACAGAGGTGATGTGACTTCTCTACTAAAATCCAAGCTCATTACAACTTCTTTAGGACACACAGAGGTCTATGCAAGAGAAACTGCAAGATGCAAAAGGCAACTGAGGCAGATGCTGTGAGCATGAAGAATTTGTCAGATGTTTTCATGAAACAGCATCATTAGGATTAACCTTCATGAAATCTAGAAGAGGGTCTTCATTCATTCATTTATCAAATTGGGTCTCCAGAAACACAGAAAAACTCTTGTAAAGGCAGAAAAATGAGGAAAGTAAAAAATCCCCTCCCCCAAGCATAAGCATAAAAATCCTTCTACGATTACACATCCAGACTATATTATTTCTTAGGCCCTATTATTTCATAGTATATATTAGTTCAAAATGCTTTTCAACAATGGAATATGACCCAACAAGCTCTGTAGGAAAACACTACTCTTCATTCTAATTCCACTGATGTTCCCAGTGATTTACTAGTAAATGACTGAAATCCAGACCTAGTGAATAACCACCAAAAATAATTCTTAATTGAAAAAGACATTCTCTAGCACATTCTACACAGAAATTTCATTTAATAGCAGCTTTTTTCTTTGTATTTGCAGATCTACTCTTGAGAGAAAGACAGATACCAATCTTTTGGGTTTTTTTTTTTCAAAAAGCAGTGTGATAGAACTATTTCCAATACAGCACTTTCAAAATCCAAGGGTTACATCCTGAACTCAATTGAAAAGTTGTGAAGTCAAGGAGAAAAAACACCAAGTAGTTTTAAATTTATCTTCTGCAGGACTAGAAGTAGCTCAGCTAAAGCTCAAGAAAAAAGTAAATAAGGAGAGGTGGATTTTTATTACTGTTAAACTCCTGTTTTGCTTTGCAGTAATGCGGGAACAAAATTAAAAGAAACACTGGAAAAGATACAGCTCACTGTGCAGCCTGGCCACAACACAGTTCTGGTTTTAGGTTTTTATGCCTCTGTAAGTAGCTGTGAAATCTGAAGAAAATCCTCCATTCACTTACTGTGTGATACTTGCTCTAAAACCATCTATCGTTTAGTCTACAAGTACTAATAGAGCCCATAAGCAGTGGAAAGGCACACAGTGCCTCTTTCATACAGCACCAAAAAGCAGTTTAAGGGTCTGGCGTGGCCTTTTTTTAACAGAACAAGTTTTGCTGCATTCAACAAGACAGACTACTGCTCTTCATACAACCTCTGTGCTCCCTGGGACTCCACCACTCGTGATGATCAAGACTAAAGTCTCCTGTTTGAGCATGTCAGCTCCTGCAATTATTAGCACCTGGTGGTAAATAAATTCAATGGTTCTAATGTCTAATTATAGAATCATGGATTGGTTTAGGTTGGAAGTGATCTCTGGAGGAGATCTGGTCTAAACCACCCTTTGAAGGAGGGTGACCTACAGCAGTCACTCAGGGCAATCTGTGTTTGGAGTGTCTCCACAGATGGACACTCCAGAACCACCAAGGGCAATGTGAAAAATGCATGTATTTTATGATTGGCCTTTCACAAATATTAAAATGAATATTATAGGTGTTATGTTAGAAAGTGATGCTGTATTAATTCTCTTAAGTAGTGTGTTAAATATAGTTTTAGGTTATAAAAAATGTTAAAATAGAAACTATGCTATGTAGGATACTTTTTCAAAAAAAAAAAGGACTTGCACCAGATAGCAGCCACAGGACACCTGAATCTTTCAGAGAAAGAGAATTTATTGCTCCATTATCAGAAGAAACTGAACTTCTTCCTGCCTCAAGGGCACCATTGGGATTCAGAGGAAGAAGCTGATGATGACCAGACAGAATCCTGTGTTTGAATGGAATTTATGCATCATGGATGAGGTGTATGAATATGCAACAGGCTGTTGCTTTTAAGGGTTAATCCTCTGTTAACGTGGGTCCTTTTTTGGGCTTGTGCTGCCCAGAAAAGGTACCTGGACTGTCCATAACTCTTTGTTTTTATTGTCTCATATTGTCCTAATCCCAGTTGTCCAAATTATTATTACTCTAATGGTATTACTATTTTTATAACCATTTTATTACTATTAAACTTTTAAAATTTTAAAAACAAGTGATTGGCGTTCTTCACAGGCAACATGTTCCTGTCCTTCCTAGACAGTACAAAAAACATGTCCAAAAGCCAATTTATTGTCACCAGTTAAGAGGATCCTGGGACACACTGAGGACTCCACAGCCACTGCTCCTCATCCTCACCCCACCCCAGGGACCATGGCCAGACAGATGCTCCAGTGACCATGGGGATGAGTGGCACCTGTGACAAGGGTGCAGGTCTGGGGACACACACTCATTTAATTTAAGTTTTACCTTCTCTCCAATGGGGTCTTGTGCTGAGTTTCCTCACATTGAGGTCCTGAAGTCTCTTACAGGATGAGTTGTATGCTCAGGGAGTCAGCAGAGCCCAACTCTAATCACACCAGAGCAGCAGGTACTGACACAGCAGAAGGTGACTTCAACCTTCCACTTTTCCCTACCCCTGAGAACCCCAGATCCTGCCTCTGAATTCTCTTTTCTTTTCAGTAGTTTCTACTAATCCCCACACACTTCTCTAACACACAAGAGGTGACTTGACTCCACGTTTGCTACACTCACCTCAGCTTTTCTCTTGACCAGAATCCAATGTGTGAAATCCTGTGTGTGCAGTGAATTAATTCACTGTCAAACCCTACCCCTTCCTGTCAACTAACAGCTCAGAATGTCACACTCTTCCCACAACTGGCCCCAGGTGCTGAGCCCTGAGCATCTGCCTCAGGTGCATTTCAAAATATTTCCTCAATAAAGCACATCACATACACACACATCCAGTACTAAATGAAAAACTAATGACAAATAACATCATGTGACATACAATATATTGCACAAGAAAAGGGGAAAGGCATGAGAAAATTGACAAATAGCTCTTCCAACAAGTACCATGAAGACTTCTACTTCAACCTCCCATCAGAAAATAAACACTGAGTAAGTAGCATAAAGATAATTCTCCTGTACTTGCTAAGTCCTTCAATTACTCATTTTCAACAACCAAGCAGAGGACTAAATACTAAACATCAAACTGCAGCTTTGTACTCACAAATACTCTCTTTCAGCAGCAGAGTTGAAATTCAAGTACAATTTTACTAAAACATTTGCACAGATCTTCTTTTCCTTGGCTGGAATAAACATTCAGATGGCAAGACCTGTTTTTTTCATAAGATCAGTGTTTTAAGCAGAAGGGAAAAAGCCCTTGCTTAATAAATGATGAAATTAAGCAGCACAAGGGAAATTAACAAATACATTGAGAGAGATGAAAAGAGGCAGAGTGTTGCAGGAACATTCTTCCTAGTGGGATGCTCTCTGTGCATCACTGGGCCACACCAAACATGCACTTCCATCAGAGCTCACATTCCAAGAAATGCCTAAAACACTTTTTCTCCGAGATCAAACATTAAGCCCCTCCATAGCAATAAGTATTTCAACCAAAAAAAAAAATCCAGGACCTTCCAAATGACCACTTTATGAAACTCTGTGGCCATTTTCAACAGGTTTCCACCCTCAACAGCTTACAGTCATGCTTCTCTAATTTGGCTCAAGTCCAATACTTGTAGTCAGTAAGTTCAGAGTAGCCTGACTTCTGACAGCAGAATCTTAGGTAGGGTAGAATATAAAAAAATATTCTGTCTTGGTAAGCTTGATATACAAACAAAACTCATTTCTACCTCAATTCAAAGGTATTATACACAGCACTCAGCAGTTAAACAGCTTCTGAGCAAAA
The DNA here is from genome assembly GCF_037042795.1 of Molothrus aeneus. Taxonomy (NCBI): domain Eukaryota; kingdom Metazoa; phylum Chordata; class Aves; order Passeriformes; family Icteridae; genus Molothrus; species Molothrus aeneus. The sequence continues at coordinate 26,525,808 of NC_089654.1, read as the reverse complement.
CAAATAATATCTGAGCTTTGTTTGCATGATTATCATACAGTGATTATTGGTTTACTGCAGTCACTGTTTATAAAACAAATAAGGAATTAGTGAGTTCTGATAATTGTTGATGATGCACCGTTTTTCTGTTTTAATTATTAGCTTGCACCCAAGCAGACAAAGAGAGAAAAGGTCACAGATTCACTTTCTTTAAAGACAGAAGGGGTGTATGTGTAATTATACAAACATATATAAAAGCAATAAACCAGTGATTTAATTTCTTTATTTTTCCCCATGCTATTGCCATTTTTAACGTTGCATTTGACTCATCCTGTCCAAACTCCTGGCTGAATGAGAAGCAATGAAGTCCATCCTTACCTTAATATTGCAAGCTTGTTCCATGAGTCTCCGGGCGTTCTCCTCAGCTCTGTACCTCTTGGGCAACTGAACCCTGAAGAATTTTAAAGCTCCTTCAAAATCAGCCTGTAGAAGGTCCTCTTTGGAGGTCTGCAATTAAACACAGGGAACTACAATAAACCCTGGGAACATGCAGTCACGCTCTTCTACTTGATTTGTCATTTACTGGATGCATTCCAAACCACCAATATTCACATTAGCTCTAAGTCATCCTCCTTGAAATCAGCTCTTTTAACTCTGCTTCATACAACAAACAGAGGCTAAAGCCCATCCAAGGAATCCTAGGCAGGGCAGCACAGAGGACTGCAACATGGGAATGGATTTTATCCTTCTATACCTGCCAGGTAAGAAAAGGATTCTGGCTCAGCCTGTCAAGATGTCAGTGAAGAGAAAAAAAAAACCCAAACAAGCAAACAACAAAAACTTAGGAGAAATTACTATATTTCCTGGAAAGCTTGTGCATTAGACCATTACTGATTCTCATGGTACTGCCTTAAAAAGACAAAGTATATATATTTAATGTATGTATAGCCACAGACATGAAGAGCAGAAGCACATGATTCATACAAGGCATCAGCAAGTCAACGTGCTGAAGTCTGTGACACAATTTCTCAAAGAACACTGTGCCAATTCTACATGTTTATTTCTACATCTTCCAGGCCGCTGGACCTCTCAGTGGTATGAAGTCTAAAAGGTCAGAAGATGTTACACATTCACCATGAATCCACTCCTGTCCCTGACAGAGCCATGTGATTCACAGGGACAAATGTATCCACCCTCCAGGTTACTGAGACCTGCACCAAGAGTTCAGAAGGTACCAAATCCCAAGCCTTGGGATAGTTCCTTTAAATGGTTCACAGAACCTGAAGGTCCTGACAAGACATTCAGAACATCATCTCAAACATGTGAATTTCAAGGGTTTTAGCCCAGAAAAGAGTAAACAAAACTCTGTCAACATAGGTACTAATATGGTGGAGATCTACACTGTGTAATGTGTGTAACTGCAAATACCTCAGCAGCAGCACAGGCACTTTTGGTTAAGTGCTGAATTAATTGCTCATGTACCACCACCACCACCACCATTTCCATGTGTACCAACATTTCCACGTGGGCATCCTCTGCTTTCTCATCAGTAACAAACACCCAGTGTCATTTTTTGCCTCATTACACACACTGGGTACATTACACACACATCAGTTCAAAGTCTGATTCTTAATTATGTTGTTATCCACTTGAATCCAGAGAATCCCACAATGGCTTGGGCTGGAAGGGACCTCAAAGGCCACCCCCTGCCATGACAGGAACACCTTCCACCATCCCAAGCTGCTCCAAGCCCCATCCAACCTGGCCCTGGACATTTCCACAGGTGGGGCAGCCACAGCTTCTCGGGGTAGTCTCTGCCAGGGCCTCCCCACCCTCACAGGGAAGAATTTCTTCCCAATATCTAATCTAACCGGGTTCTCTGGCAGTTTGAAGCCATTCCCCCTTGTCCTGTCACTCCAGGCCCTTTTCCAAAGTCCATGTCCAGCTCTGTTCTTTTCTTTCCTTATTGAGTTCACCCAAGATCTGTTTGATCCTCCTGTTGTTCACTGCTGAAGAAGATGCTGGGTCATCACTGCAGGAAGAACTACTTTGGGGGTGCTGATGAGAAACAAACCACCAGCACCCCCAAGTGCTTCAGCTTTACAAACCATCCCATCTGATCCTGTCCACAACCAGGAAACTTTCAGCTTTACCAAATATCCCATCTGATCCTGTCCACGTTCAGCTTTACAAACCATCCCACCTGATCCTGTCCACAACCATGAAACTTTCATATCCCATCTGATCCTGTCCACGTTCAGCTTTACAAACCATCCCATCTGATCCTGTCCACAACCATGAAACATCCAGCTTGACAAACCATCCCATCTGATCCTGTCCACAACCATGAAATGTTCAGCTTTACAAACCATCCCATATGATCCCGTCCACAACCATGAAATGTTCAGCTTTACAAACCATCCCATCTGATCCTGGCCACAACCATGAAAAGTTCAGCTTTACAAACAATCCCATCTGATCCTGGCCACAATCATTGGCAGCTGCACAACTTGGCTGAGGCCCAATCTGATGAGGCTGAAGTGTTGACAGAAAGCCCAAGCAGTTGGTATGGGATGAATTAGATCCACCATGGCCAACATCACCCTTCCCCTGGATGAGTCTTGCTGAGGCTGTAAGTGCTCTTGCCACACTTAAAGGCAGATCACTGTTTCATCATACCCCCACTGGGCTGGTTGTTGGAAGCTGCTGAGTGTGGTGGGAGCAGCTGGCTGTGCCCAGGACCACTGCCAAACCCGTGCTGGAGCCCAAGGGCTTCCAGGGAAGTTCAGTGGATAACAGTGGTGGAAAAGCAGTAAAGGCTTCATGGGATCATAAAATTGTTAAGGTTGGAAAAGCCCTCTAGGATCATTGAGCCCAAGCACTTACCCAGAACTGCCAAGACCACTGCTGAACCATGTTCCTAATGGCCACATCTGCACATCTTTGGAATTCTTTCATCACTCCCCAGGCAGCCTGTTACAATACCTGAGCACCCCTCCAGGGAAGAAATTTTTACTAATGTCCAATCTAATGGATATTAGGAAAAATTTCTATTTTGATACCCAGCTCATCTCTCTTCCTTTGTTCTCAGCCATGTTGGTATCTGCCATCACTACCCAATTCAAACAGATTTCCCAATTACATTGCCAGATTGCCTTCCTGGGATGCTCCTGCACATCCAATCCCCTCCTCTTCCCTTCCTTTACAGAAATTCTGTGCAAAACATTTCAAATCAGATTTAATTTTCCCAGGCCTCTGCCTGAATTGTTGTCAGAGTGCTATTTTTAACAGTCCCCCCAAAATTACATTTATTCAACTGTAACTATTGACAACTTTGAGTTCTCCATGCTAAAAAATCCATAGTCAAAGAAAATCCCATAAGATCATGGAAATAAGAACTTCTCTAACAGAGTTTGCTCAGCTAAGATTATAGCTATGAAAACTGCAAACCATCAAATTGTACAGGTTGGTTAAATGAGTGATAGAGCCCAGGCATGTCAGTTCCTTCTACTTCACTGAAAATATTTTCGTTTCCTTAAAATCATCTGTTCATCAAAATACTAGTTTCACTATTAAAATTACAAGAAAAAAAGTGAAAAATAGAAATTTTGGCACCTCAGGATTCACGTTTCTTGACATTTTGTGACTTTAATCAATAAATTATAAAGATTTCTCTGGAAACTTCTGTCAGTTGTTTGAGAAGCAGAGATTTGTAAATCCTTGGTTGAAATCATTCAACTCCTGAAACTCATCAACAGCTGATTTCTAAACAGCTGATTTCTCTTACTAAATAATCTGTAAGTTTAATGAATTAATCATTAAAGTTTGGCAGGTGCGTTGCATTTTTGTGCATTTGGGAACTTCAGTAAAGTTTTTTATTATTATAGATGTTCTCTTTAAATCAACATATTTTTGATTAAAATCTATTTTCAAACCCAAACAAATAAAGAGACTCAGTCAGAATTATGACCCAAAGGCTCAGTTTGCATTCTAAGGTTTGACTAAATAATGGATTCTCAAATGTTCTTCCCACATCACTTAAGTATTTCAATATAGTCATAAAATTATCTTAAATGAATGAGTTGAAAATTAGGAAAAGCCCTTTCCCAAAAGTATTAGCAAAGCTTTCAAATCTAAAGGTAAAGTTTGGAAAAATAGCAAATGTTCAAAAAGCAAGAACAGAATTTGAGAGAACTAGACAATGTTAATTCTTTTTTTTTTTTAATAAATAATGTTACTACTACTTTTACCAAAATATTTAGGAAACTGTGATTAAGACAAAGTGAAAAGCCTTGGATTTTTTCTTTAATTTAATTTCTCTGTCTTCAATTATTAATCCTACAGCTTCATTTATTACTGACTCTATCAAAACTCTTATTCCCACCTGGGAACTAACATAACAGAAGAAATTTTGGATGAACCACACTGCACATCCTTAATTTAGTTCTTCCTCCTTCATAAAAACAGATAAAAATACTTATTTCCATGGAATTTTTGGTATCTATTTAGATTCCTGTAGAATGTCAGTGAGCATAAACCACCTGTTTTACACGTTATTGAATGTGTGTCAGAAATGAGGCCAAGAAGTTGCAGACTCAAAAGAACCTGGCCATGCTTTACTATTAAATTTGCTTCTGGCACACTCAAAGTATTTGTAAGTATCCTCCAATTTTTCAGTATTTATATACATAAATATGAATTTTATTATTATTAAATGTATATATCGATATACATATACACTAATATGATATTTATATTTTATGTATATAAATATATACACATATATATTTATGTACATAAAATGTACAGATGTATATACATACATTTATATACATAAATATATGTATATACATTTATATACATACATTTACATATATTTATATACATACAGTATTTGTTTAGATAAATATATAGTATAGATTATATATAATATGATAATATATATTATATATAGATATAATATTTAAAATATGAAAGTATCTTTTGTTACTTATTGCCTATATCACACAGATTTTAACTTCTTAAAAAAAGTTCTGGTTTTAACTTCTTAAAGAAGATACACAGTGTAAAACCAAGGTACACCAGCTATTTCTTGCTGACCCAGAGTGCAGTGCTGCATGCTGCAGGACTTTGCTCTGTGCTGCCCCTTGACAGGAGCCACAGAGCTGAGAGCTGCCCAGTGCAATTTCCATTTCACAGAGGAAATGTAAATCCCCTGACCTTCTGAGCTGGATAAACTTGGGCTCCAGGCCTGGGCAAGTTTGGTGGACAAAACTGTGCTGCAGTAACATCAGAACACACTTCTAGGGCAATACACCAAACTCCTTTGCTGGCATTTTTTATGCTATATTATCAAACACTTCCTAAATTAAATCCATGCTCTCTGTTAACCCACTGGTACAAAAATGCTGTGGAAAAAAAAAAACAAACACCTCAAGGTTTGTGAGTGGAGAGTTGGGATCCACAACCACAGCACTGATCTTGTGCATACTGTGTGATATCCCTCTTCCCCCCTGCCTTTCTATGCAGTTCCAAACTTACATGGCAAAGTTCATTCTGCCACACACAGAACTGATGCAGGTGGGTAAGAAAATCTCCTGGCTTCACCCACTCTGGGTCATTCCAAAGGGAGCAAACCCCCCAGAACTGGTGCTGTTCTACTGCCCAGAAGTGTGCTCAGGTAGGAGGTGATCAGAATTTTTCTAAGACTGGCATAGAGGTTATAGATTGCATTTATCATATAACGTGCAATGACACATGGTTTACCCACCCCAGGCATTTATCCCCAAAACCACAGCAGAGAGAGAAGGTATGCACATTCAAAAAAAAAAAAAGTGTTTAATTTTATGAAACACTGATGTTTTGAAGGATCTTCAGTACTGATTAAAGTACAAATTCCTGGTCCTCAGAGATGTCTCATTTTTAACATATTATCAGAACATAGTCTCTCCTTTCTGAGAAGGGTGTGTGTCAAAAGGCCTGTGTGTCAGGAGAGGCACATTTGACTAATAAAACCTGACAGGGAATCACATTGACTCTGCAAGTCAAGGCTCTCTCATTACACAAAGCACTATTTGTATTATTTTACCTTCTTCACACTCTTTATTTCCTTTTAATAAACAATACTATGCCACTCAGCAAAGCCTGGAAGATAAGGGATGTGAAATTGCCTGGTGTTCTCCATGGGCCAGATACAAAGCCTGGTTAAGTCAGGTGAAAAAGGGCTCGGTGGTTTTGTCTCTGCTTTCCTTAGAGCTCATCACAGCACAATTCAGGGTGATTTGGCAGCCCTTGCCCAAAGAAAAACCATCAGCAGGATGAGTGTTTTGGTACACTGGGAGATAACTGGAATAATGATAACACACCCAACAGCTCAAACCACACATCATCAGGGACTAGACTCAATTCTAAAGTAAATCCCCAAATCAAGCTGCACTGGAGTAATGTGAATTTTTGGTTTTTATTTGGTATCTCCCAGAGCAGGGACACAGTGTTCCAAGCACCCACGCTGTCTGTACCACTGAACAGGTTGTAACACACAGAGCACATGGATTCCTGTGGATCCTGAGCAGCACCAAGATGGGTTTAGCAGGATGAAAAAAAAATGGACAGGTCACTGTGTATAACCACCATATGGGTGTGGGAATAAAGGAAAGGCACCACAGGAAATGGGGGGGAGCAGGAAAAGACTCTGTTCCCATGGATCACACAGAAATGCCATTCTGGTGTGCCAGGCCAGGGACAGAGCTGCAGCCAGGCGTGGTTACAGCACCCTGAGCAGACACAGCCAGGTCTAGGCACTGACTCCTGGATTTGCCACTTCCTGGATTTTTATGGGTTTGGGGCTGCTTTGTACAGCAGCAGAAATGATAAAAGCATGCTCTCTGTGCCATAGCATGGCACACCAACTGCAGGCACCCCCCACACAGACAGCATTTGCCATGATGGATGAAAACACCTTTAACAATTTATTTCCCAGATCATTCTACACAGGCATTTTCAACTTTTTTACATACTGTCAACTGCCTTTCCAAAACCAAGCACAGAAACAGCCAAAATGCATCAACACAGTCTGATTTTTAAATGAGTCTGTAAAGCCAACCTATGGTGTGAAAAGTATAAAATCTGAAATGCTGACCATTAATGCATTTGGCATCAGTACCTAGAAGGTGACTGGGCACACTGCTTATCTGGAATCATTACTGAGAACAAAAGCACTCAGGGATTTAGAAAGATGGTTTTTTTATGATTCAGCCCTGGCTGATGATCCTTCAAGCTAGTTAAGGAGTGGCACTGGTCCCCATTAGCAGGACTAGTGCCCAGCCTTGCTGAGCTAACATCAGAAAGAAGGACTCAGTGGTTAAGAGATAGATCATGAAGAGCTGAGAGGAAAAAACAAGAGCCCTCTCGTCCCTCCTGGGGGCAGAGGCAGGGCTGAGGGGGAGAATGGCCAATTCCCAAGGAATTCATTTCATGAAAAGGTGATCTCACCGCAAGCAGCCGAGGCACAAAGAGGCGATGCCCCATGCCCAGAAGTTCCAGCACCCGACACGCGTATTCATTCACCAGCTTGCTCCTCTCGTCGTGCATGTCCTGGGACTTCTTGGCAGGTGGGGTGAGCTTGGCAGCCGGGCTTTTGCAAGGTACCCCTTCTTCCATGAGCAGCAAGTAGTAAGAATCCAGAGTGAGAAGAAGAGGCTTTATGAACGGCAATTTCCAAAAGTGCAAGATGAGGAGAGCCAGCCTCCAGTCTCTGGAATGGGTTTGGATGGCTGCTCCAGCAACGCCCCTTTGGCCTCTCAGGAGGAGAAAAGCATCTTTGCTAAGAATCAAGGAAAAATATGATCCACCGTGCTGGCTCAGCCAGAGTCCGAAGGAGATTTGAAAAACAAACCAGAGAAACCATGGATCTAAAAATGCACATAAAAAGCAGGAAAATGGCAGGGAACGAGCACGGACGGAGCAGCTGGGCTGGGAGCAGAGCAAGGGCGAGCTGCGGGGGCTCAGTGCGGGTGTGCGGGAGCCGGGAAGGGCAGCAGAGCCCGGGCAGTTGTGAGGCTGCACAGAGAAAAGGATGAGCTCATTGCAATCCTGCTCCGACAGCTCAGCATCAGCCACGAACGGGTGGGAAAGGGGGGCTGGGAGCAGCAGGAGGAGGGGAAACAGGAGGAGGAGGAGGAGGAGGAGGAGGGGGTGCCTGGGCACCGGGAGCCTCTCAGGGGGAGAATGCCGTAATAAGAAACCAATGGTGAGCACGGACGGACGGACGGCTCCCACCCTCCGTCAGCTCTCGGCTGGGCTCTGGCTGTTCCATCAGCAGCACATCAGCCGCATCCTTCTAGGCTCCCTAGCGGGGAGGGATCGGCCTCCCGGCCGATGGAATCGCTCGTACATGCAGTCTGCTCGGGAATGATGAAACAGCCACGGTGTGGGTGGGGCAGGGCAGGGCAGGGCAGCCTAACCCTGCCAATGGCACCGGAGAGGGGCCAGGCTGTGCGGATGCGCCCGGCCCGCCTGTGGGTGAAACTCAGCCATGCAAAACACCAGCGCTGCGCTCTCGGGAGGTGTTTCTAAATCCGGAGGCGATGGGCAGACAGGGAGTGAGCGATGTCAGCACACGCGTTTGGATGGATTCTAGAAAAGCGCCGCACGTTTGTGAGCAGAATGCAATGATGTCACACCTGGAGCGGCCCGGCACCTCCCTGTGCACAGCACAGCCCACCTGCCTCGGCCATCTGCCACACGCAGCCCGGCAGGTGCTGCTCCAGCTCACACGGCTGGGCTTGGAAAACGCGGCTTTGTGAAAAATGCCCGTTTGATGATTGGCTTTTCGCAAATTTTCAAATGAATATTACATGTGTTGTGTTAGAAAGTGATGCTGTATTAATTCTCTTAAGTAGGGTGTTAAATATCAGTTAACACACTACTAGAATCAGTTTCAGGTTATAAGAAATGTTAAAATAGAAACTATGCTATGTAGGATGCTTTTTTTTAAAAGAAAGGACTCGCACTGAGATAGCAGCCACAGGACACCTGAATCTTTCAGAGAAAAAGAATTTATTGCTGCATTATCAGAAGAAAAGAACTTCTGCCTGCCTCGAAGGCACTGTCAGGATTCAGAGGAAGAAGCTGATGATGACCAGACAGAATCCTGTGTTTGAATGGAATTTATGCATCATGTATGAGATGTATGAATATGCAACAGGCTGTTGTTTTTAAGGGTTAATCCTTTGTTAATGGGTGTCCTTTTTTGGGCTCGTGCTTGCCCAGAAAAAGGTACTCGGACTCTCTGTAACTCTTTGTTTCTATTGTCTCATATTGTCCTAACCCAAATTGTCCAAATTATTATTACTCTAATGGCATTACTATTTTTATAACCATTTTATTACTATTAAACTTTTAAAATTTTAAAAACAAGTGATTGGCGTTTTCCACATCTTTATGCTCCTTTGTTTTAGCCTCACCATAAAATGGGGTGTGTAACAGAACAACAGCCGTTTCCAATTGCTGTTCAATTGCAACAGACAGAAATACTTCATATTATTTCTAGCATAAAGCTCATAATTTAAAATATTGCGAGAACCTCTAAACCACACCAATGGCAAACACTTCTGTAACTGTATATTTAATCTCTAAAAATAATTTTCCTAACATATCAAGAAAAAAACATATTTACTTCAAATACTAATAGAATGTAAATATCCATAGGATGGGGTCACTGATTTAAAGGAATAAACATGTTAATGAATAGCTAAAATATGGAAATCATCGAGTGAAAATGAACTGGATATAATTATACTAAGATTCTGTATTGTTATATATATAAAAATACAGAATCTTAGTATATATATATAGGGGGATAGGGAGTGATATTTGAAGTAGTTGGCTTGAGGTGACACATGAAGGAGTTGGTAAAAGCATTAAAGAGAAATCAGAGGTCCAAGGCACCAGAGGATGCCAGTGGGGCCTCAAGGCTGATGATCCAGGATTGCCTCAGCTGAGGGCCCTGCAGATGTGCAGTAGTGAACAGGCTGCCAGCACAGATGGTGCTCTGCCAGCTGATTTCAATCCCCCAGCTTACAAACCGGTGCTCTGCAGGTGAAATTCTGCAGAGGCTGCTGCAATTCTGCCAGGCTGAGATGCAGGTGTTCACTGAGGGCCTTGTGCACAGAAGCCACAACCAACACATATTTCATTCCAGTTTAAGGCTCTGGGCAGGATGGGAACTCTCCCATTTTTTCCAGGCTCCATCCACAGGCAGTTCCAGAGATTCAGGTTTGTTTTTCAGCCTGTGACTCTGCACACAGGTGCCCAACCCAGCACAGGTTACACACCAGAAATGTTTGTAGGGAAAGGGTTTAAAGGAAAGGAGGCAGCTTTGCCTGTTTCTGAATTCTGTGTTAAACACATGCTGGGAAGTGTGATATTCAAGAAACATCAGGTTCTGCTGCTCTATGTGAATGAAAACCTTGCTCAAAACATTAAAAAAGGAAGAAGTAAGAGCTGTGGAAGTGTGGGTGCTGGGAAGAATTACAGAACTGACCAGGCACAGAGCCACCAGTGACCCAAGGGCTAAACAGGCAATAGGATGGGGAATTCAGAGCACCAGCAGCATCAAAAGCCTTTAATTCTTTATTGTGTAAGTCAGACTTTATTCAGCTAATAGCTCTGATCCTCACAGAAATTCAGGTTTGGTTCATTTTGGTTAAGGTCTAGGCCTATGAAAAATGGAATTAACTGATGATTCAATAAAGTCTGGAAGTCTAAAGATTTGTAATGGGATCCAATAGTTAGAGGGGAAAACCAGATGAATTCAGGTTATAAATGAGGTGCAAATTTTTAGGAATGAGGAAAAGTACCTGCAGGATTACCTTCCCAAGAGATGTAGTCTACTACCATCATTATATTTTCTACATCAGGCCTGGATTTTTTTTAAGAAGAGGTTTCAAATACAAAAACTTCCAAGGCCTGACCAAAAAAATCTCCTTAATTTTATCAGCTGAAATCCATTATTCCATGTTTTTCAGCAACTCCTTTCACACAGTGTAACTGTAAACCATCATTCAGATTTTTACATTTCCTACCATTCTTATTTATTTCCATATTCTCACTGAACATTATAACTTATAATAACTTATTTTTTATCCATGTCTGACCAGGAATTGTGATTTTTCCTTCATGTATGCCATTGGATTACTGTCCAAAATTCTTCAGAAGGGCCTGACTGAAGTGAATTTAAAACCTAAAAATGGCCCAAAAGGTAGTAACTAAGGCAGAAACTAAGATATCTGAGGATGAACAAACATTACTTGTGCTTTGACTTCCATCTCATGGACTATCTGGTCTGTAAGTGCAGGTAAATTCTGTTTCTGGCCTTCCTGTCTATGAAATGCCTGCTCACTCACACGGCTCTGATGCAGTTCAGAGCTGCTCAGACTCATACAGCTGAGACCCGCTGAACTCAGAAGAAATTAATGCCAAAATAGTCTCATAGTAAACAAAACCATACAGAACATTACTTGAAATTATCTAAATTCTGTACCAAGATACCAAGGATCTTGATGGGCAGTCCTTTATAAATCTCTGTATTTTAAAATATTAAATATCTGTATTTCAGTGGTAAAAAGGACTGACTTTGTAGAGCTAAATAGACTAAGATGGGAAGAAAAAAGAAAAGGTTATATTTGAAGTCTGTGGTATTTTCAGGGTCCTCAGGATAAAGGAGGAATTGAGAATCTGACTCCATATTCTTAGAAGGCATATATATTATATTATATTATATTATATTATATTATATTATATTATATTATATTATATTATATTATATTATATTATATTATATTATATTATATTATATTATATTATATTATATTATATTATCATGCTATACTAAAACTATACTAAAGAATAGAGAAAGGATACAGACAGAAGGCTTAACAAGATACTAATAAAAAACTGGTGACTTATTCCAGAGTCCTGACACAGCTGGCTGTGGTTGGTCATTAAATTTAAACAATTCACATGTTGGATAAACAATCTCCAGCCACATTCCAAAGCAGCAAAACACAGGAGAAGCAAACAAGATAATTTTTCTCTGAGACTTCTCAGCTTCCCAGGAGAAGAAATCCTGGCAAAGGGATTTTTCAGAAGACATGGCAGTGACATTAGTCTACTCCTGTCAAAGGATAAGACATTCAGCACCAGAACAGCTCTGAAAATCCACAGGAATGACATCATGGCCACAGTAAGAATTTACCCCTCTTAGCAGAAATTACTTTGTGTTTTCTGTTCTTCATGGCTAATTACAGCTGTGTTAGCTGGATTTAGCAAAGGCGACATCTTGATTGTTATACACAGAGAGAACACATGAAACCAACTGGTTTCCACAGCAGGTTCCAGCAGGGATCCATGCTGCTTGGTTCTTGAACAGCTTGGGAAGAGGATGAAGGATGGGATGACTGTGTGCAGATCTCCTAAATTATTCAGGGATTTAAAGACAGGGGTTACAATAAAGAACTGCAGAAGGGCCATAAAAGACTGAGTGTGACTGGGCAGTAGAACAGCCAAGGAAAGTCAAAGCAGGTAAATGTAAATTGCTGCATATGGAGAACAGCATCAATTTTCCACATAAATGATAGACTGAGAGCTGACAATTGCTACTCAGAAATGGATCTTGGGGCTCACCGAGGAGAGTCCTATGAAAATATCAGATCAGTGCACAGTGCAGGTCAACAAAATGCATCAAATGCTGGGAGCTAACATGGAAAGAGCAGAGATCTAACCAGAGAACACCATTATTCTTCAAAAACTTCATGTGGAATTCTTCTCTGGTATCATTCACCATGCTGATCCTCCATTTTCAAAAAAGGAATAACAGAGATGGAGAAATATTTAGAGAGAATCAGAAGGCTCCAAAAGGAGGAGATACAAACAGACTGTGATTATTAAGCCTGGAAAACAGAAACTGATGAGGGATATGTAGGCTTCTAAAGTCCTGAGTGTAGGGGAGAAAGTGAAGAGATACCAAGTGTCCAAAATGCCTGCTGACACAGGAACCTCACATGAATGTCACAGGGTCCAAAGCAAACAAAATCATCATTAAACTGAGAAAATCTCTGGGGTACTCACTTACATGTGTTCAAAAAGCCAACAAAAAAAAGTCATGAAATAACAATCCATGCAGAATTATTAAACATGAGACACCACTTCTTTCTCAGAGTTTTCAGGACACAAATTGCCAGAGGCAAAAGAAAATCCTTAGAAGTCTTTGCCACATATCTGCTGCTGGCAACAAGACACTGGGGCAGACAAGCCAGTACAAGGCTGGTGTGGAATGATGATTTGTTTGTTTTCATTCACTTCAATTACACACTTGGAGAAAATATTTTCCCAAAGAATGATAAGATTTGCTATGTACCTAAGATAGACACACTATATTTAAATTATACTTAAAATAATTATAACAAAATAATTAAAATATTTATTTTTATATATAAATATTTAATAATTATTTTAAATAATTATAATAAAAATAATGGTTTCAGTCAGAGCTGTATATAATCCTGAAAACACCATCTTATCTTTCCAACATCTAGAATTACCAACACATGATATAATAGGAGTCATTATTACCTAAATCAGGGTTCAGTGTTGCTAGAGAAATTCAGGTCAACAAATTTCATGTTATTTTCTCTGCTATCAATCCTCCTTTTGAAAAGGGAGTATGTCTCCACCTCAAAATTCCAAACTTAGGGTGAACATTCATCTAATCAGAATAGAACTGATTTTAGATGTGAGGAGAAGATCAAATGGGCAGAGAGAGTAACTAATCAGCACAGGATGGATTTTCAACACACAAATAAATGTGGACTTCTAAAACCAGAAAATTTGTTATATTAAGGCTGGAAAATCAGTGGTCAGGAAGTTGAATGATTCTGGACATTTTCAGGCACAGATTTCTCTTTCTGAAGAGATCATCTCCAACAAGTCACCCAGGACAGGTTTTTGGGAGTAGAGGGAGTAGCCCAGCAAAGCTTAAAATTTAAGGAAATCTTCAATTTAGAAACTAGAAATACAAAACCAGTAATGTGAGAGCCTCTTAAAGCCTGAATTTCTTGTGCTCTGCTCAATGCAGAAGGCCTTAAATGAGAAGAGATTGTTCTGATCTCTAGCTCCAAAGAGTCAGGATCCTCTACGCTTCCTCAGGTGTCAGCTCTTACCCTGAGATCAGTTACATGAAGAAGATATAAAAAAGGGGGTATCAAAATAAAGGACATCTATTCTGCCTTAGATTCTAATGTGGACATTTCTGATTTTTTTCTTGAGATGAGTCTTTTGAAAATATAATGCAGTTATACAGTGGACTAAACCAACTCACCTAGAATCAAATCCAGTTCTGGCTGGGAAGGAGTCCAGATTGTCACTTTGTCAACTCCTGGCCTAAAGCAATGCTGACTTAAAAATCAGTTCAGGCTCCTCAAGCCATTGCAAATGCAAAGAAAGAACAGAGCAAGAATCAAACAACCACATTAACTCTTCAACACAAAGCCTAAGTGATGTTACCTACAGTCTTAGTGCACTTTTCATCTGGTACCTCTCCAAAAATTACAGTAACTGCCATAATTTCATTCCTGACTCAAAGGCAATTGACATTTCTGAATTATCTGCATTGGCAATATGCAAGTTTTACCTAAAACAAGCACCTGGTGCAGTCTTCACTGGCTTCAGAGGTTTAGCCAACAAGATTATACAGAATTTCTGTAAGATATGGAAGAAGCTGGTCACTCAACTTTTTCTTATATTGCTTGCTTTCATATAAAGGATAAACCTGATTTTCTTACTTGCTGTGATGACTTGAACCCCTTGTGTTTTTCCTTTTTCATTTCCTTAAAAGACAACACTACTTTTGAAGCCTTAATGCCCCAGGCTAGATTGTGGCAAGTGATAATTTCAGGAGCAGATCACAAAGGGAGGCACCATCCCAAGGGATGTCCTGCTGGTCATTTCAGCTTCCCCTGGCAGCCACACATCCCTGAGGGAATGGGTAGAACTTTCCCATGATCAGCAGGAGCTAAGGTGCTCAAAGACAGATGACTGCTCTGACTACCTCCACTTCTCACAAGCAGAAAGCTTTGAACCGTGCTTTTAACACAGAACAAAATTTCAGATCTGATTTGAAGGTTCTGTTGCAAGTAGAAATTCAGGAGAGAACTGATCTGGGTAAAATCTGAGAGGGGTTAGGTCAGATGTCTGCCCAAGGAAGACAAAGTGAAAAAAAGAAAACCTACAATTGATGATGTGCTCCTTAAGAATTGAAATGTCAATGTATACAGAAGTACAGCCCAATTTTATACAGAATTTTTGCTATTACACAAATTCCCTTCTAAGGTGGGGACACAGTATTTGAGGAACTCTCTGATTAGTCAGGAATAATATTTCACACAAACATAAGAGCACAAGACAGTCCTCAGTTATCAGAGCAAAAATCTTTAGAAATAAGAAAATACAACATGATGTGACCTCTGTTAAAGATCCAGTCACCTCTGGAGGTGATGCAGAAGATGCACAGGAGCTCAACAACCCTGAGAGCACTGGGTTATTTAATAAACAATGAGAATGGGATCTATCAACATTTCAAGGTGACACAAGCAAGTGGGAGTGGTGCTGGAAGGGAACTGTTTAAGTTGAAGGACAATGCTGATGTAAGAGTAGCTGAGGGTAAAACCATCAGTAATAAATCTCATCAGGACTAAGAGAAATGGCCTTCCAGCACAGTTCTGAAAGCTGCTGGTGCAGGTTCTGAAATAGATGCTGTGTCACATAATGGCACAACAAAGCAGAGAAGCAGTTCTTCAGCCCAGGAGGTCCTTTTCAGTCCAGATACAGAATGCAATAAAGGTAATAAATAACCCTCCTTATCCAAGGTAATTTTCTTTCTTTTAGAATCTATCTCTGCCATCCCTGCCATTGTAGCTGGGATAGTGCTCCCTGATGTCTGGGACAGTGACTGACACAAAGGGCTTTGAGACTGAAAGGTGCCAGCAGAAATGACCAAGAAACACAACTCCTGTTTGTGTAACCCTCAGATATCTCCTATCACATGCAGAGAGGAGGAGTGAGTGTCAGAACTCACAAGACCCATTAGAAATGCTGCTCACCTTGACCTGAATTCTAGGAATGATTTAGGAAAGTTTAGGATTTAGGGTTTAAGATGTTAGAGGGACCAGAGTAAATCTCTGTAAGATAACAAAGCACTGTCTGGAAAACACAAGCAGTAACAAAAACATTTCTCAGTCTTTTCTACCCATTTTCTTTTCAGTATTATAAACCTTCCTGATCAGAACTGTGGCTTTCCCCTAGCATTAAGCAACACATTTTTAACAATCACACAGATTAAACTCAATAAGCCAAATGTTAAGTGTTGTGAATCACAAACTCTGTGAGGAGATGAACTGTAAAAATGAAAGGTTTGGACATGCACCTATTTTTAAAGCCTCTGGTTCATTCTTACATTTCCAGTGACCATATGCTCTTCCCTGCCTTTTCAGGAATCAGCAGCCACAACAGTAGTGAATCTAGAGCCTGAATTCTGCACAATCATGTATTTTAATCCCTGCCTCAGTTTGCTAATTCCAAAACAAACTTAGCCTTTAGCTAGTTTTGCCAAGTTCTAAGATCATAAAGATCAAAAGATGTAAGAATGAGTCAGTGAAATCCCTCTGGTGACCAGTGATAGAACCCAAGGGAACAGCTGCAGCTGGGTCAGGGGAGGTTTCATGTCACTATGATACTCTCTGAAAAATCTTCTTTGCCCAGGATTTTTCTCCTGAGAAGCCTCAGAAAAGAATTGTAAACAATAATTATCTGATTGCTTTGGAATGTGCTTTGGAGGTTGCTTATCAACAGGTGTATCTTTGATTCGTTCAATGTGAATTGTTTTTACTTAATGCCCAATCCCAGTCCAGCGGTGTTGGGACTCCGGTCAGTCACAGGTTTTTATTATTTATTCTTTTTTACCCTTCTGTCTGTATCCTTTCTCTATAGTTTAGTATAGTTTTAGTGTAGCATTTTCTTTTACTATAATATCATAATATAATAAATCAGCCTTCTGAGAACATGGGAGTCAAATTCTCATCTCTCACCTCGTCTTGGGGACCTCACAACACCACAGTTTAGGTTGGATCTCAGGGAAAGGCTCTTCCCCAGAGGGTGCTGGCACTGCCCAGGCTCCCCAGGGCATGGGCACAGCCCCAAGGCTGCCAGAGCCCCAGGAGGGTTTGGACAAAGCTCCCAGGGATGCACAGGCTGGGATTGTTGGGGGGTCTGGGCAGGGACAGGAGCTGGACTTTGATGGTTTTTGGGGGTCCCCTCCAGCTCAGGACATTCTATGATTTTATGAAATACTAAAATAAGAAAGGAAGCTTACAATTTATTTATTTTTCTTAGCATATGTGAGGATTTTAATGCTTTTAATTTCCAGCAAAGAAACAAACTAGCTGATGACACATGGGATTAGGAAGTGTGCTGGCACTGGAAGAGGATATTTTCCTCTGTCATTCTCATTAATCACCTTAATTGGGATTTAAAAAATGAAAATATCAATGCTGTTTGTTGTTTTAAACCACAGATTTTTATGCTGTCTTTTTCCACACTGAGGTTCTCCTCACATGCCAGTGCTTCACTGCATTTTCCAATGCTCAGAAAATGAGAGGTGAGGAGTCAGGATTTCCAGCAGCTCAGGATCCTGAAGGGTAATTCAGATGCAGTCCCTGCATGATGCAAATCAATGACTCCCAGTGTGAGACAGTGCCACCAGCTGGGGACCCTGAGCAGGCTGTGCAGCACATTTGGATGCTACAGAACAGAAATTCATGTTTGCCTTTGATAAGAAATCAGATTAATGCCCAAACTTGGCTTTCACAGCTAAGGAGCTTTAATTCTCTAGCTGTTCATTGCTGCAAGCATACTCAGAGTGTGGGAGAAGGGAAGGGGAAGGATTCCTGCGTGTCTCAAATGTTTATTTTCTAAGGATGACTGCACCGAGATGTCTCAGGCAATTGGTCACAGAAGTAGCGCTGTCATTTCCAAACTAACAGCACTCCCTGTGACACACAGCCCTGGGTGCAGGAGAGTTCCAGATAAAAGCTTCTTTCCACTGCTGTTTAGTGAGGGATTTGCATTCACACACTTCACTAGAGGCAAGGAAAATGGCATTTACACAATAACAGCTGCAGTATTCCACTGATGAAGGATTCCCTTATCCAAATTTAAAATAATCCAAGAGGTTGTGGATGAGAGAATAATTGCTCTGTTTTAACAAAGAACAAATCCTTAGGAGTTGTTTTTATTCATTCCAGAATCAGAGCAGACAAGAGCTTTGAAACACTTTTTAAAGCAGTTTTTCTGCAGCACATTCAGGTTCTATAACTTGAAATGAGCACCACACTAAACCACTTTGCTCCTAATGATTAGGAGAGATTATGAACACATTTGAACAGGACAAAAATGACTTCATTCTCAACTATTTTCTTCCCTAACAGAAGAGCAATTCTTGCTGAAAGCAAATTAGAATGTTAATTCAATTTTATGTAAGCACCAGCTCCATCTCCATGCCCCTGTGGAACTGTGCTCTTAGGTGAGTGTTTCTGATTTAGAATCTTACCTTTCTCACCTCAATTTTCTTTGTTTGGCTGCACTACAGAAATACTTTCTCACATAAAACCTTCTTTACCATTCATTTAGTGTCAATTACTGCTAGAACAGGCAGCTACAGCACACACATGCAAGAAGAATTACTACCACTGCCACAAGCAGAATTAAACCAAACTCTTTAAGTTAGAAATACTTATAAATAAGAGTGACAAATTAAATTATTGAATTTTCTACTGTATTTGTGGGGTGCCCAGATGAAGGAAGGAATGATGAATTTGACTTTATGTTCTTAGAAGGTTAATGTATTATTTTATGATATTATATTGTAATAAAGACTGTTATACTAAACTATATTGAAGAATATAGGAATAATATTTACACAATGCTAAAAGATAATATTGAAAACTTTCCAAAGTCTTGACACAGCTTGGCACTGATTGGCCAAAGAGTGAAAACAACTCCCAGCAGAATCCAATGAAACAATCACCTGTGGGTAAACAATCTCCAAACACATTCCACATGTGAGCAAAACACAGGAGAAGCAAATGAGATAAGAATTGTTTTCCTTTCCTCTGAGGCTTCTGAGCTTCCCAGGAGCAAAATCCTGGGCAAGGGGATTTTTCAGAGAATGTGAATGCCACAATTTTCCTCTGGAATATCCAAATAGAAACATTCAACTGGAGAAGCAGCATGTCATGGGGTATATGTAAAATGAAGACAGAACGCTTGTGGTTAAATTGGGTTAATTTAAATTGGGCTAATTTAAATTGGGCTAATTGCTCAGCAGGAAAAGATTCCTTATTTGCTGTATGACACCCATGAATTATTTCATTATTTCCAAAGTTATATTTTCTAAACACTTGTTCTGCTGCTAACCTTGGTTCAACCCTTCCCTCTCACAGCAGCAGGTGGTCCCAAAGCCATCCTTCATAATTAAATTGAACTCAGTTCTCCTTCCCTGAAAACCCTGTCAGCCATCTGCAGCTCTGTGCAAATTCTCTTCCTTTTCTTCTTTAGCTTTAAGATCCCTGAGTTGGCACCTCTGCCTCTTCCCAGAACCTGTTCCTACCATGACAGCAGCAAACCTGCTGGCTGTGGGCTGGGTTCTTCCTTTCCCTTCCTCACTAGTGTTCGGAAAATTAACCCACAAACGCCAGAGGTTTATGTCCAAAAAGGAGACAGAGGAGTCCTTTGACTTTATTTGAATAAAGGGAGAGGCCATGGGACATTCCTCTGGGATCTCTCAAATTTTTGGAGGACACAGCCTCCTTTTTATCCCATTTTCCCAGCCACATTTCCCTTCTCTCTTTCCCCATTGGCTCAGGTACTTGAAAGGTACAGATTTCCTGGAATGCCTGATACCAAAGATTTCCCTCTCATGTATAACCCTCCCTTTTAATTTTTAATTCTTATGGAATTTAGGGGTTTTTCTTCCCCATTGTTTCTTTCATCTTTCAATGTCTAATTTATCAGCAAACCTAAAGTTTATTTGTAAAAGCAAATCTCTTTTTCTATTCATCAATCAATGGAATCATTCCCATTGTTTCTTTTATCTCCCAGTGCTGGTTTTATCTCCCAGCAGACCCACAGCTTGTTTGTAAAGACAAATCCACTATTCCTCTCAGCAGCATGCCATAACCTACCAGATTACCCATTACTCATACTGGCCTGGAAAAATGGCATATTAAAAAGCTCCCACAGCTGCAAATAAAACATGAAACAGGAAGAAAAGAGCATGCATTTCCCTTCCTCCTTTTTACAAATTTCAATTTGTGTAGGAGCACTTCCCTGGAAAGATATATGAAACCAATTTCCTGTTTATAGGAGTCTTCATTAAATACATGCATTGAGGTAGAGAGTTCCCATTTTCTACATAATTTGTGTAAAACACAGGTTATTTTGGACATTTCCTCACCATAAGGATATGCGCTGTTTCCTGCCCACACTGCAGTACTTCCCTGAATTCACCTGCCCTCAAGTGGGACTCAGTGATCCTTTGGTCCCCCCCACCTCAGGAGATGCCATGATTCTGTGCAAATATGCATGAAATTATTTGAAAATTTCAAATTGCTCTGCTCTATATTAAAGAATAGAGAAAGGATACAAACAGAAGGCTACAAAGAATGCTAATGAATCTCGTGACTCTCTCCAGAGCCCAACACAGCCTGACCATGATCGGTCATTAAATTAAAACAATTCATATGAAACCAATCAACCAACCACCTGTTGGATAAACAATCTCCAAACCACATTCCAAAGCAGCAAAACACAGGAGAGGCAAATGAGATAATATTGTTTTCCTTTTCTCTGAGGCCTCTCAGCTTCCCAGGAGAAGAATCCTGGGCAAAGAGGATTTTTCAGAAAATATGATGGTGACACAGAAGTTCCCCATATTAGAGATTTCTTTTCCTCTCTCAGTATCACAAATACATTTGATACCAGTCAATCATGTTTTATACAAAAGAACCCAGACACAAAACAGATATGCTGTGAAATGAATCTGAATTGTTTTCTTCACAGTAATTACACGAGACATTTAAATCTTTAGACTGTATCCCTTGTTCCACAAGCTTTATGATATTATTAAGTTTAATAAAAGCATATCTATCATAAGTGCAATTTTGAAGACATCTCTATGCAAATGGATATTTCTCCTTCATTCCCTTCTCCAGAGGTCCCACTATTATTGTTCCTTTAGACATGACATTAAGATAATCAGTGTTTTAGTTTAATAAAACAAAATAAAGGTTTAAAAAAATTACTTACCTTTAAAAGAGCCAAAGCCACATGGAAGATGATATTCATACCCTGAAAATAAGAGGAAGGAGACTTCAATCAGTGCCAGCATACAAACCCCTTTTCATACTTATCATTTTGTGGCATCAAAACTCAATATAAGTCCCTAGGGAACACCTCCCTTTTCCTGCTACCCTTGGAAGTTCCTCATTGAAGCCCCAAGGCAGTTTCCAAACTCCCACTCTGGGGGAAGATCTCAGCTTTTTGGGGCTTTGGGAAACTTCAGTGAGTGACTCAGGTGCTGGGGATGTGGCAGGCTGTCCCTCCCTCTGTTTCAGTGCCTGGCAGTGCTGCCTTCCATGAACAGAATAACAAATATTGGCATCAGCAGGGCAGCAGCAAAATGCATTATAATAATAATAATAAATATTGCAGGTGATAGATTTTTGTTAAGTAACCAAGCTTAGCTATGATTTATCAGGTACAATCTTGCATACTCAAACTGTAAAAAAACCCCAAAATATAACAAAGACAACCCCACAAGTACAAAAGACACCTCTTTTTTTACTGTGTTTAGTCAAAAGTCAAAACTATTTCAAGGCAAACAAGCTGCTGTCTACATCCAGTAGTTGCTTGCTGGTTTGCAAAAGCTGGAAATACAAATGTTGAGAAATGCATTCAGTGAGAAATACAGGGAGAATAGGCAGTTATTTGAAGATTAAAGAAAGTCTGCAGCCTACATATGTTGATAATTTAAGATTATAAACAACTCTGTCTTCATCCAAATATGAAAAATACCATATGCAGTTCTTGTTTGCTGTACCATGTACTTCGTTGTCAGACTATTTTCCTGAATTATATTTTCCAAATCTTCTTGCTTTGTTTAATGGCATGATAAATCTTTTCTAACAATGGCTCCCAGAGCTGGTATCTAGAAACATCTCAACAGATTTGCACACAAATAATACTGCAATTATATTTTATTGTTGTGGGATAACAACAAAACTTGTGACAAGGAAATGTTCTCCAAGCAATTTCTGCTTCTGCAATTGAATGTGTTTCCAAATCCTCTTTCTGAAAGCCTGAGACCATGTTTCTATAAAAATTAGCTTTTATAAAAACATGCTGGGACTTTACAGGAGCTTTCTTGGGAATAAATTGTATTTTTAACATAGATAGTACAGTGCCTTGCAGGGATTGTACCATTAATGAGTCCTAAAAATGCTGCAACATCAGACATAATGAATATTGCAACACTCAATTACTTTGCAATTCACTGCATTACCATTGATAAGAAACTGGTTTTTCCCACTAGAGGTCACAATTGCAGCAGGACTGAATCTTGCTTCAGCACTAGGAAACCCTTCTTCCAAATGGGATAACAATTATTTCAAGTTGTTTGGCTTTATGTACTTCTTTTTAATTGAGAAATGTAGAAAAATAGAAGTCCAGTTGCGACTTTCAGTCATGACACTGATAATACCAGAGCTCCAGCAGCAGTAAAGTAAGTTCATGGTACTTTCAGGTTTATTTCAAATATTAATGTGAAGAGTTAATTCCACACAGTTATGCCATTCAAAACTTTTACCTTCTAGCAGAGAGGATTGACAAACACACTATCTGTAGATGGGAGGAATATCAGCAAGCTATCACAAACACTGCATTTTATTCTTAGCAAACTGATCAGATTTTGTTATGGTATGAGTAAGATTACTGCATCTAATAGCTGGACTGATGCCTCAGGTTTGAGCTTTTATTTTTTTCAGATTCTGTGCTGCTTTAGTGTGTGGGTCTGAGCTTCATATCAGGGGATGGTGAGCTCTGTGCACAGAGCAGGGAGACAAAACAATTCCTGCTCCAGCTGGGCACCAAGGACAAATGATCCAAATCTCAGGCCCAAGAGCACAAACAACATGGGCTGAAGAGAGAAAAACAGGAAGGATGGGACTTCATAACCTAAAGCTGTAAGTGGACAATGAACTGCAAGATGCAAATGGAGCAGAACTTATAAAAGTGAGAGACCCTGTGAGCGCTCGAGCATTTTGGGACCATTTTGGTTCATCTTGGCTGCAGCCCTGGCTGGGCTCTTGTGCTGCCCAAGGTGGATCCATTGAGGCCTTTCAATAAATCTCTACTTTATTCTTTAGCTCTGTTCAGCCTCTTTTCTAGCTCAGCCTTCTCAAGGCATCAGGACTACTGAGGAATCAGTGCTCTGTGTATTTTCTGGCACAACCATAAATAAATGTACACCAGTTCACATTTATTTTCTAAACTTTTTTTTCTGATCTGCCTGAAACTAATGCTGTTCCTGAATTCAAATGAATAAACTCTCTCTACTCCTCTTATACCATCACTCCTCACATGGACAGCAACTGCAGCAGAAATAGGTTTCTTTTCTACCTGCCTTGAGAATCCCCATCTCTTTTTCAAGCTCCACCAGGCAAGGGGCAGCTCACAGACCCGCTCCTGTTACTTGAAGTAACTTGATCAAGGCTCAAGCCCTCTAAAATCAGAACATCAAAGGACTTAAAATATCCCCATCCAACTATCCTGAGCAGCATTCTGCTACTCTCAGCACCAGAAAAACACCTGCAGCCTCCTCTTCCCTCCAAGGCAGAGGGAAGTCCTGAATCAATGCAGCATTTGCAGCTGAGGCAGAAATTGCTGCAGTTTCCTGCTGCCCACTGGGGACTTGCAGGGCCAGTTCAGCCAACAGCTGGGTGGACTGGAGCTGGATGTTCCAGATTTGAAACCAGTAAAAAAACTCACCCCACGTTTGAACAGCACACTGGATAACCACTGATCTGCCTGCTGCAGATATTTGTCCTAATTCATGCAAGACTCTTCTTCCACAGCCAAGTTTAATGAAGATGATTAAGAAAAAGAAGGCTCAGCTCATTTTGTCACAATCTCTTATTTAAAACCCTACTTAATTTACCACACAGTGATTTATAAGCTTCATTCAGCTTAAGCTTCTTCAGCTATTTTAGAAGAAATACCAAAAATACCAAAGGGCACCAGACATATAAATCATTGGTAGCAATATCCCCCCAGCAGTTTGATAATGGAAACATGGAAGTCCATACAAATCATCCATGAGGGGGAAAGAGAAGGGAGCCCATATGAAGTGAGCTTTTGATAATTACTTTTTAAAACCAAAGGTCATATGCTTAACTAGGCATTTTGAAATAAATGCTGTATGTCTTGGGAATGGTTAATATCTCATATCTGGGGTGCGGGTTCTTTTTGTTTTTTTTTTTTGTTGTTTTTTTTTTTTGTTTGTTTGTTTGTTTTTGGTTTTTTTGTTTTGTTTTGATATTTGGTGTTTTGTTTTTTGTTTTGATGTCTTTTTGGGTTTTTTTTTTTGCTTTGTTTTGGTTTTTTGGTGGTTTTGTTTTGTTTTGTGTCCAGAATGGTCACTGCCCCTTTCAAACCACAGGACTATAATACCATGCAGATCTCATCTTGAGATTTAAAAGATTTGCATGTGTGAAAGTTGTTCATAATTACTTTAATGCTATTTTTAACAAAGAACAGCCAAGAGTAAAATTATACACTTATAAACAAGAACTTGTAACAGCACAGGAATGGTGAAGGGCTTGTCATCATGTCCTGTCACAGAATTAGGTGTTATTTAAGGACCTTCTGAAGTTTGTGTAGAGGCCTTGAGAACTTTAAGAGAGATCATGAAACTCAGGAGTTTTGGAGAAGGAACAAACTCAAGTCAGAAAAATGAAAGAGGGAAGGGAAGGGAAGGGAAGGGAAGGGCATTCACCATCCAGGAAGTCCCCATTTAATTGATAAAGATTGTACTTCACAGAAACATCTGCTTCTTTGAACTTTATGTCAAAATCCCTGTAATTTCCAGCCACCACTGGAGGAAATGTTCTCATGGGCAACCAGTGAAACTCACTCATGAGACTGTAAAAATGAAATTACTCATGTGCACTAAAATTCAGACTAGCTGAAAGTAAATGGAAATCTTAAGATGTTAACTCTAGTCTAGTGAGAGATTTTCCCAGTTCTTAACTCCCTCCAAAGCCAAGATTCCTTGTGCAGATAGAAGCCTCTTTGAGGAGTCCTCCCTTTGAGTCCCTCTGCACTCTGAAACAAGATGACTTTTGAAAAGGCCTGAAAATTAGGCTGGGAACAAAGAACAAACTGAGACTGGTAAAGATGCTATTCTGTAGGACCCAGTTTGCATTCAGTGAGACCTCTGTGACAGAAAGGCTGCCTGTGGCTTCCTGCTGAAGGGAGGAGGGACAGATTTATTCATCTGACCCAGCAAATCTGCCCAGAGGCCAGAGAAAAAGGAAGTCAAGGGGCAGCAAACCAATATTTGCTATGAGTAAAATTCAACAGCCAAGCACAGAGCTGAGTGAGGGTAAACAATTTAGTTGTGTACATCTGAACAACATTTGCACTGGGGGTGACTTTAGAATTTCTCTCCTGTTTTAAAGCTTCTGTTTAGTGATAGACCTCAAGAGAAGACAGGCTCTATTCAATATTAGCATCTCTCCAACCCAGACCCCCTGACAGACCTTCCTCTGGTTACACAGTGATACCCTTGGCACCGCCTTCACCAAAAAAAGGAAGTGAATATCTTTTTTTAGAAAAAGGAAATGTAATTCATCAATGCCCTTATCTGTGTTTTCCCCTAGATATGCATGACATGTAAAAGGAAACAGTGAAGGTACTGATAAAATAAAGTTCAGCACCAGGTAAAAAGACAGATTCAAGAGTCAAATAATCACCTCCTTAAGGACTGAGAAGTCTCAGTGACATGACATGAACCTCTTCCAGCTTTCTAATAACTGAATTTTCCTTTCTTTAAAGAGAGACTAGCTATTCAACTGAAGTTAACTTGACATTGCTTCATAATTCCAAAGTGTTTCATAATTATGTGTTCAGTTGCACAGTCTTTCAAGGGAGCTGCAGAGGGTAATTGGGGTTACAGACTCTAAAGGAGAATTAAAATTCTATTTATGTTTTGGATAGGTTCCAACAAAACAATTACTTGGCAACTCTAATATGTTGAGAACACACAGTAAACTTTAGGAATGTCACAAACAAGTTTGTTTGGTTGACAAGATGAACATATGGTCTGAAGCTCAAAGTTCCCTTTGTAAGCAGGGCAGCCTTGGAACATGCTCTGCAGGGGCATGCACGTTAATTAACATCTTTTAGGCTGTTTGTGTAGCTTGTACATTTATTCTAGCTCAATGACAAGATGACTCAAGGAAAAAAAGGTTAAAACTCCTGTTCAAATAAGGCACAACACCAATTAGCAGGTTTTGTGTAAACAACAGATACAGCTTTCTTAGTACAGGAAAAGATCAAACAAAAAGCAAATTACAAAGAGATCTCACTGCTGATATGTGACTACAGTGGAGTTCTCAGATTGGGCTTCCCCCAGTGACTCCATTTACATACACAGCCTGAAATTCTGCCACACAGGGAAGGAGAAAACCCAGAAATCTCCCCCTGATCTATGATTCCAGGAAAAATACACACAGCCAGTAAAAACCAGTTGATTGAACTATTAGAGAAGCAGGTACCAGGGAGATGGCAGAAACAACACCAGGGGATTCTGTGTTGATTAGTGTCACTTTTCTGTATTTTGCAGCATAAACCAGCACACAATAAATACCAGGCAATCATGAACCTGTATTAGTATGATTTCACATGAAGTTTTGTTTGTTTGGATGCTTTTCTAGAAATAAATGGGATTTAGCAGTGACTATTTGCACATTTTGTGTGGTTTTCATGTCATTTGCTGCTGAGGTGTTGCTATGGCTGAATGAAGGTAGAGGCTACTGTACGATTAACATTTTTTCCTCTCCACCTTCTGTGGCTGTTTGCAAAGAATAAAAATTTACAGCCACAGAATTTGAAGTCTTTTCCACATATCAAACTGCTCCCTTGTATGAGGTATTTCTGCAGTGATACATTACTAATTCACCAGCAACTGCTTATGGGCTAGCAGCATTTGTCAACCAAGCCACACAGTAACTCTGCTTTTCTGGTTTGTAAAGCTTTAAATTGCAGGGGTTTTAGACATTTCTGTCCCTTTTCTAAAACTGGTTAATACAGGGACAAACAAGTGGGCCTCAATCCCCACTGGGCACCAAGGGTGCTATCACACACAAGGAGAGAAAAAGAGGTCTCATCTCTTTATTTAACACAGGTCCTCCAGCTCTGGGATGGAAACAGGGAATGGCTGTTAGATGTGCTCAAGGAGGAGGAATCTTCCAGATCCCAGTTTTCATGAGAGCAGACAAGGTGAGGGGTTTAAAACATATCTTGACAGAGAGCTGTGCCTTGTTCCCCCCCTACCTGTGCTCACACACCACAAAGAACAATCCATGCCCGCACTAAATGAACATCTGCCCCCCTACACTCCCTCTGATCTTCTTCCCAGGGTTATTCCTCATCCTCTCCCTTTCCCTGCCACGACACAGCCCTGGCTCTTGTCTCTCTGAACCCTGACACTGGTCTTCCCTTTCCAATGATCAATCAAATGCAAAGTTCATTTTACATATTCAGAAAATCCGTAACAGCCTCAGATTCCAAGCACAAAGCAACAGAAAGTGTTTCAGCACAGGCAGACTGCACTGCCCTCTTCTTTAAAAACACTTCCCAAATTAGCTCAGCTTCCTGGATTTGCTCATGGAATATCACTCTCTCATTTATGATACTTTCCTTCAGTTATTTCTAAAGTGTTTTTGAAGCTTGCCAAGACTGTTTAGGATATGCTGCTATTCCAATACAGCAGATGGCACTAGTGTTAAGTAAGCATTATGGAAATTTACTGTATTCCTAGAAAAAACAACCAAGTGAACATCAACTAGCAGGTGGCTAAAATATTTCATGAGCAATGGGGAAAGTAATCCAGAGCCACAGTGTGAACATGGCATTAGACATGTCACCCCTCTAAGGCCCAAACAAAGTCATTCAAACCAGTCACTCATCATTTTCACCCAGATCTGAGAACATTTCTAAGAAGCAGTCAACATTTAGGACCACAAAATTTATCAACATCACCCAAAAGGTGCCTTCTGTTCTCCTAAGTTCTGTCTTGGAGTGCAGACTCTTGGGAGACTGTTTTTCCTTTGCTCATGCTGAGTGTTCATCATCAGCCTTGTTATTTTGGGGATGCACAAGCAGCACCGTGACTGGAAGATACATAAATTATGGATGCTCAAAGGAACAGCTGGACATCCTTGAGTCAAGGGTTATGCCAAACCCTCTCCCCCTCTCCTAGAACCTCTCAGACTGCATTCTCTATTAGAACACTCTTCTCCTTGGTCCAAGCCTGAATTATTATAAATTCTGTTAGAACATTTTGTGTCCCCAGTCCCCATGGCAATACAGAACATGGTATTACACACCTCCAGCATTTCTGCTGTTGACTGAATTTTACATGCAAGCACCTTAACTACTTGTAACCTTCACTTTGAAAAGAACTTAAAATTGTTTATCATTATAATCAGAATGTTTTTAACACACACACACATCCAAAAGCTTTAAGAAGTTCCTCATGCAGCACACACACAATCAAATCCTATACCCTTCTTTTTTTCTTTTTATCTTAATTTCTGTTCTAGTGCTGAAAAGCCCCCACAGTGGATTACAGCTGTAGATCATCACATGAATTAGGCTAAAATTACTTTTCCTTTGGATTTAATAACTCATCTAACAACATAAAAGCCAAACATCAGGGTCTAGGAAACCTGAGGTTATCTCCATTGCAGACCTCCCACTTCTGCAACAGAAACGATCATGATGGTTGACATGTCAACAGATCCTTGAGTGCAGCAAGCCAGCATTACCACTGGACACCCACATTCAAATTCCAGTCATCCATCTGGAGTCTGAGAAAACCTATTCTCCTCCTTCTAAATTAATTAAAAGCTAATTATAGCAGTCTGGGAAAGAAATCCTTCCCAGTCTCTTTACATGAAATAGCAGTGGCTGATAAGGACTTCAGCAAGACTCAGCTCTCCAGCAGGCCTGATGCAAAGGGAATGGGCAGGAGGAAGGACACAGCCTAAATGCCAACATTTATTTGTCTGTATTCCTAAAAGGAACACAAACAGACAGCTCCTGGCCTTTTCCAACTAACATGTATGGCATTGACTTCACTCTGGTAAATAGTACTGAAATAACACAGACAGCTCCAGCACAGATCTATGCCTGCTTAGAATTTAAGCCCAGCTTTTAATATGCTGTTACCATAAGAGATTTTATTTCTAGCAAGTCCCTTCTTGCGTTTTGTATGATTTCTTAAAATATTCATGACTGTAAGGGTTAACAAATGTAGAAAACATGGCAATACAAGTAAGTTTAAAAAGTTCAATTTTTCTTCCCCTATAGATCCACAAAAGATAAACAACTGTGCACAGTCTTCTATTTAATTCCCATTTCATCTCAGTGCAGATTTACAGAGGAAGTGGGCTTGTTCTTGACTCAATTCCTGAGGAAGTTTAATAAATTGAAATGTTCATCTGTTCTTTCTCAGCTCTGTTGAAGGCATCACAGAAGACTGTGACAGTGACAGATAAAAAATAGCAGGCTGTGATGGTCCCTCCTCCTCGGCCAGCCCTGAGCGCTACCAGACGGCGTCTCCTGGCACATCCATCCCCAGCAAGACACACACAAGACAGAAATCAACTCCTCAGCGTCAATACTTGGGATTCTGCTCTGATTTTCAATGTTTCATTAGGAAGGAGAGCTCCCAAATAAGCAAATCTCCACAATGTGGTGCCAGGTTTTAGCTATCAGTAAGTACTCACTTAACAGCACCACGGTGTTCACATTTTACATGATTTTTAAAGACACCTATCAGCCTTCATTGTAATGGACAATTTCTCAAAATCGATTATAAAAAATGTTTCAGACAATATTCTGAAAGCAGCAGTTGATAAATAAAGGCCAAGGAGTGATGGTATCCTACCTTTCAATTCCCCCTTCTTGCACTGTGCTCTGTGGCCCTGTGAAAGGCACTTTTCCTTCTTTGCTCTTAGCTATATTAATAAATATTAAATAATTTCATACTCAAAACTGATAATTAGCTGCATCCTTTTGTATCCAGTCATGACCCAGTCAGAATGGCAGCTTAGTAGTCAAATTACATAGTCAAATTATGTATTATGACACTAAAATAAACAGCTGTCTGTGCCAGCCCAGGAAGGGCAGCATGCAGGAGAGGTTTTTGCATATTGCCTAAAAGGAGAGAAGTACTGTCCTTAAGTATTTTATATCCCCCAAAAATGCATACAAAAATAGCTAGATCAACCTAAAATGGAGGTTGCCCATAGTGTTTCAAAATTCTCAGCTAATAATGGAATGACAGCTTGAGCTCTGCACTTCCTTTAGTTTTGGCAGAACTGTATACATCACAAAAGGTTAAAGAAATTTCTTTTTTAAGCAGAAAAAAAAATCATGACAATTTTGAAAACGCTTACAGATTATCTGCCAACTGGTTTGGGTTGTTTTTCTCTTCTAAGAGCCTCCTGAAGGTCATTTATTTAGTGTTTTTTAAACAAACATTTTCTTTTTAAATTGAATAGTTTAAAACACAAAATGAAGTGAAATGTCAACTCTTTGATATTCTGTAGCACAGCCAAGGTGCAGCTGTTGCACTGAGGACAGCTCTGAGTGACAAGAGCTTTACCTAAATGAATTGCTATTTCTGAGCATGACTTTAAATAAATAATTTAAAATAGAACAAAAAGAGACAGCAAAACAGAGCAGGCTCGAGAAGTGTTCAATAACATCATGTCATATTGACAGATAAAGACTGACAAATCCAAATACAACTCTGCTTTTCATCAACAAAAATGTTCTTCAATGCAAACAGAAACAGCAAAGGGGAAAAGACAAATGAAACAGCTGCAACAGGCAGCTAAAAGGAGCCTTGTAGAAAGATCTCCAGCTCCAACCCATACAGTTTGCTGTAATCACATTAAAACTTTCCCCTGGATCAAAAGGTTTGTGTTTTTGTTACAAGCAGCTGAGCCTTATAAGATGGACCAGGCACTGTGGTGGTGTACCTGCCTGAATCCAAAAATTCTCCTCAAGCTTCTGTCACAGGGAAGAAAAAAAATTCAAAAATATTTCAGTTCTCTGTGGGGATGGGTGACAGATTCTGCCCTAGAACTACTCAGGTAATATTCTAACAGCACTGGAAATTGAAGCAATTTGAAGTGCTTATTCCTATCGTCAACAGCCTGGTTACAAGTTAAATGATAATAATAATAATTTAAAAAAATATGCTAGGGAGACAACAGAATAAAATTAACTCAGTCACACAGAAGCTATGGCCAATCCCAAATTTGTGCAAATCAAACTGCTCTGAAGCAATATTTCATGTGAGAATGATGAGAAGACCTTGACTGTAATGACACTCATTTTGAAGAGATTTTAAAAATTCCTCCATAAAACTTAATTCCCATCATAACTTCAGCTCCTTTTTCAGTTCTGCTTCTGCCCAGGAGCTCCAGCCTCAGCTTGTGCCTCTGTGCAGGCAGGGGAAGGAAATGTGCCTCCCTGGTCAGCTGGGAAATTACAGCACTTCCCAGGTATTTCTCCTCTCTGGATTGAAAACTGAGTATCTGAAAGGATCAATTTCACTCTTCCAGCCACAATCAAAAATCAAAAACCCAAGCCAATACTAAAACTCTTGCTTGACATGGAATCACTGAATGGTTGGGGTTGGAAGGGACCTCTAGAGATCAGCTATTCCAAGACACAATTTGTTCACCCATAATTCAAATATTTTCAAGGCAACCAGAGTGGCTCCCTTAAAATTATTAGTTAGCAGCAATGGTTTCAAATGGTTTTCTTCCCCTAATTTTTTCTTTCCTATAAGAGTTGCATAGAATGTCAACATTTTGTTACCAAGGATGTGGGGAAAGCACAAGTCAGGAACTTGAAGGGTATTTAAAATTCATCTGTATCTATGACAAATTAAGGAAAAGGCTAGAAGCTTGTTTCTAAAAACTTAAGACAATTCACTTCAAAGGCTGCTTGCTTTTCTGGGGATTTTTTCTGCAGAATATGTTTCAGTGTTAGCAGCTGCCACTGTTTTTTCTCCTTCCAGTTGCCAGAATTACCAGCATGCTGGTTGTTCAGAGATAAAGTAAGGAACAATTTAATGCAGAAAAAATTATGTTTTGATTTCCCCCATAATTCCTTCCAGAGGCTGACTGGACAAACAACTTCAGTCCTCTGTTCAAGGAATGGCTTTTTCCTGGCTCTGCCTGTGGCCATACACCTACAGAACTGACTTGCTGTCTACAATGAGGGGCAACTTTTTATAGATTTTTATTGTAATATGACTTTAATCTATGTCACTCTCACAAATTCTCAGACCTGCCTGTTACTTGAGAGTGGTTGACTCCTGCCTCTGAGGAGCATTTTTCTGATAGCCCACACTGGTGCCTCAGGACATTGTCTGCCACCACTGCCCCACTCTTTCTCCAGATGTCTGCATGTATTTTCTCACTTGAAATAACTTTTCTTGCTCCTTCTGGTTTATTTTTGGCTGTAGTAAAAGAGGCTCCTTTAGCTGTGCATGATGACCCTCCACAAACACTGACAAGTTTCCCTTTCCCCAGCATGTTCTAATGCTGCACTCTCTTACTTTCCCCTAGGATTTTCACCTTCTTTTCCACCATAATTGCTTCAGACACACTGAGATAAACATTGCCAATACTACCCCACCTTGCTTTGATAACTAAGCACCAATATGCAGAATAAGAAAAGTCTCAAGGACTGAATCCTACCAAGGCACCTGCAGCAAGCCTGAAGATTCTCAGAGAAAATATTTCACAATAAAAACTAACAAAATGAGCTACAGTCAACAGTGTTTCATACTAGTGAAGCCTTCACCATTTAAAATTATCAAATATTTTATCTGTCTATTCATTCTCATGTTTGTGACCCCTTGAAATTGTAGAGGAAATCAGTGACAGGTTTAAAAGCAGGATTAATGGCATGGACTGCCCATTTACTGAAGGAAGGACTGGTTTTTTACCAAAATAGATATTCTAGATTATCAACCAATTCTGACTGGCTTTCAAAAGAAAGTGCAGCTATATCTACAGCACAAACACACACCATTTTGTATCTGGAGTAGTGCATTCCTAGTTGGAACAGCAGGGATAAGAACCAAAAGGAAGGAGCTTCCTGCAGTTGTGTTTGGCCCTTCTCACTCTTTGTGTAGTACCAGGCCATCATTTCTGTCTGTGGACACTCTGAGCCAGCCACTTGGAGAGCTTTCCTTACTAAGTGTTTTCAAGAAATGACAATTCCTAACTCTGAATAATCATTTAACAAATTAAACGAAAAACAGAGGTGTGCATCAGATATTCCTGATTAGACCCCTCAGCAAAAAATGAGGCAATCCACAGTTCTAATTTTAAAACCAAACCAGTGTTTCACTGAACATCTTCTGCTCCATATAACCATGGTTTCTACATAACCACACACATTTTATAATTAAACAGTAAAGGACTTCAACAAAACAAAATAAAACAAGAAGAAACATTGATGGAGTGGAGGAAGGAATTTCTGATTCAATATTTTTTTACCTCACAAAGTAGTAAGTCAATGATGTGGAAGACCATGCAGAGTGGAAACTTGGCAGTAAAAAGAGTGAGAAACCACTGGGATGCATACATGTGAGCTTCCAAATTGAGGTCTGAGAAATGGCTGTGCAAGTCTGGTAACTGCTCCTGCAATAAAGGAAAAAAACAAATGTTTCAGTGTTACTCATTAATTTGAGTTCTTCATCCACACTTGCAGTAAGGACCAGGGTTGCTAAATATCCAAAACCACAACAAAGTGAAAGCCTGGCTTCTTTTGAGCAGTGAAGATGTTTCTTGATAAATTTCAGTGCCCATGGTTACAGTTTTTGGTAAGAGATCCACAGTGGATTCTATCACAGTATCAAAGAATATACTGAGACTATACTGAGAAATTACAGAATCTTCAACAGTTGAAAGGCAGAGCAGTTGTAAAATCTATGTCATGCTGTATATTTTAAAGTTATTTCTTTGCTGTGTCTTGCTATAAATGCTTCTGCCACAAAAACAGTGGCTGCAGGAACCAGGCCACTTTGCAGAGCTGGAAAGCAACAGAGCACACAACTCCAGCAGACCATTTCTGTAACTAGGAGCACATACAAACAACACAAAATAAGCACTGAAAATCCTACTGAACAGTGATGACAGGGTCACTTTAATAAAGTATCTTTGTTAAGAGTATATTTGTTAATAGAATCTGTTTTGTTTGTTGACAAAAATCTTTGTGGACATAAGTAAATATTGAGAAGTCCATATGCTGAAGTGTCACATTAATTAGTATGCAATTCCACTCCATCAAGTATGAAATACGCACAATTTGACATCTGAAAAAATGCCATTAAATTGGCAATAGTCTCTTCTGTTTGCTTTCAGTATATCCACAGAGGTACCTGTGGTTATCTGTGAGAGTTGACTTCAGCAAGCAGCCTTTCACATTGCCAACAGGAGGGCAGGGCTTAATGAGCTCTCAGTAATTCCTTAGTAGTCACAACAACAATGTATAACATCTGCAGCCCCTTCAGTTGTGCTAAACTGCTTGATGAAATAATTCCAGCTGAAAAAAGAGCAGAGTCTTGGAAGAGACAATAAAACCTGCCCAGTGGTCCACACTTGATTGGTATTTCATAAGCATATCAGGATGTCCTGATTTGCCTGACCTCTTCACACCCACATAATTCATGGGAAGCAGGACAATGATGGAGGCAGTCCAAAGGGTACACTGGCCTCAATAGCACAGAGATATTCTCTCTAAGCAACATCAGAAACAGAGAGGGGGGAAAGGCAAATACCTGCTTGGATATAAAGATTAGCTGCAGAAGTGGTGTATCATAGACAAAAGAAACTAGAAACAAATCTGACTCAAGATGCTTGAATTCAGCTATTAAACTTTGCTTTACCCCACCTCTAAAAGGAGAGGGGGTTTTATTGCCCAATAGCTTTTGGAAGCAAAGCATTCATCTCTTCTTCATGCCAGTGTTTCCATTTATGAAACAAATTGAAGGAGAATTGGTTACTCTGGCCCCACCTGCATTAACTTCTCCAGTTGGAAAAATTTGCAATGGAGATCTTCGAAGTTATTTCTGTAGAGGTCCCTCAAGCCATAGTCATACATTATTTTCACAAATACACAGAATGCCTGCTCCTCTGGCATCTGTTTGGAAAAAAGACACAAAAATAAAGTTAATAACAGAGCTAAGGCTGGACATGCCTTACACAGACACACACTTCAACACCTTGTGCACAATGAATTCAGAAGCTGGGATTTATTAGCATTTTCAGCCAAGTACTGTGAATGCTGAATTAACCAACTAAAATGTCAATGGGACTATTCTCCTTGATGAGCATATGAGCATCTGGATTTGGTTCTCTAAGGCTTTTTTTGAAGAAAATTTGGTATCATAGCACAGTTTTACATGTGTCTATAT
Organism: Molothrus aeneus; assembly: GCF_037042795.1. Lineage (NCBI taxonomy): Eukaryota > Metazoa > Chordata > Aves > Passeriformes > Icteridae > Molothrus > Molothrus aeneus. The sequence goes on along the minus strand of NC_089654.1, from coordinate 26,489,927 downwards.
CCCTACAGCAGCACAAGTGTCAGCAGCATTTTCTCTGTCAAACAGGTATGAGAATAACCAGCACACAACTTTCAGGCACATAAAACCAATTTAAAAATAAATTTTAAAAAAGAATGAAAATAAAATTTGAAGGCAACAACTCATGATAGTGATGTCTACTAAGAGATACTTGGTTAAATGGGAAAAATTCAGGAGAACTAAGGTACCACCAACCTCTAGTGAGAACAACGCTCATCCACCTTCATCCAAACCCCAGGACATCCAACTCTGAAGTCAGGTTTCCCACAACCCCATCTATTAACATACTGACTTTTTCAGAAGCCCTATATCCATAATCTCTGACCAAAATGTCTCACCCAACAGTGCTTTGGAAGGTGCCACTAACACAACTGTCTGAGCCACTCCACACTTCTATTTGCTGGCTTGAGCCCACTGAATGCTGACCTGGTGGGAAGCTCTGTCACAAAACCCCCACATCACCTTCCCCTGTGCCTTCAGGTAACACAATCATGACAGGCACCAACAGAACCCAAATCAACCTTTCCATCACATTCAAAATGTGCTTTCTTTTGGGAGCACCAGATTGTAACAAATGAAAACAATTGCTGAGAATCAAGAATAACTCTTGACCTTTTAGTGTATTCACTCATTTGGCCAACTGCCAGCTTCTTATCAAATACCAGCTACAAATAAAAGCTCAGCATTTTCTTCAAAGTGAATTTTAGGCTCTTGATATTTCCCCTTCAGGGTTTCATCTTATGCTCAGCCCTGTCTCCAGGGCCACGGGCAGACAGTTTCATTTTCATTTTCAGACATCATATAGGAAAGTAACTGGTTAGCACAAAGTATTTCCAGATTGGCTGATGCCTATCAGTCTGGGCTTGATTTACCCAAGACAAATTCTTAGGAATTTCAAAGCTCTTAATCACAATTTTATCTGGATGGAATGATCCCCACTGACAGGATATAAAAGCTGCAGACAAAGTAAAGGAAAGAAATAATTTGATCCTGACCAAATGGCTTGAATCTGCTCCGTAAGACAATGAGTATAATTTCACGGGTTTTGGTAAAAGACAATTATTTCTAATGAAATGACAGGTGCTCATGCACAGGCACATCTGCCCTACATGTTCAGTCAGGCTCTTGTGCTTTGACAACCATCTCTTTCCCCAAGACATGGACATGGAACAGAGGTCAGGACTGGGCCAAAGAGCTCCCCAAGTCCTTGCTCTCAGTGAACAGAGGTTATCTAGTATTACCAACCCCAAGAATTCAAAATCATAAATCAAATTTTCTTTTTTTTTTTTAATTTAAGCAGAACACAAATTTTGGGCATTGCCATTCTGATCTTTAGCATTTAAATATATGCCCTTTGCTGTCGTTTCTCTGAAATCACAAAAGCCAGAAATTTGTAATTTTTTAAAGGGAAATTTTAGGTGGTTTTTTTTTTTCCCCACAGACAATGACTCTGAAAAATAGACAAGAAAAAAAAGTACTGTGAGCCTCACAGTACAATTGTTAAGAGTTGGCAACATTGTTTCCCTGTGATTAGAAGTTACCTGCATACCCTTGATGAGAATTTCATCAAAGAAGCAAAATCACAAAAACAGAGGATGGAGGTTCAGGCTACCCAACCATGCCAGAAACTCATAAACATTGAGGAGAAAGGATAACCTGGTCCCAGGAAAAAAGGGAAAGGAAGGGCTCTGGAAATCCATAAGAGGGTAGAACAGTTAGGAGGGTCTTACAAGTGTTCACAGCATACAGATTGTTTGGAGAATTTGAGAGAAAGAGGAGTTTGAGGGCATCTGAGGAAGCTCCCCAGTCACATGGGCTCACTGAGACTCCTTGCTTCCCCCTTCTCTAAGCATTTCACTTTAATACCCTCTGATGAAACCAGACGTTAGAAAGGGTATATTAAAATGAGTGTAATTTCCATTTAACAGTCCCTGTGTACAACTTCCTGCAGCTCCAGAAAAACTAAGAACAGAGTTGGTTCTCTGTAGCAGTGACAGCACAGCACTAAGGGAGAGGAGCTGAGGTATTAGTCAAATGCTAAGAATGTGACACCCACACATTTCTAAATAACTCTGGTATTGAAAATGGCTCATCTTGCCAGTGCAGCTTCAAAATCCTGCTTTGGGTAAAAAATCAATTGTAAAATAACTGTTAGATAAACTATTTGACAGTGTATGTTAGACTGCAATAATGGGACTATTTTGGGTTTATTCTTAAAAGATGTAAAAGTTCTCTGCAGCACTGTTGCTGTGTGTCATGGTTCTCAAGACTTCAAGGAATCGCAGCTCTCCCTAGGAATTACAACTCAAATTAATCTGAATTTGAGTTCCAAATGCCCTGGGAAGTGTGTGTGTAACATACATAACACCAAACCCACACTTCAAAAGGTATTTCAATCCTGACTGATTTTACTAATTAAAACCTGAGAGAAAAAGCAGGCAAGAGCTTGAGTAAGAATTGTGGTGGCTTATTCAGATAGTCATTACCTCAATAAATACACTATTTGAATCTGCTGCTTTGCCACTGAGACATCAGATGTAAAGCACCTTGCACCCATAAAAATTGTGCATTTATTTATTTATCTCTGGACATATACCCATGTGTTTATAAAGGAAGCAACAGATCAAAGTTTGTGCAGTTTCTGATTACAGGCTAAAATTTCAAGGTTAAAAAATCAGCTTTCCCTCAGAAGATATTACAAAATGTCCCTAGGAGAAAAAATCTTCCAAAAAATTAGTGAGACTACTTGCTTTGATGATCTGCTCTGAGAATGTCTCCTGGAGTTAAATTCCCCATAAACACAAAGAGAGCTTACTTAGGTGACAACTAAATTAAAAGAAAAAATTAATATGTAATAAATTGGTTTCAGGTTTTGACACAGAAGTACTTGAGAATTTAATTGATTTCTCCCAGATAAAGACATCTACATTCATGAAGATAGAAGCCATTAGTCACTATAGCCAAAAAGCAACAAAAGGAAAATTAATACAGGCAAATAAATAACAACAAATATCTGTCAAACAGCATGGCTTCACTGCAACTGATTTTACAGCTGCCTTGGTTCCAAATATCAAAACTGTCATTCTGCAATTAACTCACATGAAGCAGAAGCACAGCTGCAAGGAAGGACTGTCCCTGGCAATAGCCAATGTCTTCATCATAGACAGAATAGGCCTAGAAAAAAGAAAATCATATTTAAAATGCATACAGGCATCACCAAACTGTGCCATCAAGGAGCTGTGCAGGACACTGCCAGGGTCTCAAGGGGCCTGCAAGGAACTGGAAGAGATTTATTCCATGAGGAAGTGGAGTGACAGGACACAGGGAATGCTCCCCATGGACACAGGGCAGGGTTAGATGGGACATTGGGACAAAATTCCTCCCTGGGAGGGTGGGCAGGCCCTGGCACAGGGTGCCCAGAGAAGCTGTGGCTGCCCCTGGATCCCTGACAGTGTCCAAGGCCAGGTTGGATGGGGCTTGGAGCAACCTGGGATGGTGGGAGTGGGATGAACTTTAGGGTCTCCTCCAGTCAAAGCCATTCCATAATTCTCTAGGAAACACTACTCAGGCTAAAATCACAGAGGGGGTAAAACTGTAACCACTCTTGTGCTTTCAGGGCTCTTCTAAAAACACCCACAGGTTGCTCTCAACCCTCCACAGATGCTGGAGTTGTAGTGTAAATTATTATCTTTATTTTTCAATCAGCCTAAAAAGAGATGGATGCAGTTTCCCTTCACCTAAATCAAGGATAATTCAGCTCAGGTTTTAATGACAGAAATTCACCAATGCAACAAATATAGCATGAAAACCAGGGTAGTTTGTGCTGTGGGGAAAGTGAATGTTTGTTTTTGGAAAAACAAGTTCTGACATTATGCAAGTACAGGACGTAAGGTTAGAAAACTGCTGAGAACTACTGTAACCTGAAGATTTCATCAGAAACAGTTTTTCCATGCCCTTGTTATGCTGAAGAGTGAACAAAACTCATTTTCCTACGCTATGACAGACATGCTTTTTCTTACTCTTCAAAAAAATCCCCAAACTAAAATAACTAACCTTTCTTCCCCCTTTACTTTTCCAAGATGAGAAGACAGATACTGTTTTTAAAGAGCTGTCAGAGGATGTTAAGAATTTGTGGAAACTTGTGGAAGTCTAAGCAGGAGCTGCAGGACTGACACCAGAGGGAGGAACATCCTGAGAGAAAAAGCAAAATACTGAGGGTACAACCAGAGAAAACCAAAGCAAAGGGCAGAGCCAGGGAGGAAGGAGCCACAAGGATCAGACAATCCACTTTTCAAAGTTGTGGACTTGTGAGGAATTCTGCAATGACTCTGGAAGGCAGGATTTCTCTAAGTTCAGAATATTCTGAGTATTCCTTTAAAGGTCACTGTTTCTGAACAATTCAGCCTTACATTTCCTTTGGGAAAAGCTGACCTGGGACTTGCAGCCCTCTGCCCTTTATCTGTACTGCTCACCACCCTTTTGAAAGCTGTTAGATGGGATTAGTCGGGAGCTGAGTGAAAATAACCCCAGCCCATTGCTCAGTTTCAGTGGACAAGAAAATTCAAGAAGTCACAGAAATCACTGTAAAATGTTTAACGAACCATCAAAATCCAGTTTAAAACAGTCACAAAAGTCACAAAAGTCAAACATAAAATCTAACCAGAGAATTGTACAATGGCAGATAGAAAATTCAGTTGGAAAAAAAAAAAAGAAAAGGATGCTCTCCATAAAGAGGTTAATTAGCTACTAAGTACTAAATTCACAGAAATTACTTAAGATGCTTAAATTAATATTTTATATCATTAACTAGAATCATTCACTGGTTAATCACCATCATGAGTCATTATCTATTTGTTGCCCAGATCTATCAGTTTGTAGATGCCTAATGTCTTGTCTCTGCAGCTTTCCTAAATGATGCATTACTCCTGGTTTTGATAGACCAGCTCCACTTTGAAACAGATGTGCAGAATTACAAATGAGAAATTTGATTTATGATTTCTTCATACTATAAAAAAACCACTTCTAATTTACTTCAAAAAAAATCTAGGCTGAAAAATGAACATCAAATTATCAATGCCTGGGGGTTCTCTGTTGTGAGAAGCATTATAGTGAATAATGTGCTGAAAATAGCAACAAATTAATCCAAACAAGTTATTTTAAAATAAGTATTGAGAAACCAACACACTGGAGAAAACAAACTGCTTCCAAAACTGACATAGATTGAAAAGTCCAGGAAGTTATAAGAAATAAAAACATATTTCTCATGAGATTCTGAAAGAAGCTGAAGTTACAGCAAAAGAGGGAAAACAAGAAGGGTACAAAAAAATCCTCACTCTGTGGTTAAATACAAAAATATGAAGGAAGAACAGCAAAGTTTCTCATAATCAACTTCCTAAACACATTTGAGCTCATACTAAATCCATTTCAAACACATCCAGAGCAGGAAGGCAAAGTCACTGCTTGGAAAATACACGGTCAATGTAAGGAAGTTGTATTTAAGCTCCAGCAGAAAATCCCTGTGAACTTTCCTTGTGTTTGTTTTATTACAGAAGAATCACAGGGTTTTTTATCCTGCTGGAACCATTCCTAACAGGGGATGTGTTAAAGGATCTGTGTCCAACAGAATATCAGAAGAAATAATAAATTAAAAGGATTAAAATTACTGAAAAATTATAAAGAACGGAAAGTATTCACCCAAAAAGCTTGAGGGGAAAAGTAAACTGGTAAATCACTAATTGCCTGATTAAAACAGAAGAGATGAAAAAATGGAAACTTTTCTAAAAAGGTTGATCCACAGAACTACAAATCAGCAAGTACTGGATAATTTGGTTTAAATAAAAATATGAAATTAATTAGTGGACACTGTCTATATAGGAGAAAAATGTTCAAGGGCCCCAGTAAAAAGAGGGAATTATTAAAATGCCTTTGAAGCAACCAAAAAACCATGAAAAAAATTAACTGCTTGATCCACTTTTAAAAAAGTTTTTTTGAAAATAATTTTTTTGAAATTCATTTCCACAAGGTCCTTCTCCAAAATCTGATCTTGACAAGCAGCCCACTGCAGATACTTGGACACAAACTTAGTTCTGCATCAGAATTAGATCAAACAAAGAAAGATTCTGCTCTTAAGTCAAAACATCATAATCCTGACAACCAAAGGTTTAGTTTTTAATGAAGTCTCTAAAATATGCAGGATTTCATTGCATCTATCCAATGCAAAGAGAATTTGGAATCTTAATGCACATCACATTTCCAATTATACTGTTTTATTTTTAAGCAGCCTATGGGATTTGATAATGCTGAAATATGATGTAATTAACCAGAATAACCTCAAAATAAGGATGCTGCCTACAGATACCACCATAATATCATATCATTAACTAACAGTCTAAGATTAACTGTTTAAGATTTATGCTTCTAAGGAACTTTCATTTTCCACCTGAAATATAAAAACAAGGCAAAATCCCAAATCCCCTATTTCCACTGCAGTCATTGTAACCTTATAATTTCAAGAGAATGAGATTTTTCCCGTGACAACCTGTGACATCTCACAGTTTTTAACTTATTATTCTCCTAAGCTCTTGAGGAACTTCCAATTACAATTCCCCAGTTAACTGAGATTTTAAATATTCTGTGTCTCATAAATGGGATTTAATGAAGGTTGACTTGAAGCCTGTTTTCATTCATTTTTAACTAAATGAAGATCTCACAGAATTGAGACATCTTTTTAATAATTACCTGTATTCTGAAAAGAGCTACTATGCAGTTATTAGTAGATCATCATTAGAAAGTGAATTCTTTGGAAGCAGAGTCTTCTCAAAGTCCATGACTGAGAACCATCTGCACATTGGGAAACTGAACCAAGAACCCAGCTCTGGGCAGAAACTCTTCTCCAAAATAATTAACAGAAGAAAATCTCCCAAGATCAGAATCTTCTACAGAGAAAAATTCTATGTACTAGCATTTAAAAGATAGGTGAATTTAAAACCTCAGCTTGGATTTCTGTAACTTCTGTCTGTGAGTGCCAGCAGATTTAAATGAGGAAGAGCAGAGGTTATGCCTCTCTATGATCTCTATGAAATGACCAAGGGAAGCTACTCAGTGTTTAACACAGACATAGCTCTGTACTGAAATCTGCTTTAGGAGACTTAAAAGATTTCCATGGTGTCTGAAACTCAGAGTGTCTCAGGAAAACATCCATACTTTGATGCAGACTTTTCACCTAACAAGGTATTTTATTATTTTTCTCATTATTTAAATTATTGTTAATTAAAATTCTTGATCTTTTATTATATTTTTAATATTTTAAATTTTATTTTAATGTTCTCACAACAAGGTATTTTATTACATGCTCAGTCACTAAATGATTTTAGTAACAGCAGAATTTAAAACTCCATACCTGAATTTATAATAAGACTAACAGTCTGAAAGTAATAGTATTCCTATGGGTGCAGAACTGAGTAGGTATCACATTACAGAAGGAATTTCTGCATTAACTGAAAACTGTATTTTTAGCCATTAGTTACTCATTTAGGGACTATCAGGAAGAGGCTGTTACACAATGTGCCTCTGCCAGAGCTGGGAGAGCTGAGGGATGAAGAAATCTTCACCTTCAACCAGGCAGGCCCCAAACTGAGCACTCCCAGCATTTTTCAGGATTCCAGAGCTGACCTTCCCACTGGTACAGGCTCAGCAGCAAATTCTACAGAATTTCATTGCATCTTTCACTATTGATCAAGAATGGGGCTGCTGAACACAGATGCACAGAGAAGGATCCTTATTACAATGTAAACAGAAGAAAACAAGGTGACATTAAAAATCCTTTGAATGAAACAAGACAACAATATTTACTAGCACTGCTCCTTCAATCCAGGAGCAAAGAAAATAAACAACTAAAAATAGGTGAAAAATAATTCTTCACTGATTGAGTTTATCCTCTAATTGGCAAATAGATTTCTGCAGGAACAAAAGAGATCTGCTCTCTGGCAAATAATTACACCTGGACAAACACTGAAACTTCCCATTTGTAAATCTAAGGAGTTACTAAGGATTGAAAAATGTGGAAGAATACATTTCAGGTGACTACCTGAAAACACAGGCTGAAATAAAATGGAAATGAAAATATAAAAAACCCAAAAACCCCCTATGAAAATTAGACTTTCAGCCAGCACTAAGCAGCAGCTCTGCTGAAGCATAACCCATCACTCACAGCTTATCATGGGCATAGAAGCTGCTGGTTACAGAAGAGCAGCTCAAAGGGATTTCCATATTTCAATATACAGGAACAAAAAGTAAAATGCTCCATAAAAGAGCCCACTCAGTGTTAGCATTGCTAAAATGCAGTTTGTTATTCTCTCTGCTAATGTGGGTACCAAAAAATACACCCTGTAACTAAAACACTGTTTGGTGTCACAGCAAAGCAGCTACCACTCTGACCCTGCACCTAAAACCTGCAGGCAGGACCAGGATTGGGGAAAAATTACAGAAGAGCAGCTCAAAGGGATTGCCATATTTCAATATACAGGAACAAAAAGTAAAATACTCCATAACAGAGCCCACTAAGTGTTAGCATTGCTAGAGTGCAGTTTGTTATTCTCTCTGCTAACGTGGGTACCAAAAAATACACCCTGTAACTAAAGCAAAGTGTTTGGTGTCACAGCAAAGCAGCTACCACTCTGACCCTGCACCTAAAACCTGCAGGCAGGACCAGCACTGGGGAAAAATTACAAAAGAGCAGCTCAAAGGGATTTCCATATTTCAATATACAGTAACAAAAAGCAAAATACTCCATAACAGAGCCCACTAAGTGTTAGCACTGCTAGAGTGCAGTTTGTTATTCTCTCTGCTAATGTGGGTACCATAAAACACAGACTGTAGCTAAAACAAAGTGTTTGGTGTCACAGCAAACCAGCTACCACTCTGATCCTGCACCTAAAACCTGCAGGCAAGACCAGCATTGGGGAAAAACTACAAATCTCATCCACAAAGGGAGAAGTATTTAGTAACAAAATAGATCCTGATACAAATGATGCATATCCTTCTGCAAGGCCTCAGCTTACTGAGAAACACTAACACCAACTCTGAGCCTCTGAGAAGTAATTCTACCATTTTCTGAAAAACATTGTGTGTGTTTCCCCATTTGCCTAGTCCCAGCTCACCTGATTGATTTTCCTGCACCACGTTTCCTGTTCCCCATTAGAGTCACAGTGGTTGTTTGTTAAACAGGAGTTACTTTAAACAAAAACTTAGGGAAAACAGATCTTGTGTTAAATTCTGCACTGCACACACTGCAGAGAGCTGAGAGGATTAATTCTGCCAGGTGCTCTGATTCCCTGGAGCCTCAGGCTGTGAGCATGGACAGAGCTCGGAAGCAGGCACTGAGCACTACTCAGTTATGCATTGTAACACTGAGCTGAGCTCTTCAAATACAGCTAGAATTTGCAGAGTATTTAAACAGAATACAGGCAAGAAGCAGCATGTTTCCCAAAGATTCCCCAAAATTTGCTCTGTGAAAATCCAGCTTAAGTGGTGTCCTCAAGTGAAATCTCCAGTCTTAGAATCTGAAACTCTTTCCATTCCTTATCACCACTGTCAGTCCTAAAGTTTATTTTTAGGTACTTTGTCACATAAATGTTCTGCAACAGAAAACGTTCCCATCTTTCCTGGTTTCCTACTGTTCTGAAGAGGAGATAAAGAGTTGGAACAAAAACTGGCAGACCTGTTAAAATGAGGCAGTGAGCTTTTAATGATTTTCCTTTTTATCTGACAGCTCAGATCATCTCTCATTTCAGTGGAGAATGAAGAAAATTCTCTTCAGCTTTCTGCCCTCTCACTTGAGGACAGACCCTTCCCAGCCATATTCAAAAATCCCATTCTTCAAACTTCTTGCTTTCACATTAGAATAAAGGGATAAGTACTCAGCACCTCTGGTAAAAGTTATTCTAGCAATACAAAGCTGCCACATTATTACTTCCAACACAGATTATTACTTTTTATTCCCAATGGAATGAAAATTTTATAAGCAAATTAATTAGGCTTAACAATATTTCTTGAAAACCCACATACTGGAGAAAACAGTTTATTAATCATAAATTCAGGGTTCAGTCAGACCCAAACAGACATCTGTCACAGCCACAGTCATTTAAGGAAACTATGAGAGGATGAAGGAGAAGTGGAAATGCTGGAAAACTCTGCCTGGAAATCTCACCAGCAGTTGTGCCTGATCTCAATACTGGCACAAGCAGGTATAAAACCTTCAATGTTATCAGTGAATCTATGAATAATGCCATGTTGAAGACTGGATGTGGCTGTTCTACCAAAGAGCAATGCTTCCCAAACCCTTCTTTTAACCAACGAGCACATGAAAGAATGAGGGAGTTACTAAGATCACCAGGATTTTTATAAATCCTTCACCAAGCCCTACCCAAAGGCTTTTCAGGGAACTGAGCTGCTATAGAACATCCCCTTACTCCCTCAAATAGTTGATTAAAGGAGAGAAAGCCAAAGGTAGGAGTAAAGTCAGTTCTAACCCAGAGAGTGAAGGTGAGGTCACGCAGAGAACCCTGCAGAAAGATGTCTGCAAATATTCACAAACCTTAAAGAACACAGAAAAATAGTGCAGTAAAAATAAAAATACATAAAACCAGTAAAAATAAAACCACATAAAAATAGCACAAAGGCTGCTGATGAGACAAAGCTGTTTGGAGCAGGGAATTAGTGACTGCAAAGCTGCTATGCAGAACATGTTCTATCAAGAACAAGTGGCTGGGTGACAGAGGTCATTAAGCTCCAGGTACAAACAAAATGCTTCACAAGAAGAGCAGCCCTCAACATGATGGACACCCAGAGAGGTCTCTGATCAAAACCACAGAATCGCAGAATGGTTTGGGTTGCAAAGGACTCTAAAGCTCATCCAGTTCCACCCCCTGCCATGGGCAGGGACACCTTCCACCAACCCAGCTTGCTCCAAGCCCTGCCAGCCTGGCCTTGGACACTTCCAGAGCTGCAAGGATGGGGTAGCCACAGCTCCTCTGGGCAACCTCTGTCAGGAAAAGAATTCATTCCCAATATCCCATCTATCCCTGCCCTCTGGCAGTGGGAAGCCATTAGCCCCCTTGCCCTGTTACTTCAGGTCCTTTTCCAAAGCTCCTCTTCAGCTCTTTTGGGACCCCTTTAGGCACTGGAAGGGGCTTTAAGGCCTCTTCTGGATCCTTCTCTTCTTGCCTTTTTAAAAATGGGAGTTTCCCCATTTTCATTCAGTGGGAACTTCACGGGACATCCATAACTAAATATGATGGGCAGTGGCTTAGCAACTTCATCTGCCAGTTCTCTCAGAGCCACAGATGCATCTCATCAGGTTCTGTGGTCTTTCAGGCTCCTTGCATCATCTCAAACCTGATCTTCTCCTGCACTGGGCAGTTTCTCATTCTCTGTGCCTGCCTTTGCCTTCTGTGGCCTCAGCAGTGATGTTGGAGCACTTGCCAGTGAAAACAGAGGCAAAAAAGTCATTGAGTACCTCAGCCTTGTCCATGTCCCAAGCTGAGAAGTTGTGCCATTTCCTTCTGGACTGGAAGGAACATTTTCTCCCACACTGTCTCTAATCTTAGTTTTATCACAGATGTACCCATGGAATATTTTCTTGTCACTGTTCCCATCCATGGCCAGATTTAATTCTATCAGGGCTTTAGTTTCCTAAACCTGATCCCTGTCTGCTTGGACAATTTCTCTGTATTCCTACCAGACTAGGTGCCTTGTTTGCACCCTCTGTAGGCTTCCTTTTGTCTTTAAGTTTGTCCAGGAGCACTTTGCTCATCCACACAGGCCTCCTGGGGTTTTTGCATGACTTTCTCTTTGTCAAGGATACAGCACTTCTGAGTTTCGAGGTCCTTCAAGAAAAGAGAACTGTGGCATTCACATTCTCTGAACAGAGAGAGACAGAATTCTCTCTCCCAGGATTTTTCCTGGAGAAGCTCAGAGAGAAGAAGAGAAAACAATTCTTATCTTTATTCACTGCTCCTGTTGTTTGGCACATGTGAGATGTGTTATGGAGATTGTTTACCCAAAGTGATTTGTCAATTGGATCCTGCTGAGGATTGTTTTGTTTCCTTGGCCAATTGGGTCAAAGCTGTGTCCTCACTGTCTCAGTCAGTCATACCTTTTCTTTAGTATCTTTTGTATAGTATAATACCTCTTTAATATAGTTATAATATAGTATTAATGTAATACAGTATAGTTTTAATAAAGCAATTGTTCAGCCTTCTGAATCATGGTGTCAAAGCACATTACTCCTGAGGTTGGGGGCACCTTGATGCAATAACAGCCACAGCCACTTTCTCTGCAGGACCAGGAGAGGCCTTCAGAGCAAGGAAGGCCCCCAGATTTAGCAAACATGCAGAATTATTCACATTTCCTACAGAAAGGAAACAACCCAGGAAGGTCTGTGCCCCTCTGAAGCTGCCTGCTGGACAGATAATTCCTCTCAGTTGCTTCCAGTTCTGACAGATTCACTCCTTTATTTGTACTTTATTAGACAAAATAGAGTGAGATACCTTAATGAAAAAGATTTTTTCTTTTCAAAGAATGTTCCCAAATTCTTTCACATCATCCTCGCAGAACTTGACAGATTCTTTCCAATGTAGAATAGATGTCTTTAATTCTGGACATTGTCAGTAAAGGCAGCTGCAGCAGCTGCAAAACACTGAGTTGCTCATGTCAAACTGATCTTACAGGGGGTTCATCCATCTCCACATCCTTTACACTTCATTATTTACCATCCCCTTTTCTCTGTGTCACCAAGATACCTTCATGAGAAAGGACTTTCTGATTTCTTCCAGGTGAATCACCAGAGTACATGGAATCAAGAAGGGATATTCCTAATGCTTTGACTGAAATCCATTTATTCAGTGCTTGTTTAGGAACCTGCTGGCCAGTTTAATGTGTATCTTGTTCATGCTCTAACTTGTCCAGCATTTATACATTCTGAGCTTGGCAGGCTACAGGAGCTACAGAATTCCAGTCAAAACACCTTCACCAATGAAGCCTGTACTTCTGGCTTTTTGGGTTAACTTGTCATCACCCATTTTCAGTAAACTCCCAGGCCTTCATTATAACATACTTCTCACATTTAATTCTTGAAAAACTGAATTATTCCATCATTGTTCACTTAGCTGGTATCAAAGTGACAAGCCCACAATTACCTGCATTGTTATTCTTTTCATAGACTGGCAAAGGAATTGTTTCCTGTAGCCCTCTAGAGCCCTCCAAGATTAGGAAGAAATCACTACCATTGTCTGAAAGTTCTCTTTATTCCCTAATTTTGTATTTCTTTTAAACTGTGAATTGCTCACAATACTGAATCCCAGTAGCTAAGCAGCTATATTTAATATTCATCCAAATTCTTATTTGAATAGGAGTTTGTATCACCAGAGAATTTATCTGGGGAACAGGAAAATGTGTCATTATACCCCAAAGGCTTGTCACTATACCCCACTTGTCACTATACCCCACTTTTTTTGTGCTTGACAACTCCATCATTTCTCGTAATCAGCAGGAGGTGGAAACAGCAACAAGGAAGAGGAAGGGAAAGGGAAATGGCTCTGCCTAAGGCAATCATTCATTCTATATGAACAGAATGAATTCTACATTATATAATATTCTACAGAACATTCTACATGAATTTAATGAATTTTAGAAAAAAAAAAAAACAAAGTGAAACAAAAACTGACTGCCAAAACCACAGCAACATCTACAACTGCCAGGCAGAATAGTTCCTGCTTGGCTGCAGTATTTTACCTTCTGAATCTCTCTCAAACAAAAAGAAGTCTGTCTGTACAAGATGGACAAATCTATTGATTTTGTACCTCAACTTTCCCATGTGCAAATTGGAAAAATTAGAGTGTTTTTCATTGGAGGTGATCTGGCAGCTGTGAGTGAAAAGCTCTGCTCACACACTGCTTGTGGAATGGTCAAAAACTTGTTCTCCAGGTAATTATCTGCAGACATTCTGGTTTAACCTCACAGCAGAGCTTGCTCTCAGGGTTTTTTCTCCTCCTCTGCAAATCTCTCCACCTCAGAGGAAAAGAGGAGCTCCTACACCACTCCCTCTGAAGTGGAGGGGGAGGCTCAAGCACCTTTGGAAGCACCAAATGCAAGGATGTAAAAGGGAATGCAGAAACACCACAGTCTCCACATGCAATCTAAACAAAGCTTTAAAATCTTACTGATTAACAATTTGGACCAGAACAGGGTTAACAGGGCAAAAGAAAGTCACACAAAATATGGAATTTTAAAATTGAGAGTACTGACTGTACCTTACAGATTTTGTACAGAGATTCCTGCCCATCTCCCTCTGTATCCTTAAAATAATCATGTGCTGGATATGTACGATGGATATCTCGTTTGATGACACTCTCCTGAGCAGAATCCTGTAAAAAAAAAAATAAAAAGAGAAAAATCCTGACACATGAATCCATTAACAGTATAATTAAATGTAACATAATAGAAAATTCCATGTGTACTCAACATGGATACATTAGATAACTGCTTTGCTGACTTCTCCAAAAATGCTTTGAGAAGAAAATGAAAATCCTTTGTGGTCTCTAATGCAGTTATAGCTTGACAGTTGAACAAGAGCAACATGGCATGTTTTCTGTCCTGCAGGCTTAAGGTTCAGCTTTAGAACTCTGAGGAAATTACCAGTTCTTCAATTGCACAGATCACATTCTAACTGTTTTGCTCTTGCAGTAAAAAAACCAAACAAACAAAAACCCCAAACAAACAAACATACACACAAAAAAAACTACACCAAAAAAAAACCAAACCAAAAAACACAACCCAAAAAACCACCAAAAAATTGGGCTGTCTTGCAAGCTTAAATCTACTAATTTGAAATGCTGTATATATGAATCTACCATAAAAAGTGTTAATTAAAAACTTATAAATGATTTCTAGAAAAGGATGGGAATCACTGCAGACAGACCTAAAGAACACCACTGTGTGGATGAGGAAGTTGTACCAAAATGTAAGAGCTGGAACTACAACAGTTAATTATCTTCAGGTTCCTGTGTGCTGTGCCTTTAGGTTGGCAAATATCAAATGGTGCTTTTGTCCATTACCTTTGTAATCCTAAAGGAAAAACCAACAAAATCTTCTCCTGTAACTTGGAATATAAATCCCTTACAAATAACTTTTATCTTGAAAACAGAGTATTTCTGTGACAGAAAAGCTTCTAAACTCTCAGATTGTGTCTTGTTAACCAGGATTCTCCATAAAAAATAGCTTCTTTACACCTGCTGGAGTCAGCAACCAGGTCATCTGCTGAATTTCAGTGTTTAATTCCATGAAGTCTCCACAGTGAGCCTGTGCCACACAGTAATGCAGCTGCCTGGTAGGCTTAGCCAGAAGTCTGCAGCAATTCCCAGCTCCAGTTCCCTTTTGGATCCAAAACACCGCAAGGAGTCACTCCAGGGGAGATGATCCCACCCCAGAGATGACAGCCACTGCTGCATTTCTCCATTCCCTTCAGTGGCAGCTAAAGAAATGGCTGCCAGAAGCTCAAACATCACTTTGTGCTGTCTCCCTAAAGTTGATGGCTTCTCTGAATCTTGGCTATCATTGATTTATCCAACTACAATATTCTCATGTTCGGTGATCTCAGCTGTGGCTTTCCCTTTGTTTGACATTAAAACCTCTAGTACCAGCAAGCAACATGATCTGTATTTTGTGGAGTCACAGAACCCCAGAATGGTTTGGGTTGGAAAGGACCCTAAAGCTCATCCAATTCCACCCTCCTGCCATGGTCAGGGACACCTTCCACTAGCCCAGGTTGCTCCAAGCCCCATCCAGCCTGGCCTTGGGCACTGCCAGGGATCCAGGGGCAGCCACAGCTGCTCTGGGCACCCTGTGCCAGGGCCTGCCCACCCTCACAGGAAAATAATTCCTTCCCAAAATCCCATCCAACCCTGCCCTCTGTCAGTGTGAAGCCATTCCCTGTGTCCTGTCACTCCAGGCCCTTTTCCAAAGTCCCTCTCCAGCTCTTTTGGAGCCCCTTTAGGCAGTGGGAGGAGTTCTAAGTTTTCCCTGGATCCTTCTCTTCTCCAGGCTGAATTACCCCTGGCTTTCTCATCCATCCTTTCCTCACAGGAGAGGGGTTCCAGCCCTCTAAAATGCCAGGCACATTTTTATATGCTATGAAAGGAAAAGGTACAAAGAAAGGTGATGTTTTCATTATGCCAACTGGTAACACAGGAGAAAATAAACACATTTTTATGCTTTTGCTGTGTTATCATAATTTTTCTCAGGAGATCTAAGCACCGTGCAGCCATCAGCAACCAAAAATAACCACACTGTCTAAATCACAAGCAAACAAACACAGACTAATAACAAAAAAATTTATAAAAAGCAGTTCTCTAATCAGACTTCTTTAATGATTATTTTCATTTACATGGCTTCCAAATACCAGAGAGGCTGGAGAACTCCAGTCTGCCTCCCAGATCCATCTGACCATGCAGTTAAATTATGAGAAAGTGCCTGAAGCAGCATTTAAGATCTACCAGCAAAGTTACAGAATCTATTACAGAAATCTGTTACAGACATTTTTCAGCATGAACTTGAAAAGATCCAGGGGAAGTTTCAGGAAAATCACCACATCCAGCACACACAAGGTTTTTCAGTCAAGCTGGGACATTGTACTTGACTGCCCAGTATTTCTCTTGTCTTGACTGGGGAAGCCAAAGTGTAACTGAGCACACAGAATTTGACAAGGAGAATGCCCAAGTTAGGGCCAAAAATATTTGTGTAAAGGCCCAAAAGCATATGAACTTTTACAGAGTTAAAAGAAACCTGAAGCAGTCTTAATTCAGCTCTATTAATGAAAGCTGTGTCTAAAAAAGCTAGAGGAAAATAATTAAATGGGCCCAAAATAAGATCTACATGCAAAGACTGGAGAATTAACTCCTCCTCAAAAGACAACCTATCTTTGAAATATGATAAACTCATAAAGGAAGAAATTAGTCTAGGGGGAAAATAGTTTAGAACTACTTAAAATATAACAAAAACACTTTAGTTAAGTTTCTATCTTTCTCCAGACAGAATTTGTAGATAGCACTTCTCTCAAGTACCAAAGCACATGAGTTTACAGAGACCTCCATTTAGGATTTCAGACCACTTTTATTCTTCTGAAAGTCATGATTAGTTTATCAGAAAAAAAAAAAGCCAAGGTGAGATGGCTATCAAGGCATTCGGGGTTCTAATGATCTTACTTCTAAAATTCCTGTCAACTCAGAGAAAATATTCTACTGAGGAAAAGAATTATCTTCACATGCCAGTGCTATGACAGCTGCCCTGCTACTGAACAAGCTCTGCCTCGAGTTGTCTCTCTTCTGGAACAGCTGAATTTCTGCAGAGGAGCAATGCTGACTCCTTGACACTCCTGCCACTTCCAGCTATCAAGAAGCTGCTGGATACGGGCCATTGATGCCAGAAGGTAGATCAGCACAGAAATAAACCAGAGAGAACAGAAAACTGTTTATGTTGAATAAATGTTAAAAGAAAATTAGGAGTACATAAGCAATCATAATAAAGAAATACAGGGCAATCTTTATGCATTCATTTCAGGAATTTTTTAATTAAGAACATCTCACACAGACTCCATAAAGAACCTCTACTCATTTGTTGTCACAAGTGGAGCCACTCTGGTGATGAATTACAATTAGGGAGCAGAAGAGACTCATGGAGGTAGAGCCTTGTTTATTTTGTTCCAAGAACTGAAGAATAAGCATTGTATCAGCCAGAAGAAATTATTAAGAAAGAAAAATCTCCTGAGACTTAATACTTGCCCCACTTTTGCCCAAAATTACGTTCATGAAAACAGGCACATCCCTAATGAAAAAAATGCCAAAAGTGCTCAGCTGAGTTTTCCTTATGTGCTGCCTGCATTCCAACTTCTGACTCAGGATGAGAGATGCAGAATTGCAGTTGCAATTAAAGGAATTCAAGAGTTTAATGTGACTACTGAATAAATAATAAACCAGGTAACAGGTGTCTCAAAGCTGGCATTCAAACTGGGCAGCACTTCTGACCTCAATCTCCTTGTGCTCCATTTCCCTGGTTAATAATAATTCCCCATCTCAGTGGGGTGTTATGAAAATCAATTAACATCTGAAGCACTGAAATACTGTGGTGATGAGTCCTGCAGAAATGCCAAATGGGAGAATAATAACTCCAGCCTCAAATCCTGATCTGAATGGTGTCCAGTGAGGCACAGGGTTACACAAAGCAAAAACAGCAAGGGGAAAGAAAAGGAAAGCAGCTCATTAGATATGCACTGTTCCTTGTGTGCACAACCAGGCAGAGATCCCAGGAAGAAAACAACCCAAAACAAAAGAGCTCAGTGGGATCAAGAATATACCATTATCTACATGAGTAGGCAATTTTCATGCTGTACTTCCCTTCCAAAGGCTTATCTCTGACCTTTAACTCATTCAAGCTGGGTTTTATCACATGTGTTTACACATGGAAATATGATTTAAATTTTCTAGTGGAAGGTATCACTACCCACGGCAGGGGGTTGGAAGGAGATGAGATTTAAGGTTTCTTCCAACACAAATCAGTCTGGGATTCTCTGTGCTGGAGACTCAGTTCAAGTTCATCTGCTTGGCCCATTTTAAAGGTCTGCATCTCTGGTGAGGCTCAAAGAGCTGATTTTGCAGCATGTTGTCCTGCCTGTACTTAATCTCTTCACTAGCTAAAAAAAGCTAGATCCAGAATACCAAGGAAAGTAAGAAAAGGGGGAAAAAACCAAAATGGGCTTTAAACATTTAAAATTACCATGCCCAGGAAATCTGGTGTGTCATGCTTCTTAAGCATTAGATACTGGAACTTTTCTACGTGTTGTATGGAAAGTAAAAATTCCTAGGCCAACGCAGACATTCACCACTTGTTTATCCAGGATGTGAAACACATCCACTGCTGATATCTGGAGCTGGTATCCTCAATAAACTGCCTCCTAATCCTGAAAAGCCACAAATTTAAACACTGACTTGCCAGCTGCATGTTACTGACATTGTGACATTGTTACAGCAGACAGGTGTTTGCTAAAGGAACAGATTTTTGGTGTATTTTTTATTTTGTTCCTTTAAGTTCTCTATGGTTCTGTGCAGTTCCCTACATATGCACATGGGAATATGAATAATAACAACTTGAAGCTCTCTAAAACACAATCACAAACAGTCAAAAAATACAGAATACACAAAAGCGATGAGGTCAATCAGTCTGGGTTTGAAAGTATCTGCAAAACCAGCACGTAGCTCTGTTCTGTTATCACTGATGTCCTACCAAATTCCTGCTTTCAGTGAAATCTGACAGCACATTGTGCCAACACATCTTACACACACATCAATCCCTTTCCTCTCCTCATTTTCCATGCATATTATAACCCTCCAAGTAGAATATGTGATCCAAGAAAATCCCAGGTTCCCTACTAATCAGTATTTGAAAAAAAGAAAAAAATCAATAGCTCTTCCTTTTAAAGACATTGAATAAAAGATGTCTGGCTTATGCTCAGTTCTTCTGTAGTGTTTTTGTAACATATACCTTGTCATTCAACTCCTGTCTATAAATAGATTTTCTTTCAATCAGCATCAGCTTTTATTCAACTGAGAGCATCTAACACTCAGAGAGTAGTAATTAACAGAGAAACAGAAAAAAAGAGAGGATTATTCTTTAGAGAATTTTTTTAAACAGTTACATATCAATATGCTGAAAGTCAACACAGTATTTAGGTTAATTCAGTAAATACCCTGGTCAGCTGAACTTTGCCAATTTTGGCTCACAATCTGCTGTATTTATTGCTCTTTGGACAAAACTGCTTTCCACAAGCAGAAGGAAAAGAAGGATTCCTGGCCACAGGGCCAGATCAATAGTTTGTATCTGAGCAGCCCTGGCAGGTCACACCTGGAGCTAAATTTAGTATCAAAGTCTCTCTTCTCTCATCATTTTGGATTACTAATATAGCTCTGCCCAAAGGAAGTAAACATCTTTTAGCAAATTATGTCCCATTCTTCTCAAGCTGTGTTTGAGCAGGTAGTGGCCACACTTTGAGAATTCCCAGGATCCTCAGAAACAATCTACAACATGTCTCTTTTTAGGCCAGGTATGCAAATTTTCCTGTAATTTCTAAGTAGACTGTTCTCTAGGTGTTACAAAGCTGGTGGGATGGGACTCTGCTGCTTTTACACACATTACCAGTGGGACTGCACTAGCCAGGAGCTTGTTAGGAACTGTTGCATCACCCACATGGCTGCCAAGGAATTGGGAAATTATGCTCACTTTGGAAGGCTGTCAAAGTATTTCACAGAATCCCAAAGGATCATTAAGATTGGAAGAGACCTTTAAGAAAGATGATTGAGTCCAACTGCCAACCCAGCATTGTTGTGTTCACCTCTAAATCACATCCTCAAGTGCCACATCCACACATTTCCTGAATGCTTTCAAGGATGGTGACTCCATCATTGCCCAGGGCACCGTGCTCCAATGCCTAATCACCCTTTCAGAGAAAAAAAAATTCCCTAATGTCTAAATTAAACCTGCCCTGGCCCAACTTGATGCCATTTTCTCTCATCCTGGCAGAGAGTTTCTCTTAACACTTAAATCAATCTTAAAACTACTTGGGAGCAAGATGATGAGGACATATTGACCACCTGTCCAGCATAAGGTTTTTAACCCTCTCAGAAGCTGCTGCTGACAGTTTCTAGCTACAAGATGCTGGGCAAGGTAGACCTGGGTGACAAAGAATGAAAACTCCATGGTTCTTAAAGATTGTGGAAAGAAAAGGAAGTCTGAGACTAATACTAATACTTATGTCAATACTATTCTGTAGGCAGCTTTAAAAAAGGAAGTGATGTGTTGTGATGACTGTAGGAACTGTTGGAGAAAGTCCAGAGGACACCATGAAGTTGATCAGAGGACTAGAGCTTCTGCCCTATGGAGAAAAGCTGAGAAAGGTGTGGCTGCTCAGCCTGGAGAAGGGAAGGTTGTGTGGAGACCTCACAGCACATTCCAGTGCCTGAGGGGGCTACAAGGAAGCTGGAGAGGGACTCTACATCAGGAACTGAAGTGACAGGACAAGGGAGAATGGCTTCACAGGGCAGGGTGAGAGGAATATTGGGAAGAAACTCCTCCCTGTGAGGGGTGGGGAAGCCCTGGCACAGGACCCCCAGAGAAGCCGTGTTTGCACCTGAAGTGTCCAAGGTCAGGTTGGAGTGACCTATGGAAGGTGTCCCTGCCCATGGCAAGGGGGTGGAATGAGATGGCCTTGAAGGTCTCTTCCAACCCAAACCATTCTGGGATTCTATACTGTAGCAGTCACAGAGGTAAAAAACAGCTCAGCCCTTAGCAGGATTGAGTCATCAATCAGCAACAGAGGAGATGGCATTTTTCTCTAAAAAAATCCCAACAAAATTAGATCAGACACAAAACAATTCTCCATAAACTCTGTTGTTCTGAAAAATAAAAGATACCCGTGACCTTTACTATCTTTGTGGTTTGTTTTTCTTCTCCCTCTGCCATTCTGTACACACTCTCTCTCTCCTGTGCTACTGATACATAATTTATTCTCCTTACTCTGCCATACCCTCTCTGCACATCCTTGACAGAAGAAAAACACTATTTGTGCTACTGGGCAAGAGGTCAACTTCTGAATGTACCAGGCTTGATGTTTTACTACTGGCACAGAATGAGATGAATTCAGAGTTACTCCCAAGGACTCAGCTTGGAAGCTCCCTGATCTCCCACAAGAGCTGGGGTGCTCTGCACATCACCTGATGGGGTTTGGGTATGTTTTTTCCCCACATCTGTTTGTAGATCCCACAGTATTTCTATTGTACTATGTTGGGGCTTTATTTGGTTTGTGTGATCTTCAGCAGGTATTGATATCAAGCATTCTTTTGTTTAAATGCTGAAGACAATTGTTTAAGCACTGGATTTTGGCTGAGATTTGATCTGGTTTTTAATGGCTAGCACTCCACAAGGTTGGCTCTCTGGAGGACATGAGGATAGAGTAGCCCAAGTAAATGCCACATTACCCAGTTTATTCCATTCCATTCCATTCCTCATTACTCAGTTATTATGATAATTTTACCTTTTTCTCTGATATGTGTATAGGCACTACTTTACAAACAGACAGTTTGTAAAACTGACAAACAATGAAAAGGTAACCAACAGATTGATCCATGTAGCAAGCAATTTTGTCCAAGTTCCTTCTGGTTTGCTGATTTTTAGATTAGGTTTCTGATTACATCTCCTCTGGTAAAGCTACAAATGTATTTGTAAAGATCAGAAAAAATGTTCTTGTAATGAATCTGCAATTTGACATTTGAGTATTTCACCAAGTCAGAGCAATCTCCAGAAGCAGCTGGAAAGGTTAAGGCCTGTTTCTAACAAGCAATCCTTAACTGCCCCAGTATCAAATGGTTGTGGAAAATTCATGTGAAACTTCACAGGAAAAGGAAAAAGTGGTGTATTTGAGTCCTCAACTCCTATGTATTTACCCCAATTGACAGTGCTCCAAAACTTACTATGATTTTTCACAAATGTCTAGAAATTTTTACAACAAAAAGTATAAAACCCCAAAAATATTGTAATTCTTTAAAAAACCAAATCTTTAAGAAGAAAACCTTGAGTCTTATTAGGTAAGTTTCCTATAGCATTACTGACCAAGCAGATGTCTATCTAGTCAGGGTTTCTTTCAACACATTTTTACAAATTCTGAAATTAGGCCTACTTTTGCCTAATTTCAGATGACTTTGCCATCAAAAGATAACATGATCAATGTAACCTGTTCAAGTCTCATTTTCCAGAATTGTCCTTCACAAGCTGGGTCTAAGGAAGAATTCCAATAAAATTCATAGCTATACCCTACTAGCACACCCTGACCTTTGGCATCTGGTATTGCTTGCTGTTAGCAGAACATTAATAAAAGGAGAAAATGCTGCAAGTTTATCCAATTCAGTGACACTGGTTTTAACAAGGAGGAAATGCCTTGCAGCAGCATGCACATAAAGAACTGCCAATATATTGTCTTTTAAAAGCTCCTTAAGCTTGTAGTCATTGAAGTACACAGACTTGTTTCTTCAAAAAGGAAACTCCTGTCCCTCATTTTCTTAAACAATGGAGTTCTTCCAATAATCCAGGCAGAAACACTTCAGCAAGACCCAGGGAAGCTGGAATGTTTACATACCAGTTCAGGTACATCCCAGGCCGACTCCCTGACAACAGCTCTGTAATTCAGCAATCATTTGATATCCTGGACACCTCACTTTAATACTTGCTGTCACAACATCACCTTCACATTCCTTTTCTTTGCTGCAAAAGGAACTTCATTATTTGGAAGGACATTGTTTTTACAACCATTCACCTTCCAGGTCTATTAAGACTCTATTATAGAGAAATCTTCTCAATTCTCTTTATAAGAAATCCAAAAGCTGGTGGGTTTGTTGACTTGAGAGCCCTTTGCACCACTGAACACTGACATCAGCCCACCAGACTAAAGACTCTGGCTCTTTGGGAGCATAAAAGATCAAACTCACTTTTCAACAAGGTCTTTAAGTCTTCACTCCAGACTGAAGGAACAGTGCACGGCAGAAGATGAAGGCCAGCCAGACAGGGAAAAGGAGAAAAATACAAGCACATAGGGCTAGTGCCAGCCTCATGTGCTTGTATTTTTCTCCTTTTTCTCCTCATTATATTGATCCTGCTTGTGCCTCAGTCAGAATGTGGAAGTAATTACGAAGATGCCATTAACGCTGCACTAAAAGGAAAAGTTAGATAAGGCCAGCTATCAGTGCCCGTAACACTTCATTCTATTTTATTCCTGTTTTTTAAGCAAATTTACTCTAAAAAGTCCTATTCATCTACAATTTCTGAATCCTTCACAGTGTCTGAGACACTGAAGACAGCTGCTGAACCTGCATCCCTTCAGGTGTCTGCTGAGCAACCAGCAGGCAGTGTGTACTGTACTGTGAGTGCACCCCTGCAGTTGGCTGCAGGATGAAGCATGGGCATAAGCAATTTAGAGATGCTGATACAAGGAGAGTACTCAGCCCTTCCCTCAAGTCTTCTCCTGGTTTCAAGGAGAGGGAATGCAGCACACAGAACCACTACATATAGCTAAAAGCAGGTTCAGGCAGATGCTGCTTAGGCTTACAGTGAGTTGTATCAGAGCGTATTGCTGGAAGTCTGTAATACAACTTTGGATGAACTAATGAAGAAAAGTACTGCAAGGACAAGCATCACAAATTTTTGACTGGGAAAGAACCTCTGGAGGTCATCAGGTCCAATGTGCCTGGCAGGGCTTGTTGCCCCGGACCATTTCCAAGCAGCTTTGGAGGTGCAGATGCCACAATCCCCCTGGACAACCTGTCCTTGCTCACCCCCACAGTAAAGGAGTTTCTCCACGTGTTCTGATGAGGCTCCTGTGTGCCCACTGAGGAGAGCCTGGCTCTGGCTTCTTTACAACCTCCCTCCAGGTATTTATGCTGATCAGTAAGATCCCCTCCAGCCTTCTCTGCTCTACTCCCAGCTTTCCCCACAGCAGAGATGTTCCAGAACCTTTACCTCCTCACTGGCCCTTGCTGACTCCTCAAGTTTCTCAGGGTGCTACAAACTTCCATGGCCACCAGCTCATTCTGTGTCTCCAACTCCAAGGCAAACCAGCCCATTCAGGCTACAGAGATTTCTGGATCTAGCTTCCCCAAGTTCCCAAAGCCCCACTCTTCCCAGCAGAGAGAACAGCACCACACAGGACAAAGGAAGGGCCATGCTGGAGACCTCTGCTTGTAATTGGGACTTGTGGGGGAAATGTGTGAATCACCACAAGAAGCTCTATTTTTGCTTTTTTTATATTGATCCAGTTTATTCCTATTGTTGGAAAACTGGAATTCGCTTTCAATTGGCTCCTCAGATTCAGATCAATACAGCACTGACATCAGACAGGATTTATCTGGTCACATATGGGTCATAACCACCAAGACCAGACAGTGAAAGGACAGCAGAGTACACAGAAATAATCCAAACTTAAATTTCAAATGTCATCAGTCTTGTATATACTGCTTTTTAGTGCATTTGAACATTTCTCAAGCACTTCATACAGGCTTTTATAGGAAAAACTAGATTTTAGGGATACTACAGCAGTTCTGTCTGCTTGTCAGAAATCAAGGAACCCTATGTGCATCTTGATTTTCAAAATAAGACATGCACAAAATTTCTGTTGATTTCCATGCAAACTTTCTCAATGACAAAAGTGAATCTGTTTAAATATGCTAATTCAAAGTGAACCAACACTGTCTCCTTGGCACCTCAGACATTTCTGCCAATGAGCAATACAAAAGGGAAAATCAATGATTTCCCATCCCATAAGAAACGAGGAATAACCATGAAACATATAAAACCAACTGCTTTCATCATCAGAAGATGCAATTAACTCATTTCAGTATAAACCCTTCCAGGCAAGGAAGAGTAAAGCAAAGTTGTAATGATAAATGAAAACAAACCACAATGTTCCTGACAGGGAATGGGGTATTTGCCACTTTTACCACCATGGACAACTGTTACCTCACAAAGTGAAGGAAATATTAATTGGATGAACCATTTAAAAGTCCATAAATGCATACCACGGAAAATTAAAATAAAGATAGCTTTCTACTACCTCTGAATCCCCATTTCTGTAACATCACATTCATTTATACATCCATTTATATGTAACAACCACATTTCCATGTAAGCAGTATTTCTGAGTCACAGGCATTTGATTTTTTTTTTTTGTATTTTCAGAGGCTGTTCTTTCTAGAAAAGCCTTTCAGTATCTATGCATTCACAGACTAATAGACCGTATTAGTTTGGGTCTCTTGGCTTAAAAAAATGAGATCCACACAAGGTTTAGAACATTAAATATGAAAAGTTCAACTGAGAACATAAAAAGCAATTTATGGTGTTCTCTTCTATTATTTAGTACTGATTTAAAACTGAATGCCATACACTGTGCTCAGTCAGTGGCATGACACCCCTTGTAGTGCAAGGTCCCAACTAGAGCTTGGGATTAGGACTCAGAGCTGATGATTTTTGTGGGTCCCTTCCAAATCAGGTTATTCTAGGGTAGGTTTGTAAGCGTGTACATCACCATTGTCAAGGAGCACATAGCACGGACAAAGGATTAAGTAAGTCCCAAAGAACATCACATGATACTCAAATACATTCTGTTCCTAATGGCAAAGTAAGGAGAAAACTACTTTACAAAAGTCATTATTATTGCTGACATATGCAAGCAAGTTAATAATAATAATAATAATAATAATAATAATAATAATAATAATAATAATAATAATAACAACAACAATAAAAGTACCAACAAGCAGGAGAGCTGACATCCTTTCCTTAAAATATGATGTGCATCTAAATTAAGATACAAACAACCCCAAAACTGTGAAACTGGGACTCTCCTGTCATAGACTGTGGCAGAGAGGCCAAACCTCATCTTGGAAATGCCTCCACTTCAGGGCAGGATGAAAAACCTGCCAGGGAGCTCAGCTCAGTGGAGGGAGAAATCTCTCCTCACTCAAGGGGTCTCGTATTTAATACTGGCTGCACGTGCTGCTGGCAGCTGCTGAAATGTTAGTTCATGTGTAAGAAACAGTGAAAAAAGAATTTCAAAACCCATAAAATTTGTATTAAGTCTTAAATAAGGACTGCAACACAGCTATCCCACTACATCACTGTAATAAAACCTGATCTTCAGAGAAGGATGATCACAGAATAATGAGGTTGGAAGAGACCTCTAAGATCAAGTCCAACCTATGCCCTAACACCTCAACTAGACTACAGCACCAAGTGCCATGTCCAGTCTTTTATTGAACACATCCAGAGATGGTGACTCTACCACCTCCCTGGGAAGAGCATTCTAGTAGTTCATTATTCTTTCTGTGAAAAACTTTTTCCTAATATCCAACCTAGACCTTCCCTGACGTAGATGATAAAGCTGCAGAGCCCACTGGGATTGGGATCTCGTGTCACTGCCTTGCACAGGGTGTATCCAGTGTTTTAGGGTATAAAGAGCATTTGAACACCACCCTTGATAACATGCCTTAACCTTTAGCCAGCCCTGAAGTATTTTATTGGACTGGATGATTGTTGTAGGTCTCTTCCAATCAAACCACTTTATTTCATTTTATTCTAAACCTCCAAAGCCACAATGCAGTTCCACTCATTCCTCTCATCTGAGTCCTCCTGTGTGATCCCTTCAGCAGAGCACAGAGGCTCCCAAATCACAGCAAACTCCCTGAGGGCACACAGCCCATACAAGCACAGAGCACAGTCACAAGGACATTTCTACCAACTCAGTGGCTCACAAACAGACCCTGCTTGGGAAAAAAATCAGACAAAATGAGCACATTTCTTTGTGGATATGCTCATTACTACAGGGCAGCATTATGGTGAATATTTTTAATGTGCATTTTGGCATTGTAAGCTTCCCCAAATTGTTTTATAATTATGACCCAAAAGGCAGGTGTATTTTGTCTAAGGATCCATCTAAATTACTTTATTAAGATAATGAGTCTGGTTTTTGTAGGAATGGACAGAACAAATGTTGATCAGGGCATTAGCAGTATTGAGTCTCAACAGCAGTTTCACCTTCTCAAGATCAAGAAAGAAAAATAAATTTACTGTTACAGAAAGTAGGTTACAGCTTTTCACTGAGAGATTAAGCAGAGGGAAAAGATTAATGTCCCATTATATAAATGTCTTACTAAGCTAGAATAAAAAATATGGAAAACATCAAAACTAGATAAAACCAGATATGATAAAACCAGATTTGAGTCTAAACACAAAATGGTAGGAAGTTTTCCATAAAGTACCTGCAGCTTTTTCTGCAATGATTCAGGTTTCTATTTATAGGAAAACCAAAAAATGTGTGTCCAGGAAACACCTGGAGTGTCTCAGCCTTCTGCTCTCCAACATGACAGTACCCATTACCCAAGTTTCCTTTTAATCAAAAAAATATTTTATCCCCAAAGATTAAAAAAGTACTTGACTTGAGGCACAATTTCTTACAAATCTAACATCAAACTAGGATATTCTATTCATAATGGAAATTTAAATAAATAAATTACTATGTATGTCTCAGTGTAAGGTAGGGAGCTAATAATTTAACAGATAATTCTAGTTTTATAACTGAAGAAGATTTTCTCTAAGTTTTTTTAACCCCATTAAATCTCCCAATGCAGTGCACAGTGGCTCAATCAGCAGTTAACAATATTAAAGTTCACTGCCTGTTATTTTCAGTTCAGCCTTGCTTTGTGTGATACGAAAAAAGACAAAACATAGAAGTTCAGTCTCCAGACAGATTTTTAAATTATCTCTAGAGTTTTCTTGAATCTAAATTTGCTGTTTCAAAGCAAGTGGTAGAAAAATTACTTAAAAGTTCTGCCCAATCTGAGCAGCAGTGTCAGCTACATATCAAAAAATGGGATATTAAAGTGATAAGAATCCTGGGGGAAAAAAAAAGTGGGGGAAGTAAGGTTCCAGGTTTAAAACTCCAGGGACTGATCATATCTAAAATACAATGATTGTAATTTTTAAGTTGCCTTATATTACTTCATATACTCTAGTGCTTAAAGAGCTCATCACAAATCAAAGTGGTGGGTAGAAAGATAAGAATTCCCAATTTCACCTGAAAGATGACTTAAAGCTCAGTATAGAGCAGATGGAGCCTCCAACCTTCCCTCTGATAACACACACAAAAGTGCAGTTTCACTGTCTCCAGGAGAAATCAACTTTGCATATTTCCCAGCTGACCTAGGGATGATCCCATCCTCCATGAAGCACATTTTAGGTTGGGCTATGAAGAGTTAAAACTCACATCACTGTCTCTAATTCTCAGGCCCATCATATAATTAAACAATCCATCTTTTGCTTGTTTGTCCTTTAACACAACCAAAATACTAATATCTAAATTACTAACTTAAAAGTGTTTGCTATTCCATATGCAAATCATATAATTCTTATAATCCTTGGTCATCCAAGACATGTCACATATTGCAGCTTCACAGAAAAAAGATACATAATGCATAAAACTTCAAACAAAATAGCTTTTGCTTTGGATTGTTTCTCCCTGTGCACTGTTCCAAGAAAACAATGTAACACACACTGCAAAAGGGCAATACATTAAATTTGCAGAGGGATCTTTTATTTGTCTTTGAAATTATTCACAAAAAACAAATGGTCCAAGAGCAGACCTCATCAATAATTGACAGGATGATAGGAGGAACCTTGCAGGACAGAAACAAACAGTTCTGGGAAACTTCTGGGCACGAAAAGGAAGAAAAATACAAAATAAATGCTCAGGCACTACACTCATGTGGGTTAAGATAAACCACATCATCACTGGCACTGACCATCATAGGGTGAAGCAGCAAACCAGGTCTTTAGGACTGGTAGAAGTCTCTATCTTCATGAAATAAAAAAAAATTTACATTCTAAGTACAGTGAACACACCTTAAACACAGATCAAAGTGCATTACCATCACTGCAGCTGCAAAGCAAATGTATTTTTCACATTTACATTTACAGTGGAACAGCCAATGATGTTGTTTTTTGAGAGAACGAACATGTATTTCAGGAAGTTTGCAAAAAAACCCCCTCAAACCAACAGCCCAGACCCTGAAGTATTTAACTGTTAATTTGTAGGCCAATATTTCTTCATGCTTTGTTAAGCTTACTACTGATTTTCCAGCTGGCTCCCAGAGAGAGGAGAAGAGCAGCTCTTAGCAGCAGGCTGCAATTACAGCCTGAGTGCTGGGAACATGTGAAGCTGCTCAGAGGTTCCCACACATCACCTCCAAGAGAAAGGAAAAAGCCAAGAAAGGGAATTTATTCCAGCTAAGCAAAGAAATTGTACCCAGGAGTTGTCTAAAATCCACATTTTAAGGGGTTTTTAGAGAAAGCACCAAGGGATGACTGAAATCACTAAAGATACTGCCTGGGTTCTCTTGTTACTTTTTGTCAGTAGAACTACTGGAAGTTTTCAAGATCTCAAAATTGTCTGTAACATGAAAGTAATCTTTTAATTTCTAAGGATAAAACTGCCATTATGGAAAAGTGTGCAGGTCCAACCTGCATAGCCACTCACAAAAACTAAAGCCAATGGCTTGTATATGAAAAATGATTTTATGATTGGCTTTTCAGAAATATTAAGATGAATATTATATGTGTTAGAAAGTTATGTTGTATTAATTTCTTTAGATGTGTGTTAAATATAGTTTTAGGTTATAACATAATGTTAAAATAGAAACTATGTATGTGGGATATTTTTTAAAAGAGAGGAATGAGGTACTTGCACCAGATAGCAGCCACAGGACACCTGAATCTTTCAGAGAAAGAGAATTTATTGCCCCATTATCAGAAGAAAAGAACTTCTTCCTGCCTTGCACAGCCCTGAAGATGCTGTTAGGATTCAGAGGAAGAAGCTGACACTCACCAGACAGAATCCTGTGTTTGAATGGAATTTATGCATCATGTATGAGGTGTATGAATATGCAACAGGCTGTTGTTTTTAAGGGTTAATCCTCTGTTAACGGGTGTCCTTTTTCAGGCTTATTTTGGCCAGAAAGATGTACCTGGACTGTCTGTAACTCTTTGTTTTTATTGTCTCATATTGTCCAAATTTTTATTACTCAAATTAATTGCTATTTTTATAACCATTTTATTGTTATTAAACTTTTAAAATTTTAAAAACAAGTGACTGACATATTTCACATTGTAGAATTGTGTTTTATACTTCAGAACTAATTTTGTGAGGCCAAATGATGGCAATTTAACCCTCCAAAGAAACTATGATCCTATTGCAAATTAAGGGGATTAAACATACTGAGCATCACTTTGAGTCCAAGGGCAAATTAACCCCTGCCTCCATTAGCCATTCCCTTCTGCAATCCTGTATCCCAGCTCTGTAAGGAGCACATGGCAACTGCAGTGACCATGGCTTGTGCTGCCCCTCCCCTTGGCTGCACATCCCACACACTCCCCCAAGCCAGCAGCAGCACTTATCTGATCACACACTGAACTAATCTAGGCCACAGCTACCCCAGAGGAAAATACATCATTAATTTCCATCCAGGTCAGCTCCCTGATGACTCTTCTGGCTGCTCACATGAGCCACAGTGGCAATGCAAAAGCAGAGGAGGTGGCAATGGTCAGCAGGGCAGGCCAGGGGGCAGGACTGCAGCCAGCCCAATTTAGAGCAGCTGGAGCTCTCAAGGAACTCCCTCTCATCTTTACCAAAAGCAGCAGCTCTGTGCCACTTTGTATTTCATGGAGGAAAAAGTTTAAAGGTCCTCTGCAACTGAAAGTACTGGAAAGAACAGAGCACAGGAGCTGCTGGCCCTAAACAGGAGCTGGAACAATTCGTTAGCACATTCTGTCACATTCTGTGACACAGAATCTCCCAGATCACCTGTGTGCCTGCTGGGTTTACTTCTACCATTTAAATATGTATATTTTTATTAAATACTGTTGTCATTTTACTGCAGAAGTTCCATACCTTCTTGGTGATTTCTCATGACCAGCTCCTCGCAGCACTGACTCCTTCTTCTTCACAGCACAGCCAACAAAATCCAGCTCTCTCCTCACCTAACCCACTCTTTTATAGCACCCATCCTCATTAGACACAGCTGTGGCCTGTTAAGGGCAGGCCTGCTCCTAATCTTTGATAATTAGTGCAGCTGCAACTCCTCAGGGGTGAGATTACCTTCTGCACTATCTATTCTTACATTATATCCCCTCCCCAAATATTATGCATATTATTATACATAATATAATGATAATATATACATAAGTCTAATATTATGTATCTTATTAAATATGTGTATATTTATAGGAAGAATTCTGTCTGCTGAAGCAGTGTAGGAATGGGCATCTGTTATCAACAGAGGCTGGCTTTGCTTGATTGCTCATTAACTTCTCTTGGAGATTTCAGTGCCTCCTACCTGGATGCAGTGCTCCCTATAATACTAGTTAGCTCTCCACTCAGGAAAGTTATCTGCATCTCTAGCAGCCAATTCTATCATGTTTTCCTCCCTTAACTATTTTTAATGTATTTCAGTATTATCACAGACAATATTTCTAAATGTAGCAGTAACATGTTGTGGTATTTCTTAATCATGAAAATGCATTGAAACCAACACACTTGAAGCTTTAAAAAAAAAAAAAGGTAATTTACATGGTAACTAGTCAGGCACAGAAGATCCAAACTTGGCCAAAGATTCCTCTGCCAGGTAACTGAAGCCAAAAATAAAAACCTCAGCTACAAAGAAATGGAGTCCAGCCAAGTTAATTTTGTACAAAACCACACCAAGTAAGAGGGCAAACCACACCAAGCAGAGAATTGGATTTCCAATCTCTCATCTTTTCTGTGAAAGATGCACAACGCTGACAGCACAGATGGCACCAACTCAATCCTAATCAAAACTAATGAAGTTGAACTTGATACACAACTCTTTAATGAGCAGAATGTATTTTTGTTTTCCCATCAATTTCAAAGCTATCACACAGCAATAAAATCATTTAGCACAATAAATGCACAATGTATTATAACAGAGGTAGTATTTTGTGAACACCTGAGAAAGTTTGTAGTAAATGATGAAATATAGAGATAAAAATGAATTGAATTTAGGTAACTTTCCTGTGCCAATATAAAGATAAATTGGTATCATAACATTCATCTTTAAACAAAGAAGAACTGTTCAGTTTTTTATTTTTAAAAGAAACTTTACAAGGCAACAGACAGTAAAAAAATACCCCCATTAGCATTTAAATTCATATAATGCACATACATGGGAAAAATTATGGTAATGACTTAGATGACATTTCACTTTGCTGGCAGCTACAGAAATAAAATCTTCATGCTTGAGGGTCAGAGGAACAAGGAAAACCTGGAATAACTAAACAGATATACTCCATCTAGATCACTATGTCAGTGCTGCATACAATTAAAAATTTTAAAAAAATCTATACTTTTATTGGGTTGTCTTTAATTATTTTCAAAACAAAAATTATCTAGAATATTTCATAACAAATAATATTACCCAAAAGAAGACAGAATTAGTGCATGGCTTACAGTAAAAAAAAAAATCAATTACACAACAATACAATGGGCTTTAATTGTCAGTAAGATGAAGCAAGAAAATTCACCTCCAGCACAGATCAGGCACAGTGCATTTTGCCTCCATTTTGAGTTATTGACAAGCTGTGGCTGCAGTTCCATGTTATCCCATGAAAACATGGCTGTGCTGCCCCAGGCACTGAGGGAAGCAAAGGGGGGCTCTGGCTCAACAGGACCAGCACCAAGTTTGGCACCTGGCAAACACCTGCCCTGCCCTGGAAAGGCAGGATTGGCTGGAAGGTGAGAGGAATGAGGGATTTGTCTTCACAAACAAGCTGTGGGTCTGCTGGTACATAAAAGTACCACTGGGAGATAAAAAACAACGGGAAGGTTTCCACTGATTGATGAATGGAAAAAGGTATTTGCTTTGACAAATAAAGTTTAGGTTTGCTGATAAATGAAATTAGACATTGAAAGATGAAAGAAACAATGGGGAAGAAAAAAACCTCTAAATTCCATAAGAATTAAAAATGAAAAGGGAGGGTTATACATGAGAGGGAAATCTCTGGTATCAGGCATTCCATGAAGTCTGAACCTGTCAAGTACCTCAGCCAGTGGGGAAAGAGAGAAGGGAAATGTGGCCAGGAAATTGGGATAAAAAGGAGGCTGCGTCCTCCAAAAATTTGAGAGATCCCAGGGGAATGCCCCATGGCCTCTCCCTTTATTATAAAGTCAAAGGATTCCTCTGTCTCCTTTTTGGACACAAACCTCTGATGTTTGTGGGTTAATTTTCCTAACAAAGGTAAGAGCAGTTTCCTTGGATAATACAGAACTTCAGGTCATCTCTCCTCATTCTGCCTGCTCACAGGCTTTTATCAGACAGGCACCTGAAGCTGCAGGACTGCAGGCATCCAACTGCACAAGTCCTGCTGCTTTGGTATGGAATGATGCTATGAAATATTTCTTATAGCTTTTTATAAATGTGCCATCAAACCCCAAATCAACCATACACAAATAGGTTAAAAACTGAAAAACCCCATGTTTCATCTGATCTGATTTGAAATTAAAAAAAAAAACAAACAAAACACCAAACTTCATTATGGAAACAGTAAAATTAGTGTTTCTAAGCTTCCCTGCCTCACTTAACTGTTGTGCAAACAAGAATAAAAAGCACACTACAGAAGATACTGTGAATGTAATAAAAACAGCCTTTTAGCATTTTTATTAATTATCTTCATAAATATATATATTGTGCCTTGCAATTAAAATTCCATGTGCCTGAGTTGCCATGGCAGCACAACTTCCACAGCACAATAAATTCTTCCAGCTCAGCCAGGGCCAAGGCTACAAAGCTGGAGGCAGGCTGGATTTGGAACATTTCAGGGCAACCAGTGGAGACAGGGCAGAGATTATGAGGAAAAAATAGCTTCCACTGGATAGAAAATGCAGAAATCGGTATTAAGTGAGCCTTGGGCGTTTCCAGGGTGACTTGTGAGGAATGCAAATTCTGAGCTCTTTTTCTTTTTTTTCCCCCCATCTGAAATTGCCTTCCTGGTGCCCTAATAGCTAAAAACAACTGTGCCAGACTCTCTGGGCAGCACTCACCTTGGGCAGCCCGGCTGGAGCTATAAATAGTGCTGCTGCCATCTGCCACTCTGTCCCACACTATCCCTGTGCTGCCAGGCCATGGCCAGACCTTTTGCCAGGCCTGCAGGAGCACACTGCCAGGCACAGATAATGAGGTGAGGAGCAAAAATGGGACCACTGTAATTAACTGCTGCTTTGGTAGTCATTACTAGGATGACTGCTAAGAGAATCTGTAAAAGGACAATGAATAATATTGTGTACAGTGTGTGCAGGCACTTCTCTTACTGTAGAGTTCAGACACAGTTCTCACAATGACACCATCCTTGCTTTCAGTTTCATAGAAATAAGTAATAGGTAAAAATAAACCTCAAATATCAACTGCAGTAGCCAAAAATAATCCAGCTGGGGAGCCTAATCTAATGATCTGAGTGAGTCAGCACCAAGAAACTGGAGCGAGTTGAGAGACTGGGGTTTGCCCTCTCCTGCTCTTTTGCTCTGTCCACCATCCCCACAGCAGCACAGACTCTGGGGCAGACCCTGTTACTGCTGCTGCAAGACAAAAGATGACAGGAAAGCCTCTTTTCTCTTTCAGAATAATCCAGACAGCCTGGAATTTCAGAAGCAACCCTCGTGCTGTTGGTATGTCTGTGGTTCAACATCTTTCGTGTAATGCCTTTCGTGTGGAACAACGGGACCCCTATGAGCACATGTGGCCACCATGGCTGAGAAAACCCTGACTTCACTGGTGAAATGCACTGCGCTGAATTAACTACAAAATTATTGTCTGGCACTGCCAAATAACATTGCTAATTTGGGAAAAAAACACTCTATTGGAAGAGTTCAAGGCCAGGCTGGACAAACCCTAGTGGAAGATGTCCCTGCCCATGGCAGGGGGTTGGAACCTGATGAGTTTCAAGGTCCTTTCCAAACCAAACCATTCCATGGTTCTATGATAGCTGATCTCTTTATTTTTCCATCATTAAATACTTTTGGGCTTGATTCTGTTCTTACTGTGGCCAGAGGCAGAACTGCTACTGGTTTAGCTATGCTAAGGCCACACTGCTCATAAATAAAAGTGACATCTGCATAAAGATTTTGACATAATTATTTAGAAATTATGTAAAAATCAACAATGCATACTTTATGTTTCTATATCTATCCTTGTAGACTTTGCAACCAACTGATTCAGAAAAACCACACATCATTGCTTAATTTTTTAAAATTATGTGGTTCTGAGTACCTTGGGTCCCCAATATTCTTGATGCTTTAAACATTGATCTCTTGTTTCTCTGCTTGCTCCTGTGTTCTTCCCATATTGATGGGATATAATATACCCATGTTACCATGGGTAATCCTTCTGTACTCAGCACCTGTGAGTACAGAACACTGCATGCCCTAGAGGTCAGGTCCATCACTTTCATCTCTTGTAACCACAAAGTGGAGAGGGAGCAGCACAGATCCACCAGGATGGCTTAAGGCTAAAGCCTGTGACCCAAGAAAAGGCCAGGACTGCCTGGTTTAGGTGGACAAAGAGAAGGTCAAAGTGCAAGCCAACTGCAGTGTATCATGAGGAAAACATCCTGCTCCGATTCTCTATGTTCTATACTTAGAGAATCTCCAAGTCATTTAAGCCAAGCACTTTTTTTCTGCAATTAGGACATGGCTTGTTTGTATTGGTACACTGGTATTTTCTTAGTACAGGTAATTTTAATTTTCTATCATTCTGATGCAAAAACTGGTTTGACATAAACCATAACTGCCCAAAGCTTTTTCAAATAGAAAAAAAAAATCAAGTGATAACCTTTTTTTTGTCATAGCAGTATCTCTGAACAAATGAGTAACTTTATAGCCTCTACATAAATGCCTCCAGCAGTGCTCAAACCTACTCTAAGTGTTTTGCCACCAAATCAAGCAATAGTTCCTAATGTTTTCCTAAAAGATCATGTTAATTACATCATTTTATGATGATTTATTTTAAGCTCAATATTGCCTGCAGTCTTCCAGCTTTTGGGGATCTGTCAAATTCTAAAGAAAATATTTATTTCCTCTACCTATAAAACCAAACAGGTGCAGAATGGGAGCTGGAGTTTCTGACCCATCTGTACTCAGTTTTAAATGCCAGGTAAGGCCAAGTGAATTGCCAGCACTGCTCACACCAACAGCTCTGTGATCACAGTCACACTAACACAGCTGCCACTCACCTTCACAAAGGAGATGTGAGAATACCAAAATCTCACTTACCCCAGGCTATTTTCCTCTGAGATATCCTCTACTCATGCTGTGCAGTGATGGACACTGGGAAGCCAGAGCACCAGCACGCTATCAGATGGATTCAGACAGGTCTGTCTGGCTTTCCTAGACCCAGCTGCCTTGACTTAGTGACAGCCAACAGTGCTGCTCCCAGGGAAAGGCCTAACTGCATGTCCTTTGGACAGCCCTTGTCCCCTTAGGCTGTGCCTCCTGGATGGACCTGCAGGCACATGAAGTTTGTCCTATCTCTGCATCTCTTAAAGATCTCTGCTCTAAAGATCTAAAGAGCAGGAACACTTGGCGTAGAGAAGAGAAGAAATTGGTAAATAAAGATCCCACCTGAGAATCATGCTACTAACTTGCCTAAGTAATGAAAGTCACTGCTGTGGGGGCTGAGAACATGTTCCAGCTCAGCTCTCTAGTTTGCAGAACCATGGAACAGTTTGGGTTGGAAGGGACCCTGAAGATCACCTTTATCCAGCCCCTGCCATGGGCAGGGACTCCTTCCACCAGACCAGCCTGGCCTTGAACACTCCAGGGATGCAGCAGCCACAAGTTCCCTGGGCAGCCTGTGCCAGGGCCTCACCAGAGGCACAGGTTCAGGAGGATGACAGCTGGGGATCAGGATTTTCCCCCTGACAGGGGATCAGTATTTTTCCCCCTGACAGCAGCCAGGATCTTCCAAAGCTTTCCCACTTCCTTTGAGGGAGCGTACACCTCTGCCTGCACACAGAGATTTGTCAGTAGTGAGCTACCTAAAGAAGTCACTTCAGTACCCACAGAGCAAGCCAGTAGGAGGAGATAGCAAATATTCCCATGTATTTTTTCCAAGGCAATCTTTCTGACAAGGTAATCTTTAATGTACTCTAACCCACATACTGTTATCTTGTGCACTCTTGGCACTTTAAATATCCACTTTTGCTTCACATGGGAATTTTTGCTTCAGCAGTGGAGCCAGTGAAATAGGAACATGACTGTTCTCTAGGCAGCCAGCAGAATTGAAATTTCTCATAAGTGAGTCTATCAACAATTTTGTTTCAATTATATGTTCAGACTGCCAAATTGGATAAAATGAATCCTTTGTTTAACTTTCATCTCATCCCTGAAAAGATAAATTCACCTGCCTGAATAAGCAAAACAAGCACAGATGAGTTTTCTTCTAAGCACAGAGAAATAGTAAGTCACGGAAAACTGGAGGTACAATCAACTAGCTCTAAAAAATCTCTTATCAGTACAGAAATAAACAGCCAAATTCATCTGCAATTTTAGAGTTCTTTGACTACAACAGAATCACAGAGGTGTTGAGGCTGGGAGGGACCTCTGAAGATTGGCCAGTCCAAGCTCTGCTCACAGCAGGGCTGCTCAGGACCACATCCAGTCAGGGTTTGAGTATCTCCAGGGATGGAGATTCAGCTGCCTGTTCCCTTATTTCACAATTCTCACAGTAACAAGTATTTTCTGAACATTCAACAGAATATTCTGTATTTCAGTCTCTGGCCACTGCCTTTTGTCCTGTCACTGGATACCTGTGTTTGCCTCACTTCCTTACCAGCCCCTGTCATCAGGTTTTGTACACATGGGTAAGACCTTCCCCTTCCCTTCCCCATGCCCTTGAAGTGTTTGGCACTAACATTTCAAACCTGAGCAGTCAGTAAGAGGTCACATTTTCTGAGCACATTAGCTCCCTCTGGACACTACACCTTCCAAAATTACAGCACTGCTATGAGTGGGTAAAACACACCAAGCTCTCAAACCAATACCTTTGGAAACAGGATATTTCTTTGATAATGTCTGTAATTAGAGGAGATTAACAAAATTTCTTCCTTTTTTTGCATCAGACAGGAAGTTTCCATCACAGTAAGGTTTCCAGACCAGAAATCAGTGTTTTGCTTGTAAAAATACTAAGCCTGAAGCACTACAGGAGAGGAGCAGAACAAAAGGGTTTTATCATTATTCTTCACGCTTTAATTACCTTTATCAAATGCCAACTGAGACAAGCTATTTTTAAACCCTACCACTGATTCTGTAATTACTTTAACTTAACACAGATTTTATTCTTCTCTACTTATACAGGTCTGCCCTAAAGAAACCTTAATATATTTGTGCAGAAAGTACCATAGGATATTTACATACCAACCAATTTGAAAACAGCATCTTCCAGGCCAACAACTTGAGGTTAAACTTGTCAGTTGAACATCCACAAATTACAAAATAAAACCAAAGGATACACTGAAATGATTTAGCACTTCAGTAGCAGAGATGAGTGGTCATTAAAAGATTTCCTATTAAGTGGTGGAAATAGAATTTGTAGTAGTGCAAATACAAATTGACATGGTGTCATTTTAGTATTACTTATGTGGTATCACTTTTATACATCCCTCAAGAAAACAAACAATGAAAACACCTTTTTCTTTTTTTATCATCCCTTTCAGAGTTAATATCTGCCACTAAAATAGTAATTTTTGCCAAAAAGCCATGGAAGGTTATTAAATTAGGAGCCATGATTTAATTGAGGTGTTAGGGCATGGGCTGGACTTGATAATCTTTAAGGTCTGTTCCAACCTAGTCATTCTGTGAATTCTGTGAAATTCTTTAATTAAATCATAATGATTGATATTAAAAACTTTTAGTTTTACTTATCATCAGTTTTGTAAGCAAGTTTCTTTACCTTAGATAAATCTATATTCTGAGTTAGATAGATGAGTCCTTCTGGATGCCCTGGATAGAAGATATCTGTGGCCATGTTGCTCTTCACAGAGAAAAGCAAGGCACAACTTCCCAAGGATATTTCTGGGATTCACATTCTCTGAACCTCAGAGAGAGAAAAAACAATTCTCATCTCAATTGCTGCTCTTCTTGTTGTTCACAAGTGGAATGCACCGTGGAAGATTGTTCACCTGAAGGGAATTGGTAATTGGATTCTGGTGATGGTGTTTGATTCACTGACCAGTTGAATCCACGTGTGTGTGTCAGGACTGTTGGCTGACAGCCACGAGATTCTGGGCAGTTGAGTGCTTGTTGAGATTCAGTTTAGACATAGTGTAATATAGTATAGAATAATATAGTATAATAAAGTAATTAATTAGCCCTCTGATATCCATGGAGTCAGATGCGTCATTTCTCCATTTGTTGGGGATGCCCTGCTTTTACAATAGGTGTCCAGCACTGAAGCCATCTTCAACACTGAACTGTTAAGAGAAATTGAGAAGAAAAAAAGCCTACAAAAAAGTCCTATGAAGAACAGCTGAGTGAGCAGGGGTTGTTCAGCCTGGAGAAAAAGAAGCTCAGGAGGTTGTGGCCAGGTGGGGATCAGGCTCTACTCTCAGGTGACAAGTGACAGGATAAGAGGAAATGGCCTTAACCCAGCCAGGGGAGGTTTGGACTGGAGATCAGGAAGAATTTCTTCACAGAAAGGATGCTCAGGAATTAGAAGAGGCTGTCCAGGAGGTGCTGGAGTCCCCATCCTTGGAGCTGTTCAAGGAATGGCTGGACATGGCAGTCAGTGCTGTGTTCTGGTGACAAGGTGGGGATCACAGGCTGGGCTTGCTGACCTTGGAGGCCTTTTTTCCAGTCTAAATGATCCTGGGATTCTATTCTATGGAGAGGGAAACTGTACACCTGGATACTGAGAGAAGGCAGGAGAGCAGCCCACTGGAAAGGAAGGAGAAGTTGCCCACTAACAATGTAAGGAGGCACAGCCCAGCCAGAACCAACACAGGGTTTACATCTAGTTCCAAAAACAGGGACAGAGGGAGAAAAATGGGTGAACTGCCATGGACTAACACACACAAGCAGCACCACAAATTGGAACTAGAGCCAAAAGGTTTTCCAAAAATTTCCATTTCTGGGCAGGGTCCTAACAAGGATTTGGATTCATGTTCAGATGGGCTTGTTCTGGCCAAACAACCCTTACCATTTTTAATGCCTGATGGGTGAGCACACCAAGAAAGGCAGAGCACACCCATCTCACCCATCTCACATCTGCTGTCTGCCTCAAAGCTGGGACCTTCAGACATGAGAAACATCTATTTAAATCCTTCTTAAGCCCAGGAGAAAATTTAATCCAATTCTTCCATATCCAGCCCAGTGAGTGTTCAAAGGCTTCTCTCTCAAACATTCAGCTCTTTCTCAAACATTCAAAGAAAGCAGACTATCATCACAAGGGGGTTAAAGGATGGACAAAGGAGGGAGAAAAAACTCAATCTATTACCATGAAAAACTATTTTTAATAAATCCAAATCTTGGTAGACAGCTATTAACACAAGCTTAAAAGGTGAAGAATAGAAAGGAGCAAAGATCCCAAAACATAAAAAATTC
Source organism: Molothrus aeneus (assembly GCF_037042795.1). Taxonomy (NCBI): domain Eukaryota; kingdom Metazoa; phylum Chordata; class Aves; order Passeriformes; family Icteridae; genus Molothrus; species Molothrus aeneus. Next base: position 26,448,610 of record NC_089654.1, on the reverse strand, counting down.
ATGCTGTTTGATTTGAAAGGCTTCTCTCTTTTACACATTTTGAACTGGAGCAATAAATGCTTTTTAGGAATATTCTTAGCATCGTGTAACTTGCACATATGTGCAAACTCAAAATATAATGCAACTCTTCATTGTTCTGGAAAACTAAAGGAATGCTAAGTATAGCTCAAATCCTGACAATATTTTTTTAAAATACCTAATTTGTTCATTCTATGTTCTTCTGCTTTGATAATTATTTCTTTTCATCTCTCCCTGACTCACACACTGAGGCGACCAAAGGAGAATGAACAAATAGAGGTGGGAGGGGAGTTGAGAAGTGGCATGGACTTGAAAAGCTCTGAATGCCTTCAATCATCTGGAAAATCACAAGTACCAATCTTTTAACTTCTGTAATTAAAGACTCATGATATGAGCTGAGCTGCTCTTACAAGTTCACTGCTAGGTACAATTACATTTTAAAGGCTTTTCCTCATTTTTGGTGATGCTTTTAGTATCTAACACAATATTTAAACCACTATACTTTTAATTCCATACTGAACAACAGAACCTGACTTGCAGTTGTGAAGGGCAAGAAAAAACTGTTGGGGAGGCACTAGAGAGGAGCCAGAGCTCTGCCATTCCTCAGCCATGCTGGTTTGAGATATTCCTACTCATGTCTTGATGGAAAACTACACCTTGATTTTATGGGAGACAGAAATGACAGCAAACCATGCTGGAACTCTTAACCAAAAGCGAGGGGAAGTTGCATTTTCCCCACAGTGAAGTGTGATGTGTCAACAGTGCTGCATCCATCTGTGCTGCCTTGGGGGGACCCTCAAGTCTCTGAGGGCATGTCTTCCTCTTAATATTGCTAGAGCGCTCTCATGATATGAAATAAAACCTGAGAGCAGGAAGAATCTTAAAAATGGGGCAAGAGAATAGGCATGATGGTGTCCACCATGGTCAGATTTTAACTGACGCTCATGTACAGATCTGTGGCAAGATTTTGAGTTGCTGCTTCAAATATCTCCTTTCCTCTCAATTTTCTGCCTAATTTTGGCAGCTATTGTCAGCAGGTATTTTAGAAGTACAATGCACACTCCTCAAAAAGGATACTGCATGTCACCACTCGCTGTGCCACATCCACACCAACCCACACCCACAACGAATTGTATTGGATAATTGGTCACATTTGAAGAATAAGAACTAAATTTTCTAAGGACTAAAAATTGCTCAGCACTCCCTACAATTAAAAGACAATAGTATGTACAATACGCTGTATTTCAACTCTAAATTTAGAAAAATCACTATCTCCAAGTCGAATACAGAAAGTCTTAAAGAAATTATATGCATCAAACACACAAGTAGCATTTTATATTTAAAAGACAGAAGTGAAATATATGCTTTTTTAAAAATTGCAGTTTAAATCAAGTTAAAGTGCATGAAAATAACATATTACAATGGGGCCAAAACACAAGGCTGTAAAAGAAGGAGCTTGCAGGTTCTTTTTTTAAGGAGAAAGAGCAGTAATTCTGTCAGGGCTCAGGTCCAGGAGACAGGAATCAGGAGAAAGGGGAATGCACTTGAACGTAATCCATGTCAGACTGCTAATACCAACATACATCTCTTTGACATTAACAGAGACCAACAAACACAAATTTTGTGCAGACAGCAGATAATCTGTTTATATTTCTACTTTGCTTTTTAGTTAAGAATAGATTTTCTCTAATGAAAGGGTTTACTGAAAGCTACAGACAAAGTTCTGCAATTTTTTAGCAATTATTTAGCAATTGTTGCAATTAAAGAGACAAAACCAGTGGTTGATTTCTCCCAAATAACAGCAATCTCTGTTGATATGAAGAAGGTTCTCCATCACTCCATTTTTAATCCTGATTCTTCTACAGAGATGTGTTTAAGAAATTCAAGTAACTATTAATTTTTAATTCTGCAAATACAAATTTTATCAAGGCCTTAATAAATCCTCAGGCCCTGTGGATTCCAAGTCCTCTGGTTTTTAATAATGTGATCATATCCAGAATTGATTTGGCATGCAAATGTAGCAAAGTAACATGTTCAGAGAGTCAGTTTGTGCCTAATGATATGGGTATATAAATAAATTTATCTTTTTTTCCCCTCCAGAACTTTCAAGCAGGAAGAAAGCTTCTAAGTTCTGCAAGACAAAAAAACAAAAACAAAAACAAAAACAACAACAACAACAAAAAAAAAACAAAACAAAAAAACCCCAAACATTTCTTTCTAAATACCTAATAACAGAAACAGAAAATAGCACTGTTCAAAGGATTGTGGACATGGAATTGGCACAGGTAAATCCTACCAAGACAGATTTTTCCCACTTCCACACTAGAGACTGGGCAGGCAAATGGGCTGAATTAATTTTTCACAACAGTGAAAAGAAGGAGAGAGGTATTTTTAGAAGAGAAATAAAACCAAGGTTAGTTTTCAAGAGAAACTCTCACCTGAGACCTTCTTCTTCCAGGATTCCTAGCAATAATTCCTCTTAGCAAATATACATACAAGAAAATCTAAACCCCAAATAAAGGAATGAGTTAGGCAAGAGCCTGGGCTGGTAAGGAAGTTGCACAAAGCAAATTAATTACTTTTATTAGTAGCTGTACACTCTGGGAACCACAACATATATACCTGACCAGCTGAGTCTAAGCATGCAGTGACTTGTACAGATATAACTTAATTTATCTTTCATATAAAGTAGAACAAATGATTGAACATAAATACCTAAGTTTGAGCAGCTATGCTACAGCCCATGCTGGGTACTGGAACGGAGCAGTTCAGTGACCTACAAAATATGGGCCTTGCTTAGAAAACTGAAAAAAGACCTGAAATATTTCAGAGCAGAAAACTACTCAACTCAGTTGCATTCAGCATAATTTGGAGACTTCTTTTTGCATATACTTTCACAATGATTCAAAATTTTCCTCACATCAAACAGTAACAAAACAAGCAAAATTTTTATATGTATGTACTGTGATGACACCATTTGCCTGTTTTGTGCAACTACTGGAAAACATTGAATCTGAGTGAGTACATTACCCCAAACCTCCTTGCTTGTGCTGTGTGGGATATTTCTTGTCTTATTGAGCAGCCTCACTGGAAACTCCTCCCTTTGTTTGCAAATCCTCCATCTCACTAATAAAAGAACTCCCACATCAGTAAATGCTACCTAGAACCCATATTATTTCCATTGCTAACACTGATGGCAAGGAGGCTGCTACCTCATTTTAGCTTCATGTGAGCAGCAGAACTCTACCTCAGCTGTGACTCAGACATCCTCATTTTACCGTCATTATTCTTCAAATTCTTAGGCTGAGCAGTGCTCTAAATCATTATTTCTCTTGGTTTTTACTTTTAGTTTTTGATTTTAACACAATTACACATGCTTTGCTAAGAAAAAATTACTGGTTTTTCACATAACCATGGAATATTTCCCAAGCCTTTTGGCACGATGGGGAATCAGAATGTGGAGAGATGCATGCTTTAAAGAACAAGATCAGCAGCCAACTGAGCACAGTAATACCAAAGTTCTTAACACAAATAGGGAATATGATAATAACTATAAAGTTTTGTGCAACAGTTGTAACATTTGATTTAAATTGTGAATGTATATGTATTTAATGTGTTAAATACTAAAGGAATCTGAACAGTATACAAATTAAAACTGTATTAACATTTGACTTGTAAGGAGAAAATGACTGCCTCTAATTAAGACAAATGAGTACACTACATTTCCATTTAGCATACAGAACACTATACATTGTCACTGGATTTGGAACATTTTATGCTAAAATCTTTCTTAAAACAGACAGGTGCCATTTCCACTTGATGGTGGTTAAATCTCTTGGCAGTAGTACGTGCATTAAATATGACCAAGGTTAACAGGAATAAAGGTTATTTTCTTTTAGACAGCAGCATTCAGAAGAAGCAATTATCTCTAATTGGCTTCTGCCTACCAGCACCTACTCTGTTGGAGATGACAGAGGCAGAGAAGCAGTGCTGCCATGCAGTACCAGCAGGGTAGATGGTTTGTAACAAGAAATGAAGATGAGACATTTGAAAGTCTACTCACACTCTTACAGTGCAAATTACAAAGCAGTTTCTGAGAAAAACTGAAGTCACTTTAAATAATTACAAACGTAAAGTCATAAAATTAAAGTAAACTGAAGTTGGTAATTGAAGTTGATGCCCCTCCTTAAGAAAATTAACTCTCTACTGTCACAGACATGTTTTATGAAAAATCCTTTCCTTAGGATTTTTTCTCCTGAGAAGCTGAGAGGTCTCAGGAACAAAATGTAACCAATGGTTATCTGCTGCTGTGGAATGCAACAGGTGCATCTGGGATTGGTCCATGTTGAGTGTTTCTAATTAATGGCCAATCACAGCCATTACACCCAGCTCTGTTGGGACTCTGGTCAGACACAAGATTTTATTATCATTCCATTCCTTCTCCTCCCTTGCCAGCCTTCTGATGAAATCCTTTCTTCTATTCTTTTAGTATAGTTTTAATATAATACATATCATAAAATAACAAATCAAGCCTTCTGAAACATGGAGTCAGATCCTCATCTCTTCCCTCATCCTGGGACCCCTGTGAACACCATCACACTCTGCTGCAAGGGATCTTCTTGGTTTCAGCAGCCAAGCAGCCTCTATTTCTCTTTGGCTCTTCAGCAGTAGCCTGAGAGCATCCCACCTGACACCTACTGGGCAATATTGTCCTTCTATTTCACTGGCCAAACTGAACAATCCTCTCAGATGAATCACATCTACAGCCATCCTGATGCACACTGCACCCACATTCCCTGCAGTGCTGCCCAGCACAGCTCAGGGGCTCCATCATTTCCCTCTGGGCAAATGGACAAAGCCAAGCATGCCACAGGAGGCAGGAGGAAAGCTCCTTCAGACCTGTGGCCTATCAGTTATTCCTCCTAGTGAAACACCAAGAGCAGCATATGGCAATACAGGGGAACTACCAGATTACTCCAGCTGAGCCTGTGCCTTCTCTTCTGCTTTCAGTCCCATGTAATTTAAAGTTCTCTTCTGAGACTGGAAAGGAAAAAAAGCTACATCAAAAGCTAAGAAAGCAATATCCAGAGGAATCCTCACACAGGGATTCGGGTAAAAGCAGTCCATTTTACATTCCACTTTCAATATATTTATTATCCCTTCCCTTTATTCTCACAAGTGTTTTGCTGTAGAATCAGTTGAGCAGGATTTACAAAACTTTGCCTTCTTCCTGAAACATGCTCAGTTTCAGTAGCTTTAATAGTGGTGACTAAATGTTAGCACTGACACCACTCACACACACCATCTTCTAATTAAAAGCGCTCATGGGTGTTGTTTCTGTTTCAAATCTGTTTGTAAAAGCTTCACCACCACTCTGCGACCTCTCCTTTATTTTTTCAGTTCCCCTATATTTGTAGCAAAAAGTGCCAAGGCTGCTTTCAGTACCCAATTACAGAACAATGTTATCCTCTAACTGCCTAAGACAGCATTTCATGAAACTTGCTCTCACCAATCCATCACTATTAGCAATGCATTAAAATGTATTTTTAGCCTCATTTCTTATGGAAATGAATCTTTCCCACCTACTCCAGCCTTCTCTCAGTTTGTATCTCCTTCCAATACCCATGGCCAGGGGCAGCAGGAGGGGATTTTCAATGACATACATGAGAAAAGCACTTGGCATTTTTAATTGGAGCCCATTTAAATATTGTTAGAAAAACTGTTTATGACCAGTAGGTCGGAAAAAACCCCAAACTACTTCAAAATTTGTGCTTTCACTAAATCCTTGCCTCAACAAATCTGTCTTGCCCAGCACTGATTGCAAAACCAATACTTGCTGTACTTGTGAATAACTAGCTAGTTACTTACCAAAATTCACCCATGTATTTCAAAAAGGCTAGAACACTACATTTAGAGTGGGATTTTTTTTTATTTCTGGGTGTGTGGTCCTGAGGACTTGAGAAGAGGTAGATTAGGAGGTTAAAATCCATGACAAAAATCACTCTTGTTCTAAATTTTGGCCAAAACCTTCTTCTGCTTTGTGGTGCACACACTTCTGTTTGATATTTAACTAACTGAGCACGTTGCTTTTTGATCAATTCCTTCTGTCATTCACTTTTCTTGTTTTTCCAAGATTGAAATTAGTTCTCATGTAGTAACATACAGCAAAATTTCTTCCACAAAGGGAACGACAATTATGCCCCTGTCCATAATTTTGTACCTTCATTTTTGTTACTTTTGGGGTCAGCTGTGTTTTAATAATTATTAAAACAAATTAATTCTGTTCTTTCCTTGATAACTTCAAATATTTAGTTGTTCTTTTGGGGAGGACTGAGACCTTTGCATCTAAACCTGGACAGAAGATAGCAAATTGCACATGATAATCAACAATAATTGGCATCACGTGCAGCATGAGGCTCTGGGGAACAGCACTACAGCAATCACAGATGTATCTGTTCACAGTAATACTATTTTTTCTTAACTCCCTATTTTGAATAAAGCATCATGAGTTACACTGCAAACAGTGCTTCAAAGCCTTACATTTATTTACAGCCAGTAATTCATCCCCATCCACATTCTCCATAAATACACTACCAGTACAATTTATTGCTCTTTTAATCTTCCCATAAGCAATGCTACAACAATCCCATAAACCACTGATTTAAGCCTCCATAGCACATCCATGTAAGTATTAGAATTATCCTGCTATTTTACTCAGGCTTTAGAAAGCTGGATGTAGTGGTGAACCAGTGTTTCCTGTACTAACAACCTAGACTCTTACTAGAATTTTACTGCCCTGACCATATGGCTTGGATATTATTCTCATCTTCTTATCCACCTGGAAATGCCATAAACATGAGCTACTAACTGTACCTAGAAGCCTGAGAAGTGTGGTTAAGTTGGTATCAAAAAGTTCATTTTTCACTGTAGAGTATTTCTTTTTTAATGGTACCAGAGTGACACAGTTCAGACAGAGCCTCAGTGACCTCTGCCAGAGGCTGCAGCATCCCTCTGATTTTAGAACACTGGCTGTAACAAAAGGAATTGCTGAACATTTTCCTGCTTTACACATAATTTACAGAGGCCCATTCTGAAGCATGCTGACTCCCCAGGATAAGAGTTTTCCCACCATTCTTCTGATTCTTCGGATTATTTTTATGGGGACAAACTTGCCAGTAACGTCAGTGTAAGATTTTTCATACTGGTTTTTGTTGCAAGGTATTTTTGGGGTTAATCTGTAGAAAATGCAGCCTCATCAGAAGCAGAAGTTTTCTTCACACTTTAAGGCAGAAAATTTCCAAACTCTGAAAACCAGCCTGTCTGGTTATCCTGAAAAACACACTGACAGCTTTCCTGAGAAATCCTCTGCTAAGCTTTCAGTTTCACAGAACTACAGAATCAATTAAGTTGGAAAAGACTTCCAAGATCATCAAGTACAACCTATGACCCATCCCCATTTTGTCAACCAGACCAGAGCACTGAGTGCCATGTTCAGCTGTTCCTTGAACAGCTCCAGGGATGGGGACTCCAGCTCCTCCCTGGGCAGCCCCTTCCAATGGCTGAGCACTGTTCCCATGAAGAAATTCCTTCTGATGTCCAACCTGAATCTCTCTTGGCTCAGCCTGAGGCTGAGTCCTCTTGTCCTGCTCCCCACAAGCCAGGAAAAATTACCAATTCTAGCAAAGTCCTTCTTCACACAGTCCCATAAAAGCTTGAAATTGTGTGATTGTTGGGGACAACATTAAGAAATGGAGTTCGAAAACTTAATTTTTTAAAAATGCATTATTCATCTCAATGAATTTACATACGTGGCCCACTAGAGACATGGGTTCATTCCTTAGACAAGGGATGCTGCTGATCACTGGTGCAGCCTTGCCTCACACCAAGAATTCCCAGAGACTGAGCAAACAAGGTGTTCCCAAGCACTGTTTTTCAGCTGATGCTTTTCTAACCCTGTTTTACAGCTATTATTGTTCAAATCAAGACAGCACATACAAATGTAACAGTACCGACTTCTAAGAAAACTCTGATTTCTAACAGAACTGTTTTGTTCCATAAACAGTGGAATTGGAAAAAAAAAACCAGAGTGAAAGAATGGATGTTTTCTGCTTCGTGACATTAACAAGAAGTTAAAAAGAAAACTTTACTGGATGATGGAAAGAGATAGGAGAAAAACTGCTGTCTGTTCCAACAGAGCAGAATTGTGATTTATTCCCACCCACTTGTTACCTCCTATTTTATTTCTTACACCAATCTCATATCTAATAGATGAAGAGTAGTGTAAGTCACCCACCCTGGATATTGGACAAAGTGGGACTGCTGAGATTAGGAGCACAACTTAAAAAATAAATTAAAAAATAATTAGGAGCAACTTAAAAAATAAGTGTAATGGAAACACAGACCAGCAAGACCAAGCTCTCCATGAGGGTACAATGGGTGCCCCCACTGCACCAGCAATGGCAAACAAAGGCTCCAGCATTTGTTTCACTTGATTTCATTTACTCCCATACTGTTCAACCTTTCACCCAGTTAAAATCTCTCTTTTGGAGTGGAACTCTGAGTCTTGGAAATAGTTTTTGTTGATCAAAATCCTTCTTGGTTTGTAACTGCTTTGTATTAATTGTTCAAGCCATGGAGACTTGCAGTTTTGAATTTATTCTAAAAAGTACAAAATGTGCTATTTGACACCTTCCTGTTGGGAGGAACCACCTAGACACACCCTAGAAAAGAATTCAAATTTCCATCAGTTTCAGTCCCCTCTTCCAAAAGCTCTTCCTCACTTCCACTCATTCTGCTTCCACCCACAATGCTCTCAGGACAACATGGAGCAGTTTCAGGCTTGCTCAAAAAGCCTGAAAAAACCTGGCTGCAACTACATGGAAAAGGGAGAATCAGAAAAAGAGAGGAATGACAAAATAAAAAGAATTTTAAATATATAAATAAATGAATGAAAAATAGGAGGAATGTAAAGAACCCATTACATTTAGCTGATAACAGTGTTCCTGTCAGTAATGTAACCCTCAGTTCCAGGGAGTCAACATAACAATCAGAAAGTGAATTTAGGTTAAATAACTGTAATCCCTCTCTTGGCTAAAAAAACAATCCTCATGTAAAATATGAGTTAGAAGAAAATAACCAAATTTCAGATCTCAGTAAGTTTACAAACTATCTGTGAAGATTATTTACTTGTTTTGGTATGAAAACTACAGCTGCTGAGTCACCTGTATGAGATTTTGGGTTGCTCAGCAATCCTGAAGAATCAGGCCAGGTCTATTTAAGAGCTTCAAGTGAGTGTTTGAGAATTTTACTTTAAATCCCCAAATATCCAAGTGCTGTTCTATCTCTGCTATACCTCAAAAAAGTTCACAATATCCAAAGCTCTAAAAGCCATGAGATACAGTTTTTGTCTCCAAAAGCCCTAGCTATTCTTGATTATTTATTGCCACTCTCACAGCCATTTGAGAATGACCTTTAAATGTACAGATCTCTCCCTGTGGGTATCTACCTTATAATCCTCAGGTTTGGAAGAGGAGCAGTGAGGTTACTGATGTGCCAGGAACAGGGAACCTCTGAGAGGCAAGTAAGGACCACCAAGAAGTGCAAAATTGCTTAGAACCCATCTGGATAATGTTTTGGTTACATCTTAATAAATGAGGGGGCAGAGGGGAAGGTGGATTTATCTTAGGTATATTATAGGATGGAGAATTTATTCCTGAAATATGAAATAATATTAGCTGAAGTTTAAACAATATAAAGAGAATATAAGCTTAGAGACTGAGAAGGTGCCAGAACAGATCAAATTTAGATCATCAGGTATTTTCTTCAAGATAAAATAATAATGCACAACCAAGTAGAAAAAGTGGTTGTTTGAAACCACCGAAAAACCACATGTTTTTTTTCCTAAGTAATTTTTAGCAATAAAATTTAGGAATTAAAAAAGCAAAAAGCTTTTCTAGGTAATTTTCCCCTTCACAGGTCTAAATAATTTTCATAGGAAAAAAAAGAAAAGAAAATTATAGAAATTAAACCTAGTAAAGGTGAATATAACTAAGTTGCTTTTCTTTTCTTTCATGCTCTGCCCTACTGAGAGAAATAAATCAGCTAATCAGAAGTGTAAAAAACAACTGCTCCAGAAGCCAATATTTGATAACAATACAAAGAAACACCCTCACAAATAAGGTGAAGGTTTTAGGCAAAATATTCTGACCACAGTTCAAACTTAAACCTTTCACAGCTTCCCACACTGAGTGAAGGGAATGAATGCTTTGCAGTACCACTGATTAAAATCCATTTTGTCATTGGAGGGGTCAGTGCTGGTGAAAGGATTGCTCTGGTTGTGCTTTGTTCTGTTTGCTCCAAGGTGTTGGTAACAGCGACTGGATGAGTTCCAATCCCAATCCCAACTGGGAGCTCATTCCATGCTCCCAGATGGGATCTCTGCATGTGACAGCCTGAGGAGGAAGGACATTCTCCTTCACCCTAGCTCAGCATGGATTTGTGCCTTTTCCTATACACTTAGATATACATACCTCACCTATGTCCTATACTTACCTCCGGTGACTTACCTAACTAACAATGAAATGAGTGTGAATGGAACATTGCCCATTTTTACATACATAAAACATATGTTTTACTACATATCTGAATATTTCTTGTTCTAAAAACAAGAGTTCAATCCAAAACCAAAGGGAAGGAAAGTGCCCTTTCTATCAGTGTTGAAAGCAAGTTTTCAATCATGCTGGTTTATCAAAACTACTCCTCTGTCAGAAGAAGTAAACAACTGGGTCTAAGTTCAATGTTAGTGACATTTTTCTATATGTTAAAACTAAAATAATTATCAATATTATGAACATGTAATTTTATTAGGGTTCAGAGCAAAGATTATGCTACCAATCTTCTGAATCAGGCCTAAAAACCTGAAGTTACCAAACCAGGATCCAATTCCACAGCACAAAATACTGAATTCCATTCTAAAACTGTGAATTCATCAAACTCCAAGAAGAATGGAATCTAAATATAGCACAATGTATGCTAATATTGCCCTAATTTTGAAAGGAAATGATTAATAAGAAAGCAGGTGAACTCAAACACTGCCAGAGATGCTGCTGCAAAGAACCAAAAAAGGTAAAGAGACTGAATCAAGAGAAATCATTCTGTCCATTTCTAACAGCAAAAGCCACAACCTGAACTTGATTTAAATGCATGAGGTTATTTTGTTGTGGACAATTAAGGCAGAAGAATAATAAACTGAAGTGTGGCCAACAACCTTCTGTTATGCACAAAGTTCTCACAGGATGAAAAAAGGTTTCTTGCAGCAACAGCCAAGGAAGCAAATATCTAACAAAAGCTCTACACACCACAAAACAGTTACAGAACAGTCTTCTGGTTTTAAAATAACAGACTCACAGAAAAGAAGGTTTTTCATAAAAAGTCACCCCCCCTCACTCTATAGCAGTTGAGATTCCAACTCTAATTTTGAATTTTCAAATGGTCCCTCAGACAAACTGCACAAGTAACAGCTGACAGCAACAAAAGAGAGACTGAATCTTTCATCTAGTCATGGAATGGGTTAATGCCTTTCATATGGTCATATTTCACTTCAAGGAAAAATTAAATATCCTGTTAAATTTTTAAAAAATCAAAGCAATGCAATTTGGGGGGAAAGGGAAGACTCAAAAAAGAAACTAAAATAAAATTTTGCCAAACTCTTTGGAGACACAAAGCAGAGATATAAAGTTTTTAAAAGTATAACTCGTGGATATTTGAGCTGTTCTGTGTTTACAAAGAACAATCTATATTTAAAGGATATTTTTTACCAATGTGAAATACTACAGCATAATATTCTCAGAACTAGTGTTTTTACATGCACAAAAAAATAAAGCTGTTTTCAAGTCCTGCCTGTCAATTTGCTCATTGCAAAAATAGACAGAAAATGTGAAGTGCAATGTAGCAAACCAGAGCTAAGTGCTCTCTCCCTTTCCTCTTTCACAGTCTATGATTTTTTAGCAGCATTTTTTAACAGAGATGAGAAATGGGATTTTTGGTACATATGTTAACATATTGTCTCCAGCTGAGCACACAAACACAGATGCACATTTGTTTCATTAGCAATGCTCCTGCTCCACTCCAGGCTGCTGGGAAGGAGATCTAGTGAGTCACAGGGGTAGCTGCAGCAAAAAATCAGTTTAGGGCTTGCCATATCACTGTTAGGCTGAATATGCAAAACTGAGTCAAACTTCCCTAAAATTCCAAGGTTCCCCTGAGGGAATGGGAATTTTCTTGCAGCAGGAATGAAGGGTGAATATAACTGAGTTATCTTCACCAGTGATAAGTTTGATTTCTATAAAAATGTAAATAACTAATGACAATTACACTTAAAAGCTGCAGAAATGCTTTTGGATAAAAATATTGCCAGGCTTTGATGATTTCTAGACTGCAAACATTGTTAGGAGACATATTAGAAATGCCTGCCAGTGCCCACACCTTCCTTTTTCAGTACTTTAAACTGGCAGTGACAACAACATTTCCAGAACTGCAACAGAAAAAAACCCTACAGTATAATCCAAATATCCACCTGGATCAAGATTTTCTGTACAAGCACTATTCTTTTCAAACAGTAATTACTCTATAAGAAATAAACAAAAATACTCAGGGTCTTGCTGGCTTCTGCAAGCACGATGAGAATTGTACTCTATGAAAATGAAAAAGACAAACTCAGTCATCAAAATAACTTAAACACTGACATCCAAAACTGCAATTTTGCCTGACATTTTCCCATCTTTTCCACAACATGAAGAAGAGCAAGTCAAGCTAGCCTGAAGGTGCAGGACTACATGGAGCTGCAAAACAGGAAAACAAATTGGTGCATAGAGAATCCACTTCATGATTGAAGTACTCAAGTCTACCAAAGGATGGACCAAGAATAAAATAAAATAAAATAAAATAAAATAAAATAAAATAAAATAAAATAAAATAAAATTTTATTCACAGAACATAACTATCAATACTGGCTTTAAAAGCAAATGAGAAAATGTCATTAGGGGCAAACCTATGTTAACTGATCCATTTTAAAATGAAAAACTAAGATGGAACAGCCTTCCTCTCTAAAAAACTAACAAGGATGTATAGTTTTGGAGATTTGCTGACAGGCAGAGCTGTTTCCAATTCTATAAATGTATCAGTGACAGTTCTTTCCAGATCTAGTTTGGTTTTATTTCTTGATAGATAACACATCATTTCAGAAAACAGATAACATTCTGCTGATTAGGAGTGGAAGAATGTTGCTGGATGGGATCCTCATCATGGCTCATTAGGGCACTTGCCTCAGCTTAGCTGTTCTTTATTATTAACTTTGGGGACTGCAGGAATACTTGAGAAAATACCAGTTATTTGTCGGGAACTGTAAACTATGTGTGATCAGCCATAACAGGCTGTCAGGCAAAGAGATTTTACCAAGGATTTTTTAATTCCTTCTTGAATACAGCATAGCAGTCCCTGCCTTTTCTTCTGTCCTGCAGGTTGGATACAAATTTGCCAGGGGCATGGTGAAGGGAAGGACTTGTTGGATTTCTGCTGAACCAACTGCAAACTGGTTGGGACACTCAACTTCTCAACTTACCCCGTGGAGGGTCAGCAACCCTGCTTGTGCACCATCCCTTTGGCTTCCAAAAAATCCTGGTATTTACATGGGGTTAGAAAGCACTTTCTGCCATGACTGCCTATGAAATAGCTTGGCTCTAACCTACTATATATATATATATATATATATTTTAGTATATCCCTAAATACTTGATCTCTGCTTGTGCAGCATCCCTTTGGCTTCTAAAACCCCCTGCTATTTACATAGGGTTAAAAAGCACTTTCTGCCATGACTGCCTATGAAATAGCTTGGCTCTAACCCACTATATATATTTTTTTCTAAGTACATCCCTAAACACTTGATCTCTGAACTAGCAATACAGTCCCCTTTATAACTGCTTTGTTGGTGCTTTTCCAAAAGGTATTTTGCTTCTGTAGCAGGAAAAGTTGGAGACAGCTGATGATAGTGACACTTCCCCCACTGCCACCTTACACACACACACATACAGAGACACATTCTTCCCTAAATACTCTGAAATTTTAACCCACTGCAGCTTTTATCACCCAGAGAGGTTTTGGTCAATGCATCCCATGATTCACTATACACACAGTTTGTTTTCATAGTGCTACCTTCTTTTTCTTTCTTTTTTTTTGGTTTTTTTTGGGTTGTTTGGGTTTTTTTTGAAACAGTGAGTAATTATACCCAGTTCTCCCCCAGGACAATCCCAACCTCACGGATTTCTCAAACTCCCCTGCACCTTAATCCTCTTTTCTAAGTTGGAAAATACTAGAGACTAACGCTCCCTTTGCCATTCCTCAGAATTCCTTGCAGCTGTGCTGCCATGGACTAGTCACAGCTGAGATTCAAGGTCTAGGCACATCATGGTGATGGTAGAGATGATTTCCAGTAATCTTATTATTTTTTTTATAATTACTAATATCTCAACACTTTTTGGTAAGCCATGGCTCCTTAAACTACCATCTCTATAAGGTAATGTACAGAAACCCAAAATTCCCTGACAGAAAGCAGATGCAATTCATTTTATCATTGTATGAAAAGCAAGACCTGCTTTTCTTCAGAATTAATATTTACATTTAATCTCTTGAATTTCATCTGCCCCTGGGAATCCAAATCTTTCCCAAAACAAATTATCAGCAGGCATTCCTCTCATACAACACATTTCAAATGTCTCTATACCATTGTAAAGAATTTTCATCGTAGTATAATTTATTTTTAAACAAAATCAATACCATTATTACAAGAGCACTTCGTTATGATTTTTATTTTCAAATTTCAGCCATTACTAATGCAACAAATTTCATAAAAATAAGATGATCACTGAAGTCCAATTGTATTAATGACCAACCATCACAGACATACTTTTCCCAAAAAAAGGGGGGAAGTGGACAGAACTTCCAGCAGCATTTAAGCAGTAACCTTCTTGTTCCACCATTAGAACCAGAGGAAATACTGCAGACAGATAAATTAGCTCCATAAACCCCATTAAAAATACTGATTCACCACCAAAATAGAGTTTCTTTAGTTAGCAACATTTACAAACAAAATCAGAGGCAAATATTTCAGGGGATGTTAGAGAACTTATCTGTCACCGGTGCTCTTGCCAAGACACCTGAAATGTGGTGAAGGAGGTACAGCAATCCTTCTTTCAGACACAATGAAATGCAGCCTGAGTACATCTCAGACTGGATGCAGTTCCCTTCAAGGACATGACCTTTCCAATACTCCATAAAAATTTTTACACGAGTCAAGTGAAGAACACGGCTACAAACCAGCAAAACTGGACTGAAAACTCAAATTTAAAAGTGAACTTCCAAAATTCTAAAGCTGGAGATCAAGTAAAGCACAGCCAGGAAATAGAAAGAATGAATTGGTTAAAGCTCCCAAAGTAAGAGATCACAGAAAATATGGGAGTCCTGAGTTGAAAAATCAAAAATCTTGAACATAATTTCATTATGTCAGCATGTAGTTCTGCTTACATGTGTTAGATTTCTTTCTTTTCTGTAAGGCAGCATGAGATAATTGCCTGGACAATATCAAATATCCAGTACTACAGGGAAAGTAGTTTTGGATAAACACCTTGCATTTACAGCCTGTGTTTGCCAGCTTGGCTTTGGTAATTTCAGCACACACTTAGAATTATCCAGCTTGAGCCACAAAGTGGTCCCCAAAGCCCCTGAAATGCAGGAAAAGCTGCCACAGGAACCTTGCCTTATATGACTATTTACAGTCCTTTTGTACATACAGTGGCATTAAAACTCCCTATAAAAAATGCAGTGCCTGAAAATCTACCTGATTATAATAAAATTCTCAAATGAAGATCCTTTTGGCATGTTGAGGGCACAGATGAAAACCAGATTACTCTGTTCTTGACCTGATAGCAACTCATTACTCACAGCATCCAGATGTCCCTCTCACAGCTCTGAAAAAGGCTTGCTGGGACAGTTGAAGGCATTATTGCCCCCATCTGTCTCTCACCCCCTCTGGAGAGGATGACAGGCACATGCATAAGTTCAGCCCCACACACCAGTGCCCAAAACTGGGTTTGTGCAGAGCTGCCAATGAACCCAAACAGCTGACATACCAGGAGGTTCAGCCAGTGTCCTTCCCAAAGCAGAACAGATCTATCACAGAAAACAGCATTTGTCCATTTACAATTCCAAATTTAGCTGCTCCACAAGAAGCACTTCTCCATAGTACCTGCACAAGCATAAACAACACTGGAGAGATGATACAAGGACTGGAAACCCTCACCTGGGACAGGTATTTGAAGATGTTCCTGCCTAAAGTGTATGAAATTTGCAGTAGAACATGTTTTCACAAGTAACTTGGGACCTTCTGTTACACTTGCCCAAACCACTACCCTGTCCCTCATTTAAATAACTCATTAAATGGATTTTTTTCCATAATGAGAAGAATTTGCGCTTACTGAAATAATATATAGAAGAAATTTAAAAAAGAAGACATTTCCTTTAAAGAAAACAAAGAACAATGCTGTGAAGTTGCAGAAGTGCTCTGAGATGATGACACTGACATCTCTGAGCTTCCCCTTCTCAAAAGCTTGGTGTTTGTCTCTTTTTCTAACACTGCCAGCTGACAATTTTAGATTGTGAGCTTTGAGGCAGGGATGAACATCACACAGAAAAAAAGAAACTCTTTTCCCTGGTAATCACTGCACTTAGAGAAGTTTCATTTTGCTCCCAGTCACCATTTTTTTTTTGTCCAGACAGAGTCACATGGTGTTTAAAATGACTCCCTGCAGCCCTGCTGTCACAGTCTGCTCCAGAGGGTTAAGGCTGGCAGCAGGCAGCGGAAGACTGGGATAAAGTCCCAAAGATTTTACTGCCTGAAATTACTTTTCCTAGCCACCCATCAGTGCAGCTGAAAGCACTAAGGTTTCCTTAGATTCATCCCACCTTTCAGAGTACTTGCACAAAGGAGGAGCCTACAGAAATTATGGATGTAAAAATGAGGGGTTTTCAGTATTTTCCCAGGGCTGTGCTGGGGCATGGAGCCATTAACAGCTTCTTCTCCACTCACATCCCACTCCTTTAGCAGTTACAGCTCATGGAGCTCAGGGGATTGTCCTAATATCAGATGGGGAAAGGAATAATTTCTTTACAGAATGACTAGAAAAAAACATGTGTAGGAAGCTCCTCTTAAATACCCTTCTACATTGCTTTCATGCCATCAACAGTAATGGCATAAGCTTTGGTTAAAAATGCTGAGATCTATGTATAAATTCAGTACATACTTAGAAAAAAATTGTATATGTCTATGTAAAATGGGGGAAAATCAGGTTTACTTGAACTCTATATTTGGTTTAGCAAAAAACATGTAATCTTTGGAAAGTGCTTCCTTTAAGCAATGCTGCAAATGACAGGAAAACACTACCTTGGTGATTCTGCCATTTCTGGAAAGGTCTGCTAATTAACTGGCACCTAGTTAACAAAGCAGTGTTTGGTTTGGCCACTCAAATGACATAACATGAAAATTTTAAGTGAAAAAAACCCAACAAAATCAATCAAATTTAGCTCTTCAGTAGAAAGATACATCCATAAGAAAAAGAGCCAGAGAGAACAGGGGGCAAGGGATGAAGTCAAAGGCTTAAACTCCTCCTTTTGGTGACAGGGACAATAAAAGAGAAATATCTGCAAATCAGCTGGTCCTGGTGGATGGCTGGGGAGGCCACTGCCACCTTCCTGACATTCCTCCCCCAGAGCACCACCAGGCTGCTGGAACCCTGGCGCTGCTCCCTGGCACACTCAGCTCCAGGACCCTGGTGCTGCCCAGCTGGAAAGCTGCTGAAGGGATATTCCCAGCCTGGCAACAGCAGGGCTTGGCCTCAGAGATGCAGATCCCCAGCATCCCACCACAAACTCTCAAAAAGAAACAATCTGGATATTTATGTGCTTAGCTACAATTGTAATATGGAAAAAGAAAATGGTTCCATGTTGAAATGAAATAGCTATTGAAATAACTCATCATTAAATCTTGATTTCTAGTATTGACTGCTAAGTTCATTTACTCATAAAAGGACATTTTACTGCTTTTGCTGAATGTAAAAACTAAGTGTACTCAAGGATATTTCATTGTCAAACACTAATAAATGAAAATTAATCAAAAAACCAATAAACCCACTATTTTTAAAAGGTCTTACTAAACTACCTGTGAAAGGCAGGTGAATAAAGCAACTTTTCCCAACTTTTCAACAGAGGAAGCACAAAGACTGCACAAAAATAAAACCTGCATAGTACCTCATGCTTTACCAAGCACAATTACAAAATGGATTCTTAAGCAGAAACAGGGAAAGAATATCTTACTATAAGACAATAAGTAAACCTTAAAAGATAGCAATGTGTTTGTCATCACTATAGTTCTCTTTCCTGTTAAAGAATAGTAGTTTAAGAGGAAATTTACTTAGCCAGAAAATAAGGGAGCACATAGAATTTAGTGAAGAAAAAAATACTTCTCTGGTAGTTCTTTTGCTGCCATTACACAGTTTTTTTGACTTTTCCTTAGGCTGCAGACATGAGGTTCCAAAAATGGTAAGGTAATTGACCTTGACATTGCCCCTGATATGCTGCAAACATAAGTATTCCAGAGAAATGTAACAGCTCAACATAATCTACCTGCCTAAAGGAGGTTTTTGTATATATATTTGTTTTGTTTATCTATCAGGCACATAGCTTCATTTTTTTGTTGTTGTTGTTTTGTATTTTACATCTCTTTCCTTTTCATTACCTGTATTATCAACAATGATTTTTTCACATCAACTTCTTTAGTCAGTGTCTGGTCTCCTATTAACCAGGTATTTCATAAATCATAAAGATCCTCAGGCACACGAAAGTGGGAGCCAGCCTTAAAAGCATCATTGTTTAATTAGGTTTTCCTACAAGAACATGCAACTTTATATAATGACAGAATGAAAATCAAAAGTGACAGATTGGGTGACTGGAATTTCTGTGACTTTTTTGGTCCATTAAAATGCCCAGCCTTCTAATTCTGGAAGAGAATTTGGCACCAGCTGGAATCCTCAGACAGCATTAGTAAACAGTAATAAAACGTCCCTCAAAGAAAAATTTTAAATCATGAGTTTAGAAAACACTTCCATAAAATGAAACACACATACTAAATTTAAAGATTCACATGACTGACCAGGTCAAATCCTGTCACCTGGGAAACAGAAAGAAGAAAAGCAATACTTAAATCTGCTGAGGATGTTTCATTTGACAGATTCTGGGAGACTTATAAATAATAGGGTGAAATGTGACTTTACAGCAGCTGAAATTCAGAGTCCAGGGAAGC
The DNA here is from genome assembly GCF_037042795.1 of Molothrus aeneus. Lineage (NCBI taxonomy): Eukaryota > Metazoa > Chordata > Aves > Passeriformes > Icteridae > Molothrus > Molothrus aeneus. The sequence goes on along the minus strand of NC_089654.1, from coordinate 26,429,187 downwards.
AAATAAGTGTTCCTGCACCAACAACGTGAAGCCAGTGTTCAACAAACCAAAAAACTCTTCCAAGGGGGTGAAGAACCTTGGAACTTACAAGCTGGTTGCAGGGTATTGGATTTCTCTCATATTCTCTCCCTCTAAGAACAACCTGAGGAAAAAGGCACTCTCTAGTTCCACCTGACAAATCCACACGCTAAACATCATGGCAAAGAGGAACAGATTGCTAACTGTGCCCCTCAGGGTGAGCAAACTCTGAGGTGCAGCCCCTGAGGCCAAGCCCTACCCCTGACCCACCATTTTCAGGCAATAAACCTTGAAGTAGCTGCACATCAACTGCACTTGCTGAGGTCACACAAAGGGTTCAACTAAGGCACAACTGAGCCAAATGATTTGCTCAGGTGTTTGACACATCCTGAGTTACAGCACCACAGTCACAACACATCTGCTGACCACAGCCTGGGCTCACTCAACGTCAGTTTGACTTTAAATACCTGCTTAAAACTTTTCTTGGATTCCAGGAGGTCCCATAGAAACTTGTCAGCAGAAACACCAATGAAAATCAGAAGCTCTGAGCGGCCAGCTCTGGAGCACAGAGATAAAATTACTTTACTGGTAAAAAACCAGCTCTGGGAATTGTAAGAAATGAGATATTTCATTGCTCCTTGTCTAAGCCTTGCTTGGAAAAAATGACAAAAAAAAGACAAAAGTAAATTAATCCAAGTCATGTTTGTAGGAAGAGTTGGGGTTACACAACCAAACAGAGCAGCAGTGAGCTAAAAGAGCCTCCTGAAATAAACATGAACTTGGCAAAAGAAGGCAGCAAATACATTCTTGTAGACATGGAACATTATGAGATCCGTGCAAAGGACACTACTCATTTTTCCCTAATATCTGTGAGAGCTGGATGTCAGCAACAGCTCAGCTCAAGGAATGTTTCAATGAATCTACTTTGAAGATATACAATGCCAGAAACCAGAATATGAACAGTTTAGACATCAAGTAAGCAGCTTTGAAATTTGGATTTGAAATAGTTCACTCAAGTCCTAACCCAAAAGGACTTTCCCAGAGAACAGAGTGTAACATCAGGGAACTAACGCCAAGGCTGAGTTTGATTGACATAATACTACTTTATTCCATTGTTTCAACTTTCTTACAGGTTTAAAAAAAATGTAGAGGGGTTCAGAACCACCTCAACAGAACAAAGAGTACAGTATTAAGGGAGCTCTAGAGTCAAACCACAAGTGTGCACACGTGGTCAGCTTTCATTACAAAAAGTAATAGGCACAATCTTTACATACGCATTTTGGTGAAAGAAGGAATAATAGTGCAGTGTTAAAAGGCACCAATAATCAATAATTGGGCCTTTTTTAAAAGCCAATAACCATCTAAGAAAATTACATTTGGTTCAAAGTTATAATTTAAATATTGTATTGATTGGCATGCATCTGAACCCCTGGCAATTTATTACACAAACCTTATGTGTGCCCTTGCAAAATCAAAAAGATTTCATCAGTGGACCTGAAAGTCAGTTCAGTACAAAAGGACATACCAAAGCTCTCAGCCTGTATTTAACACCAAACTGTCTTGTTTACCTCCTGTGAGAACACTTGTCTAACAAAGAGCTGCACAGAAGTATTTCTCTTAAAGCAAGTGTAAATTTTTTGATCCTGTAGCATTGACCTACTCCATGTGCTATGAAAACATTAGGCACAGACCACAATTTATGTTTTCTCTTAAAAAAAATACATTATGTGCAAGTGAGGTTCACAGAACAGACTGACAGCTACAACAGTAAGCTCTTTAGATTTCCCAAAGTAAAGGGTCAGTAATTTTAAATTTTCTAAGCAGTGCTGCACACTGCCGTGTGCCATTATCATATCTGCATTAGGAGCACCTATGGAACCAGTAAGGAAAAACTTCAGTACACCCTAAAGGGCACTACACAGACTCCGTGTGCTGATTGAATGAGTCAAGAGAGCGAACAACTGGGGAAATCATTGTACATGGGCAGCTGCAGCCAGCCAGGGAGGGCCATTGCCCCCTGTAGAAAAAATGCTTTGGAACTCAGGTAGCCTCACAGGTGCCCTCAAACTCACCCACCAGCACACAATGGAATAGAGGGATGCACAGCATGGGAAAAAAGGGGAAATGAGAGGGAGAGCTTCTGTGTAAGTTGTACCACAAGGTGCCAAGTTTATCCCAAAGCGTCATCATGCCCAGGGTAGGGTTTATGCACTGCAGATTTTTTGTACAACTGAGAATTGTACAATATGTGAGCAAAGGTAGAGCTGATTGTTACCTGCAGTATCTACTACAGTCCTCAAGTATATAATTTACAGATAGCTGCATACTGTGGTGTTGATTGCTTCCTCTTAAATGCATTAAAATTCTGAAGGCTACAGTATATTCTGACACAAAGACAACTTGGCTACAAGGGGGAAAATGTAAGATAGTAACTAATTTGTTTAAGGAGGAACCTCCTCTGATGTGCTAGTTACTTCACGCCCTTTAGAAGATTTTTATTTCTGACTTTCTTCATCATCTCTGTTGAATTGTTCTCCTGACAATTTCACGAGAGTTCAGTGACCCTTCCTACAGCTGCCTTCGCCTTTTCCAGGATCCCTTTTAAATTCACTCTTAACACCACAGCAAACTGTTCAAGTAAACATTTCTCTCTGGCAAGTTTCCAGATACCACAAATACTACCAAAACTCAGCATTTAATTACATGCACCAGTTTTCTTTAAATGGAGCAGGAATTAGCTCGTTTCCTTGGCTTAGGGTCCCGTACATCCCTGTCTTTTGAACACACACAAGATGAACATATTGTCTCTGACAGTCTCCGTAGTCCCAGCCTGAAAACGCTGTTGGAGAGGCTATAGATCACACAGTTGCAGAAACTATTGCTTATAGCAAGCCACGTAGTTAGGAAGGAGAGTGCTGGGTTCTCCAATACCCTGGAGCTCTCCAGCAGAAAGTATATGATATAAGGGAGCCAGAGCACGTAGAAGACGCTGGTTATCCGGAACAGAACCATGGCATAGCGGCGGTCGGGGCTGTGCCCAGCCTCCCCAGCAGCATCCCCCTCGTGGTTAGGGAACCGAGCTCTGCGGTCACTGATCTCTTTGGTGTGCTGCCGGCAGATTTTAAAGATGTGGAAATAGGTGAAACATATGACAAAGGCAGCGGGAGCGTAGAGTAAGCACACGATAAAGCCAGTAAAGTAGGCATTAGTTAGCCAGGAGGTAGCACACCATTCAAAAATATCTCCGTGGTAACCAGGTTTTCCCCAACCGAAAAAAGAAGGCAAGAAGATCAGGCAAGAGTATATCCAGATGAGACTGATGCAGATTCTCAAGCGACAAGGTGTGACCAGTTGGTTATAGGAGAGAGGCTTTGTTATAGCGAGATAGCGATCCACACTGATGCAAGCAAGACATGCCATAGAGACGCTTTTGAGCACAGAGATGATGTATCCAAAAACTTGACAAGTCAAGGACTCGTGGACACCTGTTGAGTAGTGGAGCAGTGACAAAGTAGGAACCAAGCAGCTGACTCCAACAAAAAGATCAGCATAGGCCATGGTCTGAATAAAGTAGCTGGTGGTGTAATGATGCAGGAGTGGAGCACAGTGGAAAACAAATATCACGGTTAAGTTACCCGCAATAATTAAAAACGTTAGCAAGACAATAACGACTGTCTCAAGGATACAGATGTCAACTGCATTGTAGTGACCAAATCCAAGAGGGCAGGAGAGGTGCTCAGATATGTTCATAACACTACTGCTCATATTCAGAGTCCTCCATTCAATCCATCGGGACTGGTTCATGTTTTGTGCTTAGGGAACAGTGCAATCTGAGCCTTAGTGAGCAGGTGACCTGCTGAACAGCAGCTAAACTCTGTTTCAGCGCCTCACGGTCTCTCCTTGCAGACACTGCCAGTGCTTACATGGGAGAGGATTAGAGTCCCATGGCTGTTGATGCCTCCTCAGCATCAGTGCATCACCTCTGGCACACCTTGGCTTGAAGGAAAGAACGAAAGAAAGAGAGAAAGAAAGAAAGAAAAGAAAAACAAAAGCCAGAAAGAGAAAGGCCACTGATCAGCTCCTCCAGTGTTCTTGACCCATCTTTAGCAAACACAAGGCACTTCTAAAACAAACAGAAATAAAAACTGACAAAAGAGACACATCCATTTCCCAGGGAAGGAGGGGAGGGAAATCTCTGACTTATTTTCCTGAGAAAGTTGTTTACTTTGGAATATACCGGGGAGAGGGAGAGGAAGGGAAGGAGGAATCTCAGTACAGCTCAGGTTTCCTGGACCAGCAGTTACTGGAGATAATCTTTATGTCTTAGTTTAAATCACAGACTGATTGGAGATTAAAGGAAAAAGTTCATCCTCTAATGCTGTCTTTTCTTGTTCGATTCAGAAGATGGTACTCCATCTTACCCATCCTATTCATTGGAAAGGTAAGGAAAACATCTTTGTCAAGGTTAATTCCAATAGACTCACCACTATTTGGGTATGAATAATGAATTTTATTTAGGGGGAGACAGGTGGGGGGGATGAAGGAGATTTGTCCTCTGGCTCCCAAGAAAGAAAACATACATCTCACATACAATGAGGAAGATCGTGTCTATTCATTTAAAAATGAAAATAATTTAAAAATAGATTTTGGAGACTCACGTCAATATTTACATTTCCTTTAAACAGTTATAGTCCATTACAATTATGAATGCCAGAATCATAATTCAGTGTCCTCACAGACAAAATAAATCCTCTTGAATTTAATTTCAGCAATGGCAATTTAAAAGAATCATCTTTAGAAACTCTGCCATATCTACTACAGTGGATCAGCACCCAGGAGTTCATAGGTATATCCATGATATTGCTCACCTCTGTAGCAACAACTGAATCATTTCACAAAACCCCACACAACGAGCTCAGAAACTTCCATCTGCATTCTGCTGGGAAGCTAATGAAATGCTGATTTGACTAGAAAAGCTGCCATTGTTTACTACTCCATTATTCTGTTGCTCAGCTTCATCTTCTCAGGGGTTTAAGGTTTCTGTATTTAATAGATGATCTGCATAATAAATAGTTGCTTAAAAAATTGTTCTTCTATTTGCAGGACATTACCTTGTTCATTTTATTCACAGCTACGGAGAGAGAAAACATTAAAAGCATCTTCTGTGGTCAGTTTTAAGTAAATGCTTGATTAGTTCAGGAATCATTAGGCAGGTAATTAAATGTATACAATCTTTTTTTTTTGAAAGGCCCCTAAAACGTTAAAACTATCATTAATCCTAGAGTTCCTGAGACTAGAAGACCAGCAGTGAAAATTAATGAATCCACATAAAATCATCTCCAAGGTCATTCAGCTGGCATTTGCTTTAAGTCTCTTTAAAAGTACCAGGATCTCTCTGATGTTTCTGATAGTCCTTGCCGTGTCTTCAGGACGAATTTCAGACACTAGAAAAGCCAAACGTTCAATTCTGTCGCAGCACTTTGAGAGAAAGCATTCTTTTTGGAGTTAATTTCCTGTCGTGCACCGCCACGCTGTACAGAAAGTCCTTTCAGATTTTATAACATCCCCGAATATTTCCGCCTATTCGCTCCCTTTGTCTATAAGCAACAGAGCACGTACAAAAACCACTCGTTTCTCCAATTCCCTGCTAAAGCAATAGAGAAGCTTTCTCACCTACACGCATCCGCTATGTCCAATACTTGTCAGGGAGTCAGTGCTGGTATCGCGGTGCGGCTGGAGCGGCTGCCGCTGCCTCCTTGCTCCCCCCGTGCGAGCATTGCCTGCACCTGAGCCCGCTCCTCCTCCTCCTCCTCCTCCCCGCCGCAGCCCGCCGGGCGCTGGAGCGGTGCCGGCCGCTCCCCTCCCTGCTCCCGGCACATCCAATGGCGCCGCCGCTGGCACCGGGAGCGGCACCAGGAACGGGAGCGGGCACCGGGAACGGGCACCGGGAGCGGCAATGGGAACGGCACCGAGCACCAGGAGCGGCAATGGGAGCGGGCACCGGGAGCGGCACCGGGAACCGCAATGGGAACGGGCACCGGGAACGGGCACCGGGAACGGGCACCGGGAACGGGCACCGGGAACCGCACCGGACCCACGGAGCCCGGTACCCGCGGCCCCCAAACCGATCCGAGTGCCTCAGGAGAAACCCAACATATCCCTCCTAGAGAGATGTGCGTACATAATCCAGACATACCCAATAAACTACCGGCACTGCCCCACTGAAATTGTTTGCTAAAATAATCCTACGTTATTCACTGGGCACTCACCTTTCAAGGATCACCTGCTGAAGTTTAGCTTGGTAAAGTATCTGCTACAGTGCCACACAGATTTTCTAGTCTCCCTTATATGCCCCCTTTGTAATTACATCACCAAATTAATTACTTCCAAACTTAACACATATATGTTACAAAACTCACCTGATACTGTACCAGTATTACCATTACCCTAATAGCTTCAACATCTGTTTAAATACAAATACTTGTAACACATCATTTTCCAATTAACTCAGCTCTCTACTCCTGCAAACAGATGCAGCTATTCCCTGATTAAGTACTCAGAACTTTTGGTTACTTTGTGCTTCCTAAAAATAAATCCAGTCACAGAAGTACAAGCATCAAAGTTATCTTACAGACAACTCCATGCATCCTCAGACACTGAAACAGCAAATTTAAATACCAAAACACCAACCACAGAACAGCATTTGGGGCTATTGACCAGCAGAAGATGTATCTTGGAGGCTTTAACCAACCAGTCACTAGAAACTACAGTGATTTAAGTCCTTCTAGCTCCATGGCAAACCAAAGGCAAAATTTTAATAAGCTGCTCGTAAGTTAACATCTTGTATTTCGAGTATTGCCTGGAGCCAGTGTCCAAGTCTGAATGACAAGTCTGTAGCAACGTGAAGCAGCACAAACTGCAGCAGTGTAAGAGTGGTTTGCAGCAAGGGCATGTGATCCTTCCAAAGTCTTCTAGCAGAGGATTTAAGAAAAAATTAAACTATCTCCAATTCCTCAGAATGGTAAATGGCTGTTAACAACAGACTTAATGACTAAATTTAGACCCTGAGCACAGCTTTAAGCCCCAGTTATCCATACCAGAGCAGAACAATAGGGAGCAATTTTTATTTCTCCTCTTCCCACTCCCCCTGTGGGGGAGGAGGAAGAGAACAAACAGTGTGCACAGGCACGGCAGTGACCAGCACTTCTCCCACTTCCCCTAAGGGCAGATCGTGGTTGGCACCAGGGATGTGAACGGCCAAAACACCTTAAAATGGACATTAGGGAGCCCCAAAGGTACACAGGGGCATGAGATAAGCAAAGGTACAGCCTGACAAAGCAGATCACAGGAGCTTTGTGCTGAGTACATCCTGCTCCACACAGATTTAAGGACCGGTAACTATTTAAGCTTCCAGATGTCAGAGTGACCATCGAGTCACCTTGGTGTCAGGTCAGCCCCAGCTGGTGCCTCTGTGTGAGCCCAGAGTGCTCAGCTCTGAGAACAAGCACTCCTGGCAGCCATATATTCCAGGGCTGCTAGGAGAAGTCCAGGCTCTGCTGAGCAGATAACAGGAAAATCAATGGCAACCTCTGCTGGCTGGTTCTAGACACAGGTAAAACGTGTCCTCTAAAGAAATTTTAACTGAAGGGACAATGGGGTTCAGAAGCAGGGAAGTTTGACTTCTTTGGGAATATAAGCAGTCTTCCTTCACTAAAAAAACAGTCATGCTGCAAGCTGCCAGTGGCTTTATCACCTCAGCCATTCACAATAAATTGCACCATGCTAACATCACTAAGTTGTATTGTTTTATGTATATTTAGAGGAATATATATAAGTGAAATATATTTAAGTGAAAATTAATCAGAAATCAGCTAGTCCTGATGAAACTATGCAGTTACAGAGGGAATTTTACAAAATATAGCAATACCAGAATGTTGTATCAGAGACAGCATGTTAAAAGCTCTGTGAGAAAAGTCTTTTTATTTGGAGATTAGGGGCACATTTGGGCCTCTGGCACAGTTTTAAACAAAACCTGCCTCAGGATTTTTTTCCAATTTGTGTTTTAAGAAAAGGAAGTGAGGAAGAGAAAAGTTCTAGTGGAAGAATTGCCTGTCATCAAGACAGCATCCTACATGGTGCACATGTTCCCATAGCTGGTTACATCCAGCTGCTGGACCTGAGCACTCTTCTGGCCCAACAGAAGGAGCAATTCCTCATCTTCTTTATCAATTACATCAGCTACAAACAGTACAAATCACCACACAAACCAGAAGGCTCACACCATCTGATCCTGCTGAAAACAGAGGGGATGTGGCAGGAGCAGGAGCTTTGTATATGCAAAGCAAGGCAGTGAAAGCAGTGGTGATATGTGTGACCCTGAAAGGAAACCAGGTAAAGCTTCTCAGACAGAAAAAGTCCATATGGAAGGAGATTTAGAAGCTTCAAGCAGAAAACAATCTATTAGTCATTCTGTTTGAAAAGGAATAGCAATATTTGTTTGCTAAATCCTTTGTTGTAAGGAAACAAGACTGATAGAAGCAATCCCTGCAGTGCACAAAGCAGCATCTCAATCACACCACTCATTTCCAGTTTGAAGTCTTCCCTTGCTAAATTATTGGATGGTCAGCTGGATTAAATGGACAACAATAATTTCTGTAAAATCTTTCTAAAAGGCATTGATGAGAGCAAGGAGGTCCAGCTGAGTGTGGGATGAGGAACACAGTAGTTATTTATTTAGATGCAGACCTGAATGACAGTGTTGATATACATACCAGCTCACCAACCCCTATTTTTTCTGCCAACTCCCTTTTTTTTTGTTATTTTACAGTATATTTTTTTCTTTTATATACTTTCTCCTAAGCCTAAAGAATAAAGATGTTTCTTTCACTTTGTTTTATTTTTAATCTTAACTACCTCTGGCATTTACTTTTACAGGTATCTTATGGATACCCTGGTTTTGTTTTCAATGCCTCCAGAATAATTCTATTCTATAAAGCTTGCATTTGTAGTGCAGCTTAAAAGTAGCAGAGAACAAAGGAAAATCATTTGTTGCCTTAAAAATTGTGTGTGCATGTGTGCATGGATAGGGTTTTCTACATCATACTGGTGTTTGAAGTTGCTCTATGAAGTCATATTAGTGCTGTATTTAAGGCAGAAATGTGTTCTATTTGTTATTTGGAATATAAAGCCTCTTCCCCAGATCCACCCACTCCAGCTGTCTATTTAAAACCTGCCGGAGAGCTCGCGCTCACACAGAACACACGGGGACTGTGACCTCAGTGCAGGCATATGATGAGATAGAACAAGTGTCTAGATATTTATAAATAAACCCATTCTTGCTTCTCAGAACAAGCTTAGGCTTCTCAAACCCCTCATACCCTGTGGATACCATCTCACCCCATGTCTTGTTCCAAAGCAGGGGGACAAAGTTCTAAGTCAGAGCCAACGTCAAATTTAAGCCAAGTTGTGCTGGGCTCTACATTCAGCTGAGCTGTGAACATCTCCAAGGATGGAGTTTTCACACTGGGCTCCTGTTCCAATGTCTCACTCTCCCTGTGAGTCTCACCATCAGCTCAGAATTTGTCTTGCTCTGGTTTGTCCTCATCCTCCTCAAGACTAAACACCCTTGGGCCAGTGGCAAAAACCCACAAGTGTCAGCTCTGAAGGAAACAGTATATTGTAGAATATAATATGAATATATATATATATTCTACATATAGACTATATATATATTCTGAAGGAATATATATATTCTACATATAGAATATATATATTCTGAAGGAATATATATATTCTATCTATATAGAATATAATATTCCCTCAGAATATACTGAAGTAAACAGTATATTGTAGAAACTTTTAAACCATTTCTCCACCTGCTAGACTCATTTTTCAGTTTTGCTATCAGAGACAAGTTCCCTTCCTTCTCCCTCCCATCCTATGATCCTAAAGAATGCCATAAATCATTTTACAGTGCTATGCCACATGTACCTGCTGCTGCAACAAAGATCAAGAGACACCAGGGGTACACAGCTGCAGCTCTGAAATGCAGATGCTCTTGTGGAGCTCTCACCTCCTACAGGAAAAAAGGCAGCAGAGGCCTTTTCTGCATGAGGGAAAAACTGGATTTGGTGGCAGCAGCAGAGCAGGCTATGTAAGGTGGGGCAGAAGGAAGAGGCTGGTGTAATTTGGAGTCAAGGCTGGGGGCAGTTCAGGAGAATGCAGCCTGATCCTCTGCAGCACTCACAGCCCAGTCCTTTTCCAGCACTGTTTTAATGATGCAAATATTAGCCAGCATCACACAAGTGTTAGGTAATTAGGATGCTGTGATACAGAACAAGAAGAAATGGGCAAATAATTTTTTTATGTGGATCAGTAGAGAGAGATGGGCATTCACATTTGCAAGTTTATTGTGCAATCTTTTCATGCTGTTAAGCAACAATTACATCAAATGCCTCTGAAGTTTGAAACTTTCAAATGATTCCTAATATTATTCATGTATTTAATAAATATTATGCAAGTTTTTGGAGTAAATTGCTACTATATCCTTTTAAACATTACTGCCTGTGATCTCATGGATTTTATTTCATAGCGTCACAGAATGGTTTGGGTTGGAAGGAATTTAAAGATCAATTTGTTCCAACCCCCTCTACCATGGGCAGGGATGCCATTCAAAGATGCATACAAAGCAAATATTTTCCTGAATTTCTGAATTCTAGCTTCTCTCAAGATGATATTGATGGTCCTAGAACAAATGGAATCCACTTTACAAGCTCAATCCAGATGACAAATACCACTAAAGTCCTGTGCCCTGAATCAATGGAAATAAAACTCTGTGCAATAAACTATCAATCAAGAAGGGAATTTACTTCAGGGAAATGCTGTGCAGCCAATTGAATGGCGATAATTAACATTTTTCAGGAGCCAAAGAGGATTTGTTTTCAACAGCACATAAGCTACAGAAGGATGCTATTTACTGACTGACCATATATGATAAGAAGCACCAGATAAACTTAGGATGATACAAAAAGCAAAAATTTAAACATATGCCCTCTGACAGTTTCATGCATGTGCCACTTACATTAAACCACCCGCTCCTCCACTAGCAGCAGTTTAAAAAAGAAATAGAAAAGTATACTGGCAAAACAACACCAACTTACTATCCTCCACTGCTCCCATCTTTCAAGGGACAATTAAAACATTAAATCACAGGACAAAAGCAATTAAGAGAACTGTAAATGAAAAAATGCTGAAATGTAGATAATAGTCTGCACAGTGCAGGTAGCATTGCTGTTTCCTGTGGGAATAATTTTTCATATTTCAAAATATACATAAGAGATTTTAGTACTGCATTCATTCAAACCTTTTAGAGACATATTTTGACATAGTTGTACTTTTACTAATACTTTTGTCTGTGTGAAGCCAGGAATTACATTCCATAGATATTGGTATTCTAAAAGCATATTTCAAGTGGGCACCAAGAAAGTATATGTTGAAAAGGATTCCAGCTTGCCTGGCAGGAGCATAAGCTCAGTCAGTATTAGCAGTAATTCCATTTCAGCAGAGCTAGAATAAGAAACTTTAAAGCTATTAAAAAAAAAATCCCAAACATTGTGATCGCCTGCTTCAATTTTTCACACACTGCAAGCCAAACAGTTTTCTTAAACTACAGCATGACCTTTTAAAAGGCAAGCAATTTTGATTTAATGAGTTCAACTGATGCATAATTTATTACAGCCTTAATATAGGCAGCCAACTTGTAGGGCCCATGCAAAAGCAACTACTAAGAACATAAGGATTGAACCCACATACACCTGTCCTTCAAAATCAAAAGTCTGGATGTTCCACTTCAGTCTAATTCTCTCTTCTTAGTACTCTAAGTATTTTCTTCTAGCAGTTCTTAGTGAACTGCCAGCTCTTATGTGACAAACTCAGTCAGACAGCAAGGACAGATTCAAATCCCCTATCCATGGATGTGGCTGGGGTTAAACCATCACAGAACATCCTCCCAGAACATCCAGTCTAACCCAGACAGGCTGGCTGGAAACAAGTGCCTGCTCACACCAAAAATTCATGCTTTACTTGATTACAGAATTGATACATTCCACCCTAAACTGTTCCTTTAATAGACTTCTTTAAAAATAGTTCTTCCTCAAGGACACGAGAGGTGCCTCAGAAAAGCACTGAACAACCAGGATCATTTAGGGGATGAAGGCACAGCTCCAAGTGTTGGTAGGGGCAGAATCAGTCCAGAACTAATGAGCTGCTATTTGTTTTAGTGCAGGGTCTACTGGGGAGCAGGTGGTACCAACCTCAAATCCCAGTAAATCCAATTCCACTACTTCTTGAGAACAAAAAAGCTAAAAATAAAGTAAATAGTGGATTTTTAAGACTATTTTAAACTAAGTGTTACTCAGGATTACTATTCTACCACATTGTGAAGAAACAGGAAAGAGGAACATGAGAAGGATATGCCACAATAACTATTTATAACCTGAAGGGTGGCACAATTTCTTTTTATGGATTTTTAAGCTCAGCTTCATTTAGACCAAATCTTCCTCCCAGCTGGAAGTGCTGAAGAGGTATCACTTCTGTTCTCCTCCAGCATGGATCTAAACACACTTGCATCAATATCCATATATGAGAAAGGACAAGGAATAGCTTCCTGCTGAGAATGATCTACAGGGAAAGTGTTGCCAATAACATTGGAAGTACATTCCTGGGTAACTCACAGACATGGAATCCAGAAATGAGAGGTGTTAGGAAAATGCCACTGAAAGCAAGAATTACTGACTTTCCCCCCCCCAGCCCTGAGTTAAAAATTAGCTAATTAAAATTTATAAAGTCATCATACATCTGATAACTTTTTCAAGATTAATGACATCTAAATACATTCAACTTCCAATAACTAGCAAATTTTGTCTTATTAGATAATGAGGACATTTATATTTATAGCCAGAAATTGGCACATGTAAAATGTTATGTGAGCTAAGAAATCATTTATTCTAGAAGAACTACCAAACCTGATATCTCCCATCTCTTAAAAAAAAAAACCTAAAATCAAATATATACTTGAACAGAACTAAGAAGAGGTTAAATATAAAGACAACACTGATATCTACAAATCCTTTTGGAAAGGACACGACCAGGAAATGGGGAAGTCAAATCTACAGATTACATTCAAGGCCAACTTCTTTCACCAATATTAAATTCACACATAAACCTCTCCCCTCTGCTCAAGATTATGGCTTGAAGCTGGAAATAAGTATCTTTGTTCATATATTTTAAAGATATATCACATCAAAATGCCCCAAACACAGAATATTCACATGCTGAACAAAATACTCCCTCTAACTCAGTGACTTTATGGACATTCTGTATATTGAAAAAAAATATTAGAAATGATCCTCTTAACAGATAAGGTTTTCAAATAACACTAACTAAAAGAAATAAGAATGAGGAAAAGCAATTTTTTTACAAAGAAAGGTTTTAAACAAGTAAAAATTATTTGAAGAAAATGATTGGCATTCATTTTTCTGCCTAAGTTATGAAAATACTCAGTAGTCAGAAAAAATGCCATAGAAATGGAATAAGGCTAGATTATAAAAAGCTTTATTTTTCAGCTAATGTTCTAACCCAAGTGCTCACAGGGGATGAGCTTTGGCACATTTCCTTTCCCCCCAAGAAGGTGCTTTATAAAACAAAGCAAAAAAATTAAGGGAAAATGATTACATTCAAAAAGCTATATTTTATTGTTATGGCAACTGATGTGCTAAAAATAAAGAAATAAAGTTGTTATGGCAACTAGAATTTTAAAGGCAGTCAAAAGTAGAATAATCAAACATTCTGCTGGCTTAAAATGTATCATCTATGACTCAATTTACAGGAAGAGCTTCAAAGACAAACAGAGGTTGGGTTTTTTGGGGGGGATTCTGCTTTAGAGATCCCAATTAGTACAATTCCAGAGAACTCTAAGGAATGCAAGGGAGCATCTCAAGGTGAGTAGAAAATTGCACATTGCAAGTTCTCAGAGTCAGGAGGAAGAAATAACTACATTTTACCACTTCTCTGATGTGCAGTGACCTTTCCTAGCTCCACAAAATGTACCAGGGTGCCCAGAGAAGCTGTGGCTGCCCCTGGATCCCTGCAAGTGTCCCAGGCCAGGCTGGACAGGGCTTGGAGCAACCTGGGCTGGTGGAAGCTCTCCCTGCCCACCACAGCAGGGAGTGGACTGAAAATGAGATTTCAAGTCCCTTTCAACCCAAACCATTCTAGGACTCCATGATAAAGGTTACTTAATGATTTTAAATGAAGTACTGGAAAGTTAGGAAATAGCAAAATTAATCTGTCTGAAGCAGCAGAGTTCTGTCTCTGTATGTATGGAATTATAAAGGTACCTACGACTACAAGATGATCATATCTTTAAATTTCAGATATGTCCCTGATGACCATTTCAGGGCTCCTAATTATACAAGTACTTTCAATCTCAGAGAACTCTTCTCCTATCCATTATTTCTCAGACTGTCAAAACTGCTATTTCTATTTAAAATTAACAGTATTTCAAAAGCCATACTGAGACAAGCCTTAATTAATAATAAGCAAAGTATTTAACAGATACTTCAGGAAATTATGACTAGAAACAGTAACTTGTACTGGAAATATTTGCACTTAAACCATGTACATAGCATGTGCTAGGATCCCAGTGTAAGCTGGTGTTTTAACACAGCCTGTGCCTTTTATTTTGGCATCACTGCACTGAAAATTAAGGTTGCTACTAGCAGTACTCATATCTCTTTTCTGACCCACATGAAAAGTCTCTCACCACAATCCACAAGAGCTTCCAGTGAGCAGAACTAGCATGGCCAAAAACACAGCTCAAAGTCAGGCTCTTTGCTTGCACTAAATGGAGAAGAATCAGATTGATTCCTTGTTGCAGCAAAAAAAATCAGATGTACACTGGAAATTCAGATAATACACAGGGCTGCGCAACAAGGTTAACACTGAAAATTCATGTGGATTTCTGCAGTTTTGCTTCCCCAGCCCCCGTATTAATTCTTGAGGCTGGACACACAGTTAACTCATCCCCTCTCAAGCATCATGGGAAGCTACCATTTCCAGAAATGTAAAATATGTTGGTAAATATCTTACCTAATCTATGACCAAGTTAACAGCTTCTGCAAAGGAAACTCCATGTACAATATTCACTCTACATACATTTTCAGGAGTCAGGATAAATCCTAGACGTGGGAATATCAAGACTTTAAATCCAAGTTTCAGAAGCATGTCTCTGCTTGGGCTAAAGCAGCCTGGCTGCCTGTTTCCAAGGCTTGTTCCTGACTCAACCAGACACTGCAGACAGTCCTGAAAAGCCAACCAGCTACTGCTGCTCTGAGCTTTCTATGAAATTAACTTCCTCATTGTGTAATAGCCTAAACTCAATCAAGTGCATGGCTGCCTGAAATACATGGTTTTGAGTTCAAAATAAATGAGCAGACATCCAAATATTACTCCTTGACTGCCAGCTGTGTAAATCCACTGCTGGCATCCAGCATCAGTATTCTTGTTGTATCGGGGCAGCCATTCTGCTTTGAACACACACACATGCATGCATAAATGCACCACCAAAGAATACTCAGTCTAGCATTTTTGGGTGTATTTTATCCTTAATGTGTGTTAACATATTTTCAAATGTCCATTAAAGAAGAATTAGAGAGTCTTTGCAGAAAAGGAAAGGAAATCCTAGACAAGTGACAACAAAGCCTAAAAGAACTTTCTGGAATTACATTTACAAACTCATGAAAGGGGGCATAGATCCAAAAGGTAGCTCCAATTCTTCTGCCATACAGGGACCAAAAAGTGTAATTAGACTGCAATGTTACTGTAATTAACCTGCCTAAGGCTGCCTCACCCATCCATCCTGCCCAGCCCCAGTGCTTGCTCCCATCTCACCCTGACACCACACCTGAACAGTGATCCTCTCTGAGAGCAATGGGGGGAAGGAAATTTTCCAAATAAAACTCCACAATTACTGTGACTAGCCCTGCAAATGCTAGGTAAGGGTATAAAGAAGAGATGGAACATGCAGTAAAAGATACCTCTTTTGGCAAGCAGGCTGGCTGAAACTGCCATCCCCATTAATGACTATTTAGTTTTAATGCAGGCTGCATCTTGTACTACTGAGTCAAAAAAAAAAGGTTGTATTTTGAAACTGGATTACTTTGAAGACAAACCACCCATCTGAAGACAGCTTTGTCATATGCAGGATATGACTAAAATATGTGCTGCTCCATATCATCAGCATTTGGTTGTCGGTTTAAAAAGCAACTGATGAAAACCCTCAGCAAGAAAAAAAAATTCCTAGCTGCCAAAATATTTGTCTGTGTCCACAAAACCTACATAAAAGATTGTTTGCAGTCTGCTATTGCATATACTCTTTCTAACAATCTCCTTCTGGTTAGTTTACCTCAGCAGCTGTAAATTTGTTTCCTGACAGGAGATATGACTCTTTGTAAAACCACACTCATCACTGCAAAGGGGAAAAAATTCCTTAATGGATACAAACTGTAAAGAACATCTACAGGTTTCTAATCTCTTTTGAAGTGATTACTGTAAAATCTACCTTAATACCAGCTCAGGCCCTTGGAAGAATATCCTACAGAACATACAAATAACCCTGTCATTGGGGGTTTTATCATGAAGAAGTCATACATAAAGGTTCAGAATTCACTCCTATATCAAATTCCAGTTTGGATTTAGGAGATGTGTTCATCACTTCTGTACACTTCAATATTCTACACATGCAGCTCAAACCTTGCTGGGTTTGTTACTATTCCCATTGTTCTGAACTGCTGTCCACAGCTATGGTAAAACAAGCTTTATTGAAGTGCTGACCACCAGTATTGGTGTTAAAGGCATTTTAAGAGACTTTAAACACCAAATGTTTGGATTCTTGTGTTCCTCTCTAAGCATCAAATATTAACATACTGAAATCAGCAACTAATAGTCAGGAAAAGGTGGTTTGCTTTCTCCAATAAAGGTATTTAAGATTTCTAAAGCTCCAGCTCTGGAGCACTGCAGCCTCCTGAATGCCAGTTATGCAATCTTTATTTGAAAACAGAGGCTGGTTAGGAAGAAGTGGTTTGGAGAGGAAAGAGGAATACCAAGAGCAAGCTGATTGCCTCAAACACAATTATCCCTCAGCAAACCCAGCTCTGGCAGTGGACACAGACATTACTTTTTCCTTCAGGTAAGCAGTGCCCCGTGCTAACAGGGAAGATCATACCCACAGAATTCCATGAAGACAACACACCCTGCAGGGAACCTCTAAAACAATCCAGTTTTACTCAGGGATGTAGAAAACCATGGTTTAAAATGTCCCTAGTCCAGCTGCTCTTTCAGCATTAGCATCATTACTGCTACAGGGAAACAACACTGACTAACAAACCAACGTTCAAATTCAGCTGGGATATCTATTTATGTTTTATCCAGGAAGGAATAGCAGGGATTTTCAAACCAGCACTGAGGTGCCAAGTCCTAGCAGCTCTTAGCACACTCTGAGGGAACAGCGAGGCAATGACACATCCCAATTCCATCCTACTTAAAAACCACTTGTTATCTGCATCAATATTCATATATCCTAAGCTTATGACACTAGCTGGGGCAATATCAATTCTTCCAGTAATCATCATTTAAACCTATTCAGGCCACAATACTGATACTCCCTTGGTTTTAGCCCTGTTTGAAATAATGGGCAACTCTGCTGGCCCGGTTTGCAGAAAATGGATCATAAACTCACACAGAAAAACAGAACAGGCTCCAAGAGGGCACATGCAAATCTCATTTCTACTCCACTCTGCAGAATAAATGTGTCAATTGATGTGACTTTTAGGGCAGAGAGGCCATATATCACCTGAAGAGCCAGGAATTGTATTGTGGGTGTTATTTTAGTGTTCTTATATGTGGTTATGTATGGAAAAGAAACTACAGAAAAATTCTTAATGCAGCAGAATATTTTATAATTTTGTGCAGGCCATGAAAATAAAATACTACTGTGATATTTTCCACCTCAAGTATCATACAGAAACATTAAAATTTAGATTACATAAAAATAAAAACTACTAATTGATGCTCCTCCTTTATTTCCTGAAGGGACTTGTCACTAAACTGATTAATTCCTTTGAAGATGAAGACTTAGCATAAGATTTTCCCTTTTGTGCACACAAAATTGAAAGAATTTTTCCAGATGAGTGCTAAATGAATCAAAACTTAGCAAATTAAATTCACCTTAGGGACATTTTATTCCTGAGTTGGTAAGAGAAACATTAACATTTGCTGTGGAACTAGGTACCCTGGTACATTTATCATGAACTAAACCTTTTATCTGAAGTCTGAATTTAAATGAAGCTATTTAAAGAATTAAAATTGTATCAACTTCTACTCTTCAGAGACAATAATTTTTCACTGATTTCTAGTAAGTATTTTCAGTTCCTATATACTTTATTGTCCCACAGTGTTGCAGCACCACTAAAATAATTCAAAGTAGGTGACTGTAACTGTCAGCACCAACAGATCAGCTTACACCAAAAATGAAGCTTCCTATCACTCCAACCAGCAGGAGCTGATTTGTCTCTACAAACCATATTACATTATAAAAATATCAAGGCTCTACTTGCCATGAAATGAATTATCTCAGTTTAAGAGAAGAGTTGAGTAACAGTCATCCTTATCCTTTAAGAAAAGGTGGGGAGAAGTAAAACCTAAGAAACTGCCTATATATACAGAATTTCAAAGAAACAGGAAACTCAGAAAAAGCAATCAGTTCCTCCAGAATTATTTTGCCTAATGCCCAAGTGCCTCATATTCAAAAAGCAAAGTAACAGGTATCAGCTTTTTCTCTTTTCCATCAACTGAAAAAAAAAAATCACATTTTGATTATAATGATCATTGATTCTTATGTAATAGGATCTTTTACAATTGTTTAGTATACTGCTATGCCATCCTTGATATCTATTTCCTTTAAAAGTCAAGGAACACAACTCCTAATTAGTAAGGAGACAAAATAAATAGGCAAAAAAAAAATCTATTCCTTGCTATGGAGGCCTAAACTCCCCCATTTTCAATCAGGACAAACAGATGCAGCATTCTGAACACAAATATTTTCTACAAAAATACTCTAATGTTTCAGTCCATTAACCAGCCTGCTGTGGCAGCTGGTGAACAGTCATCTTTTTAATTAGACACCCTTACTGATTAATTAGTCTCAGAACACTGAGCAGTGCAACCCTGCACGATGCCACTGGGACAAAAAAAAATATTCCTCTTCCCCTCCTTAGTGCTAACTTCACATCCTTTGGTATTGCTGCAAATAACAAGCTTGATTCATTTTCTACTCACACTAAAACAGCCTTCCTGTGTAAGGAATTCTCTCAATTCCCAGCTAAACTGTTTCACACAAATTGTATTTGCTTCACACAAATAAAATAAATTAAAAAAACTAAATGAACAAAACCAAACAAACCTGACATCAAGGCACCAGTTTCAAAGTCAACTGCATTTAATCTTCTTTGGAGAGAAACAGTGATTCACTTGTGATCTCCACAGTTTTCCTTTTCCTAACTATGAAAACTGGCAATAAAAATTAAAAAGCCAAGTAAATATTAAGTGTAAACCAAAGAAGCAAATACCTTTTGTTGTTTGAACAGTTTGGATAAATTCAAAATTTAAAATATAAATACATTTCTACATTAGGTTTACATGAAAGTTGATCTTCAGTCCTTGAAACTCAGTCTGAAGAGAGATGCTCCAAGAAACAGATAATCAGAGTTAATTCAAGACATGGAAGATTGTGTTTAAGCACGTGAAACTTCAACAACAGTTTTTGCTATTTTCATCTATCCTATTTCTAACTTTTAATTTTGGACAAGACACAATTCCAGAAACCTGCAAGTTTAACTTTTGGGTTTTCTTTTGCTTTAAAAAAAAGAGGATTTGTCTTCTAGGAATAAGAAATAACAATGCTGGTCCGAACAGAACAGATAAACTACATATATTAGCTCTAAATTGATTCATTTCATCCAGCCCCAAATCCAATCCATTTGCTCCACCTTCTGCAGCAATGGAAAATACTTTGCTATAATTGCTTACCATTGCATGAGAATTATACTGCTGGAGTAGTGACACCCTTGATTAGTGCCATTTTCAAATTATTAAATTACTGAGATCTGTTATTTTCATGCCTTTCAGAGCTTGGAAGAATTCTTAGGATTTTCACTCTCATGTGGAGTGACATGAAATGTTATTGGTCCAGAGACAAAACCCCAAAAATACAGTCAGCAGAAAAAGCTGGGTTTTGGCCAAGTCTTCTGAAGCCTGACCCTTTAATTAGTTATTATCTCTAACTGTCCTGGGCACATGCTCATATTGCCAAAGGAAATTATGACAATAAACAAATAATTCTATTTTTGGTTCTCTTACAAGTCATTTGGAAGGACAGCCATTCCATCTTTCTTTAAGAACTTCAACTCAATGTCATCATCAGTTCAAAACCAGGCATTCTCATTCCTACACAAACTTACATTGTTTTGAGTAATACACTACAACCAACATCTGCTTTATCTGAGGCTTATTTTTCTGATCTTACTTAAAAACTGATAATAATAAATTTAAAAGAAGTTTTGCTTCCTTAAACCACAGCAGCTGCTGCATTTAAAATAAGTCTATATAGGCTGTTAGATGAACATACAGTTCATTTCTTAAGGGAATTCCTGTTGCAAACTGGAAGTCTTTTATGAATAAATCATACAGTTTAGAACCAGAAATGCTACCTTAAAACAGTCCACCTAAAGGTTTTCAAACTACAGAAGATGAGTGACAGCCTCCTGTTCCTGTTCTCATTTTTCTTACACTACTACACTCAGCCCTGACAGGAAACAAGTCTCACCCTAGAAATTCAGCAGTGAGAATTCCTCCAAGAATGAAACCATCTCAAACAGAGAAGCAAAACTCTGATAATAAGCAGTGTAAGAGACAATAAAAAAAAATCTGTCCCCATGCAGATGCAACAAGTATTTTAGGCTAAGTTGCCACATCACTGCTGTGAAATACAAAGCTGTGTTTGGTGTCAGGTACACACAGGCAATGTGTGTATTTGTGATTGTGATACATGTGGAGACTGACCATGGGACAGTTATAAAGATGAATTCTACTAATAACTGAGGAAAGTAAAGCATGGAAGAAGGCCTTTGAACCTATCTTTTGTTTGCAATTAACCTTAGTTGATTTAGGAACATTGGAATTAAAGCGTTAAGAATGTTGCTTTTTGCTTGTAGTTAATCCTTAAAGAGTTTTGCAATAATAACCTTTTGAAGTATAATTTTAGAATATTGTTTGTATCCTTGAAACTATAGCTTTGGAATATATATAAAGGAAACTTGCTTATCTCACACCTTAACAAAACAGAGAAAAGCAGCTTGAGAAAGGAAGATGAACTCAACTCAAGGATTTATAGTTTCGACCAAGGGAAGCTGGACATCACTGTTGTTAGATTTATAGTCTTTGCAATTAAAAGGTGGACCCACGTCTGGGGAGCTGGACTCCACCAGATGGGATTCGTCTTTCTTCTTTTGGAAACCCAACCAGCACCATCTGGGGATACTCCTTTAGGGATACATCCTGAGAAAAACTAAATCACAATAGTGTATAGAATTGTGACATAAAATTGGGACTAGAAACTGCTGATGAGTAAAAATTGGAAATAGAAATTGCTGAGAAAGTTTATGAGTACCCCTATAAATACCTGTAACCCTCGAGTATTGGTGTGCAGTTGGAGTGAAAACTTCCCCCACTGTACCCAGCGCTGTATTGCTCATACTTTACCATATAAATTAATAAATTGATTGCTGCTTGAATATTGGCCTAGTCAAGCTTCTTATTTATAACACTGCCATCATGTGACAGCAAATTCCTCCTCATGCACACAGTGACAGTGCCTGACACCTGCTCTGACAAGAACACACTGGGGCAAGGGGAGCACCATCCTTGATTCCTGCAGCAGACAATCACCACTCACTCCAATCATTAACAGGCTACACTGGGGCTTGGCAGCCACCAGTTTATCAGAGCTCTGAATACACTTATCATGGAAAAATTCATTCCAGTCTCTGGAGAGGAACCAGTGAAGATGAAATAATGCCAAGAATGCAGGAGAAAACACTCTGTCAATGAATTGACCTCAGCTCGTGCACATTTTTCTATATTCTTTAACAAACAGATCAGACATGCTTTTACAAAAGCTCTTTAAGTACAGTATTACCTCTTCATTATCACAAGCAGATTTTTCTCACTCTGATTTTATTTTCCTTACAATAATTACATAAATAAAAATACATGTTTATCCCTACTGATGTATATTTGACTTCCCCCTTCCTGTCAGGTGCCACGTGCGGCACTGTGAAGAGCCCATGGCAAGGGAAGTAAGGCAGATTTTGATTGTCATACAGAACACATTTACATATATGTCAGAAATGAAACAGCTGCCAAATCACAACTCCCACTCTCTAAAATTGTATGCAAGGCCTATTATTGTGCTCCAGTCAAAATTCCTGAGCAGCTCATGGTAATCATCAAGCTGGAACTCAGCAGGAGACCTAAGAGAGTGCTTGTCAGTACTTGTGAGAACACAAGGATTTCTTTCTCCCTTTCCTCCTGGAACTCCAAACTCACCTAGAGATTGAAAATGAATGCTCTGATCTAGGGAAGAGGGAACACAGCTCATCAGATCATTCCTGACATACTTCTGGACTAGAGGACATGGAGGCCTTTTGGAGAAAATAAGTGCAGCATTAACTTTTCTAAATGAGACATTTTATTTTGCTTTCAGTGCTGAATTGAGATTCTAAAACAAGCCCCAAATTACCCCTCTCCTACAGAACACAACTGAACCAAGCACTCCTGTAGCTGAGAAACCCTGCAGCAGGTTCCAGAGCTTTGCATACAGATGGATAAATACAGGATAAAAGCACAGGCAGATTTCTTAGGTGATGGGACTGATAGCTGGCCAATCTAACACAGCACTGCTGCACAAGACTGGAACAGAACAGCTAATGTGTCTATACCATGGTCTCTAAACTAAATTTAAATGCTGAGAGTCTGCTGTCACTCAGAGTATCACAAGGCACACATTTTTGGCCTGCCAACAACACAACTCTCACCAGTGAGCACAGTTTCACCAGAAGTTCACCAGTAACACTGTAGTAAAATCAGAGTTTTTACCAGATTTCGCTCTGTCGCCAGTAGAGGCAACCATAAATCAGGTTTTCAGTATTCATAATTCCAAGTATTGAGTTCATCTTTCAAGCTGTGACAGATTCATGGCAGAGATTTTTCTACTGGTCTCCAGTGCCCTGTTTCTCACAATTATCAATTTAACCCAGGGGTGCAGGTCAGGCTGGATGAGCAGGGAAGTGCTGGAGTGCTGGGAGAGCAGGCTCAGAGGAAGGATCTGATACCATGGGACAGAACCTCAGGGACTGCTCCAGGGACTGGCAGCAATGGGGAGCTCTTTGAGGAGAGAGAGAGGTTCTGGGGGATTGTGGGGTGTCAGTAGGCAATGGTGCAAGTACACAGATGTTTGTACCACATCCTTCTTCTGGTATTGAGCCCACTTGACTGCCAGGACTGCAAGTGCAGAGCATCACCAGCTCTCCCCACTCCCCTAGGACTGGCTCAGGAACACATATGTTCAAGGAATATACTGCTGAAATAATCAAGGCACCCACAAATACATCCAGCTTCCAGAAGAGAAACATCAAGCAGAATGACCAAAACACAAGGAGACAATGAATTTGTACAAACATATACATAAACTGAAAGAATCAAGATGAAAACAATGGATTTGATAGGAAGATTAAATAACTGTGGAAAAAATAAAGTTTGTGTTGTTGGTATATTGGCATAACAAAAATGCAGATAAAAGAAATCAGTTCTGCTTTCTCATACAGGAGAAGAAAGTGAACAGTCATTAATACCCAAATAACTCTAAAGCTTAACATTATTAAATTATTATTAGGTTATTACTGAAATACATACAACCAAGATTTTAGTAGTGTATACTACTAAAATACATATTCTACTACTATCTCTGCTTAATTCACATTACTGACACACCAAAATGAAACTGAAAAGTTCTGTTCACAGACATAAATATCAGACAATAATTCATTAAAAAAAAATCAGCTGACACTTTTTTCTGGAGCATCCCATATTAACTCTTCCCAAAGATGGGCCCTACCTTTGGTATGGCACAGGCTCTCCTGTTCATTCCTTTCAAGAGTCTTTCACTGCCAAATGATGTGATTGCCAGCAGTTTAGACAGACAAACTACAGAAGAAGTTTTGTCACTTCAGAAGGAAAATCATTCACTTTAGAAAAAAACCCTGTTTGCATAAATGCTTCCGTTCAGCAGAGGATTTCAATTTTTCATCAGTAACAGTGCAATATTTCATATTAAATACTGTATGAAATACCATCTTCCAAAATACACATCACTGCAATACCTCTGTAGTGAAAAGGCCAAGTGTTACAAGGTATTTTTAAGGCACAAGGCCTCAGCATCAAGATAAACATTGCATTTTAGAAGTTTTCCACTCCCTCCTCCACCCTGAAACAAACGTCTCTCCCACTTTTGGAAAGCAGGAACAAATAATGGAGGTGGCTTTGATGCACCATACAGATGACAGATGTCCTGTGAATGGTTTCTAAGGAAAATATAACACAGCTACAACATCAAAATGAAAAATTTACAGTAGCAAAACATTCTTCCTTCTTGATAAAGAAAAAAGTAGCCACACCAGGACAGCTCTCACGCTGGGGATGCTTCTAAACTTCACAAGCATAATTAATTATGTCAAATTAAGAGGACAAGTAGCAAAATAATATGAAAACATTAGGAAAGGAAACTCTGAGTAACAGCATCTACCCTAGAATTTCTGTGTGGACAGGTAATTCATAAGGCAGGTAACAAAGCCAGCACTTGCTCTGAGCAGCAGAGGAAATGACCTCCATCCATTTCTGCCATTAAAGTGCATCTGAGACTGCTGCACTTCCCAGAGCTGTGACAGCCCTGCAGGGGCAGAGCCTCAGAACCCAAACACTGAGATTCTCTCTGACACTGCACAGAGCTCCTCCCTCGTGCCATCACAGACCAAACAGCTCCACAGACTTCTTAGAAAGCTAATTGACTGCACTGATGGGATGGATTCCTAAAAGGATTCTCCTCTCTGCTCACCCATACAGCAGGGAGACTGGTTTCCTGCTAGGTCCAAATGTTTTTAACATTCTTTTTAAAAATAAACAACAGAAAGAAGAAATACTCAATTTTGTGCCATTTTGTTTGAGTTTTTTTAAGAATTGAAACCCTTAAAATGAAGACATACTTAAAACAAGCTTTAAAAATAACAAAGTGATGGATGTGAGTTTATTAAAAAACCCACAAGCAAACACCTGAACAAGGTGATGTTCTTATCATCATCACAGCAAGAGAACAGAAAGCTAAATGTCAAGCATTACTACAGATATAGTTCAGCAATTTCTACTGCTAATGCCATGCAGCAGTACCCATGGCAGGAGGTAAAGTCACATAATCATAATTTCAGTTGTTTAAAACAAGTCAAACTGCTTCATTCTTCTGCTGCCCTGCCACTGACTAAAACTGCTGCCCAGCAGAACTCATCTCAATCAAAGAAAAGAGGAGTGAATAAAAGAAGGAAAGAACAAACAATAAATCCCTTACCATTGTGATGAGCAACCTGTATTTGTCCAGCATTGCCTGGTTGTCATGGCATCCTGCCAGCAGCTGCCAGATCTCTGCCCTCAGTGCTTCTGGAACACCACTCTTCACCAGAGTGGACAGCCCATTTGGTCTCACAACAAGGTTATTGTGCCTGAAACAAAGATGATCATTTTCCTGTTATACTTCAACTACAGGGGTCAAAATAAAGATTAAAAACATTAAAAATCTTTAAAGTTATTCACTAAAGCAGAGTCAGCAATAGACAACACAAACTTTTCTTCCACTGGTTACAGTAGTTAGTGTTTGTCAGATGGAAAGCAAAAACTCTGCAAGGATTTACAGTAAAAACCAGTGGCAAAATTTAGTGATATCCAAATTCTCTAGGTGTGGAGAGATTAAGGAAAATTAACAATAAGCACTTGCAGAAATTAAATACGCTGGCTAATAAAGAACAATTTGAATTGAAAGAGAAAAATATGCCATCTGTGCAGACAATTCAATTTAAATATTTGTTCAATATATAAATTTAGCTCAGGTTCAGAAAAATAAATTTAAAATAACTTAAGCTGTACAGAAAAACAAATTTTGGAAAACAAAAGACAATTTAATAGTAGTGTTATGAAGACTGAAGTTCTAGTTCCACACTTCATGCAAAGAGTCTGTTCCAAGTGCCACAAACCAGGAACACTTGTACACACATTTGTACAATCCTACTATTTCAAATAAATCTGCCTGTTGGTCTGAGCTGGTGCTTTACTATCTGGTTGTACACACACAAAACAAGAAATGCAGGAATACAGAAGTCACTCCATGTGCACAATATTACAGAGCTTTCAGTCACGGATGTTGCAAAGCTCTTTTGGAGATACAGTATTTGCTGATCTAGATATAAACCCTCTTAGACTCATGACAATTTTCAGACTGATTTTTGGCTCTCTCTGCTGTAGGAAGTGCTGTGCTCTCCAAGTGCTTTGACCACTGTGGTGTTTCCCAGCTCTCCTGGAAGCAGAGTAGTCAGAGTGGCTGTTAAACCAAATGCCAGCAAGCCATGATTAATTAAATAACCTGCAATTTGAGCCTGGATTTGCAGTGAATGTTTAGAGTACTCATTCTATGAAATAGGTCATTAGGACATGAACAGGTTATCACTGCTTTTTAAATTTAAAAGACACTCTAACCTATTTCATTTTCCTATGCTTTGGGGATGATATCCCTATTTTTCCAAATGGCCTGAGAACTAAAAAAAAAGTATGTGATTATATAACACCCTTATTTTTTAAGAAAACAATAATTATTTTTATTTTTAAATGCACAGTGCAGTACAAGTAATTTCCTCCTTATCTTCATCCCTCAGATACCCAAATAAAAACTAGGTCCTTCTATCTTTTTCAGTCCATTTTGTAGTCAGTCACATTACCTTAACAGTCTTGTGATGAGAAAGAGCTAGAAAGAAAACCAATATTTACAGAAACATTAAAAGCACTAAACACTTAACTTAAAGGACTTGCACTGGTTTAGAGGTGGCCACAGAGATGCTCCAAGGGCTGGAATCTCTCTGCTATGGACACAGGTTGGGATAGCTTGGGGTGTTCAGCCTGGAGAAGGAAAGGGCTGCAGGGAGACCTTATCATGGCCTTTCAGTACCTTAAAGGAGCTTATGAAAAGGAGGGAAAGAACCTTTGTAGGGACAGACAGTGACAGGAGAAGGGGGAATGGTTTCAAACTGACAGAGAGGCTGCATTACACAGGTATTGGGGAGAAATTCTCCTGTGTGAGGGTGGGCAGGCCCTGGCACAGGGTGCCCAGAGCAGCTGTGGCTGCCCCTGGATCCCTG
The DNA here is from genome assembly GCF_037042795.1 of Molothrus aeneus. Classification (NCBI taxonomy): domain Eukaryota; kingdom Metazoa; phylum Chordata; class Aves; order Passeriformes; family Icteridae; genus Molothrus; species Molothrus aeneus. The sequence goes on along the minus strand of NC_089654.1, from coordinate 26,401,549 downwards.
GCAGTGCCCAAGCTCAGGCTGGATGGGGCTTGGACCAACCTGGGATAGTGGAAGGTGTCCCTGCCCATGACATGGGGTTGGAATGAGATAAGCTTTGAGGCCCTTTCCAACCCAAGCTATTCAGGGATTCTATGACCAGATACTCTGAGCAGTTACAGAATTATGACATGCATGTTGAGGAATAGATATATAGTAAATACATCAGAAAGTTGAATCCCATCTAGTTGTGGATTAGTTTGGTTATTATATGGATCTGGTCATATGTGTTATGTGAGAAACAAAGAAGGGCTCCCCTGAGGGCTGATCAAATGAACAGCTAAAAAGGGATATTCCCGTAAAAACATAACAGGGAAATTCTCAGCCAAACCAAGGAAACAATACAAGGCAACAACTTCATCCTGAATATAATCCCAACTGAGAATTAAACAACCAGACTTTACTGGCCCTGTCCTAGATTTGCATTTTATGGCAGAGGTAATACTTTAGCAATATGAGTCCATGCTGAACATCATTACCAACTTCCACAGCCAACTTTCTGAGTACTGGATGGCTCTTTGGGAATCAGCTTGTGCATCCATAATCCTTGCTCAGAACAACAGAAGTGAGCATAAAATAAAAGCTTTTCTTACTCCAACTTTACCCTTTCATCACGTGGGAGAGTCACCATTCATGGATGCTGACATCTTTAATTTGTTACAAAATGTTGCAATTCTCCAGCACAAATCATAAATACAATTTTAAAATAACAGAGAGCAAGGACACAGAGCAGCAATGCACAGAATATGCTCCAACTTGACAAACATGTTTCTGATCACAGACTGTCATTGATCATTGCTACTGCTTTGTTTTAAGAAATAGTTGAGCAGTCAGCTAAAGCAGCTTAGCTGGCAAGAGCAACTTTAATGCTGAGGATGCAGTAAATAGTAAAATAAACAGATATAGCATCGCTTTTCCACTGTTTGTTCTATCTTTTTGGTACATTATCTTTTTCTTATTTCTGTTTATATCCTTGAAGGAAAGTCCTGGAGCAGTGTTTCTGCTGAGTCCAATAGGTTACGGTGGCATTTTAATGAAATGACAAAACGCAATTAAAATGCAAGAAATTTTTCATCTAAGAGACAAATCAGCACACCAGTTCCTCAAGTGGAAATGTTAATTTTTGTTTATTTACATTTTTACAAGTGCAAGAACTTCTACTAACATATGGTGCAGTTTTCAACAACACCACAAGATTTTATTTTGATATATTTTTAGTTTTCAAATCCTTACCAATTCTCACCTGTTACTCTAAGTTTTGTTCTTAGAATGTAACATGACACTATTCAAGAACTCAAGCAGTTTAGAAATTTGAATTTCTCTCCACAGGTAATACTGCTTGAGACACTCCTGAAGAAATGTTTACTAGTCTTCAAACAGTCTGGGATCTCCTATTTCTCAACTCAATTTAAACTAATTTTAAGCTGCTTCAACTATTAAGCAATTCTCTTGATTTATGTGTAAGTTATGTTAGGATTCAAATTAGTTTATTCCGAAAGTCTTGAATGTTTTTTCTTGTTGATTAGTATACTTGAGTAACCAGTCCAAACAGTTGGATACATGAAACTTAAGACCATGAGCTGTGGGTGTCTTTTTACTTCAGCATGCTCATCCACAGAGTCCAGGTATTTATCAAGGACACAGGTTAAAAACAGAAGAATCAACTGACTAATTAATTAAAAAAAACCAGTTAAATTGAAAATTGGCATCTTCCGATCTTGGATTAAGGGCAGAAACTTGGGTGACAGAATAGGTAAAAACAACAGAAGGAGAGGGTTTGGTTAAGCTCAGTAAAACCTCCTGATTCCTCATGCAGAAACCTTTGCGTGAGACCCCCATACAGATGAGGTCAGCAGTAAGAAGCTGTTTCTCCAAAGCTAAAGAGTAGCCAAGTCAAGGGAGGAATTACCCAAATAAATCCTTAAAATGTGTTCACCTCTCTTTCTGGTGTTAGGAAAAGCAAACAGCCAGTTCCAGATTAAGGGCCTCTGATTATTTTTGTCTCCAGCAGCAGGAGCTATTGCTTACACAGGGAAAAGCAAGTAAGTGGTTCTGGCACTTGCTCAGGTCTCTCTGAGGCAGCAAACAGACTTTTCTCTCTCTTGGCACTCTATGCTCTGCTACTGAAGCACTTAATTAAACAACAGAAATAACACTGTTGAGAACATAGTCTGGGCTTACAAATACTCTTCATTTTATACACCAACAGAAAGTGTTTCAGTGAGGATTCACAGTGTTTCTAGATTCTTTTTCAAGTGCTTACATATATATATGTAAGCACATTTACAAAAATAGAAAAAAGAAGTGTTTCTAAACAAATTAAATGTACACCAGCTGGCATGCAGGGCTTAGATGGGACACATGGGAGTTGCTGTGTCTGTCCCATCCTGGCACTGAGTTTCCTCAGGATTTAACAGGCAGCCCCAAATGACCACAAGGTTCTGCCTGTGAAGACCCATACCTGCTGTGTGAGCACATACAAATACACTCTCAAACACCAAACAAAACCAGACTTTTGCACATAGTACAGGAAAGATTTGTCAAAAAAACCCCAAGTTATCTATACCAGTCCCTTTTAAATGAAGATTAAAAACTACCCTTCAATGTGTCTTGCATTTTAAACTGTGTAAGCTGAAGAATGTCAAACCTCCTGCTCAGGAGCACATAAAACCAAATAAAATGCACACAAACCAAATAAAATGTTAATATCTAAAATCTAATGTAAGAAATTAAGCATTACCATCTCCCCAGTAACTCTCCCCAGGAATACAAAATCTTCTCAGGACAATCCTTTGACACATCACCAGTGCCACTGGAGAGTTCATTATCACTCTCTGTAAAAATAAAGAAAAAAAACAAGAAAACAAAAGCATGCATAGGTTTACCCAAGAGCACAGACACTAGACATACATACGTACAAGTCTCAGACAATTTTTCTCATCTATCAGTTTTAAAAGTATAAAAAGATACAAAATTTGAATGGAATCATAAAGAATGTTTAGCAGACTTCACCAAACAAGTGTATTAATGAAGTTACCATAAAGTTTAAAAGAACAGAGCTAGGGAATAATTCGCAGCAGTGTTACCAGAGAAAGGACTGGGACCTAGAAAAGCATTATGTGAGAAAAGCTTCAAGGCTGTCAAGTCTCCATTTAATGAAATTTGACAGTGTTACCTAAAAGTCACATCCACTCCAGACTTCACATAGAGGAAAGTCTCTGTTAAAGCACAGTAGATAATGCTACTTTGTTACATTACATCCCTTTGGCTGTCCTGGGTACCCTGAGCTCAGGAAGCCTCCTCTGAGCCACAAAAGCATTTTTTCTACTCAAGTAAGCTCACGGATGAGCAGAACAAAACCCCAAGCCTGTGACATGAAAGGCCATAGTGCATGGAACAGAGAAGATTGCTTCAAATGAAAGCTTATCATTATTATTAAGAATTAAACACTTAGGGGAGAGATATATGCTACTATATGACTAACACCCAAACCCTGAAGGGATCATGTGGGCCTGGGAATAGCATGCTCAAAAAAACCATCCAATCCAAGTGTTCATTAGGAATTCCAAGTGTCCCACAGTAAGCTGGACAGTCTAACTCCATATGGCAAGTCCTCAGGCAAATATGGTCTTGCAGGTATTTGAATATTTTCCAATTTTATCTGAGTGAAATACTGATAAGAATTAAACAAGTGCAACTTCAACACCAGATGCTGAGAGGCTCCAGCTTTCAGTGTCTTTAGCAGGAAACACAAATCATCACAGAATCCCAGAACAGTTTGCCTTGGAAGGGTCCTTAAAGCCCATCCAGTCCCAACCCCCTGCCATGGACAGGGACACCTTCCACCAGCCCAGGTTGCTCCAAACCCTGTCCAGTGGAGCCTAGAACATTTCCAGGGATGGGGCAGCCACAGCTTCTCTGTCACCTTCAGAGGCTGCTGAATCCATGGACACTTTGATGTTAGAGGGCTCCAAGGTTGCTCTTCCCTATGATCTGAACTCTCTCCAGAAATTAAAATGCAACAGAAAAAGAACCAAAGCTACATCTGCCCCCCAAATCCCTTCAATATTCTCTTCCACACTGCTCTGTCACATCTTGTTGCTGATCTAATACCCTGAATTCCCTCAGGTGCATTAAACACTTGAGCTTCATGTTGACAACATAGTTCAGGTAGAAGAAGATCTTCAGTACTTGTGCAATTACCCTGTTAACTCTTCATCTTTATCATTCTCACTTCAATTACAGATTTCTAATTTATATTCTTAGCAGTTGTGTCAAATACAAGTCATTAATAAAATATCAGTGCTTGAATTTGACAGTGAGCTGTGAGGACAAAGACAGCAAATAGTGGATTTCAAGGACAATTAACAGCAAAAATGTTGCCCTGAGAGAAGCATATCAGAAATCACTGTGTTTCAAAATGAACACTACACTGGTGAGAGGCTTCAGCTTGGAACCTCTTTGCACAGCTTTACAGTTCCCAAATACCAGCCCAACCTCCATTCAAATACTTTCCCGTTACATTAAATGTAATTAATTAAAAATAATTTAAAATAATCCAAACAAAATAAGCACCCACCTGTATCACAAATCTAAAAAAAATCTTGATTTTAAGCTTTCCCAATCTTTTGCATGCATTCACTAGACCTAAAGATGGAAATAAAATCTAAAACCCCCAAGTTTATAACTTTAATTAAAATTTTCTATCACAGTGACAGGTTTCTCAGTAACCAAAGGAATCAATTGTGTCCTGAGGGAAAAAATGTATTTGAAGACTCAGCTTCCCCCTTAAAATTACCAAAAATAGGGTAAAGGCCAATTTCCTCACTTATCACACAGACACAGCAATAACAAACAAACAAAAAAAAAGGAACTAAATGCATTATATTTGTTTAATTCTCTCCTCTCTTGAATTGCACAACTGTGTCAGAGGGACCAACAATAAATGCAGTCCCTTCTACTTCCCATGGAAAGAAGAAAAAAAACAATGGAGGAAACCTCTGAGAGGAGTCCATCTGGCATTCAGAGACATAATGATACTGGTATGTATTAAGAAAGTCAAGAAACCCAGCTCACATCAGGAATTTACCACAAAGCACAATTACAGAAAGGTTTTATGTATTCAAAGTAAAGGAAGAAATTTTGGCACCAAATGCTGAAAGGAAGAGATTAGACTTTCTTTGGGAGAGACTGAAGAACCCCAGCACAAGAGTTAACGCTGAAAATACACACAAACAAACCCTGCAGCCTGGAATGAAACCTGATAAAGATGACTAAAATCCCCCAGCAGACCAAAACGCTTCAAAATGCAGCTCCACTGAATCCTGTGAGCAACAAAGCCCAGTAGCTCTTACTGGATCCAAACCTGAGCTTGCCAAGGAATACTGACATCAGCCTACAGTAACAAACGCCTGGATTTCTCACTGAGCTGGTATTCCCAGCAAAATCCTTCCAAATTCTAAAGGAGACCAGTGTTACACAGCACATACACTCCAGTGCTTCAGCTAGAAAAGTCTTTCATCTGGAAGGCTTGGCACTGTTTGAAATGTATTATTCAGTTATAAGTCAGAAAATCTCAGGCCTTAATTAGAAATGCCATATGCTCGCTTTCAAAAGACGCTAATGTCAAACTTCAAAATAGAACAGGGCAAAGGGAAGAGAATAAACAGTCTTGAAAACCTCTACTTTGTTTCCATTCTAAAGAGTATTTACATATTCTAACCTCTTAAAGCATTAAGGTATAAGCTAAGAAATAAAAGATGTCATGGGAGGGATATTTAGGTGTTTTTCTCTGAGTATTTCCACACTGTTTTTTTCCATGTTCCATAGCATCTATAAGGCAGCAGAATTTGCCAAAGCATAATTTAATCCACCCTTACTCTGCTGGGAAAGCCACAGATCCCTTTTTCTAAATGTTCTGTGTATTTCTGCTTCCTCCTGTATTTAACCCTGACCTCTCAGAGCCATCAGCTGGGCAATGAACTTGGTCAGAGCAGGTGGACAATGGAAGACACCTCAAGGGAGCAAACCTTGGGGTTGTGAATGTGTGTACACACAAACAGGCTTTAAGACCAACCCCAGGGAACAGTAAGCCTCAAAGGTTTTCTGTTTTGCTTTGCATTGCATCATGATTCACAAAACTCACAAAAAGGTCATACCTCATGAATCAATTGCCTGAATTTAGAGCCTTTTTAAAGCAAGCCTGAAGGATCTTACTCCCACAGCAAGCACTGTTCTGTATGGAATGAGCATGGAATAATACTCTGGGCTGGAAGAGACCTCTGGAAATCAGGCAGTCTGATCCACTCCAAGCTCTGGTTAGATCAGGTGCCTCCAGGACCTGAGTGAGAGCTCTGCTGGGTTTGGCTGGGAGCACCAAAAGGGTGGGGCTGCAGAGGAATTTGGGAGAGGACACAGCTGGAGCAGATGACCCCAACTGACCCAAGGGATGCTCCAGACCATAGGACATCATGCTCAGCATGTAGAGCAAGAAGGAAACTGTGATGTGATGCCAATTATCTTCCCAAGCCACTGTTACACATGACGGAAGGCTCCCAGAAAAAGATTGGCAGTCTATGGATATACATAATTTTGTCAGTTCATTCCAAGGATTTTACTGCTCTTTTGACTCAGCTCAAGCCTAATTTTTTCTACCCTGCAATTTATGCCAATTACTTTCTTTTCCCTCCCAAACAATTTTAGCACATCTCATAAAAAAAACCCCAAAACCTTAACCTTTATTGTTTCTTCTCTAGAACACTCTACTTATTTCCACACTTCTGCTCATTTCCCGTTTTCTCCTCCAGTCTGTATTTTTTCTTGAGAGATGTTCAAACAAAATCCTGAGGCATCCAGTGTTCAAACCAGAAGAATTACACACACAATAACTAGCATAAGCAAATACCCCACAGGAAAAAAACCATACATAGAGGAACACAAAAGCTTGGCCTCTTCTTTCCCATCTCTTACTTTGGTAGTCCATTGTATGAAACAGAGGTCATGCTCAGAGGGTAACCCCAGTACTCAGAGTAGTATTAAAGGTTAGGGAAAGACTGTAAAAAATACTATGGGAAACTAACCCAGAGCAGAGTCAAAGAGGTTCCTCTTTCTCATTAGGGATTAGCAGCCTCAACTTTGTTTATTGGCTTTCCCATTTTTGGCTTGAGGAAATAAATTCTGGTGAAGGACTCATACCAACAAAAACCGACATATTTAATGTGCTTGAATTTCATTATTCATCTTCCCAGTTTTACAGTGAAAGGGTTTTTTTGTTTGGTTGGTTTAGGATGCTTGTTTTTTTCAGTGGGCCATTTTTTTGCATCACACTTCAGAATCTGGCTTTAAACAATACTCCCCTCAACCATATTTTACACCAATTATATAGCTATAGAGCAGCTTTTCTGAGTGGTTCTTCTTCAGGAAATTCTACTAGTTCATCTGAAATAAGACAATATCTCAGAAGTCAAACTCCTTTTTCAGTTAACAAAAACAGAAACAAGGAGGAAAACTACAGAGTTGCTTTGGAGACACTGAACATAGAAGTAAGTGAAGTACCTCAAGATGTGTAGAAAAGCATGAATAAAGCAGATTAAAAAATGAACAGGTGAGATTTGAGCACTGATGTGAAGGAGAAAAAATGATATTTAATGTGTTTTAATTTAGAAGCTGTTACATGTGAAATAAAAAGAGTAGGTGGAACTGAAAAATAATATAGCTGGAGCAGTCTGAGGGAGAAGGAAATCAGGTCTCCAAGATAGGTGGGAATAGAATTGGAATAATTCAAATATGAACAGTTTGATTTTTATGTAAGAGAAGAAAAAACCTGAGGGAGGAGCTGAAGTTGGCAGCATATTATCAGAGCACAAGACATAGTGTTATTGACATGGAACCTTTCCATACATACAAGATAAAAGAGCATCGTGAGAAAGGCCACAAAAAGAGCAAATTTTCATTTATAAGGTAACAGGGAATTATAGAGCATGAACTATAGTTCTGCCAAGGAGGATGAGAGTGAAACAAAGTTTAAGTCACGAAAGTCATTCTTGTATTAAATAAGGCAGATTTTCAGAAACATCCAACTTTTAGTGCATTACAAAATATTCTGATGAACACAGAAGGATTTCCAAATGCCTTCCAAATAACTGATTTATGAAATGACAATCTTCAGTACAGTCTCTTATCTAGAGGGAAGAGAAATAATCAAGAGCAAAAAACCACAGATTAATGAATCTGAACTTGCATTGAATTCTGCTCACAAAAACTTTCTGCTTACGTTAGTTATGTAACTAACTTGAAAAATTCATTTGGCAACTACTGAAGTACATGTAAAGAGAACAAAAACAGAAAATAAAGGTAACAGAATTTTTCATTAAAAGCAAACCAGTAATAGAAAAAACCCCAGTATTTTGATTTTCATTCCTTTTTATGAGTTGTACAATACACATTTTTCACTTAGAATCAGTCAAACGAAACCTAAAGCTGACACATCACAAAATTTTGATTACCTTGCAAAAGGCGGCAGATTTAATTGCTTCTTTATGTAACACAAAGTCTGAATAATCCCAAACTCTGTATTTGATAAACACAGAAAGGGTGGCACAGCATGCAGCTGGATGACCTCTGCCTTTCCCTCACTGCACTGTTTTCACATGTTAAAGACTGTGCAAAAATCTCCCAAAACACAACCAACTGTCCTGTTGGTGCAATGGACAGCCAAAATGACATTTTTCTTTTTAATACAACTAATTCTGCATTTCAAGCCCTATCTTATATCCTCATATATATCTGATACACCCTACCTTTAAAACACTTTGTTCCATGTCATATACTTTCAACACAGGCCCTGCATCACTGTCATATGAAATGACAATTATTTTTAAATGTCCCAAAAATAAACCTTAACTGGGCATCCAAGAGATGATCCTCCCCTCATGTATTGCACATAAAATTGAGCCACTGTGACATCTCTAAATTTGACGTACAAATGCTTAAAGCTGAATAAAAGAAAGTGCAGGAGAATTATTGCTTCAGTTCAGTAGTTTTGCTCCCACACAGATGACAAAGCCAACTAAATGCTGCATAGTGGAGGTAGTCTTGTAAACACAAACATGTTCCACATGTACTGTGCTGTCTGATCCCTGACATCTCAGAGAACAGGCAAGGAAATAAAATTGGAGGTGTTGTCACAACTCTAGGACAATGCATTAGTAATTTATCAATTTGTAGATTAGAATCTGCTCCCATCTTTGACATAATCAATGAGAAAGAAATATCAGTGTTAGAAGTTGTGTTGCCTGGCATTTAAGGCAGTATGCCTTAGATTAGACGGCACTTACACTCAAAAAAATACCAGAAAGCTAATGATCAATACTAAAAAAAAAAAAGAACCTCACACTTGAGTTTAGAGGAACTGTTGGTTGAAACCAGTCTTTTTAATAATCTTTATGCAAAAGTAGTTAATTTTTTAATTATATGAAATGTGCAATTACCTAAGCAGTGGCAGCTTGAGGCCACCCAAAACTGATGTCTGAAAAACCTGAGATCCTTTAGCAATAGGAAATTTGGATTCCTAATAAGCCAGCAGGATTGCAAATCCTTTTTCAAACTGATTACAGATAGACAAGGAAAGACAGCCACTAATGAATAAAGCATCCAAATTATTCAAAATAATCTGCAATTGCTTCCAGACAAGATGAAAACACCAATTTATGCTCATTTTGTGTCTATTTTGTTCCACAAACTGAAGAGATTTTATGAAAGTTATAAAAAAACAGAAAGCCTGAGATCCAAGAAACAGAATTCACTATGATCCCACAGAGTTGAAACCTACCTTTATTTGAAAATATCTTTTTCTATCATTCTGCAAAAATAAACCAAAGGCATCAACAGATTTCCCTGGAGCATTCATGAACCACAGGCCAGAATTAGGGAATTATTTGTTGCCTTGAACCTCACAAAGGAAGTGTGAGGAAGAGATTTTATCAAAGAAAACATCCCTACCCACAGTGCTCCCACACATACTGGGCAGGAGTGTCGAGTGGACACTGGGGAAGAAAAGAGGGATAAAAGAGCTCAGGGTAAGTCACACTCCTTGGGTGTGTCCCACTTCCTGGAACAGAAAAAAACCCTTTAAAATCCCCAATTTTCCTTTTAATTTATAACCTTGCAATTTAATTAAATACTTCTGTAGCCCACAGAAGTGCTTCAAGTTCGAAACATTTCAAACACTCACCTTGTAACACAAAGGCCACACTTGCATGAACAAATCTAAATACAACTGTAACTATCAACTGCCACCATATTAAAAATAACAAGTCCTCCACACTCAGTATTTTTATATTTATTTAGGAAAGTATCACATGATCACATTCCTCCTAGCAGCACAATGATAGCTCCAGAAGTCAACTGAGTGCATTTATTTTATGATTTTTGAACTTGTAAGGTGTAAAAATAATCCATTTTGGATTATTTTACAGAGTCCATAAAATGACATCAGGCTTGTCAGGAATATTTTCTTTTCATTTGGATGCTATTCTTAGTAGTGTCTATATTTTAGAACTCTTCCCTTGTGGAACTGCAGAAAGGGTTTTTGTCTGGAGGTAGCTACTGGCCAAATGGCCTCATGGATTTAGGATTTGTGACATATTAGTTCATTTTTATGGAGATAGCAAAAAGACTCCAAGACAGATTTAACTGATCTTCTTTAGGACCCAACTTTACTCCGTGTTGGATTAATATAACAAACAGTTCCTGTGAAGTACACAAAGCTATTTTTAATTGAGATTAAAATGCAGAGTTGACTATTTCAACGCTAGTCATGTAATTTTTCTCACACAATCACCCTCATTTGTTCACATCATAACCCCTATTTTATCACTAAATACTCAGTAGTTCTATTCACTCCTAAAACATCACCTCCTCTACTCCTTTGCCTTCCTGAGTACTGAAAAAGCCTCTACCCTCCCACAACACCTGACACACATTTTGACTGCCTCTGGCTGATCATCTCTGATCATTCAGTATTGCTCACCTCTCCCCTCCTGCACACACTCTTCTGTGTGACCAGCACAACATCCCCAGAGCTTTTCTGAAACTTTCAGGCTCCCTTATTCTTTCATGTCTATTTTCAATGTCAAATCCTACCATCTCCACACTGAACTCCCACACCTGAAGTTCATTTTTCTATTGTCTCTTTTTGTTCTTAGTGTTCAGACAGCTAACAGGAGTAGGAAGATAAAACTTTTACTTCCTTCAGTTGTTTTTTTTTCCTTGGCAAACAAACCACAAATGGAAACAGTTCTGTGTTCCTGGGAGTCATTTGAGAGTGTTCCAGAAGCACTCCATAGCTCATGTTTAGAAGTTTTTTGGTAGGCAAGTCATCTTTTACCTGTTTCAGGTTATCTGCTAAACATTCTGTGCTTACTCTGCAGCCAACTCACAGTTGGGAACAAGAGCTCCTAACCAGACACCAGGGACCACAGAAAGCTTCAGCAAAAGTACCTTCAACTCAGTAATAAGCAGCTTAAAGAGTATTTTCTGGTTTTGAACAGAACTTCTCCTGCTTACAGTCATCCTTAACCTTCCAACTTTATCCTGACTCCAGAAGAAATTCAAATGGAGTTATTTAGTATTCTGAAATGTCAAGTTGCATTATAAAAAATCTAATAATTCAAATATTAGACCAAAAGGAAGGTCATCATTTCACACACGGTCTAAGCAAGCCCTGCTGCTAAAAGCAGCCAACCTATTCATCCCTTTCTCCCTTTGTTATTTATTCCTGGGACTACATCCTCCTTTAAATGCTTCTGCTGGAAAGCTATTTCCCCCAATCCTTAAGCTCACAAGTGCAGCCAGCCACTTCATCCTCTGCAGAACAATGCTACAATAAAATGCTCTCTGAGCTTTGCTTTTTTCAATACTGCAGCATCCACACCATCCATTCTAGGCATGCTCTCTCCTTCCTTAATGCTCCGGAAAGGAGAAAAAGGAGTTCAACCAACTGTGCTCTGCACCTGCTTACAAGGTTCTACTTAAGGTTAACGGTGAAGTTTTCTGCATATTAATAAAAGCTGATACTTAAATCCACTTTATTTGAAACCTTTCCAGAAATTTCCTAATTATACATTTGAATCTTTTAAAAATTATATTTCAAGTTTAATAGAAAGCTTTTTATTAAGGAGCGCACTTTACATCTTAGGTTTTGACAAGAGATTATTAAAATTATTTTTTAAATTATCACCTCCAAAGCAAGGGACCATAAGTGATTGGATTGCCAGAAATATCTGTTACAATATTAGTAATTAAAAAACAAAAGTGAGGTTGAAATATCTCTAAGTAACAACTTCACAGTCTTAGCAAAGGTGTTTATTTTTTTTAATAGAGCTATTCACATGAAAAATCAAGCTAAAACGTGAAAAAATATTAAAAGCTAAGAATGCTATTTAGAGAGTGTATGAGCTCCATTTTCTACAAGCACTTGTTAAAAGACATTAGGCCTAACTTTAGTATAGAGATTATTTAAAATCATTATTGGCAGGTACCATGTTTGGCCTTTCATTAAAACAAAAAGAAAAGAATATTGGAAAATGCCTTCTTTTTTATGAGCATCTTTATTCATATACCCATGGCACAAGACATCCCAGTGAGCTGTGTGCATGCAGAGTACACAGGAATCAAATAGTGCATTCTCATACAAGAAAAATGCAACATATAGAGGTTTTGAAATCAATTAAAGAATATTCTGTGGGCATACAAGAAAAAGCAAAAAAAAAAAAAAATTTAAAAAAGGGAGAAGAAAAGAACCCATATAGCCAGGTAGCTATCACACTTAACATTGAAAAAGAAAAAGCCTTCTTCCAAGGCCAAGACAAGACATTGTAAACTCAAGGGGTTTTTTTCCATCATCATAATTAGTACCCTGAAAAAAAAAAAAAAGAATGAAGAGATTTATTTAGAAAAACTGCAAATGACTCATTGAACCTGCATATCCTCCAGGATAAAGAACTTCTCAGCACAGAACTCTAAATGTGGTTTCCATGAGAACAGAGGCACATCATATTTTTAATGTCTTCTCTTAGGAAGTAATCTACATTTAAAATATGGAAACTAGCATTAGAGAACTAAACCAAAGTTAACTTAGGTTCATACTCCAGTGGAATACTTGTTCTCTGCAATAAGATAAAGCCATTCTGTAATAGTACCAAGAGGACAGTATCCATGTTATTCCTAATTGTGCTGCATTCACCACGTTCTGGAACAGCTGCATTCTTCCCAATAACAGCCATATTGAAAAAATAATTATTCCATTATTTAAACTCTACCCTATCAAACAAGTCTCAGATCAATTTGGCTCCACAACTCACACATCCAGCAAGGAAAATCACCAACAGCTGAATTACACTACACTGATCCACAAGTTCCAAAGGCCAAATCTGAACTAATTCTTGCTGTGACCAGTGAAGCAATCCCAAACACCAATGAAAGAGAAGAAATCCTTTGGAGAAAATAGCATTTGTACTATTCACAAGTGGTACTTGATACAAAGGGGGGACTGACATAGCTGATCTGTGCCTATTCCCCTCCCCTTCAGGAATCAGATCAAAGAGCAGCACCTGACTTTAGAGTTTTTGCAAGCTTGGTGTCACCTGGGATATGTGGAGGGGTTTGGCTTGTGAGAATAACCACACCTGCCTGCTCCAGCCTCTGTTAATCCCAGGGTTCTGACTCATACTGCACAAGCTAGAATCCAACACTTACCAATAACTAAGAATCAAGGAAGAATTTTTCCACAGTAGTGAGTGAGACTTTTTACAGTATTGACAGAACAGTGGCAGAGATCTGAAGAATAACTTGGTAAAACAATCACAATTCCTGGTAGGTCAGACATTCAGATCAAAAATGGCACAGGGAAAGCCTATTCTGAATGCCATGGGCTAATCCTCAGAGCACAAAGAGACAACAGTAGGTCAAGGGCCTTCAAACAGTCAAAAACCAAAAAATTCTACCCATCAAGAGGGGAAAAAAACCCAAAATTTCCACCAGTGGGAAATACACTGAGGTATGTTAGCTTTGGAAGGGGTAGGCAAATACACTGGATCCATGAACTGCAGCAATCCCCAACTGAACCAGGAGATGTTTTAATAAACCCTAGATGTAAGTGAGGGAAACGAAATCACATGTTAAGCAGTTAGGGGATGAGGAAATTCCCCATGTGAGTCTGGGGTTTGTATTTTTTTTTTGTTTTCCTTAAAAACAGGCATTTAAAACCTGCCATTTCAAGCTAATTTCCTGCTGTCCTCTTCAGTAGCACAGCACATTCAAGGCAAATGACTTCTGACCAGAAGAAAACACCTTGCAAAAGCATTTTTCTAACCTGCTGGCAGAGCACAGGGTGCCTCACCAATGCATTTGGAAGCACACAAAGATGGACACACATCATCTGCTGCTGCTATTGAAGACATCCAAACAATGGCTTGGCAAAAATACTATTACTCCTAATAGAAAAACAGTGGTGATTTTTTTTTTTTTTGTCTAAAGCAGTTGTATCAAGAATTAATTGAGTAAATTAACAGCAGAAATATAATAGTATACCATCCATGGAAACTGTAAGTGCTGATTTATCCTTACCTTCTTCTGCCTCATCCTCCTGGGATGACATAGGCCCTCCTCCACTTGTTGGGGTGACTAATTCTTCCTCTCTGGCAGATTCTCTTTGCAGGCTGACAACTTCATAAATTGCATCTCCAGCACTTGTATGGCTTTTTCCTTCAGACTAAATGAAAATATGGGTATGTATTAGGTTGAAAAATAAGGCTATGAAAGGCTAAACAATAGTTTGGTCAGGATTGCCTCAGATTTCTTTGCCTTGGCACAAATAGATGGCAGTATCTGAAAGTTCTGTTTCTCTCAGTTTTACAGGTAAAAATATAGATAAAACTGCATTACTTCCAAAGCTGCCTCTTAACAACCATTTTGAGTATTGTTCAGAACAATGATTAAAAAAACTTGCCAATTTAAACAGCTATAATGAGATTAAGTCAAAGAAATCTCAGCTACAGAAAAGAGGAGAGAACAAAGAGGAAAGATATTGGAGTAAGTGAAACAGGAACTGAATGCCTGAGGGGGGAAAAGTAATGCTCAGAGGTTTTTTTGTAGGTAAAGAGGAGACTACAGAAAAAACAAAACCTCACCCTTCTGAAAAGCCTTAAATTGTGGAAAGCTCCTTTACTCACTAAAAACCAGGAAAATGTATCTTTCTTCAGCAGAACACAATTTAAAATACACTCCTTCCAATGAGAAATGTAATGGAGTCCCATGGCAGGGGGTCTGGAACGAGATGATCTTGAAAGTCCCTGTGAACCCACACCACCCCATGGTTCTGTGACTTTCTTATGAAAAAGAAGTCAGTTAACTACAGCTTAAGCAGTTGCAAGTTTTAAAATAAAAAGAGGATTTGTTTTTCCTTTGAGTTACAGTTATGAACACAGTTATTTTTCAGTGATATGCAGTGATTACTATATTTTTAGAGAATTGTATATAACAGCAAACTAATGATGGTATTAAATAAAGCAGCCCAAAATGTTGTGCTATTTTTTTCTTTGTGCATCTTGTCTAATCCATTAAATAAAGTAATTATTGGAACATACTAAAATCATCAAATTAGCCATGGAAAAGAACACAGTTCCAGTTAGAGTACGCTCAACTTGTTTGGAAAACAAATATGATAATTTTGAAAGGCTCTACAATACCTGCACAGGAGATATACACAAACTACTGACCAACACCTGCAATTTCAACCAGCTGGTGAAATGATGCAGATGAGCAGCTTAAACAGGGATTGTTTTACTGACACAATATAAGTTATTTTATAGTGAGAAACCTTTCCTCATTTATTTTAGATTAATAATTGAGACTCACTTCTCTTAAAACAGAGGCTCCAATTATCAGCCAGTTTGCTGACTCAATTTCTCATCAAGTCAGTTTAATGAATTTTGGGGTGTAGGCATAAATAGCCTGAATTCTGTAAAAATTAAGCAGGATAACATCAGAGTTGTTATCCTAACTGTTTTATTCTCACATAACATCATTATTGAGTAATTACAAAGTACTTGGTTAAATCAATCAAGTATTGATAGCACTAATGTTATTAAGCATGGGTATCTATAGCTGTTATTTTTGAGAGAGTAAAGCAGGAGATACTGTGGGTTTTGCTGCATGTTAAAATTATTACAAGTCTTCAGCTCCTTGCACATGTTCTGGTTAACTGCAAGAGCCACCTGTATAAAATGTAAAAAAATTAACTATTGGTTTTCTCTGAAGCACAAACCCACCATTACAAGGACCACGTTCTAACAATGAAAATGTGCATGAGCAATACAGTAAGACAGCTAGAAAGAACAATCCTAAATGACCCATTAACCTGCATTTCTGTCAGCTTTTAGAATTCTTTATACCTGAGCACACCTTACCCATCTCAGTTCAGGCTATTAAATGTGCCTGAATCTTTCCTCAGAAGGGTTATGATTTTTTTTTTTTTTTTTACAATTTACTTAATGCTCAACTGGTTTCCCAAGAAGTTCCCAAATGGCTGATCCCACTGCCATCTGCAGAGTTATTTCCCAAGGAGTAACAGAGTCCTGAGGAACAGGATCTTTCAAAGGTGTTGGCAGGAACAGCTACTGCAATGCAACTGAGAATTGGTGAAATAAAGACTTGTATCAAGTCACCCAAAGAGATCCTGGCAAACACAACCAGGACCTCATCTTGAACAAGGATCACTAGGACTAAAAATATTCCTTTTTCAAAGATCTGCACAACAGACTTGGAATTTTGCAGCAGGAAGAAATGCACTCTTCTTAGGGAAGAGAGGCATGTGTACGTTTGTCACATTATAAGGGGTGAGAAAAAGAAAGCACCCATATTACCCAATTAAAAATGGTACAGTTGCAAGGGATTTAAAAGGCAAGCTGAACTGGTAAGAGATAAGTATCAAACAACTGAGAACAGAATACTTTAAAATGTATTTTCTTTACTGTCCAAATGCAGATATTCTTATTTGCATGCAACAGCCAGCTTTCTCAGATTTCCTTAAATTCCAAGTTGCTATGCTAATCTCTAGAAGAAATACAGAAACAACATTGCTTGAGATTTATTTACACCCTAAGTGTTAAACACAGCAGCAATTTTCCCATGTAACATCAATACAGCTTGGTTTTTTCAGACCTATTGCTGTGCTCCACAAAAAGATAGCAACTCAAACAGTCCCATTAGGCTCAGTAAAATTAAATAATTGTTCTTTGGTTCCATTAGTCAAAGATCATGTACTGTGGGCATTGGAACAGTGGTGCAACCCGGCCTCTGCTCTTCACTTTTGGAGCCAATACCAAGACATCAGTCTGTGGAGAAAGCAGGTGAGCAGTGGCTGCAGGAAGATGCAGTTACACATCATTGACAGTGAATGGGCAGATATGTACCTCAGCCAATGCCAAAACCAGAAGGGACTTGAGCTACAATCATAACAGCCTCACTCTTAAAGCTCAGCATCAGGTTCCTTTGTCTTTAACAGGCCACATTCTTACAGCCATCTGCCCTCATGCTGCAAATGTCAGCAGCCCTTTGATTTTACAATGAACAATTACAGAGCCATTTGCCAGTTCTACCAGTCAAGTGGGCTTGCTTTAGAGATTGTAGAGAATTAAAGAGAACTCAATAGGCAGGTTCAAAATAGTTGAAGCCCACAAAACCAAAGGCTTACAACTCATAACAATTCAGTTTACAAAGTGTGCTGGGTTTGGCTGGGGTAGAGTTACTTCCTTCACAGTGGCTGCTTTGGGCTTCTGCTGGAAATGGTGTTGATAACACAGGGGAGTTTCAGCTCCTACCCCACAGCTGCTGACACAGAGGCAGGGCCTTTGCTGCTCTTCATGCCACCCCACCAGCAAAAGGGCTTGAGGTGCACAGAAAGCTGGGAGGGGACACAGCCAGCACAGCTAACCCCAACTGACCCAAGGGATGCTCCAGACCATATGGCATCATGCCTGGCACGTAAAGTGAGGGTAAGCAGGAAGAAGGAGGGGATGTTTGGAATGATGGCATCTGTCTTCCCAAGCCAGTGTTACACTTTTCCCCAGGGGATGGCTGAGCACCTGCCTGCCCATGGGAAGTGGTGAATGAATTCCCTGTTTTGCTTTGCTTGAACACATGGCTTTTGCTTTCCCTACTGAACTGTCTCCATCTCAACCCACGAGTTTTCTCACTTTTACTCTGCTGATTCTCTCCTCCATCCCACCATGGGGGAGTGAGTGAGTGGCTGTGTGGGCCTTGCTAGCTGGGGTTAAACCATGACACAAAAGCACTGAAACCATACACATGCTACTTAATCCTTATGCATTAGAGCATCCCTGAAATAAACAGTTCAAAGAAACAAGCTGCTGAGGAGCAAGTGCCACACTAACTTTTATAAAGGCCAAATTAGGACATATCAGACTGTGGTGGCATTTGAGGGTCCCCAGGATGAGGGAAAAGATGAGAATCTTGATTCCATGTTTCAGAAGGCTGATTTATTATTTTATGATATAATACATATTAAAAAAATGATTACTAAAACTACACAAAAGAAAGAGAAAGGAGACATCAGAAGGCTAGAAAAGCATGATGATAAAATCTTGTGATTGACCAGAGATTCTGACCCAGCTGGACCCTGATTGGTCATCAAGTAGAAACAATTCACATGAGACCCATCAAAGATGCACCTGCCACATTCCACAGCAGCAGATAATAATTGTTTACATTTTGTTTCTGAGGCCTCTCAGCTTCTCAGGAGAAAAACCCTGGCAAAGATATTTTTCACAAAATATGTCAGTGACATGAGACAAATGTTCTAAATTAAAAAAACCCGAAGGCATTACCTGTTTTAGCTTCATATAGAAAGTTTCTGTGAAGGTTTTCCTGCTGAAGTACCAGAAGCGTTCGTTGGCAGGGTACACACGCACCACGGTCTCCAGCAGGAACCTGACTGGCTCCACCACCTCAGTGACAACCATGTCCACAGCCACAGTCATGAACACACGCTTATCTGAAACACAAGCATGAGAAAAACTAGTCAAAGCTCAAATCTGTAAACCGCTGTTCAAAATGAAAATCCTTTCTGTTCCCTTAATGATTCTATTGCACCTGTTTTATTTGTCTGAGTTCTACACCCTCCATGCCTGTTGCACAGAATGAAAGTGTGCATTAACCATCTGATAACTTCAAAAAAAAAAGATATTATGTCCTTGTTTTAAAGGCAGGAGCAAGACACCATGCAAAGAAAACACCACTGAAGTACACAATCCCCATCAAACAAAAGGAGCATGCAGAGGATAAGGTCACACTGTGAAGTGTAAGGAGTTCTGTTACATGCTACTAGAAATAATGTGGTGTGAAAATCCATCAGCAGGAACAGTGACACAGGCTATAGGTACTTGGATATGCCTTTAAGCAAATGACCTGAGCTCTGCCTCAGGACAGGAAATAAATTCCAGACTTACATTCCAAGTTTTTTAATCCCATCAGAGAATCTAAGTTCCAGCAATAAGAAACTGCATGCACTTGAATGCATCATTGCCAGCTGCCCCAAGATGCAGGGGATGAAATTTGTAACCAACTCACAACTAGAAGGAGGAGAACCCCAATGCCTCCTATTCATACTGCTTTGCTGAGTACAACAGTTTACAAATGCTTAGACCCAAAATCCCAATAACCAGGGGCAGGCACATCAGCCCCAAACACTAATGTAACATCTCCAAATCAGCACCACACACTGTTCTGTGAACAGTTATTCACTACTCTGTGTTGGGCATGCTTATACAGAAGAACTCCCAGCAATGGACTCCTGGAACATAATGTTTCATGAACTCAGACATGCACTGTGATTGCCAAGAGAAAGTGCACACACCAAACCCCTGCTGGGTAAAACTAACACACAGATTAGGTTCCACTACCTTTTGGAGTTTCCTCATTAAGTACTAGAAACATGGGTGCATTAGGATTCCACATTCCAGTAATGACATAAGCCTTCCCATCAGAACTCTTTCCCATGGATTCCTAAAAATCAAATCAGACAGGATTTGAGCTCAAAGAGAGGGACATGGGGATGAGAAACAGTTCTAGGAACCTTAAAGAACATGAATTAATGGAATGAACTATTACTAGTATGAGGCAAGTAGATGCTTCCTGAAGTTTTCTGGAACAGTCCCTATGGATCACACAGGCCTGTTTGGTAGCCTCTGTAGACAAAAGGAGACTGATGTTCCCTCTCTGCAATTCAGTTAGGGATGGAAGAGTGACTGAGTTCTCCAGATTTAAATATGGAGAAAAGAGGTTGAAAGGAAATTACAAATGTCTGTTTCTGTGCTACAGTGGAGAAATAAACCAACAACTCATTAATTCCAGCAGTTAAATGTACTTGGAATGTGAATGTAAATAGAATTCAAGGTGGAGTGAAGACAGGAATTCAAATACAGTAAAAAGGTGATGTATAGATTTATAGGAACAACAACACTCCAAAACTCATTCTAATTAATTCAGTTTTATAATCAAATAAGAAAGGGAAAATCAGAACTGATTTCAGCAAATAAAACCAGGGAAGAAAAAAGAGCTGGTAAATACAATCAGGCCAATAAATGAGTCTGACAAGTGAACTAAATACTGATAAATAGAACCAGCAGCATGAGCACAGAAATGAAGTAGGTAAAACTGGGACAACTGTAAAACCACAAAAGGTCTGATGGGTTTAACTCTCCCAAATTTGCCCTAAACCAGGTCACTCTAGCACTTCATAACTTGAAAATGGCTGTATTATCCACAGAGAGAAAGTAAATTGGCATTATTACAGAAAGGATCACATTGTTTTGCAGTTCTCTCAGAAGCAACTCTAAGAAATAGAATATTGTAGAAGACAAGGGAATACTTCAAACTCTGGGCAAGAATTTAAAATCAAATGAAGGCAAAGACAAAGTTTTTAGCCCCTTGGAAAAATAAGAGCACTTCCCTGGCACCCAAATATGAAAGCAATTATTTGCTCTAAATTTTTAGGGAACATGCTTCACACAATACAGAAAGCTCAGTTATTTGTAACAACCTAATCTCTGCTTCACTAATTGAACAAAAGCCAGGTGCCACAGGTTTTGACAAGAATTGATATGTTTTGTCCATCTTATGATTGTAGATATCATATCTCAGAATTTAAGAAACAAACAAAGCAAAAGATATTAAAAGCTCATTTTTCTGGGTTTTCTCTTTTTTTCCAATCACCTTATCTTGTTTAACAGGTTATTAGGGCTAAGTATTACCATGTCTAGTAAATGCATGTCACTGTTCTTCACATTTCGTCCAGGGCTTAGCAACATCCCAAAGCACCTGAGGAGTTTATTTAAAACAAAACCAAAAAAAAAAAAAAAGAAGAAAGAAAGACACATATTAGTTTTTCACAATACAAGAATGTTTGCTTGAACATAATGGACAGCCACCTACTGCTTCTAATTTTAAGAGTACCTTTCAGAGAATTGTTTGTTATTGTTATGGCAACACTCAGGAAACAACACAACACATGTTACAGAAAAGACAATGAAATTATTTTCCAGAATGAAAATGGCAGAAACGAGCATCTGGCCTTTGAAAACTCAGCTGTTCCTAAAGACCATTTATAATAATGAGTTCAAAGATACCAACAATTCCTACACATGAGTGATGGAGACTGGCAGGAAAAAATTCACTCTACCCAGTTCATTTAAAAATTGTTCTCATGTAATCATAGGAAAAAATACAAATTAATTCATTCTATTATTCATAATAGCACTGCTGCAAAACAATCATAGCGCATCACAGACCCTTAAAAACAAAACCCAGAAACAACAATTCGCTCAATTTTAAGACTTCACTCTTCATTTTTTAAAATCTGAATTTGTGAGATATACAGGGCCTTGAATTACAGTCAAATCATTTTACAAGAAAATGCTCTTGATATTTTTAAGAGAAAAAAAAAAAACAACCCAAAAATTTCCTCAGACATTCATATTTTCAAACTTCCTGACTACTGAAGGCACAAATTCAGGCTTGAGGTCTCTGCAAATCATCCATATCTTTCTCTCCTTTGAACATACTCCATTATGAATAAAAACACCAAAGAGAATTATGTATAGGCAACAAACAGCAAGCTTGCATAGGTTTTTCAAAAACCTTAGATCTCAAATGAAAAAAAAAATTGAAAGTAATTGCTACTTGAAATACTATGGAAAATTGGGCTTGTAATTCAGAGAGTTTTGTTGGAAGAATTTCTCTTCTGTTTGGTTCTCTGATAACCAAACTGGTTTTTCTCACTGACTTTTAGAACTAAGTAATATGCTGAACAATATTGCTTGGACATATGAACACCAGCAACTAAAATTTTAGTATCACTACAAACTAGAAAAGTCTCAAGATATGCAATCACTACCTCACCTAGCTTTCTCCTATTACATTAGGGGTATATGGTTTCTATTTTTTACCTCATTACACTTAACATCCACAACAGTATTTTCTGTTCTCCATACTCCTTCACTACTAGAATCACAAAAATCTAAGTGGTAAATAAAGCAGTAGACAAGGATTTGGATTTATCTATATCTATAACACAGTGCCATGTAAAGCACCCAAGGCAGCTCAGATCCAGGATTTGGATTTAGCCACACAAACCAGATTCTCTGAGAGACTAATTCAGCTGGGCAGAACCAACAGCATACCTACTACTTCTTGTTTCTGGGGCAGAAATAGGTCAGAGAGAGCTACAACTGATAGTAGCAGGGGAGCACCAGCTCCTGCTACAGCTACTACAGAAAAATGTAAGGCCAAGATGCAGAAGATGGCCAAATATTTGTGCCTTTCAAAGACAACAGCTTCCAGATGCTGCTCATCACTCAGATGTACACAAGTTCTGATGTCTGACAGCCAAGATTTTTGGGAAGTATGTTTCCCAAAGAATAGGAGTCAGGAACAAGTAACCCCTGCCTCTCACAGAAGCAGACTTATGATGCCTAGCAGCATCCTGCTGCAAGAAGAGTCAGGGCTTCTCTTCCCTCTTATTTCAAAGAGGAAAATCAGTTCAGACCAGGTCAGGACCCTCACTTGCAGAAGATGGATTTTACAGAAACAGCTGTCAGCACATTCAGCCTCTGACATGAGGGGGCTCAACCACACATCCAGGATTTAAAATGACCTGCACAGGTTGTGGGCCTCAGTCTCACTTCAGACTTGCTGGATTTCTGCACTTAAAGGTAGCTACCAAGCAGCTCTGGCAATTGCACATACTCCATTACTTTCTAGACCAGCAGGAAAATTTAAGAAAAGAACTGTAATTGTTATTCACAACATATATTTTAATTTATAAAAATACAAATGCTACCCATGGATAGAACTGATAGCATTAAGTTAACAGCATGACAGGACAAAAGGGAATGGCCTCACACTGTCAGAGGACAGGATTACATCAGATATTAGGAATAAATTCTCCCCTGTAAGGGTGGTGAGGTCCTGCCACAGGCCGCCCAGAGAAGCTGTGGCTACTCCACCCCTGGAAGTGTTCAGGGCCAGGCTGGACAGGGCTGGAAGCAATCTGATCTAGTGGAAGGTGTCCTGCCCATGACAGAGCAGGGTGGTCTTTAAGGTCCCTTCCAACCCAAACCATTCTGGTATTCTGTGATCATGAAGAGTTTCCACCACTAATGAGAAACCAACCAATATTTTTAATATTTTGCAGTTCTAAGGATACCAGCCTACACTTTAACCTAAGGTATACCTACATAACTCAGGATTCACTCTCCTGTATGACTGGTAGCAAACGACATGCAAACACCACTGTGTTGAGAAGAGTGTCAATCCTTCCATCTCTGACAATGAAAGGCTATTTCACTCTTAACAACAGCTTCCTTAAAGCCCCTGACCATTAACCAGAATTTTCTTCCTGAATCCTATAAACAACTGAGACCTGACATCCCCCATGGTGGGACTGAAGCTGTGTAGTGCCACACATGACTCTGAAATGAACACCATCTCTTCAGCTGCTTTGAGCCAAATAAAAACTGGCAAAACCCAGGTCAAACAGGGCACAAGAGCAGGAAGGGCCAAAGTAATGCATGAGAGTAACTTTCTGCATCACCCTGACTCAAACCAGGCTCTGTCTGAACACCAGGAGGGAGTACTCTCTCTCAACCAAGTTTGATCTCCTAAAATCACAACAAAAGATTTTTCAAATCTTTAGATCAGGGACCAATTTCTCCAGAAATATTTTTTTGCATTGTAATTTCCTCTCTGAAGTACTTTTGAAGACACATTAAATTGCTCAGAAGCTCAGTCTGATGTATCCTGCATGCATCTTTCATCAGATCTGAATTTTAATCTTATCAGGAGTAAGAACATCAAATTACTTACAAGCCTGCGTATGTCATTTCAATTAAATAACTTTTACACAGCAAAACTTGTGGTGACAAAAATAACATCCCCAACTGAATATTCTAAACACCACCAAAATAAAAGCTAATTTCTAAGAAAGATAGTTTTACACTGGGGAGAAAAGCAATAATCAAATGCTATTCATAAATGCCTCATTAAGTGAATCCTGAAGGCAAAACTGTTTAAATTAAAATTACACTGAAAATAGATAATTTTTTTAAGTCAATAAGTAGCAAAAGCCTAATTTTACAACATAAAAGCAATGACAAAATTTTACTGTATATTTCTTGTGTAAAACTTTAGCTTCCATTCTGAAGTAAAAGCTTGAAACTAAGTCAAGAGATCAGTAAGATTTTGGGAGGGTTGGGGGCAGTTCTCTTGATTCTCCTGTTATCTTGAATTTCCTTTTCACTACAAACACATTCTCCCATTGTTACTCTTTTGCTAAGATTGCCATCTGGTGGCATTAATTCTGTTGTGCAATCATACTTTGTCTTATTGGTACATTTTTTTCTTGCCAAGTCAGAGCAAACTACATTAAATACCATTCTTTCAAAAATATAACCTTCATCATTTTTGTTAGATTTTTACCTTTCAATGGCCAGTTCTTTGTTGGAAAGTTGCTGAACTGTGATCACCACTTTCTTCTCAATTCCCTGTTTAAGCTTGAAGTACAATTTATCTCTATCCTTTGGCACAGGGCTAAAATAATAGAAACATCCTTCAGCAGGTATAGAACATGAATTGTTAAATACAGAAAAGATTTTATGCTTCCTAATTTTAAATTAATTCAAAATTCATTAGATTTTAGAAAATGAAAAGAAACCACTAAACTGTATTTACTCAAACTTAGTTTGATTAAAGTTTTTAAAATACTTCTTACTATCTTTTCCATTTGCACAGGCATCCATTGAGCATCCCTAAAAGAAACTATGCAGTGAAGAGATATTCACTTGAAGAAGGTATCCTGAATTTTAATCTTTTTGCAGAAAAAACACAGAGAAGAAAACTGGAAAATCATCAAAAGAGCAGCTTCCTATTTACAGCATTTCTGCTCATGAAAAGAGGTCAAATGAATTTTGTTGCACAGCAGCTGTGTGTGCGGAAAGTAGCTGTGCACTTTTTCCAAAGAGATTTCTGCTTTTCCCTTTCCATTCTGATTACCTAAAATTTCCTTTTCCATCATCTTCTTTGACTTCTAAGGAGACACTGAAAGTGTACACATCACTGTCTGGTGTGGGAAGAACAAAGTCCTTCACATGATCAGATGCTTGTTTGGAAGAACGCTTGAATGCTGTGGAGAAACTATACAAAATTCGGCTGACCTGCAGAAAAGCAAAATCATTAATATTTTGGTCAAAAATGAGGGTGTTTTGAATGAGGCATTGTGATGTTTTTGAAGGTCAAAAATCACTTGCCTCCTATACTGAACACACATCATGCCTCATGTACCACAAAGCACTCAACATCACGTGTTCAGTAACCAAGCCATTTCAGTAACAACCTCTCCTATTTCCATTCCTGATACCTTCCCTGCTCATGTCATGCTCAGTGAGTTAATATAAATTAGATTAGAGATTAGGAATGCAGCTCATTAGAAGACCTGCATAATGTACTTTTCAAGTTGTGTTTTTAACAACACAACATACAGCTTGCTCTGGCAGATGTCAAAACCCAAGGAGATTTCTTCTTTTTCCACCCTACAAAGTTCTTTTCTCCCAGACTCTCACACAGTTCTTCCTAAAATATTTAGGGGAGAGTACTGTAACATGGTTCCTTTTAATTCCAAAGGCAGACATTGCAACTTCAGTATGAAACATACCTAAATGAGGTCAGCAAAAGCCCCAAATAGGGGCTTTCCAAATCTTCCCATTACAGTGCAATTTGGAATTTTCTTGAAATACTAAAAGCAAAAACTTAAAATCATAATTTTATAGTGCCTTGAAAAATGTGTTAGCACATATGAATGAGTTTCATGTATGACTAGTTGCACATTCTGCAAAACTCATTCATATGTGCTAACACATTTTTCAAGGCACTATATATAATTTCCACATTGGGAATGACCTCTTCAAACACTTGTGTCCTTTTTCCCAGTCACTGCACACCCCAGAATACTTACAGCTTCTTTAATCTCACAGGAGAAAACATGGATCTGGAACTCTTCTGTCCCACAGCTGCTCTCAGTAAATGCAAAGCAGTCACTCTCTGAAGTCCCATTTTGCCCCCTCACACAAAATAACACCTTATAGATGGGAAACGAGGCTATCTCCGAATTGCTCAACTGATTAATTATTCTGGCAAGAAAAGGAACAGGTCAGTAAAACAGACAGGCCTACCTGAAAGGCTCTTCTGTAATTAGATAAATAAGAATCTAAACTCTAATTACTGCTAAATTCAAGAAGATGAGATGGGTAGCAGGAACAGAAATGTTATGCTTTACAAATTAAAGGTGTAAATGTTCCTGGTTGTAACACTGACTTAATTTCTTTTGTATGCCATAATACAGACAAATATAGTACCTCTAGATCAGACAGTAAACAATGGCCATTACTTGTGAAAAACACAGAAGAAGAAATACAGAAATCACAGAAAACCCTAAAAATGTGATTTGTATACAAAGAAAATGCAACATTAAAAGGGAATCTAAATAGCTGTTTAAAAAATCATTATGAAAATGATTTCAGAATCAACAGGACTTAGCAAACAATACCACCACAACTTAGCAAATGCTGCCACATTCAGGTGAGTATTTAACACAGATCTAAGACTTCACCCAAAAATTTAAAATACTCAAACACAGAACCCAAAGAATATTTCAGAAACTTAAAAGCAGGAGTGGTGTTTCAGAACAGGCTGGTGGATAGTGACTTTTAGAGAATAACAAATGTTCTCCTCTATCTTTTCACTACTGATCCATATGCACATTCACATCAAGGACCAATAAAAATTAGTCCCCTAAAATCCCAAGTCTGTAACAATAAAAATATAGGACTAATCTAAAGGCAAGAAGGGCCCTGGGAGGATTCAGCACACTGTAATTTTGGTGGGACACAACTGGAACCTCACAGGACAAGTATTCAGACACCAGGTATGAACACACTCCTCAAAGCCAACACTAGTATCACCTAAGCTTTGATGGAATGTTTTATGTCACATGTGGATTCAACTTTTCAGTTCTGTGCAGGTTCTTAGGCAGTGCCACATTTACTGATCTCCTCTGAAATTAAAGGTCAAAGGAACCTGCTGTTTCACTTGCAAAACAACCCTCCTGAGTGGCCACACCGAGTAAAAATAGGCATGGAACACCTTACATCTTGTATAAGGGTGACTATTTCTACTGCAGAAGTACAGAAATACAGTATTTTCTGATGTCAAATGAAATTCAAATTGTGTTCAAAGAACAAAATGGAAGAAAATAATACAGATTCTTGAAGGTCCTTCTCTTCCTCCCCAAGATGATAATCAATACAGAAACACAGTTCAGGCAAGGAAGGAAATCCAATCATATCCTTCAGATACCTTGATATCAGAGCTTAGAAATAAACATCTTGGATATTGAGATGTTCCTTACTTCTGGATGCAAAAATGCTACAGGTTCATGTTTAGTGCACCCTGGTCAAGAATCTTTGACTCCCTCACCACTATTAAAGACCCTTCTCACATGGGGAAAGTAAATATTTTCTAGAGATTGTGAGCACTGGCATCATGAGACAGACATGGGTCAGAGCTGGCTTCTGCACAGCAATGGCTGGGAGCAGAGACTGGCACCTCAACTCTGCAACATAGATGGGAGAGTCCAAACTGACACTTCTGCAGCAAACCCAAGGCCAGAAGGACTCCTGCAACTCATGCACCTTGGAGGCATTGACAGACTAGGGAGGTCAGGAGAGCACAGGTATTATCAGCTCTCCCTTTCCAGTATCTCTTATTGTCATATTTGAACAGATATTAAGGTAGAAAGAGATGCTTTTGTTGACACTGTGTGGTAGCTGGCAGCACCAGCCATGGTAAATCTGAGCACACATTTTGCTGCTTCAGAGGAATTTCTCAAAATTAAGTGTCTTCAACAAGAACCTCAGGCACAAATTCAAGCAGTTCTACTCCCCTGTGCAAGTAACAAAGTGAGAAACCACTTTTTATGTGTCTGCTTAAGCAACAAATGAAACTCTTGTGTTACCTTACAGAGCCTTCTGGAATGTTTGGGACATAGAGTGTTACAGGTAAAGGAGTTTGACTTGAGGACTTCATGTTTGCCATGGCATGCAGAGCTTCTGGTTCATTCCGTGGGGCTGACACCTTTGTACAACCCAAATAAGTCAGTTTGTTAAACAACACACTGTCCTCTTCCAGGGGTTCACTGGGAGAAGATGGCCTTGGTGCAGAGATTTCTGAAAATGAAGAAAACACTTTTTAGCCATTTGCTTTTATTTCCACACATTTTTTCTTTCCAATGAGTTCCACAGCCAAATCTCCTACATCTTCCAGGGAAGGACATGAGAGCAGACAATTCAGCTCCAATAGCAAGAAATCCATTTGACAGCTTAATATTACTGTGAAGTCTGTTCTAATCTAATTCATGTTTCCAAGGGTGGCATGGGGACAAACTGCATTTTGATTCTCTTTAGCATCACAGGAACACAGCACAGACATTCTGAATCTTTGTAAGCAGTCACAGAATCACAGAACATTAAGGGGCTGGAATGGACCTTGAAGATCACCTAGCACTGGACCCTTCTGCGCCCTGTTACTTCTATTCCTTATTACTAGACACTGCCATTACACTTAGAATCATGAAGGCTGCAAAACTGAATTATTCCTGTTGGGGCTGGAGTGGGGCAAGAGAAACATATCTACAAGTATTTCTTTGTTCATTCATGCTAAGGGCTGGGTTTTGTTGGAAGAATGTCAAACAGTAAGACAGTAAGTTTCTCAGAAATACAGCAGACATGTAATTAAGAGAAGGGTGTTTCCATTTCATATAAACTATTTCTTTTATTTCCAACACATACTATGGGAATTAATTGACAGAATACCACAGAAGTCCCCTGCATGCTGTTGAGGTAAAAAGAATTCTAGTTTAAAGCACAAAAAAAATGTCCACAGCATTGTATTCCTAATATAAGTAACAGAATGCATGTATTTTTATACTGCATGCTTTCAATATGTATCTAAAAAAGCTACAATATATTTTACTTAAAATATATACAATATAGTTTACATTAAAAGCTTTCAGTCCTCCCCTTTTCATGAAAACTTTATACACCAGGCAAGTACCACAATGACTCCTAGCAAATATCAAATCCTAGCCTTACTGCTGCCTGGTGACACCATCAGAGATGGCCAGTTCAAGCAGTTTGCTCAGGGTGTATTTCATTTGCAGGTAGCACTATCCATGAACACTGCCCTGAAATTTCTTGAGGTGCAGCAGCAGCAGATCCACCTCAATTATCATCCACTCTGCAACTCATACAATCCTCAGTTCCAACTAAGCCTTGGGTTGAAGGAAAAATGAACGTTATTTTGACCAAAGCAGAGCAGCTCAAGGTATCAATCTGATGATAATCTATTCTTATCTATAATCTTCAACCAAAAATAAGAGGAGGCCCCTAGGTATACTCCAACACAATTCTGGAACAAAGCTCTGGAAAGCTTTATATTCATTTTGGGGTTAACTTGAAACTGCATAGAGAACAACACTGCCATGTGTGATGAAGGGGGAAAGCACTCAGGCAATACCTGTAGCAGAAGGGTCTAACACAAGCTGCAAAGCTGGCTGGGTTGTTTGTCCTGCTGACCCATCTGCAGCTGCCTGGCCGCTGCCATCTCTGAATCCTTCTGGGAGTGCAGTGACATCATGGTCCTTCTCAGAATCCCGCAGGATCTCTTCCATTGCCTTCTCCAACTCCTCATCTCCATTTGAAAATACCTGGAAAGCAGAAGGAGATGAGATTTTTTTGAAGGTACTTGTAGTTTTATTTTCATTATTAGTTTTCAAATATATAGTCTTACTGATTACAAAAGTTAAGAAACTTTGCTGAACAAGACAACAAACCAGAATCAATAAAATTGAATTAAATACGGACCAGTGTCATATTTCCTTACATAAAATGCACATGTTCTCATTGCTAATCCAAAAAACCATCCATCAAAAAACTACAGACTTCTCTTAGAATAACAGATTTGTGTATTTAGAACCTCCATTTCAGACTAGAGATCAATACACTTTGCTATAATTAGTCTTACAGAAAATTTTACTTTCTCAGTCATATCCAGCCCATTTCAGTTGCTTCACCAATTTTCCCACACAAGAGTGGTGCAAGCCTAAGGAAATGAAAAAAAAAAATTGGAGATATACACTCCCTAAAAGAAAAATAGAATCTTTCACAAGTACCAGCTTTTCAGACAAAAGAAAACCATGCTGCATCATGGATTCTGCCTCCAGTCCAACAGCCTCTTTCTAGATTAAAGAAGCAGATAATGTCTAACATAGACAGAAATTATCAGCTGTAAATAACCATCAAACAGTACAGAAAAGACAGACTAGGTATTTACTGTCATTTCAGGTGGAATAAATTCCTGCTGTTCCAAGCAGAGCAAAACCAGTACATTGGCTACTACAGCTCAAATGGTGAGATTTGTATTTAACCAATCAGCTGTGCACCCAAGTTCTAAAATATTCTGCTATTTATACATAGAAAACTAGAAAACTTTTAGCAAAGATCTTACTCATGCCTAAAGTAGCACTAAGCAGGAAAACTAAATTAGGAACTAAAGTGCAAGACATGGTGTAATCTATTCCTATACAGATTAATTACATGCTTTTAAGATAACAATCTCTGATCCCTCAATAAAGAATATCAAGCTTTAAACTGAATCTAATTCTTTGGAAAGTCCTTTACTCATGTATAGCTCCACAGAATACAACAAAGCTAACTCCCAAAGAAGAATTATTATTCTTTAATTAAAAGAAAATCTGAACTGCCACTTTTGGACAGAGTTGTTTAATCCAAGCTGTTCATTTCACTGGCAGCCAGCAAGGACAAAAATTGCAGTCTAAAACTCTCCTTAACCACACAACAATTATGCACTCTTTCCATTGATACAAACCTTGCTACACATTTAAAAATAAAATCAGAGCAAACCTTTAGCTGTGGCTTCTCATCATTTCCAGAGGCATCCTCAGATTTCTGATGAACCAAGACAAATTCTTCCTTAATTAACGTGGATACAGTCTCAGGAATCCTGCTGGCTTTGCTAAATGATGTTTTGACTTCCATCTCAGGTCAGTATTCTCTTCCTGCCACCAGAACCTAATAATGACATAAAAAAAAATTAGTTTTGATGTTGTGCACAGTATGTTAATAGGTATAATATAAAGATATTATGGTATAATAAAATACTTAAGATTATACAACTGTATTCCTCAAACTCTGATTTCATTGGTATATGAATTAATATAGCTATGATTTAACAGCAGTGGCTGTTATCTATGCATACAGATAACAAAGGAAGAGGTTCACCCCAGAGCTTTGACTTCCCTGTTCTTAATCTTCCATAGTCTGCTTCCTCTACCTCACTGATTTGTGCCCTTGGTTCTCCCTCTTACAGGTATTTACCTTACCCAGAGTGTCACAAAGGTCATGTGAAGATACAGATTACCCAAAGGCTAATTTCCCAAAAACTGCATACTAAGTGTATGCTCTCCACATAAAAACATTATTTAGCAATCACTTATGTTAGGGGCTTTAGTTTAGTAAGTCTAAAGTGATACTAAATCACAGCCAGATCCTTCTCACCTTATTTCCCTGAAACCCTCCGCAACAGTTAAAATTAACCATACCATTTAAAAATACAAACATAAGTATTATAAATATAAAATATAAACAACTAAACTATAAATACTATGGCAACCAAGAATAAAATTTCCTATCTCTGCACAAGGGAAAAAAACCCAAATCTAGAAACAAAGAGAAAGGGCAAAATACTGTTCAGTCTATACATTACAAGTTCATATAACAATACAGAGCTGAAACATTCCAAGCACGCCAGCATGAGGACACCTACTGTAGGTATCCACCAAATAAAGCCAGCATGACCTACATTAACTCAGAATGTCTTCCCTCATTCCTTAGAGAATTAAGAGCTGAATCTCAGCCTTTTTTTCTTATCTATTTTTATATTTTCTGTGTCAAAAAAGGGAAAATATATTTTCAGACTTTACAAAGAGCATGCACTTCAACATATGGTCTACTTCCATTCCAGTTTCCTGAACAACACTGCTCTGGCTGAGTGCTGGGATGTATTGTGCTCAGGAGCCAGAGTTCAGGTGAGTCACAGCACAGGGGGAAAAAAATCTGTGCCTGTCACCTTTGGGAGGCTGGAAAGTGCCCAAGGAGGAACAGCTCAAGCCACATCTGCTGTGAGCAGGAACAAGAGGAGGTTGAGCTTCACCCTGCCCTTCCCAGCAGCACCAAGGAGCAGAACTGCACCACTTTTGCTTCTCTTCCAATTCCAACCACCCAGTGATCAAGGCAAGAATGCTGACTTAGGTCTAGCTATAGGGAACCAGAAAAACAGCCCATGAAAGAACAACGGCATGCATGTTCTCCACCATTTTGAACAGGTGTTACTTAGGATGTTAGCAGGAACAGAAAGTTTAGCAATTTCAAACCAGAAAAAGCAATTGTAGGAACTAGACAACTTTCAATACTGTAGTATTTTCTATGATTTTTGAAACTACAGCTAACATGCTTTTGCCCTTTCAAAGACTTGGCTTAGCATAACTTACATGCAATTCCTCAAAAAGCTTTGCCCTTTGCCTAACCAAGCCACAGTTTTACCCATCTACCCATTGAGGGCATCACATGTAGGAACCCCAGAAAAAAGTATTCAAGTTCTTTAGATAACTGACTTGTACAGCATAAAAACTCATTAGAAGTGCCTCTAAACAACAGCTGGAATACTCAGAGTGGCGACACATTTGGATGAGCAGTTTCACACACTCTGGCACCTTTCAGAGCTCCAGACCAAGCACAAGCAGGAATATTTTCCTGACAAATGATGTAAGCTGAGTTCCACCCAGCCTACATAATGGACTCACTGCTGCATTAGGTTTTGCTTCAACTTTTTAAAAGCATCTTTGCTTTAAAGATTTCCTTGACAAGAGAAAGACAAAGCTTTACCACACAAGATTTTTAGTGCGTTACACAAACTATATTAACTACATGCATTTTTTAACAAGTGTTGTAAAAACATTGCTGAAGAGCTTGTTTGCAATAAACAGCAAATCTAGCTCAAAATACTAATTTCAAAGTAAATCCTCTATATAAAAGCGAAGGTCAGGTATTACAGAAGTCTTTGAAGGCAATGAAAGGCCTTTAGTTATGGTCCCCAAATACAGTATATACTCTGAAGAATCATTATCTTTGCAGTGACATCAGCACTGGAAAAAACAAAAGAGGGGACTGTCAGCCACATTAGGAGCAAAGGTCCAGGCTATCGGAGACCACTCTTCCTCCCACTGCATACCTTGACAGTTTTTTGTGTTCTAGTCTAATTAAATTTAATTTTTGAGCTAACTCATGGGAGAGTAACACAGAAACGCCAATGAAAAATGGTTTTACTTTATTTATCATCAGTCAAATGCAGATTGCTAACATCAGATTACCAACAATTCTTTCTGTGAAAAAGTAAGAACCAACAGGCACCATGTGGACTATGAAGTGTTTTCTGTAGCAGTATTTCAATAATAAAAGGAGGAAAAATGTACCATTTGTAAAGCCAAAGAAAAGTAGGATCATGCAAATACAGAAGCATACTGATGCACTAAATACTTATTCTTGCCCCAAATGGGTAACTGGGGATTAAGAGAATTTCTGCTTCCTAAATATTAATCTGAAAGTAACTATTATAAACATTAGATGACTGGGAGGAGCTCCTTATTCAGGTCAGATAAAAGCAAGTGCAAGAAAGTGTAGAGCATGCTGTGAAATTGAGTTACAAGGCCTTTCATGTGTTTAATAAGAGTGTACTCCAAGCCTGCCTTCACAAGCAGCTTAAAGCACCACAGCCAGTGCAGACACACACCTTTTTCTACACACAACTACACTAACTGGATCAATCCCAGAACCCTTCATTCCAGACCACTCCAACCTATTGCCAGTGCTCCCCTCTCCCACTGCAGTACAAAACTTCAGCTTCAGTTTGGCAGTAAAACACAAACACAAGCAGACCAGGCACTTAGGAAAAGCTTTATACACCATATTTTATGATCAGTCTTTGACCAAAAATAGGTTTTAATGCCAGAGATGAACTATCATGACCAAGTCATTTCTTCAAACAAAACAATTTAAACTCTAACACAAACCTTACTCAGGAGTATAGCTGTGATTCTCATGAAGACTATTGAAATTTACATCACCTTAAGTAGTAAGCTACATAAAGAGAAAAATTTTCTATTTTTTCATTATAAAGACATATGATCGAATACTTCAGCCAAGTGCTTTTGAGGAAAAGCAGTAAAAAGAATAAAAATCTTTCTAAAAGAATAATGCATTAATATTTTTTGAGGCAGAGAGAAACATCTGAAGCAGTTTTTTTCTTTAGTAACAAGAAGAGAGACATGCACTCTGGACTTTCCAGTCACCAGCAGTCAGTGGATGGTCACTCTCACTTCCCTTGTGCCATTGGCTCTAGTCCTCTTTTTTACTCACCACCAAATTATTCACTTCAAACCTCCCTTTTCCCACACATGTAAAGAAAAAAAGGACAGCTGACATACTAGACACGAACAAAATCTAGGAGCAGACTCCTACTACTAAACTCAAGCATCTCATTTCTTTTAATTGTCCTTTTCGAGGAAAAGTTTTAAGTTAAGAATGCAAGAATTTATTTCTGACAGCATTAGTCAGAACATATAGAAGTTGTTCAGTCCACAATCACATCAGGTTTACTCCCTAATGACCTCAACAGCTGAATGCTGGCTCAGAATCCTGAGGAATGAGGTTCAGCATTTGCTTTACCAGCTTAAAGTTTCTCTGAGGGCAGCAACCAGCAGTGAGGAGCTGCCAGTCAGGGACAGGAAAGAATAAATCCAAAGCACTTCAGCTGCCTCAGCCCCAAGGCAGTTTCTTAGTTTGAGCTGCTGGTGGAGTTTAGTTTAAGTTACTGGTGGAGTTCAGTTCCAAATGAAAAATACACTCTGTTCTGCCAATGGTGATCCAAGGATTGCAACCTCAGGTCAGACGGTGCCTTCCCAAATCCTCAGAGCCAGGAGTCAGAGCAGGTCCTCCAACAGCATCTTCCAAAAGATGACAACAAATTCTGCTGTCAAAGTTCTCTTCACAGCAGGAAACACTCAGAAGTGTGTACTGCTACTGTGAGGAAGTCATTGCTACAAAAGAGGTACCTTGAACAGTCATGCTCCTTCCTATAGAGAAGGATCTCCCCCCATCCTTTGGTGAATAATATCACACACATGTAAAAAAAAAAATAAGGATCAAATGCACAGGAGGAATTTTTTCTAAATTCAGTGAAAGAAAGCCTACTCTGATAAAAGAATTATTTTTTTTTTTTAAAAATAAGGGTTTCAGAAAAGGTTTTCTGACAAACAGATTTTAGGACTAAAGAACTTTTGAAATACAAAGAAATTATTCAGACATAGTTTTAGGAGAGACTGTGTGTGGAAGTGTGGCATGGTGTGTGGCTCTTGCTCCAAAACAAATTTTAAGTCATAGGGCCAACAGGACTGCAAAAAAGCTGCTGCTTTTCTCTGTGAGCTTTATGATGTAGTTTTGGTCAAGCCAACCTCTCTGATGTGCATCAGCTCCCAGTGTTTTGCTTATACACAGTCCTGGATAAAAGGTAACTAAGCCATACTAGAACTGTTTTGGGTCCAGTGATCAGAACTTACTTTCACATATGTTCAGTACTAAGCTGTGGAAGGCTCAAACCCAGCAGCTTCCCCACTTCATTCCAGAGAGACACCCCAAGCTCACTACAGCTGCCTTTGTAAAGCAGCCTAAGTGATTAAAGAGCAAGAAAGGTGAAGAACAGTGACTCTAGAACAGCCAGGGGGACTCAGCACTGAATCAGAGCAAGGGACACAGGACAGAAACCCTCCTGATTCCTTCCCTCCATAACCCTTCCATGCATTCAAACTGAGCCCAGACTTGCAAAAACACATCACGTGCACAACACAAACAGCCAGGCAGTGATGTACATCCATGGGACTGCTGAGCACCACAGGCCAAGGCACTGCTGCAACACACACTCATCATGCCAGGAGAAAGAATCTAAGGTTCTGGAAAGACACTGACTTTCCTGAAGGAAACTGCTTTGCAGACCTGATAGATTCAAAAAATTCCTCTGCAAACTGGTCTCCAAAAGTAAACATAATTTTTACATGAATCAGTCTTCTGAAGTAGGCATCAGACTTTTTTGTATTTACTTCCAGTTTGTGTTCAATAAATATTTCAAAGTTACTCCTCCAGGTCCCTGTTGGTTTGTGGAAAGTAAAAAAGTCTTTTGTTTCAGTATTACAAGCACCTAAAAATCAGAAAATGTGGAGCTATGAAAAGGCAGCAATTAAGGGAGATAAAGGCTGACCAGCAGTTATGGGAGATAAAGGTTGACCTATTTTCAGCAAGCAACAAGAAACATGCTTTGAAAGGAAGTTTCTTACCTGCTTGAAAGAAGACAGTCAAGAGCAAGCTAATTAATACTTTTTTTTAGCAGAGAAACAAAATCATCCTGTATTAAAGACAGACTTGTATTAAAGGCAGGCTTCAAGGCCATACAGTTTGCCTGACAATCTCAAACTGCAAAAAAAACCCCAAAACTGGGAAATAAGTTATACCTATTTTTAGAACTATGGTTCCCCAAGAGAATCTCTGGGACCTTTATGAAGGGGAAGGTCCAACAGAGCTATGCAGAAATTTGTCTTCTGCTAATTGAAGCAGAAATATACATGAAAAAGCATGATTTATTCCCTTTTTTGAGCGACAGGATACAGTGCAGGACAGCAAAATGAGCATTAAACTGACCAGCCTTGCCATCACTCCATGACTCACATTTCCAGATGACTGCAGTGGTGTGGTGACTCTCTCACCCCTTAGGGAACAGGACATGGACAGTGCCTCACACACAAACACAGAACAGAAATGTATCTAAACTCTGCATTAGCCTGGCTCCCACCCCATGAGCTCCCTGCCTTTAATGGGGACACCTTCCCCAGAAAGCCACAAGTGCTGCAAACACACAAAGCTTCACCTTTTCAATGCTTCTTCCCTGAAACACTAAACAACCTGATAAAATTCCATGATTCTCTACATTGAGACAGTACAACTCACCAGCTGCTCCAAACCCCTCTATTCTGACTGACATTTGCAGAAGAAAATTCTGGATGTCATAAAATCATGTCAGTGTTTAAATCTCACTGACCACAAAAGCACCACAATTTCAGCTTTCATCCCAACTTCTCTCTGTGTAATCTTTTTATGAGAAACTGTCTCTGTGCTCATACTACAAACTGTTGTATTATCCACAAAATGTTTCCCAGTCTTATCTTTGGCAGTGAAACACTATGTAAAGAACATAATGGAAAAAACAACCATTTATTTGGCTTACTGATATGATTTCCCAGGAATAAAACTAACTTAATGAGCAACAGAGCTGTATCACTGTATTTTAAACACATGTAGATTAAAAATCCTTATTTCCAGAAAAGCACTGTTAAGAACAAAAATCTTTTCAACTTAAAAAAAAACAAAACCAAAAATCAAAACAAAGCCACAAAAAATAAAGCAAAAAAACCCCACAACCAGAAAGTAACCACTAGCTTATTTTGGCAACACTGTCTCCTCTGACAAAGCAAACCCTCACTATGTAACCAACAGCAAATAATTAGTCTGTTCATGATGGCAAACTGTTTGGAATTGTTGTACTGGGTGCCTAGATACAGAGGTTTTTCCAGATCTTTTTATACTTCAATAGCCAAAAATCAATCTCATAGCCAAAGAACAACAATTCAAGAAAAACAGAATCAAAAGAGAGCTCCACAAACAAGAAAATGTCTGTTCTCCTTCAAAAACATACTACATCTGCCTCTCCTCAAATAAATTATAAGCAGCACTTGTCAAACACACCTCAGTGTGAATACTGAGACATTTGGTGGAAAGGAGAGAACCAGCTCTCCTGACTTGAACCTCTGTGTGACACACAACCCACTGAACCACTTAAATATTACACAGTCACACTGTGGAGCTGCTTGAGGGACAAAAATACTGCTTTTATTTAGCTTAAAGTTAAAACCACAGAGGTAAAGATCCATTCCCATAGGAATGGTGGGCATATGGAGCATGACTCAAGCAAGGCAAACTGAAAAAAACTGATCTCAAGCCCTAAAATGTACAAATTGGGTGGCAGAAGCACCATGAACATTAGATGAAATGCCAGGTAAGTGGAAGCATATCAGGAAAGCTGCTGGCTACAAAGGCAGCCTCCCAGCAAACTGGGGGCCTTCCTTCTGTTTACTTGTACAACTTGAGCAAGCAGGAGTCATGGATGACAAGCTGCACCTCAGACAAAACAAAGGCAGTGGGATTCTTCTGAACAATTATTTAAATAAATTTTCAGGCCTAAGATTTGTCCATACACAGAAGAGAGACATCAGTAGGAGAACAGAGCACACACTTGCCTCTTCCTGCCACAGACTGATTCATGTTGTTTCAAAGCATAGCTGATGTTAGCTTATCCAATTAGTGTTTAACCAACCTAAGGAAATGTAGTTTATTCTCAGCAACTTAGGAGAAACTTTCCTCCTCTACAGTTATTCCCTTGCAAAGAGTACAACAGTGTAAGTGTTCTTCTGCTACTCTATAGGGATGGTGTAATTTATTAAAAACAAAAATAAACCACCAAACCACACTTTATACATCAGGTTCTGGCAAACAGGTTTACTCATTTAAGCAAAAGCTCATTCTATCTCAAGGATAAAGCAACTCTAGAACACTTTCACACTGTTTCCCTGACATCAACTGAAAGCTAACACTTTAATTTCTACAGCTGGTAATTGGTTTTTTAACTTTGGAAAATATACAGTAGCAAGTAAGAGCATGCAATTTTTCAAAGCTGGAGATGGCAAACCCAAGTTGCTTTTTTTGTCATTGCTACATGATGCTTGCAGGCAGCATTCAAATTGAAACCAATCACCAGCCAAGTCACCAAAGTGTATCACCACTCAAAAATATAATGACCTATATTCCAGATGAAAGCATAAGCATGATGCAATCCTTGTTTTAAGGAGATTATTCAATGGTTTATTCCCTACCTGTAAAAATAACAGTGTGGGTTTAATGCAGCCAGCGGAATGACCTCTGCCCATTAAATAAATTGAATATTTCAACCAGGAATTTTCCTCACATGCTGCTATGTCCAGAAATAATTACATGATGTAGAGCAAAAGAGCCCATATGGAAGAGCAGTATGAGACAAGGCAGCAGAGATCCCAGGTGCCAGTCCTCTTCTGTGCCAACCAAGTGCCTTATCCTGTGGCACCACAGCACTGAAACCCACCAGAAATCCTGACTCCCTGCCCTGCACTGACTGCCTCCAGGGTTAGTAAAATCCTTGCTCCTCCAAGGCAGAATTGGAAGTTATGACAATTATTACCTTGAGGTTTGCAATGTGCATTCTGGGAATAAATAACAGCAAAAAAATCTTGCAAAAATACAGCAGAAATCATTAATTTTCTTGATGCAATTCTCTTGGCTCACATTAGCCAACAGTCATGAACAAATCCAGTACCTATCTGATGAGGCTGGCTATCCAGAGCAGTTTGGATTTTAAGTGCTTCATCATATTTATAGTTTGATATATTCACTTGATTGCATAAAAGAAGACATGAGAAGGCAAAAATCTGTGTTTACTGTGCCTTTTTTTCTTAATCAGAGTCTCTCTCTCAAAGTTTCAGAGAGCTTCCCAAACATTACCACACTGTACCATCAGTTTCATCATAAATGATGCATGGTGGTCATTAAATGCAGACGTAAAAACTTACTATCCGTGTTTACATACTGAATACTCCCACAAAATACTTTTACTTAAGGAAACAAACAAAGTCACAGGCAGCTAATCTAAAAGTAAAAAAAAAAAATCACAGAAAGGTGAAATGGTCAAACAAAAGGGCCATGCTCTAAGAAGTGGTTATATAAACCCATCTCTTCTACAACCTTGCTTTCAGCATCCTGCCCCTGTCTCCTTTAAGTTCAGAGTGTTAAGCTATGGACAAGCTACTGAAAGGTCAAACACACAGGTAAGAGATTGCAACTACCAAAGGCAAGAGTGCCTCAATCAGCCTCAGAGGCAGAGCTGCCCTGCCAGGAACAAACCATGGAATAAGGAAAGCAAGTTCAATGCAAAGAACCCAAACCTGTCACAGCACACGGTGCAGTCAGGATGGCCAGGATACACAGAGTGCCACCATACAATGTCAGAAAGCTTCAGCCCACACAGAGCACCACCACACCACCTCAGAAGGCTGCAAGCAGCTGCCTTTCTTGTTCTTTAGCCCAGCCTTTTATCCCCTCATGTTCACACACTGCACCTGTGCGCCCTCTGCTCCCTTTGGTGGTTGCTCAGTGCCCCGGCTCATTGCTGCCAGTGCTGCTCACAGCTGTAACCAATTGGGGATGAGGCTGGGCCAGCCCCACTCCCAATCACCCCAAACTGTGTGCCTACACTAACCTGAATATGAAGAGTGACCTAGAAGAGCACCAGCATCCCACCCTTTATCTGAGTCAGAATCAACTCTGTGCAAAGTCATCAGTGGGGTGTTCAGCAGCCCCAGCAAAAGCAATGATAATAAACTGCACAAATGCACTTTGCAAATGCAGAATTGCTGTGGCACCTCACATGAATTTCCTGGGCAATGTACACAATAACTCACCTGCTCTGTCCATACTCCCCAATGAATCCCTTGAGCTCAACTACTGCCAGAAATAACAACAGAATCACAAAGGCCAGAGAGAGAAACTGGGAGAGACTTAAATTTGTCTTATTACACCCTTTGATTTCTCTGGCTACTGTCAAAAGCTCGATTCTAAACCCCACTTCAGTCTGACCCCTTTATGTTCAGTGTGACTTACTGATATCTCTATGTGATGAAAGAAAAGAAGAATCAGAAAGGGGAAGCGATAAGGGTCAATAGCAAACTATTAGTCCAAAAAACTATGGAGCACTTCCAACTTCACATTACTGTTTCAAAACTTGACAAAAATATTTTCTTGGACATTTTGATCAACTCACTTCCCCTCACAGTTTTTATCCACATCTAATAGGAATAAACACTAAGATTGAACCTTCAAAACAATGTAAAAACCAGTTGGTGACTTCCATTCCTTACTTGTTTCCTCAGAATTGTTTAACAGTTATGTCCAAGAATAATTCTAGTTATCAGTTCCTGACTTCTTGTGAGTTTATACTGCCAACAGTAATTTTCAACAATTAGGATCAAGTATGGCAGGCTTAAAAACACCTCTTATGGTGTGAGTGCACCTCTGTGAGCAAACACAAACTGTCTACAGAAACAGAAGGGACCAATGTCACCAGACTGCCTGACCCAAGTTCCAAAAACTCCAAAACCAACAACTGCTGGCACACACAAAAACTTCTCATTCAACTCCACTGCTGTTTTGCACTCCTGTGCTCACAAACACTTAAGTTCAAGCAGAAGGACTGAAAACCTACCCAGGTTTCAGTAGTGTCTGGAAGATGCAGGAGGTGGAAAATGGCCTTAAAAAAAGCTGCAAATCTTTTTACCTTCTCTGCTAACACCACACTTCACTACCAAGCACCAAAGTGAGCACAGCAATGCACAGAACACAGACCAAACTCAGCAGCCAGGCAGCACTGCCACCAACCAGTTATTTGAGAGTTCTCTTCAAAGTAACAGGAAATTATGAAAGCATTCACCAGTGGAACAAAATAAAATGAAAGGTTTACAGAATGAGAAAAAAAAATCCATTTCCTGCCACATGCATTTCAGGTCAGTCAGTCTAAATCATATAATCCAGTATTTGTTTCTCAGTAACAGCGAATTAAAAAAACTCCAAGCTTCTAAGGAAAAAAATACCAGCTTGCAGCATTCAAACTCTTAATAAAGGGAAATACACCAATATCTTACTTAAATACAAAGAAAAGTAATTATTTTCCAATTATTTTCAAATTTTAGTCAGCTCCAAATTTCTCCACCAACTTCTAAATTAAAATTCTGGACCTTGTACTTTGTATCTAAATACACACAGGAAGAGACAAAGCACTAGACTATTTGCATTTTATTTTCAAACTGATTTGCCTGCAGAGGCCTGAGCACTGAAAAGGCACAGCATAGCCTTTGCCCTTAATTAAAATCTTGGGACAAGAATAAAGAGTTGGAAGACAAAGAGAAAAATAACACATACATACTTTTAAAATTATAATGTATTTGTATTTTTTACAAATTTGTGTACTGCAATAGATCTGTGGACCTCAGCAAAATAATTCTGTCAAATATCAGAAAAAAACAGTAATATTTTGCATAGGCAATAGAAGTATAAATTACTGTACTACAAACTATCTTACTGAAAGTAAGATTAAAATTACTGAAGTACAAACTGTCTTACTTAATATGCTGAAATAGAGGCTAACAAGACACCAGATCTCTGCAAAGTGCAGTAATCAAGTCAAAATATTTAAGCTGATCATCTTTAAACTGTTTTCCACTGAAGGAACTTCAGAAAAGGCAGATTGCTACAAAATTTATAACCCAAACATTCAAACCCACCTGGAAACATGCCATTCTTACACCACTGTGAAGCTCTATCACCTCCTGAGTAATTGTACTCAGCAGAAAAGCAAAGCATTCAAATGTAACTACTTCTCAAATAAACACTGTAGGGAACAAAAGAGGAAATTAATTTCTGGTTAAAACAAAAACCAATTTATCAGAACAGGATCCATTTCCCTAAACAGTAGCAAAGATTATCAAAACTAACTATACAATTAGTTTATACTAAAAGTCAATCCTTTGAATAAGATTCTTGGACAAGGCCTCAACTCCCATTCTTTTTCCTTCCAAAACAAAATAAATTAAGTCATATGCATGGACAACTGCAACAGATCAGCATCTGCAATTTGCTTTCTACCCGCAAAATTGTGGCTGTGTGACTTAAGGTACATACAATAGACATGGCCTAATCAGAAAGGTCAGCAATACTTGAACTGAAAGCACAGCTACCCAACTTAGCCCAACACTCTGAAAGTCAGAGGTTTAAGCATCACCTACCACTGACAAGAAGTGTAACCTCAAGACTATCCCATAATGACTAAGTAATTTTCTTCTGGAAACTTGTACCATCACACCTTGCAATAGAACATACAGAGGTTTTGGTGATGAAAATATAAATAAATAAATAATAAATACACACACACACACAAAATGTAAGAGACATTCTGAGAGTCGTGTTTATTTATTTACCTGCAAGAGAAGACCACGGATTGGTCATGACTGGTTATTCAAAACTGATTTCTTTCATCAAAAGAATTAATAGTGCACAAGTTTTATAGCACATGCTGAGAAAGGGCTTTGTTGTCAGTCACATTCACACTGATTTCATTCCTCACCTGTGCACTGATACACTGTATGATAGAAACCAACTCATTTCATTTCTTAACCCAAGAGTGACATGGAAACCTTACTAAGCCATTTAGCAAATGGCCTTCAAGATCCACTCTTAGGTTCACTCACTTACTGAAATCCTGTCCTGACAGTTTACTGCTTCTTAAAAATACCTTTCTCTTTCCTTTTCTCTGCCCTTTTACCTTTTCTTCTCCAGTTAGAAATCATGTGGGAGATACCAAGAATTTGAGCAATTAAGACAGGAAGCTGTCTACCATTATTAGTAA
Source organism: Molothrus aeneus (assembly GCF_037042795.1). Lineage (NCBI taxonomy): Eukaryota > Metazoa > Chordata > Aves > Passeriformes > Icteridae > Molothrus > Molothrus aeneus. The sequence continues at coordinate 26,357,107 of NC_089654.1, read as the reverse complement.
TTAGGTTTGCTATTTAAGAGTTTGCCAGTAGCCTAATGTAAAATGAAAGATCACACATGATGGCAAATGTGCAGATTATAATTTTACCATTAATTACCACAGTTAATGTGCACTGTTTTGCATCAAAATGTAACTCCACTTCAAAATCTTTCTACTATAGCAGAAAACACCTCAGAACTCCCAAGCATGCTAAAAAGGGTATTTCTAGTCCACACAGACTAAAAATATTACCCATATTATCCATACCAAAGCCCTACTTGGACAGAGCAGCCAGACCAGTAACTGACATACCCAAGGCTTTACCTTCATACCACTGAATCACCAGAACATCAGCAGGAATCCACTTACACCAGTCAGGAAACTGTAGGATACATCAAGCACATGCAGAGGGTTTAAACTAACCAAGAACATAATTTCATACTGTCTGCACAGATTGTAACTCAAGAACTCACTCCCTTATTTGTCTTGAATAAAAAATGCTTCAATTTCCAAAATTTTAGTTTATCCCAATGATTTCTCAAATGGATTCCTGCATCAACAGAAAATAATTATATTAATTCCAACTGGAAGCATTTATGTACAGATGGCATTAAATATTTATCCACCCATCTTGCTGTTAAATATTAACATCTCCTTTTCAATGAAAGGGGCAAGGCATACACTGAAGATGTACATTTCTACATGGAGTTAGTTGTTTTAGTGATGAGGGAAGAAAATTAATTTAAAAAAAAGAGAGCTGTGGATCATTTTTCTCATTGCTTTGTCTCCTTGGTACAAATTGCACTCTACATCTCAGGCAGGGCTTACCCCCTTATCCAAGAGCGTGATACTCCTTGCTGCTTGTTTAGGGGGAACTGAAATCTTCCATGCAACCACAACAAGCTGAGGTTAGAATCATTCATTAACCAACACTTCAACTAATTTTGAAGTTTTACCTATTCCCAGATAGAAAAGTTTTGATCTCTGCTTCACAAGCACCCAGCAGGCAGATGCTGGAGAAGCTACCCAAGAGCAGCCCAAAGACATAAGGTTTAAAATGGCATTAGGAAAAATAAACACTGGCAGCAGAAGGAAAGGTAAGGGAGAAGTGCTCTCTGTGCTCAGTGGAACAAGTCACAAGTCACCTGTTAACAAAGTACATGGAGTAGGATGACATACATTTTTAGCTTGTTTTTGCCCTAGTTTTCACTGGCAAGGCCCACTCAGAAGCCTTCCAGACCCCTGAGTCCAGCAGCAGTCTGCTGGAGTGAGAAGTCCCCTCCAAAAGAGAAAGATGAAGTTTGGAAGCACTTCAGGAAACTGAAAATATACAATCTATGTAACCAGATGGGCTATATCTAAGAATCCTGAGGGAGCTGGCCAGTATAGCTGAGCTATCACACTCTACCACTTTTTGAAAAGGCCATGAGACTGTGAGAGGCTCCTTCTGACCAGAGAAAAGGCAAATATCACAACCAATTTCAAGAGCAAGGAGGAGGATCCAGGCAACCACAGATCAGCCAGCCTAACCTAAGTCCATGAGAGGATTATAGAGCAAATCCTCCTGGAAGGCATCCCTCTGCTCAAGGAGCACAAGAAGATGACAGGGAACAGCTTCTATGGATTTACCAAGGACAAGTGATGCCTGAAGAACACAAGAGCTTACTGCAAGGGCATCCCTCTGCTCAAGGAGCACAGGAAGATGACAGGGAACAGCTTCTATGGATTTACCAAGGACAAGTGATGCCTGAAGAACACAAGAGCTTACTGCAAGGGCATCCCTCTGCTCAAGGAGCACAGGAAGATGACAGGGAATAGCCATCATGGATTTACCAAGGACTGATGATGCCTGAAGAACACAAGAGCTTACTGCAAGGGCACCCCTCTGCTCAAGGAGCACAGGAAGATGACAGGGAATAGCCATCATGGATTTACCAAGGACTGATGATGCCTGAAGAACACAAGAGCTTACTGCAAGGGCATCCCTCTGCTCAAGGAGCACAGGAAGATGACAGAGAAGAGCCATCAGGGATTTACCAAAGACTGATGATGCCTGAAGAACACAAGAGCTTACTGCAAGGAGATGACTGGCTTAGCAGAGGATGGAAGAGCACAGGACACAGAAGGCCATTAACAACAGTCTCCCACAGCATCCCTACAGCCAAACTGGTGAGACAGGCATGGGGGAAGGGAGCAGTGAGGTGTTTGGGAATTTGCCTGGACCGCTGAGCTGAAAGAACAGCCACAGCTGTACCAAGCTCCATCCAAGCAGTTGCAGTGGCATCCTGTAGGGATCACCTGAATGAAACCAGCAGTACCACCCAATATCTTTAGGAATCATCTAGATGATGGGACAGGCTGCATCCTCAGGAAGTTTCCAATGACACCAAAGTGGGAGGAGTGGTCAGCTCCACTCAGACCTGGCCAGGCTGGAGAAAGGCACCAGCAAGACCTTGTGAAGTTCAGTGAAGGCAAGTGCTGGGTCCTGTATCAGTGGCAGAACAACCTTCTGTGACAAGACAGGCTGAACACGAACTAGATAAAGACTCACTTCTTCAGAAAAGTATTTGGAGATCCCAGCAGACAAAACTCTGAAAACAAGTCACCAGTATATGCTCATAGCAAAGGCACCTGAGCACAGCATGGGCTGTATGCAGGAGTTCAGGCAGGAGGCCCAGGGAAGGATCAGTCCCCTCTTTTGAGCACCTGTGAGGCCGTGTTTGCAGTGCAGCTCCCTGGTGCAGGACTCACACAGACACTCTGGAGCAGGTCCAGTGGCCAAGCTGCCCAGATGGCAGGAGCACATGGTGTACAATGAGAGGCTGATGGAACTGAGTTTGCACAATCTGCTCAAGAAAAGAGCTCTACAGAATCCTTATTACTGTTAGCTCTCTAATGAAAGGCTGCAGAAAAGAGAACTGGACTCTTCTGGATGATGGACACTGACATGTTAATAGGCAACAGACACAAGTTGGAAAGTAAATTTCAACTAGCTTAAAGGGAGGGAGGAAATAAAAAATCACTGTGTGCAGTCAAATGTGGAAACAGATTGCCCAGAAAAGTGTTAAAGGCTGGAACAATCTTATCTAAATTACTCCTACTTTAATATATGCAGGGAGCTGGATTAGGTGACCTCCAGAAGCCCCTTCCAACCTAAATGACTCTGTTTTAGGAATTTACTATTTGACCTGCCAATTATTCTATATTAGAAACTTTCCTTCAGCAGGTTTTGCATCAGGTTTATTACTTTCAATCATGTGTTTCAAAATTCCAGTTCTCCTGTACATACAGTCAGCCTACATCCAGTGTTGTACACAGAAATGTACCTATCTCTTATCTTCTTGCCCTTAGAACTTCTTCCCTTTGTACTGCTGTGCTTCCCCCACAAACAAGGAACATGTTTTCAGCATCAGAAAAATTCTGCACTTTTAAGCCTACTTGATCTTAAAAAACCCACACTTTCTTCAATATTCTGGCTCATGATACAGGGGTGACAAGAGTAGGAAAGGAGATGGCTGTGGCCCATCTCATTGTGGCAAAAGCTGCTTTTTCCCTCTGACCACTTAAAAACATTAGAAAGACAGTTATGCTACTTTTTCCAAAGAGTAAGAAATATTCCATGAAAGACAATCTAACATGTTTTCCACAAGGGCCTTACTCACCTCTCAGAGCAATCTATTTTACTAAGCAGATTTTGGTGCCCCATTTACGTATTTATGTTCTGTTTACAAACAGTCACACCCAACAAACTAGTTTGTCAGCATCACAAAGACCCCTCTGGGAACACTCCTGACAGCAAATTTAAATAAACACCTTAAAAGCCACAGAGCTTTTCTAATGATCTACACATTGGTTTTGTTTCTCTTTAAAGTTAAGAATACAGAAAAAAGGTGAAATAAATAATTTTCAAACATGTCAGTCTTTTTTATGGACTAGGACTCCATCAAAGAACAAAGAATCCCTTCACCAATCCAATTTACAATAATGGCTCCTTCAACAGCTGTACCAGTATAACAGAGTAAGACTGAGACTGGAACAAACTGCCAAAGGAATGAATTTCAAAAAACACATCTTATAAAAATATACTTGAAAACAACTTAACCTTCACTAAAAGGACCTTCAGGAAGCTCAGTGTTAATGCCTGAAAGGTGCATTTTAATTCTCACTTAATAGGTCAAGATTAAAATTCATGGGGAGAAGCTGAGAATTATTACAGGAATGATTAGTGTAGCTGGTGGCCCAAAGAGCAAACAAACCTTCCATGGTGTATTTCCACACATTTTTGCATCCTTTTTGTTAAAAACACCTTTTTTTTTTTGTACCAAGATCAAGAGTGCCAATAAAACCTATCAGTCCATGGGGTGCATAAAATGAGCATAATCCCATGACAAATTAATCTAGACTAGAAATCAGAAAGTGTGTAATTACTAAGGTCAGTCAAGTTTGAAATAGCCTTCCTATTACAGCAGAGGTAATAGCAATATACAACTAATTATTTTGAAATTAGAGCTGAACAAATTTACAAAAACCCCTAACAATGCTGAGATCACTCCCTGAAATTAAGAACTCACCAGAAAGTTCAGAGAGCAGAACAGATGAACAAAGGAGAGAGAAGAAGAAACCCACAGCAATTGCTGTGGGCCCATGGAAGAACACAGACACATAGATGGCTCTTGAGTCCATTTAGTGTTGTCAAAAGCCAATAAAAAATTACACCATGGCTTCATAATCAATCTAAGACAGTAGTGACAGAACAAAACAGAGCCCCCACCCTTACTATCATTGCTACCTTCACCACAAGTCAATCAAACCCACAGTGTAGGTTCTTCTAGCAGCACTGGCTTCTGCCATTAACTCAGTGACCACAAAGCCAGGTCCCAGCTGAGGACATCACAACACCTGAGACTGCTCCACTCTCTCCCCTGCCAACACAACTTCCTCCTCTGGACTGAGCCCATATCCACATGGCCAGGCAAGTGAGCTGGGTCAGGAAGTTGTTGTAATCAGAGTACCTCAGGGAACAGAAAAAAGAGAAATAGAAGTACATCTTTTTAACCAGATTAGTTCTTTTTACTCACTTCCTGACTGTGGAAGTCCCTTTGATGAGACAAGAGAAGGAGCAGCCACAATGCAGACTGCCTTGAAATGCCAGGGAGTACACCAGGAACACAAGAGAGCCACATTATAAACTTGATCTTTTTGCAATTCCCTTACTAACACCACCACAACCTAATCTGTGAATCACTTTTTAAAGAACTGAATACTATTTTTAACAAAGCAATACATTTCACCATAACCATCTTAAAGCAAACACTACAGAGCAATTTTTACAGTTCTCATATGTACAGCCAAGCTGTTCATAGCCCCTGAGTCCTTTTGGAAAAAAAGCAGTTATTTTAAAAATCAAATAAATAAAACAAAACTAACCCAGCATGATTTTCCACCTCTGCCTAAAACAGAAGGAAGTAGTGGAAGGCTCTGTCACTCATGAGTTTTGGGGTTCATCAGCTGGTGCTGGCTCCTCTCCAGACACTCACTGGCAGGATTCTGACAACACTGGAGTCAATTTGTGCTTACTGTAACTGTATTTGTAGTCTTTTCAAGTTTAAACTACAAAGTAAGTTATTAATCATATAATTATTACCATCTAACCCACATAAACAGAGTTAGCTACAACCCTACTTAAAACCTAGGCAGAGGCATAATTTGCAGAACCAACCTTATAGGCCCAGTAAACCTTTATACAATCTGGAGGCAAGTTGGTCTGACAGGCAGTCAGGATTGGGCCTATATGACAGAAGTTTGGTTAAATAAAGCCACAGGACCTTCTCTGCTTTTAAAAGAATAACAAAATGTTGCCTGTACCATCAACAAGACATCTCTCTGGAAACTGAAAGCACACCTGGCCCTTCTGAAAGTTTTAGCTGAAAAACATCGTGGTTGTGAGACTAGAGCATGACAGTGAGAGAGACAAACAATGCTTACCCCTAAGCAAGTTATTTCTTAATTGTCGCTAGATTTTTTTTTTCTCTGTTTTAAAGAAGAGTTTTGAATCTTTTTTTTCCCCCTCCTAGGCACACGATGGATGGATACAGCTGTGAAATGCGGTAGGATATTCCTTATTCACAGTACTAGCAAATCAAGCACTCGTGGCAACACAGCTTCGAGAGAGTGACAGCAGGAGCAAAGTACACACGACACTGCAGGAACTTGTGCAGGAGGAGAGTCAGCAAGTCCATTTCCTTCACTGCCGTCCCTGCTTCAGGTGGTACCAGCAGGTTTTCAAGTACTTTTATCTAAAGACAAGAATTTTCTACCAGCTTACGGGTCGGGAGAGAGTGGAAGAGGGCTTGAAAAAATAAAACAAACCACCAGAAATGAAACAAACAACCGAGGAAAGGAGACAAAAAAACGGAAAAGACAACCAGCCGAAAACAAAACATAACGTAGATGAAATTAGATGAAATTGAATGAAATTGAATAAAATTGAATGAAACAGAATTAAACTGACATGGGCATGCAGACGCCCAGATTTAGGACAGTACTTTGCTAGTCCGGGCTCTTGGGAAGTGACTTCACTTTTCCCGCGGAGGAGGCAGGGAGATGAACGCTTCCACAGCGCTCTCGCATTCCTGACCACGAAAACAACTTTATTTTTTAAATCCTGCCCTGTGCTCCAGCTCTTCTCCTCCCGGAGCGCCACTGCCCAGGCAACTCCACACGCACACACAAACACCAAATAACACGAAGCGGCGGAACCATCGGCCCGCGGCCAGCGAGGAGCCACCTCGGGTCAGCGGGCACGATCTATCTGTCTATCCCCCGTCACACGGGCTGGGCCGGCGGCTCCCTCTCCTCCCGCGCCCGTTCTCCTGAGGGAGCGGCGACCTCCCCGCCCGCGCCCCTCATGACACCCGCTCCGCCCCGCTCGCCCCGGCGAGGCAGGCCCGGGACAGCGTCGCGATCTCTCACCGCTGCAGCCGGGCCGTCCTCCCCGCGCTGCCGCTGCCTCCAGCCCGGCGGGGCCGCGCAGCCGCCTCAGGGCCGGGACAGCGTCGCCCACATTCCGGCGGCGAGAGGGCGGGCGGGTGCGCGCGCACGGCTGACACGGCGTGAGGGCGGGAGGGAAGGAGGGACGGCGGAGGGGCGGCAGGGCAGCCGCTCTCGGGCAGCCGCTCTCGGGCAGCCGCTCTCGGCAGCGACGGCCCCGCCGCCGGCAGCCCGGGGCCGCTGCGGGCTGCCCGGGGAGTGCGGGGGGCGAGCGGCTCCGCGGCCGGCCCAGCCCGGCTTGCTGGCTTGTGCAGCCCCATGGGAGTGCCCCCTCTGGGACACAACTATAGAATGGTTTGGGTTGGAAGGGGGTTTAAAGACCATCTCATCCCAGCTCCTGCTATGAGCAGGCACAGCTTGCACTAGAGCAGGTTCCTTCAAGCTCCGTCCAGCCTGGCCTTGGACATTTCGGGGATGGGGCAGGCACAGCTTCTCTGGGGAACCTCTGTCAGGGCCTCACCACTCTCACAGGGAGAAATTTGTTCCTAATATCTAATCTAACCCTGCTCCCTAGTGGTAAGCAATTCTTCTGGGTCCTGGTAAGTACATGCTGTTGTAAGTAAATTCTCCCTGTAAGTTCCCTTCGGGTACTGAAAGGCCACAATGCCTTCTCTTCACCCCAAAGCCTTCTCTTTTCCAGGCTGAACAATCCCCACTCTGTCAGCCTTTTATAACAGCAGAGCTGCTCCATGCCCCTGATCAGCCTGGTGCCTTCTCTGGATACTGCAACAGGTCCGTGTTCCTCCTCTGCTGGGACCCCAGAGCTGGAGGCAGGTGAGGTCTCACCTGAGCAGAAGGGCAGAATCCTGCCCTGTGCTGCTGCCCATACTGATTTTGATAAATGCTTCTCTCCCACCCATCAGAAAGCATCCAGCAGGCACTGAAACGTGTCAAAATCCTCTCCCACAACTGAAGGACAATGGAATCAACCTATAAATCATGGTGCTCTTTGGCAAAAATGAATTAAGCTTGCCTTCAGATTTTGTACCCTGGTCTTGCCAAGTGGGGTAGATTGTGTTTGCTTGGTGGTTTGGTGTGGTTAAGCAAATATTTTAAAAGTAAATATCTATGCTTAATTAAGTATCACCATTGTTTATGTTTAAATAAAATATGTTTAAATTACGACAGCTTGTCTTGTTGGGTTGTGTGTGAAACAAATTACATTTAAATTACCCCCAGCATCTATACAGCTTGTCTGTGTTCTCCCCATTTCAGATGCAGTTCAGCAAAATCTTAAGGAATGTCAGGTCACAGCCTTCAATAAAACAACTTTAGCACAAAAGCCAGTGGTCTGTGTCCTGTTGCCCCTGGGACAGCCAGACTGCCCATGTAGGCATTGATTTTAGGCTGTTTTCTTGTCACTGGGGGCGAGAAGGTTGTTTGTTACACAGTCTTTTTTGAGCTGAACTGTCATAAAAAAGCCTGTCTCAAAGGCAAGCAGGCAAAGGAGAGCATTTCACAGGGAAAAAAAAAGAAAAGCCAGACTCTCTGGCCAGCTCCCCATTTAAGAATTTTTACCATTTGTCTATAAATGGTGTAAATTAATTTACCTCCAGATTACTTTTATCCCACCACAGGTTTAGATAAACCACAAAAACATGGGGAAATCAGAAGAATTCAGGGAGAGGAGGAAAATTATTTTAATGACTATGGCAATAGAGAAATAATAGTAAGAAGAGAGTATCCCTGGCACTGTACCCAGGCACTGCAGACTGGTGTAGGAATAAACAGGTGGGTAATAAACAGGAGGAACAGAAAATCCAAAGAAGGGGCAAGGGAAGGACAGGGAGGGGTAATGCCATGGAGGGGCAAGGTAAGGTAAGGTAAGGAAAAGCCAAACAAGGGAGGGGCAAAACAGGGCAAGGGCAGGCAAGAGAATGAAAGCTGAGGGGGAAGGCTACAGCAAGTTAAGGCAAGGCAAAGAAATACAGGGAGGAGGTCAGCAAGGCAAGGGATAGGCAAAGGAAGGAAAGCAAGGGCAGGATAATGGAGGGAGGGGGAAGGAAGGCAAGGCAGTAGAGAGCAAAGAAGGGGCAAGGCAGAGGCAAAGCAAGACAAGCCAAGGGAGGGGCAATGAAAGGAAAATGACAGCAAGACGAGGGAGAGGTAGGCAAGAAAGGGCAATGGAGGGGTAGGTAAAGCAAGGGAGGGGAAAGACAAAGAAGGGGCAAGGCAAGGAAAGACAAGGGAAAGGAAAGAGAGGAGTAAGGCAAGAGTGGAGCATGAGATGGGCAAAGAAAGGAAAGTGAATGTAAGGCAAGGGAGGGGCAAGGGCAGGCAATGCAAGAGGGCTCATGGGGGACAAGGATAGGCAAGGCAGAGGAAGGGCAAGGTAAGGGATGGGCAAAGGAAGGAAAAGCAAAGTAACACAATGGAGAGGCAAGGTGAGAAAACACAAGAGAGGCAAGGCAAGGGAGGGGCAAGATGGAGGCAGGGAAAGGCAAGGAGGGGTCAGTCAGAGAGGCAAGGTAAAGCCAGGCAAGGGAGTGGCATAGGAAGGGCAAGTCAATACCAGGCAGAAAAGGGAAAAGGGAGAGGAAAGAGTGGGGCAAGGGAGGAGCAAAGCATGGCAAGGAAAGTAAGGGGTAACAGAGGGGCAAGGCAAAGAAAGGGAAGGGAAGGGAAGGCAAGAGAGGGATAGATAAGGCAAGGCAACGGAGGGGCCGGCAAGGCATGGCAATGAAAGAAAGTGATAGGCAAGGGTAGGCAACACAAGGTAGGAGAGGATAGGCAAGGAATGGGAAGGGTAGGCAAGTCAAAGCTTGTTCAACCAAGACAACATAAAATGTGTATCTTTATCAAGCTGGTCATCTCCAATCAGAGGTGTCTGTGCAGAGGTGCTTGGCCACAGGGGCCTTGATGCAAGGGTGCTTTGTTAGGGATGGTTCTCTTTCACACCTTGGGGAGTTTTCTCATTCATGCCTTGGGTAGTTTTCAGACCAAACCAGCTCTCAGGGGCAAAACTGCAACAAAACCTGTAAACTCTGCTAATAAATATGCTTTAAGTGCCCTTGCACAGAGGGTTCATGTGCACAAACACATGTGCATAGTACCAGACAATACTGTAAGCCAAGCCAGGTGGTTATGTAAAGATGAGCATAGTAGTAGTATTAAGACTGCATATGAAGAAACAAGTGGTAACATGGCAAAACAAACAAAAAGGCAAAATGTAGCTTCTTTCAATGCAACAGATTAATAAGATAAAAGGAAAAATATCAGTGACATTCATACAAATTTGTCAATTTACACCAACAAAGCTCAGCAAAAAGTGACTGATCTCAGATGTAGAGTCTCTTTATCTTCCGGACAGATTCTTCCCACCAATCACTCCAACGCTGAATTGCCAGCAGCTGAGCTGCACTTTCTTCCTTGATCTGGGCAAACAGCTCTTCAACTTTACTTTTGTATTTCTGTATAAAAAACCCCCAACAATTAAGGAAAAAATTAGTAGTGATGAAATAAAATTTATTTGCCTAAATCCATGTACTGATCCATTGTGTCAGAAGACTACATAGAGGCTACTTATATTTTGCCTTTGACAACAGAACTATATGAATAATTAACTATTAGCTGTGTTCCTTTTAAAAACTTCTGAAATTAAATTATCAGCAATATTTAAATTTTGCTAAAATGCAAGACCTTCATCTCACTTCCATTAGTTCCTAAGAGTAAGGAGTTGCCTTCTCTCAAGACAACACAGGATGAACTCAGACTTTTGCTGGAACTTCTTAACTCAAAAGTATGAACTGAGCTTTACAAAACTGCTAAAAAGTTATTTCCTCTAGACAGAAACTTGTAGACTACTATAAAAACCTCAAGGCACTTTATTATTCTTAGAGTCCATGCTAAAAACATAAAGTACTGTATTTTTAATGCAACAGACATGTAGGAAAACACTCCTGTGGTGTGCATGCATTCTATATTTAATCCTTTTATCTAACCATTTGTATCCAAACAACGACATTCCCTTCAAATCTCTGCTGTAATCAGGTTCCTGGGCACCAGAACTAGATACATAAAACACACATGCAAATTGATAGCTTTGATGGCATTTGCCATCATTGACAGTATATTTTACATTCTCCTATTAAAACCAGATATTTTAAAAAAGTTAATTTAGTTCAGTGGGAGTACAATTACTTCCAGGTCAGATGTATAAAGACATCTCCAAGAGATTTAAAATAAAAATATTCTCGTAACTGCTAAGCACTGCTGTTTTGAGAACCATTGTCTGTGCCAGTCAGAGGCAGAGTTGTCTGCATTCTTTTAACAGACTCAGTGAAGAAAGAGTGATTATTTTGATGGTGGAAACAGTAATCTGTCAGAGTTGTGGATATAAGATAGATATGAAATATTTTACAGCTCTTCATCTTTTATGGGAAAATCAGCTTTTGTGATCTAAGGCTGGAGCTAAAAGCTTCAGAAAGAAAGGTGAGTGAAAACAAGCAGGACAGGGGCACAGCTGCTTTTGGAACTATGATGCTGCCAGAATGCAGTGTCCTGTTTCTGACACCATCCATACTTCTCTGCTGAAACAATTCCCCTTTGTCATGTCTCTGAATGAGAAGACTCCATAAGGAACCAACCCTGTCTGCTTCTGACAGCATCACAAAGAAACAGACATGAGAAAAGATTCCTTCACACAGATATTATGGCCTTAAGATCAGCAAACATGGTGTACTTTAAAAACTTACACACACAACTAAGATTCTGTAATTGTCTTCTTAAAAAACCAAACTCACAAGAGCAGCAGCCCACTCAAGAGTCCTTGCCCACAGACCCACCTTGTATGCAGCTTGTCTTGCATCCACCACTGCCAGATGGCCCAGGGTAGTCTTAGCTGTTGAAACTGATGCAGTTCCTCTGCAAAGAATGTAGTCTGGAGTGTCAGGAACAGAAGTCTCGGGTATTCCTGGCCAAGACCTATAAAAAACCAAACCAACCAAATCAAACTCAGGAGAAAAGAAGTTAAAAAAGAGAACAGATCATACTAATTCATGTTACTTGGACTAAGGTGCCAAAGATCAATGTTATTTTTTTCCCCATAAAAGGTTCACTCTAAAAACATCTTTGTTTAGTACAACCACCTGTTCTTTTAAAGCATCAGGATCTCTCCACAGTATAGAATTCATTTCTTCTGAACAACAATACACAGACTATTCATAGATCTGAATGTAATGAATTGATAACTAGTGGCAAACAAGTGGCACAGCAATAGCAGTGACATGGTATTGTTCTACAATACTATATGTAATTCACTTTTATTTGGATCCATTGCAATCCTTTCTTTAAAATCATTGCCCACTCAAACTACTCCACTACTAGTTCAATAACATTACTAATGATGAGCTGCAGTTTCAACAAGTGCAGCAAAAAACTATTAGGACAGGGCTTGATATGAGTTCAGAGCAGAGGAATTAGCCAGAACAGTGTCCAGTATCTCTACATACTACCTCCTTCCTCGTTTGACTGACTGTTGAACTTTGGAGGTTCCTGGAGGAAGTTCAGACTGTTTACGACACATTAAAGTTGGCATCTTCTCAGTGGGTATTTCAGTTCCTGGGAGGTAACAGAAGATATGCTCAGCAGAAACAAAACAATGCCAGGAATACAACTGTTTTGGAATAATTGTGCAACTCAATGCTCTTCACACTCAAGAAATAGTTTTGCATGCTTTATTATGCAAATCTTTTAATTTCAATCAAATAATAGCAAAGCCTCCTCTTCCTAGGGACAGACTGCTGCAATCTTTGACAAGGGAGAGGAGGCCTGAACAAGCAATCTCTTCTTTTCTTACCTGCTACTTTTACATCATCGACAGTGATGGTATCATCTAGGTCCAAGAGGAGCTTTTCAGTCAGGGCAGCCAGTGCAGAAAAAAAGTTCTGAGCACACTCAGCAGCACAATCCTGTTGCAACATTGGAGACAAGTGAGAGGAATTCCTTTGATAATTGGATCTCCTCTCCTTTTAACTTGGCTCTGAAAGACTACACAAATATCAAACCCTGCCATTCTGCACCAGCTGCAGATAACAGACATAAGGCTCAAAGTTGCATATAAAAGCATCTTAAAGTGTCTCTGCATATTCTTAACATTGCCTGATATCTAAAGATCAAAAAACTGTAGAGTTTTGAGTACAGGTACCTAGAAGTTACACATTCAGGTTAACATGATAAAAACAGCTTCTAGCCAAAAAGATCATTTTGGAATTCAGGTACTTTGGGTGGAAGTGCTTAGCCCAGGTGTTACTCTCAATCAGGCATTTGTGTTTCTGTGCCTGTATGCAGAGTGAGGAGAAGAAGGAGATACTATGGAATTAAAAATATCAGTACTCTGCAGACAGTGTAGAATTTGGAGTAAGTGGCCTGAGAGAACTAAACAACAGGCTTTAATGCAGGGGAACCAACCTTCAATTAACCCAGGGATGAAGGGGGAAAAGTATTTTGATTCCTGAATCTCTCCTGTAAATTCAGCTTATTTCAGTTCTGAATCTTATGTAGAAAAGTGACATTATTTGCACTAATGAAATGCACAGAGAAGAAACCCTTCCAGGCATCTGTTATCTGGAAGTAAGAGAACTAACCAGAGGATGTCACCACCACAGCCAATACTCTTCCCCACCATTAAGCTCACAGACAGTAGATTCTATGAATGATATAAAATAACAGTAAGTTCCAAAATGTATCTAAGCAGTTGTGTGTGTGCAGATGTATTTATGACTATATTGATCTAATGCTGACAATTCATCACTTAAGAGTTTAGCAATATATGAACAGGATTGCTTAAAACTGAAAAAAATTTCAAGTTTCCTTTGGGGAGGAAAAATGTGTCCAAAATTCATCCTTCTTGCCAAATACAACATTTAAGTTCACATTAAGCAAGGGCTTTACAATTACCTGCAGCATCTTTGTGTTAAGGTGAACACCATCAGTTTGATCTTTTTGCCTTTTTATCTCCTCTTGGCACAATGCCTCCAGCTGAAGGCAGTTATTTGGGTGTCCTAGGGAGTAATGCAATTTTCTCCGGTGCGTAGTCTTGAAGCAAGTATGTAAGAAAGAAATGCCTTCAGTAAAGAATATACTGTGAGTCATAAAGAGGAAGAAGTAAACCACAAACATTTTCTATAAAGGTATTCAGAAAGACAAGGAAAATGGAGCTACTTCTTTGCTGTCTGGATATAAGCTTTGCAGTGCAATATGCACCAAATTGCCTCTCTGCTGGCCTCTGGTCTCACTTTGGGATTTATTTTCAATAAAAAAATCATCTCTCCTACCATGTGGTAAATGAAGTATTTTTATATCTCTATATTTGTAATTTTCACCTAATTTTTAATACTCAGACACAATCTCAAGACACTTTAGCATGTTCTGTGTGATCTCCATTATGATTCTGTTCTCAGTTCTGATATCGCTCGACAAAATTGCCTCTTTTATGAATGATGGTAAGTATAGTATTTCATTATCCCTACATCACAGTTCTTACAGTGGAGTGCACCCATACAGTAGGAGCTGTCTGGCCATACTCCAAGGTCACAGCCACCACAGAGCTGACAATCCAAGTGTAAGATGACAGGCAGAGCTGAGAAGATTAGAAAGAGGCAGCCCAGTGCTGGAAGCTGGGAGAGAAGGGACAGAGTTCCATGAAATCCAAAGCTTCCAGGAGAACTAAGCAGACTAAGTGCAAACACAGAAAACTGTATCTGTGGTCAGCTCAGCAGAGAGTGATGAAGCAAACAGTGAGAATGAGAAAAATAAAATGTTATCACTCTGATGCACTTACCATGGGTTACACTACAAAGCGTTCCAGAATGCCCATGATACATACCTTCATATCTTCCCAATCTTTCAGCTGTCTGTTGAAGAGATGCTGAATATGACCAGTAAAAGAGCTGAGCTTCTGCTCATGTTCTTTAAAAAGACTTTCCACAACCAGCTGGGAAACAGAAGAGAGCTCCTCCTCAAACCACTTCAGCTGATCCTGAAATTCTTTTTGGAAAAGACAGGGTGTGCATGTGACACAAACAGCCTGGAATTTTTTCTCCCAGAGACTGTGTCCCTGACATTCCTTTTTCTAGGTGCAATGCTTTGAGAAACATACACTTACTCAAAGATGTGACTTTGTACAGGTCTTTTAACTTAGTCAAGTGCCCTTTGCTACACTTTTTGTAGCTGATAAAACATACAAAAAGAATAATGGCTCAATTTCCAGTAAAGTCAACTGGAGTTTTTCCACTGAGTGTCATGGATTACGACAACAATGTAATTCTTGCTCACTGCAATTTTCACCTTACATACACATGAAAATTACATACAAGAAAATACAAGTCTTAACTGAATGAATTTACCTCCAAGACAGAAATTGTAGTAATCATCTGTCTGCCTTTGGTATGACAGTAGTTTCACTCTGATCATTTCTGCCCAATGTTCAAATGTGTCTGGCAGATCGTCAAGCATTCCCAAGTAAGGATTCTTCTTGTCTCCATAGAACTCCTGCAGAAGGGAAAGATAAACCAGAAAAATGTTGATAACACATTTAAACACATCATATCTAGGTAAGTAACAGTAGAAGAAGAAAGGAAAATTTCTGGACAGTCTACCAAATATTGAGAGAAGCAAATAATTTCTCTGACACAGGAGCACACCTATGAAAGCAGAACTGACTAAAGAACATGACATTTCCTTACCTCACCCAGGCAGAGCAAGGTGTTGTTACCATTCCAGAGAATATTCATAATAATCCCCTTAAAAGTACTGAAAACCAAAAAAATAATAAAAAAAAATTAAAATATCATCACACTGTTAAATAATCACACTGGCAATATTAATTGTTTTTCAAGTATTTTGTTCAGGTTAATTTTAGTCCATTTTTCAGAGCATACACAAACCAATGTTCAGAATGCCTAAGAACCTTGCCCCACATTAGCACAGATTCTCTTCATATGCAGCCAGGACAAGGGACTATTGTAATTGCTCACTGGAGAGCACTGCCATGTCAGTGTCACAAAAAAGCAATCTTAGCCAAATTCCTGTGCCCAAAGAGCTTACCATGCATTTCAGATAAAGCAAAAATATTTCAAGGTGGGTCTAGCTGTTTACTGGAATTATTTCTAAACACTTTATGGAATAAAATTCCCAAACACTTAAACATCTTAAGCAATAATTTGAATAGTTTTGCATGGCATGTACACAACATCTCAGTGCTATAGACTATAGTTGTACATATGAAGAAACAATATATAATTTTCTTAGAGAAGGGGAATGGAACCTTGTTTATTCCCATTAATGGAATACTGAGTAGAAGAATGAAGATATAAAATGTATTTGTCTTCTTAGGTGTGAAAATAATTGAAAAAGAGGCTATTTTACATTCCCCACCCACTTCCTATAAATGTACCAAAAGGGCTCCAATAAGACCTCCCACTTCAGACACCAGACAGAATGAACCAGATGCCTTACATCTTCACTATTATTATGCTGCAAAAAGGAACTGCTCTGAAAGTACTTTGACCTATAAATATCAAGGCTAAATTCAAAATTCAATGGTGAACTCTATGTCATAATGATAGACAGACAGATAGACAGACAGACAGATACATACACACATAGAGGGTTTTTATAGATGAACTTCTTTGTTCTGGAAATACATGACTTACTCAGACTCTGGAGGCTTCTTTCCAAATATCTGGGATCTCTCATCCTTGGTAAGAGATTTTCTGCCTTTTTCACTGGAAAGGAAAACCATTAATTTGAAACTATCCACAAGTGTTTTCTATCTCTGGCTGATGATTTGAACTAGTTAGTCAGTCATATGACAGACATGAAACTGGAGAAAAATTAGATAAAACCTAACTCTAGAACTAGTATTCTGCGTCCTGGGTCTGTCCAGGCCAGGGTTAATTTCTGCAGTAGCCAGGAGGGGATATGGCCAGGACCTGGAGGTGATTCTCTACCTCTCATCATTGTGGAGGTGGCTGGAAGGGTCCCTGCTGTTGGGGAATTTGGTGCAGTCTCAGGGGTTTGCTCATGGTGAGCATTTACACGTGAATCACTTGCCTCTCTTGCACACTTTGCTATTAACATTGCTGCTGTTACTATTAGTTTTTTTATCTCACTGCTGTTTCTAATAAATTGTTCTTATCTTAACTTTATTTTCACCTTTTGTGCCTCCAATTTTCCTCTCCAGCTGCTGCAGGGAAAGGGGAGTGAGCAAGCAGCACCGGGTTTGGAGAGTTTTGCTAGGAGCACAAAATTAGGAATACCATTCCTAAAACATGACAATATAAAGACAGTATTTCCATGGAAAAAGATTCTCAGAATTCTCTTCTAAACTCTCAGTTGCTCAAAAATTTTTTGTTGTTTTCACTATTACAATAGCTCATTTCATCAATCTGTGGAC
Source organism: Molothrus aeneus (assembly GCF_037042795.1). Classification (NCBI taxonomy): domain Eukaryota; kingdom Metazoa; phylum Chordata; class Aves; order Passeriformes; family Icteridae; genus Molothrus; species Molothrus aeneus. Next base: position 26,339,682 of record NC_089654.1, on the reverse strand, counting down.
AAAGCTGAAGACAAACTATTTAGACACACCTAAAAATTAAGCCACATTGATTTAGGGGTTAGTCTATATTTCAACAACTTCAAAATACAAAACAGCAGCAGATGAAGAAGAATTTTATTTTTCCAGTCAAAATCTGGGGGGGGAAAAAACCCCACAAAGCTGATCATGTGGACATAAACAGCTAAGAGATTCCAAGTGATAAGCAGCAGATGGAAAGAAGGCTATACAAACAAGCACTAAGAATCTTTCAATGGATAGACAAAGTTTAGGTAAATTCTTGCATAGGAATATTTGAAATGGAATTCCTCCTTTTGGGGGTCTCACCTTTTTTTTCTCTTGGTTTCATCCCGAGATGACCTCTTGCTAGAAGACTTCTGAGAATGTGCATCAGACACCCTCTTCTTTACTGGGGGAAGAACTGCTTACAGTTAACAAGGAAAGAAGAATATTGCACAAATGCCAATTGAAGTACTTTTTGTGTGTGTATATATATATTGTATTCTTGTTTCTATAACATTTCCTTACAATATGGAGGGGACAACTACAGGAGCAATCGTTTCTGTCAGACAGTAACCTGCAGTAACCCAGAAGTGGAAACAGCAGTAAAGGTTATGTGCTGGGGCATGAGTCCCAGGAATGTCACAGCAGATACATGGTAGATGGAGGAAATTTAAAGCAAAGTGAAGGCATGTAAAGAAAGAGAATGAATGGGTTACATTCACAGTATTGGTGGTCATGGGGACTTGCAGATGTGAAGAGATTTAGGATGGCTTTGGAAATGGCTGGAAGAGTCAAGGTCTGCAGAAGAGAGATGAGGAAATGGGAACACTAGGTAGGAAGCATCTGGGGTTACCTCTGTGCTCACCTTTGAGCAGATGATGATACAGTGTGAGAAGGATCCCTGATTCTCTATATACTTCGTGATTTCTGCTCAATATTTCTTTTCCCAACCCCATTTCTCTTTTGCTATCACAAACACAGGCACTCTATAATATTATTATCTCTTTCTGCAGCTTTTATTGCTTTAGGAGCCCAAAATCATCTTTATCTAAGTAAAGATGGTCAGGGAAAGAGCTGAGAAGCACAACTATCTCAGAGTTCCCAGCATAGAAGCCACTGGCCTGGACCATGCTAGACCTGTACAATAAAATGCCAGGAACTACAATTTAGATGAAAAGAAAATATTAAAAGAAATACAGGCACACCTGGATTCTTTTTCCCCCGATTTAGGTCTCGGTATTTTTTTGATGGGTCAAATCTGAAAAGAAAAAAAAAATAAAGAGCTAAGTACTACTGCATACCCTATCATTTTATGTTCTATACTATATTATATAGCAAACTAGGCAATTTCTCTATCCCTATCATGTGCTAAATGAGTTAAATTTCTGAGATCATATTTAACAGATAGGATTACTTTTACAACTGACAGTGTATATAGAAGTAATTTCATAGGACTGATTGTTTAACTGGAATTTTGGAATTTCTACAAGCAAAACTGCATTCAAATACTATTTGGAAATCAAACATTTGTCACACTCTTCATTTTACACTTTGTATATTCAGTCAACTATTTGGCAGGTAGTCACCTTTAACTAAAACAAGGCTCTAGAAGACAAAAATTAAATACCTAAAATTGATCACTGTATACTAGATGTCACTCACAAAGGGGTATTTTTGGCTATGAGAAATCTTGGTTTCAAAGAGAAAGCAATCTCAGCTTAGACTGATTAGGAAATATTTAGTAGTATTACCTATGACCAGTCTATTCACTAGTTCTGGGCAAAGAAAATATAAGTAAAGACATGGACAGAAAACTACCTTTAGGCAAACAAGTACTTACCCAGCTAAATTTCCAATAGCTTTTATTGCTAAATCATCAAATATTGATGTACCCATTCCACTTGGATTTAACAAAGGGAATTTGTCAGGATCCAGTCCCATCACCATCCTTTTGCTCTCAGAACTGAGACTGTCTCTTGGAAGAGCAGGAGCAATGGAACCTTGTGACCTCCGATCCACGTCAGGAGTGGCTGAGTGCTCCTGCAATGTCCCATCTGTGCCAGGAGTGGTGAGGGCCTCCTGAAAAGGGAAGAAAAACAAAGCCCTGTAGACCACAGCAGGCAGTTAGTGAAAGCATTCCATGGACTGACTGACTACTAGAGAAGATTTTCTAAACAGACAATATCTTGCTTCACAGGCTCAAATAAATTTTTTGTCATTCTAACAGCAATGTTGTTACAGCTATTCAGCTCTAAAACACTTCAAAGCACTTAAGAGTAGTTTTTTATAATCATTTTTATAATCATCATACATAAACAGTGTTTAAGGATATACTCTTATACTCCCAGAAAAGGAAGGAAAGAAAACACAACTCGTTTGATAAAAACAAAATCCATTTGGGATTTAAAAAAAAAATAATTTAAAGAAACCTGTGAAATATGTACTTCTGAATAGTGCTACACCTTGAAAACAAACTCTTGTGAAGAACTGAGCAACTCATTGCAATGCCATGTATCTCTTCAGCATTTTGGAAACTTGGTGATTTACTCAGCCTCTTAAAAAGGCTGTCCTAATGTTACAGTGTCTTTGACATCTCAGCATAATGCAGATTCTCTTTTCATTTGAGAATTCAAAGCAGAAATTCTAAATAGCCATTAAAACATGTACATATGAAAATTCTCTCAATATTAAATAAAATACAGAGAATGGGAATGTTATCTTACAGTGGCAGGTGGGATATTTGTTTTTACTACAAAACAGTCAAGATACTTGCTCCTCTTTTCCAGCTCTTCCAACATCTCTCTGGCAAAAGCATACAATTCTTCAGCAGTTAAAGCCTGAAAGATATGATAAAACAGATGGTATTTACTAAACTGACTGTTCTAACCTTTTCACACATGCTGACTCTTGCAAACAATATTATTTGCCTTTGTTCTGTCACCAGTTTATGTACACAGATGTGGAAGCAATGAGATTCTATAAGAGGTTGAGGTTTTCATTTGGCAAACAGGAAAACAGGTACTGACTGTCCAAAAAGGACTGTTGGGGTTTTAAACCCAGCAACCCTCAACCCTCCTTGCCCTGATGGAATAGGGAGGAGAATCAAAGGAAAACTTGTATGTGAAGAACAGTTTAATCATTGAAAGTAAAGTGAAATTTAGTGATAATGGTAAATAATAATAATAAGAAAAAGTTAAAAACAACTGATGCACAATACCATTGCTCACCACCTGCTGACCAATGTCAGGCCCCTCTTCCTGAACCCAGAATGGCCCTTCCAGGTAACTCCCCCAGTTTATAGACTGGATATGACACTCCATGGGCTGGAATATCCCTTTTTTGGCCAGTTTGGGTCACCTGTCTCAGCTATGCTCCCTCCCAGTTTCCTTTGTGAACCTCCTCAGTGACAGAGCAGGAGACAAGGAAAAAAAAGTCCTTGACTTAGGATAAACAGGACTTAGCAAAAACTGAGTTATCAACACCATTCTTATTCTGAATCCAAACCACAGCACTGTAACAGCTACTGAGAAGAAATTAACTCTAGCCCAGCTTAATCCAGGACAAGGACCTTTCTGAGCAAAAATTCTGTGTATCTGCCCAGCCCCAAATATAAGGAAACATAAGTCTTCCTCAAAAATATTAGTTTATACCAAATTAATAACAATCAATAACAAGTCAAATTAAATACCATTACATGCTGATTAGAAGTTACTTCTTTATCTGCAGTAGAATGAACATAAGCATCTCTCTTCTGCGGAATCTTTTCCAGGTAAGACTTTATTGTGACTGACTGCAAATTGGAATTTGCTACCTAAAGCAGAAACAAACTTTAGGAAACTGGAAAAATAAAATCCCTACTCACAGGAATTTCAGAGGCTCCACTTTCAAACCAATAGAACCACTGATAAAAACTGGTTAAAAATCCCTGGTACTCAGAGGAGTAGCTGAAAACAATAATTTACAAAAGCAGCACTTCAATGTTTGCTGCACCACACAAAAATATTGGTGAATTCAGATGTACATTCTCAATGTGCTGCAAGACCATAGTGTTCCAGCACAGCTGCAGCAGCATTAAAAATAAACTTTTAAGTGGATAGTGACAGAAAACCAGTTTTAAATTAACATAAAGAATTATGTAATATTTGTCCACTATGAATTCAGCCAAAATCTCCTCAAAGGTATAAAAGAAAATTATATTGAATTTAAGCAAAGTTCTGATGTTCCTGTTTGTACCTCTGATTTGATTTGCTGTCGTAGCTTTCTCAAATATTGATGGACCTTCTCCATAAAGGCTCGGCTCAGAGACAAAGAAGCAAACTTTTTTCCACACTGCTTGAAAAGTTCAGTAGCCTTTAAGAATGTCAGAAACAAAAGACAGGACAAGATAATTTTCACTTTTTAAAACTCAAATGATAGAACTTGCCATTCTACTAATTTTTTCCATCATGTGACTGTGACAGGACAGACTTACAGTTCTAATCTGAAAGGAGGCTGACTGCAAATTGCATCAAATATGTCAATAGAAAACATCATTTGAAATAATATCATTCTGCATACCTGATTCAAGCAGCTCGATTTTATTTGCTCCACATCTGTCTTGACTGAACTTTCAACCAAGTCAATTTGCTTACTTTCTTTCTGGAGACACTCGTTGAAAAACTTTACCTCCTCAGATGCAAAGTTACCACTCTCCGAAAATAATCTGAAAGCAAACATATAAACAATTGGCTGTGAGTCATTTTACTCCAAGACCATTTTAGCTAAACAGCCCTGAAACAACACAAATGTGATGAAAACAGCAGAATAATTGTGGTTTAACAAGATACATTTCTTTTTCTAAATAGGAAACTAGATGAATAACAAAATAAACTTTATTTTTACTGTTCTGCCTATGCAACAAACACCAATTCACAGAATTAAGTCACCATTTATAAGCAACACTTCCATGAAATCTATGTACCTGCAACTTTTGAGAAAATCCACATTCAAATCCCTTAATCTTCCAAAAGCTTCCTCCAAGTGCTGCTGGTAACTTCTCACAGTAACCCTGATTGATTCCAGCTGGTTGCAGAGCTCTGATTCCAGATTATTGCTGGAAGAAGCTGACCTAACAGCAAATAATAAAAGACAGGGAAAACATGTCTGAAGAGGAACACACAGGATGATTCAGCAAGTGCTGGCTGTAAAGACATGAGAAAAACTGAGGACTCCAAAGTGATTTTTGACTCTCAAAGCAACTCCCTGTGCTGGGATGGTTCAGATGAACCCATGGAAGATATCAGCAACAGCTGATACTATTGGGCACTTTTCTTCAAAAACAAATAGTCAACTGATATTACTGTGCATGTTCAGTAAACTGGATAAAATCTAAACAGATGAAACATCTTTTCTGTTCATCATCACCTAAAGACTGCCAGCACTTTGAAAGGAGATGAGAATTCCCATGTGTTCAGTATTGATTTTAATTTCATCAGGGAAAGAGAATGAAATTCTTTATGTTTTCAAGTTTTATGAAGTAGTCTTCCTTGAAGAGCAGTTAGATATAAAACAGGTTCAGAATGCAAACCATAGACATCTCAGACAGCAATCAGGAGTATTTAACTAGGGGGATTCACAGCAACAGCAGTGGCACACTTCACACTTACTGTTCAGTCACGGGAGCGTGGAGCAAGTCATACTCCAAGGTTTGGACTCGGGAATGGAAGTTTGTGTTGAGCTTCTGTAGCTGGTCTGAAAATCTGAGGAATTCAGCTTTCTCCCTTTCCAGGCTTTCTGCCAGCATTGCACAGTGGCACTCAAGGTGCTCTTTGTGAAGTGACAGCTCCGCTGAGAGGAAAGGAAGTTTACAATAGGGACATTATTTCCTCTTTACTGTGAGCTAGCACAATGCCCAGTTAACCTGTGATCAACTGCAGCAGCAAAATAAACAAAGCCAGAGCTCAGAGTTGCTAAAATATACAAATTAAATACATTCAATTTCATTTCTTTGACTTTTCTCCTGTGAAAGACATATATCCTTAACAGCTCCTAATCCATTCAAACCACAAATGTCTCTTGTTTACACTAAGCATTTGCCTTTTTTTTTTGGTCATTGCTGATATCTCCATTATCTCTCTGTTGTCAGTCTTGTAAGAAAACTAAAGGTAATATTTTTTTAATGGAAAATACACTTTTCCTGGTTTTGTGAGGGAAAGAAAAAAATAGGTTTTGGTCTCTCTTCTGGAATGATAGCTGCATAAATCAAGAGTCAGCCCATCACCTCAAGAAAGATAGGAGAAGAAGCACCTGTTCTCTCTGCAGAAAAAGGGAAACTGAAAAATTATTTGCCTGTTCTTCAAAAGAAGAATTTTTAGCTTATGTATTAAAGACCAACAAACCAAAATATTTTTTCTCACCATAAAAACCAGACACTTCCCATGCAAAACAGATTTTCATTACAGGATGCTCTGCAGCTGCTCGGTGATATTTTACAAAGTTAAATCCTCCCTCTCATGTTTTTAGAAGCTTGGCCCTGACATTTTGGCTCTCTCAACTTGCTAATTTCTTTTTCTGCAACACTTTTAAAATATTTTTTGTACACCACAAACTCTTGTTAAATAATTTCAATGTGGATGAGAATTCACAAACATTGACAAGAGAATGTTCAACATCTTCTACAATCCAGTTGTTAATCAAGGCACTGCTGTCTATTTTTCCAAAAAATACACAGCACAAACCAAGGAAGAGCTATAGAACAGAAATGTCATTTAAAAAATATGTGAGTAACATAATATACTGGAAATTCATAGACACTCAACTGCTTTCTATTCTCCTCTATTACTGAGTCAACTACTGCTGAAACAGATTTTGGCCCACTTAGGACCATCTCTAAATGAAGACATGTGATTCTCAGAACACAAAAAAATGTCAATACCAGCTCGAACATTGTAGATATTTTTCTGTATCTCCTCCTGCTTTTGTTGATGCAACTTAAGATGCAGCAGGAGTATTGAATTCAGCTCCTCTTTCTTGGCAGCTACAAGGACAAAGGAGTTGGACAAGGATTCTGCAAACCATTTCTCCAAGTGTTCAAAAAAGCAGAGGCGAATCCTATGATTGAAAAAGAAATATTACAGTGAGGAATAGTAAATAATAAATAAGAATTTATTGAATATATTATTTCTAAGAATTCAACTTCTGGCTATAGGAAGGTACTGTTTCAGTACCATTTGCACAATACTGGTAGAGTTTTTGAGCTAGCTGTTTAGTACTGAGTACCATTTTACCCTCATGGCTCTGCAGTAAAGTTGGGCAAATTATTTGTCTTTCTGTAATATGTTTTCTCACTAAATAATTTTCCATAAAATATGAATTTTCTGTAAAGGTAAATGTTTTTGTGGTACTTTGACAGCCATGGATACAAAGCAATGTAAATATTTTCTCATATTTGTATAAATTTAAAAAGTGGAATAACATAATAATTGTATGATCATAATTTTATAATTAAATATCTAACGATATAAATATATAAATTATATACTAGTAATTAGATAACTTTTGCCTCTCTAGTCTAATGCTTCTTCTAAACAGCTGAAATTTGTCCATCACATAAAGAGAAAGAAAGAAAAGAAATTGTTCTCAGCTCACCTTTCTTTCAGTTCAACAAACATGGCTTCCGTGAGAAGTACATATTTCAGGTACCTAGGAAGTGATTCTTCTTCTTCATATTTTGTAAAATAACTCCCTGTGATGTCAGTTTTTCCTGTCTGTTCAAGTTCAAGAACAGTGTAAGTGTTTCCACTAGCTGTGGAAAAAATCCCTGTGGCAATTTCAGCACTTTCCCCCTCGCTGCTCTTGGCCACTTACTGGGAAATTGTGGGAAATTATCACATTACTCTTAAAAGTATCAGCATAGAATCAACAGTGCACCAGCAAGTGTAAAAATCCTAAGGATAGTTAGAATAATGTTCTCATTCTCAATTTGGACATTTATACAGTGCTGGCAATATTTATATATATTTATATGCTGGCAAGACATAGGCAGAGTTGACAATGTTTTAAAGGGTTTTTGTTATGGTAATAAATTCATGGAAACTGAAAAATTAATACTTAGGTATAAATACTTAGCTTAAAACATTCACCACAGGCTGAGGACACTGAAAGACAGATTAAAAAAATTATGCAAAGGGTTTCTACAAGGGTAAAAGATCCAAAAGAATGGTTGTGAACTGTTTTATTCACTCCATTTTCCCATAAAAATATCTAAAGCCCTGTGTGCTTTGTAAGCAAACTAAGCAAAAAATGACTTTCTACTCATTCTTAGCAAAACACTTCCTATTCCTCCTTATTTTGGACAAGACTGCCTTCACCTTCAAACTTATTCTCTTGCTCACTTACCTGTGTAATGCTTAGTTCCTGTTCTGCACGCTCATTTTCTTCACTTTTATGAGGAATACTCTCCTTTTCTTCTTCTTCTTCTGGTTTTTCCATTTCCTGTGCCAAGATCACCTGTTTCTCTGTTAGCTTTGTTTCTCCAGCTGACTTTTGACAACTGTCCCTATCTTCTGGCAGCAGTTGAGAGAGGTGATCATCCTGCTCTGCTCTGGGTTGGGATGTCCTTGCCTCGAGCCCTGGGGACAATTTTGGATGTCACAATGTCAGAAAGACATAAAGCTATTAGAGGAAGCTCCAAAGGAGGGACACAGAGATAGTGAAGGGTCAGGAGGGGAAACCATACAAGGAGTGGCTGAGGGCATTTGGTTCAGCTGGAGGAGACTGAGGTCACACCTCACTGGCAGCTGCAGCTCCTCTGAGGGCAGCAGAGGGGCAGCTTTGATCTCTGCTCTCTGACCAGGGACAGGGGAGGATTACACTGGATATCAGGGAAAGGTTCTTCCCCAGAGGGTGCTGGCACTGCCCAGGCTCCCCAGGGCATGGGCACAGCCCCAAGGCTGCCAGAGCTCCAGGAGGGTTTGGACAAAGCTCCCAGGGATGCACAGGGTGGGATTGTTGGGGTGTCTGGGCAGGGCCAGACTGGACTTTCACAAACTCTACGGGTCCCTTCCAACTCAGGATACTCTGTGATTTTCCTCTCCTTGGACAACGCTCTCAGCTTGCTGCTCCACCATATATTGACCTTCTGAAGCCTCAACTACTTACTTGCAGTTAAAGCAGAGTTCTTCTGGTTACAATCCAAAGAAATACAGATTGAAAAACAACCAAGCAGTTGTGTATACCTGTTTGGACTGTTGAGGTATTATCTTGATCTTGAACTGTGGAGTCTGTTGTGACTTGCAAGTTCTAAAAGCAAAACAACAAAAGACACCTGCCACACCATTTTAAAATATGGATTTGCTTTCTTCTAAGAAATCCATATCCCTTCTCAAAATGTATCTATTTCAGTAAGATATGATAGTCTTGAATAGATCACTAACTATCTAAATAATCTGCATCACTCAAATCAATTACTGTAAATGTGTTACCTTGTAGTTTTCTGTTCAAAAGGCAAATGAATTTGCTAAAATTCTGTTTGTAACAAGGACAGAGTTGAAAGTGTGGGACTGAGAAATAATTTGGTTTCCCTCTGCTATCTCTACCAAAAGCACTTGATTCAATGGCTGAAACAGTACTTTATATAATCTAAATTTTAAAGGTAATGTGAATTTTCTCTAAAGTGAAAAAGTAATACAGCAGTAAGGTTTTAAACCAGAAAAAATTTTCTTTTTACCTGTTTGACGATTTCCTTCACACTAAAATGCTGGCTGATGGATATACTGTAAGAAATCAACTCCCACAAAACAGCTTTTGGATAAGCCATTACTTCATTCATTATAATCTGCTTGAATGTCTCATTCCTGCCAAATTTAAGGTCACTGTTTAAGAGACTCAAGTATGTATAAAAATAAAATTAAGTGTGACTACAGTGCCTTTAAATCTAAATCTAACTTTTCTGATCCATCTCATAAAATCTTTAGGCTAAACATTGCCATTGATCTGTTTATAGTAAATACAATCACATCCTGCCTTGTTAGAGATTAGTTCATTACAAATAAACAAATGCACAAAAGTTAAGAAATATTTATAATAAAGCCTTTTACATCCTTCCTTTTGGATGGGAAACCATTCAAACTGCTTACATAAGAGAGGTCAATTTACTGTCTTCCATGTTAGTTCTGCACTGTGCTCAGCTGTGACTGAGCCTTTCTGGTTTATTTTCATTTTACTTGAAAATAAAAACTAATGGTTCAAGCTGAGTCTACATTCAAGAAGAATCAATGTTCTCATTGTTTTCATTTATATTTACATTTGCTTTGTCTCCTAAACAAAGACAATTATGGGGAATTTATGCATGTATTCAGATAGGTTACATTGTATTTTCACTTGGTCTGTTACCTCTGGCTTTTTAAAAATTGTTTGAATGATTATTAAGAGCATCAAACTCCCAACTCCAACCACAATCCCAGTATGAGGCGTGTCAATCTGCCCCTCATGTCCATATTGCTCTTCTAATATACCTCTGATTTAACAGGCAGAAAAAGCTTCCTAGGTGTGAGAACAGAGCTGCTTCCTCTCAGGTTTCACACCTGCTGCTAAGATCTTTAGCAAGGAGGGCAGTATTGTACCAGTTTTTATATGGTTTTTAGGGCTGAAAATGCCTAATCACGAGAAGGATAACCGAGAGCTTACCTAAGTAAATACTTTGGCTACTTAAAGATCTTAGTCCTTGCAACTTGGAATGAGATCAAGTCTGTGAGTGCAGATGTGATGGTGCAGACCAGCTTCTGAGTCCTGTGATTCAAGAATCTGAACTACTACTTTTACCTTCTGAGTGAGGCATGGATGTGATGGTATGCACAGTAATACTGATGTGGTATGGTTTTTAAAGGATAACAATCTGTCTTTGTCCCATTCCTAAACTGCATTATTTGCCTTAACCTTGTTCAATATGTACATTATTTTATATTCTTACATGAAGTCTTTTTCCATACCTTCACACAACAGCATAAACAAGGTGTAAGTAGTACCACCCATGTTAAAATATGCTTTACTTTTTAAATTTGCTATACAAAATTCATACCTCATTCTAATTTTATCTAAAGAAGAAAGGGCACTCTTCAAATATTCCTCCAACTCTTCTTCACAGCTGGCCATTTTCATTTTTTCCAAATTTGTATCCAGATTATCTTTCAGCACCTGAGGCCACATTAAAAAGCTAGTAAAAACAGTTTAGTATATACTAAAATCTCCATAACTATTTAAGATTGAAGTAATTTGATTATGTACATATATTCTACACCAAGACCTTAGCAAAACTCATCACCTATGAAGATCTTCCTAGATAATAAACAGCTCTGACATTGCCACCCCAAGTAGGCTGTTTTAACTATGAGAACTTGCCATCCAACCAGACTCCATACCTGCACAAGATCTCATAATAGCAACTTGCAGCCACTTTGTACTGAAAGCAGCAGTGATCTTTATCACTTTTGCCATATCAAGAATAAGACAGGATTGTCCATTCAGTGTGAATCGAGCAAAAATGCACCTGACAGAATGAAACTGAAAAGTAGAAATTCCAATATAAAAGTCAGATAGTATGTTTTTCATTTTATAGCAGCTATTTTGAATTCCAGAGGGTTCTTTGTATTAAGAAGTCCTTTCTTTACATTATGCCACATCCTTGTTTTTATGTTTATACCTGTATTATGTTATCCTTTTCCAATCTGTATTCATCTACTTTCTTCTGAAGTACATCTTCCTGCTGGGACAGTTGGAGTAGATGAACATCCCAGATATCCATGGCCTCCTGAACACAGCTGTACAAGCCTTGACAGTGCTGCTCATGCCATTTAGGCATCTCCTTAAAATCACTCTAAAGAAAAACATTCAAGTGAACAAGTTATTTTTCAACTGCTGGAAGGTGACATGAATGAGTAAGAGAATTTGTAACATGATAAAAGGAATTACATGACTGGTGTTCAACACTGTGTCTTCTATGTGGAGAGTAAAAAAAAAAAAAAATCCAAGTAAACTGGGTAAGAATGTGGATTTTTATTCTTTAAGCCAAGAGTATCAAAACTTTTGTTTATTCTGGCATCGTAAAGCACTGAATCATATTCTACAATTTATCTCTTTAGGAACAACTCCCCAGTCATTTTTATGCATAGAATCACAAAATGTCAGACTGGAAGACATTTGGGGATCATTTATATCTATTCCTTTGCCTTTTGGCAGATTGGGCCATACTTCATTCATCTCTATCATACATACTTCAGATATAAATTATAATAAAAATAAAATACATCACAAATAATGAACACAGTAATTATGAACTCTTCCACACCAAACTTTGTTTCTTTGCAGTGTTTAGTCATCCTATGAACCTCTCTCTAATGTGACATCAATAGCCTATGATGCAGAAGGCATTGCAGGTGGGAGCACAGGAAGAACAGACTAATGCCAAGGAGTGATAAAAATAAATGTAATCAACGTACATCCATGTGCTCCAGTTCTTCTTCAAACCTATTTTTTAGTTTCTCAGTCATCTGAAGCATGTTGGAATGCAAAACTTCAACATCTTCTGCTGTGCAAATGTTCGCATCCAACAGGGTCATCTAAATGAAAAGAATAGCAAATTATTGACATGCATGAATTTCAGAGGTCATGGCTAAACTTAGTGTTTCTTCTCTTGTGATGGACAGAGAAAGACTCAGCTTCCTAGACTCCCCATTCTGTTAGTAAACACTACAATTCAACTGATACTGAGGGAGAAATTGAGGCAGAGAGGTGGAATTTCTTTGCCAAGATAAGACAGATTTAGCACAAAGGCTGAGAGTCCTTGCACATAAATGCAGGATAGCACCCCCTTCATTACTTTTACACATTTCAAGTATAAATACCAAATACTACTGTGAAACCAAATGGGTGGTTACTCTTTGAACAGAAGAAGACAGAGGTTAAAAACTAGTTTCACTTGTTATCTCAATGTTTGGCGGATCCTCAAACACATTTTATTGTAATGACACACTGTACCATGGCTACCACACCCAAAGCTGGGACACTCACCTTGCAGGTCTGCACTTTTTCCTGACATTTTTCCTGGACCAGCTCATACTGGACATGCATTTTCTCCACACACTCTGCATTATGTCTGTCTGAATGATTTGGAACAGACAACAGTCAAAATTCTGTATTTCACAGTGCAGTGTGAAAAGGAAACACGACAGAGGCCCTGTGCTGAATCTCAGCACAGGGAACAGATCCCAGCAGTGTCTGCACACCCAAGTGACACTAACAACCAATCAAATAAGATGTTTTAATACACAGCTATTGCATTTGCTGGGACCCTTGTGGAAGGAAGGAATGATGAATCTGGCTCCATGTTCTCAGAAGGCTAATTTATTATTTTATGATACTATATTATATTAAAGAATGCTATATTAAACTACACTAGAGAATACAGAAAGGATACTTACAGAAAGCTAAAAAGGTAATAATAACTTGTGACTCTTTCCAGAGTCTCAACACAGCTTGACCCTGATTGGCCAATGAGTCAAAAGACACCAGAAATCCAATGAAAAAAATCACCTGTGGTAAACAATCTCCAAACTCATTCCACATGTGAACAAAACACAGGAGAAGCAAATGAGATAAGGATTGTTTTTTTCCTTTTCTCTGAGGCTTCTCAGCTTCCCAGGAAAAAATTCCTGGGCAAAGGCATTTTTTAGAAAATGTGAATGTGACACACAGCTGTTTATAGGCACACTACAGGACACAGAGAAATTAACTACCTCCAGTACTTCTTCCCCTCTTCTCCAAGAGTTAAAAAGGAGTATTTTGGTATGATTGAGAACTGATCCATGTCAAAATTAACCTTTTATTTCCCCAGATTAATTCTAACCAAGCCAGTTCCTGCTAGATGTCACCATGTACAAGTGTTTGTACCAGCCAGAGGAAAGTGATGTCATAGGCAGCTTCTTTGGGTCTTACTGCCAGCTCAAAGCAGCTGAGAAGGTATGTGGGAACACGTGGAACAAAGAATAAACCTGCACTTTCAAAGCATTGCCCAGGAAAAAAGAAAGTATTGCTTGAATCCCTGTTTTTATGATTTCTCAACTTACCTATACTTTTGTTTAAGTTCCCCAGAGTTCTGTACCATTCATTTATGTCAGCTTTTGTATGTGCTGGAGGCAACAAGGCACTATCAAAGTAGGAAACAAGAGTCAAGGGTCTTAAAATACAAACCAGTCATTTGTATATAAAACTATTATAAAATACAAAATTATGAATCAGAGTATCCATACTACTGTGCTTTATTTTATTTACAGCCATCTTGGCAATAAAAATCACCCAAAGAGATTGGTGTTGTTCTGTTTACTACCCAACAAGAAATTGTAATGTACCTTGTTCCTACATCCACTGTAAAAAAACTCCCTGTAAATATTGTAATGCGTTGCCCAAAAATGCTTTTGTGTTCAGGATGGATATTCAAATTCAGCAGTGTTAGATTTCTATCCATACTTCTCTCTTAATTTATTACACAGATTCAATCCCTATTTCTAGCTTTCCACCCATCTTTTGTCTGCCCATTTCTACCACGTTTCAAATGTCAGTAAGATTTACTTTTGCATTTCTGCATTTTTAGCCCTTGATCTCACAACCTTTTTATTGTAGCTGGTGCAGTGAAAATCAAGAATGCATTTTTTCCATTAAAAAGAGCTGTAGAAAATTAGGTTTAGACCCTTTCTTACTGCTGAATTTAACAATCACACACTGACAGAAAGCAAAGTGCATTTTGTAGCCAAGCCCCTCATTAACTCCAGAAAGAACTGTTTTCCTTTATGCTATATCCTCTTTTGCCATACCCAATGTGCTGCAAAACCTTCATTCTCTGTTCACTAAGTACAATCTGCTCCTTTATCATGTTTTCCATTTCCATTTTCACAGCTGGGGGATTCTGTATTTCTTCACTTGCCATAAATTCCCTGCAGGATGGAATAAAGATATGTATAATGGATACATGATATCATACATGATATGTATAAAGAAAAAATAACTTTTTTTAACTTGCTGTTTCATAGAAACCACGAGTGAACACTAGTCACTTTGTGTTATTCATTGTCTAAAATAAGATTGCAAAATGTCTGACCTGAAACTCTGAACTACACAGTTCTTTTGGATGAGCTTCCAGTCCTTGACTCTCTCTTGCCATTTCAGTTGATGCATTTTTTGTTTCTCAAGCCCTGATTTCATTAGATTAAAGAGCAGCTTGGCAGTTGCCCTCTCATTACCCAGCAGTGCTCTGTTTATATTCTGTGCATTAAAAAAATAAAACCAGGAGTAGAAGCAGCGTACAACATGCAAAACCAAAACAATTTGTGTCTTCTACACAAAATGAGGGAAAAAAGAATACAAATGATAACAAATACCCTGCAGAGTAGAAATCTCTCTATATTTCAGTGATTGATAGGCAGAAAAAAATTTATTTCAGCTGGGAAAAAAAAGATATTCTGGGAATATTCAGACTGTTATCCTGCCCCAGGTAAAACATTTACCATGGCCTTATCATTAATGAGCCTGTGAACATCAGGTGCCAAGAAGAAGGAAATTTCCTCCAGTTTCACAGTATATTTGGTGAGTACATCTGCTATCTGTGCAATAAAAGAATAAAGAAAAGCAACAACACAAAGTTAACTCAAATATCAGATTCCCAAGTTGAAAAACTACATGAAGAATTTTTCCAATAAAATGAATTCCATTAGATTAATTAATTATTCATTAATTAAATATATTAAAGTGAATTAAAATAAATTGGATGACACACAGATTAATATTTTAAAATTTACTTCTCAATCTTAGTTATCTTGAAGACTGTTTTTTTCAGTAATTCATAAAAATAGTAACTAAAACATCCCACTTTGCTACTACTCAGCTGATTTCTCTTTAATACCTGTGATAATTAAGTGCTCTGCAGACAGGCTGCAATATGAATTTAAAAATCAAACCAAATTCCTTTCAAATGTCTGAAGGGAATCCACCAGTGCCTGTTTTTAAGTGAACACAAAATTAAACCAAATGTGTTCATCTCTGACATTTGTTGTAACTAATCCAACAGAAAGGTTACTGGTGATACTCTTGGACCTTTTCATCATAGCTGAATCACAAAGAGAGGAGAAACTGGCACTGGTAGAACAAAGAGCTTTTCTTTGCCTACAAGGACAGTGCAGCAAGCTCTTCCACAGTCTATCCATTTTTTTATCCAAACATTTCCTATGATGTCCAATGGCTTTTACAGGTTAGGCTGAAGACAACAAAACTGCAACACGTTTGCTACTGACACCCAGCCAACCCAAACTAAAATCAAGCTAGGTCATGTCTATGCTCCTTCTCAGCTGCAGAACAGGTATGGCCCCCCAAAAATAACAGACCAAATGAAAGTTTGACCTACACAACCCTCCAGGGAAATAAAAGCAGCTCACATATTCCTTGCACCTTTAGTATAGGTAATTGTGAAAGAAAGAAACACCTTCAAACTAGGAAAACAGTAGCTTCTCTTGATTATGTGGGTGTAAAGTGAATGAATATTTTATTGGTGAAAAGAAAGCAATCACCACACAACAGAACTAGTGGCAGACCTCTGACTCCTGTGGAAACCAGCTACTCTTTGCTCTGCACCCAGCATTATATCAGCAAATAACATTCTTATGCTTAAATAACAGTTATTAAGACTGCAGCTCACTTTCATGGCTCGACTCCTTTCAATCTCCTTTAGGGATTCATCCACTGCCCTAATCCACTTCCTTCTGTTTGAGGACTCCTCGTGGATCATATTCCAGAGTTCTTCTAAACCCTGCAATAAAAATCTACTGTCAATTTCATTGAAAAGTGAATATATATAAAAGAAAATTTTAAAAGTAAAACCCCAAAAATTTAGGACTCCAGTGAGCCATAAGAAGATGTTACACAGAGCAGATACAAGTAACTGAAGTTGAGCCAATGCTCTGAGCTGCCTTACTTCATATGAGAAACCTTCCAAAGCCATGTCAGACGCAATCTTTTCAAACAGAAGTTTACTCTTTTCATCTGATTTTATCACTTCAAGCTGAAGGGATTCTTGAACATTCAAAACAGAGGCTTCCATCTCCTACAATGGTAGGTCAGTGTGATCATTTGAATATTGGGCTCTCACCTTAGAACAGCACTCAAAACTGGATTAGAAACTCCTGCCTTACCCTGCCAATGCAGTCCAGCTCCTGCTGCATTTGGGTCACTGCTCTGTGGTGACGCTTCTGCCGCCGTTCTGCCAGGTACCTCCATGCACTGCTGCCTGCTTCCTCAGGAACTGCCAGGGAAGAAATGAGGATTCTATGGCCTGGAACTGCTGCTGCAGAACATGGGATGCAGGAAAAATAAACCCCTAAATCTGCACTATGACTGCTGTAGTTAGTGAGGCTTTCACAGTGTGCAACATCTTTCCATGGGAAGTGCAATCTTAGCAAATGCAGGTTAAAAATACTAAGGCATGTTTTAAAATTTCCTTTATTAACTTCTGATTTTCAGAAGGATAATAGCATGGAATTATCAACTAAGCTCAGGTATGATGTAAAAAAATTGCAACATTTCAGGAATGAGATCTGATTACATCAAAACTGGAATTTACCATCTAAACATAACCTGTGATTGACTGACAATTTCACAACTGGTTTGTTTTTTTTTCCTGTTAGAAGACTCTTCATCTTCAAAATTACCTACAAATCATCAAAATGTATCAGGACTTTTCTGAGCTTGATTTTTGTTGCCCTGCAGGAGAAAGAGTCCCAATCTGGGTGTAACCAAACTGGGTATTATACTCCCCTCTACCTCATTTTGTGCTGAGCTGTTAATGATGGGTGGTTTTCAGTGCACATCTGACCCCCAGGATTCAAGCTGGGTGTGAAAACGAGACAGACAAACCCTGCAAGGTGAAGTGGTGTTTCTTTATTCTTAAAATGATTCAGCTGGAGAAGTAGCACCATCACCCATCCAGTGAGGGTCATCTGTGCTAATGGGTCATGATGAACTGATTATGCACTGACAGCAGCATGGGCAGCTGAAACGACTATCATGGACTCCAAAAATATTCTAAGACTCATGGGATTACATCATTCCATTCCATTGAGAGCCTCCCTGCACTGGGGGATGTACCACCTGAACCCCATTGTACATAATTTAGGCTGTCTGGGGACTGGGACACCACCACCACTGGACATCCAGAGGAAGACCTGAACTTCCACAAGACCACCCCTTCTGACAGCACTGCAACCCTGACCAACAGAGTGCCAGGCTGTACTCTGACTTGGTGGTTTTCAACCAGTTTTTCTGTATCATTGCATTTCCTGTAATCTTCCTATTAAATTGTAACTCCAATTTGATATCTCTCACAAGGTATTTGCATGGGGTTAATTTTTCCTGCTGACTGACTTTCAAACCAGCACAACTCTGTACCTTGTTCAGCTAAACCTGTTACATGTACCACATCTCCTGTGAATGCAAATTAAAATAAAGCATTAAGGGAAACCAGTTTTACCAACTACATCAGGCAGGCCTCTGACTTTCTCAGCTGAACTTGTATCTACCTTTCCCCGTGCCTCTGGAAAAGTTGTAGATTGTCTGAAACAGAAGGAGAGTAAAGCTTCATTTTGTACTAAAAGTGCATCAGAAGAGGACTAACATAATAGTATAATACACTTTAACTGGCAAAATGTACCATTAAAATGAACATAAGTATCATTCTAAATTTAAAGAATGCAATTCAAAGAATCAAAAAGTTGCTTCTTCTGAGACAAACTGAAGTCTGGATAGATCCCAACTTCAAATCTATTAGGATGGCATTAGAGCAATACATGCTAGATTTAGAACTTGTAAATTACAGAGACTTACAGAATAGCTCTAAAATGTAAAAAACCAATGAACTCTTAAGGAGACACTAGCAAGAAATGTGGAAATAGCCTTTATCTGCCCAGTGCTTTTCCCAACAGCTGGGGCACTGTGTTTCTCCTTGGGGTCAGTGAGAATCCCTGTATCATTATTCAGCAACTGGCTTAGGGTAAAAAAGGATGGATGCATTAACTTCATTGTTGTTCATTACATTATCTTACTGCATCATCATGTAAGCCATTTACTTGGAAATACAGCCTAAAAAATATGTGTCAGACTGGGTGTATATGTAGATTGCTATGAGCAAAGACAATTTCTTTTTAAAAGGAAAGCCATACAATATGCCTGCCATTGCAAATATTAGTCTGTTAGCCTGCACTTCAACAGGCAGCAAGCAGTTCATTATACTAAATTTACATTTGGCAAGGAGATAGACTATTACAAGTTGTTAGTGCTATGACCAAGAATTCAGGAGTTTCTAATTCCCAGTGAAAATCTGTCAATTTCCTACCTTTAGTTATGAACATATAATTGGGGTTTTCTGCTTCTGTTCCCTACCTGTCTGACTGTGGTGTTTTTGTGAAGTCACTGATGGGTGTTTTTCCAACACATGTTTTCTGTTGATTACTCAGGGATGGCATGGCATCAGCAAACATTTCTGAATGATTATTTAGAGTGAGCTTTTTACTCGTCTTAGAGCTCCTTGTCTTCTTTCCTTCATCCAAAAGGTGGGCTAAGTGCACCTTCAAAGAACCATAATCTCAACAATCAGAATTTCTTCAAACCTACAGAATGGAAAACAGCAACAAAATAATTAATGAAAAATAGTAAGGGAAAGACAGCAGAAGAGAAAGGTAAAATAATGAACCCTAAAATAACGAACCCTACATGCCACACACACAATCATTTTCATCTAAGGCTAATTTCAATATGAGAAAAAAAAAAGGATAATCTTTTCCTCAGAGAGGAAAAGTGGAGTAACTGGATCGTGTTGCCTTGCTTACAGTTACCAAAACAGTTAACAGCAGAGTGAGAAATGCCTGAATCTGGCTAACTATGCTTCTAAATGTTTTACTGCTGTGTTATGATTCTGCCTTCAGTTAATATAACCTGATATACAACAAAGAGATGGGAACACATGTAGATGCATTGGAGAGCATATGCTGGAGATAACACATTACTTTTTTACTAAAACAAACCAAAACCAGAAATGTTGAAACTGACCTGGGGTCATTTCAACAGCCAGAAAACTGACTAACACAACCAACTCCTTTGGCTTTTGCCAAATCCTTTGCTTTTTTTACCTTGGCCTTGAAGATCTGTTTGCAGCCTTCCTCTTGTGAACATGTCACTCCCGTCCTGTTGAGAACTCGCGGCTCATTGCAGCTGACTGGCCGGGCCTGCTTCCAGAAGAACTGGCAACCACAAGCTGGGAGCCAAGAGGAGATACAACACTTCACTTGGAAAAGGGCCTTCCCTGTTCCCTGTATCACAGAATGGTTTGGGCTGGAAAGGACCTTAAAGATCATCCTAGATCATCTTCCAACCTCCTGCCACGGGCAGGGACAGCTTGCACTATCCCAGGGTGCTCCAAGCCTTGTATAGCCTGGCCTTGGGCACTGCCAGGGATCCAGGGGCAGCCACAGCTTCTCTGGGCACCCTGTGCCAGAGCCTCAGCACCCACACAGGGAAGAATTCCTGCCCAATATCCCATCTAACGCTGCCCTCGGGCAGTTTGAAGTCCTCCCCGTGTCCTGCCACTCCAGACCCTTTTCCCAAGTCCCTTTTCAGCTCTCTTGGATCCCCTTTAAGCACTGCAAGGGGCTCTAAGGTCTCCCTGGAGCCCTCTCTTCTGCAGAGTGGACCCCTTGCAGCTCTCCCAGCCTGTCCTAGAGCTGCCTTCAAAGCAGCTCCGGGATACTCCCTCCTAACAGTGAAACTCCACACTTGCCGCTCACCTGCCAGCCCCTGCGGGTGTCGCTCGGGGTCGCTCCCCGTCCCCCACAGGGCCCTCAGGCGGAGCCACGCGTGCCGTTGTCAGACCAACGGGGCGGGGGGGGAGCGGGGCCGGCACAGCCTCGCCACGGTGCCCCCCGGTGGCCGCTGCCGGCAGCACCCGGCTGCCTTCACTTTATCCCGGCCGCTGCCTCCTCATCCCGGCTGCCTTCACTTTATCCCGGCCGCCTTCACTTTATCCCGGCCGCTTCCTCATAATCCCGGCTCCCTTCACTTCATCCCGGCCGCTTCCTCATAATCCCGGCTCCCTTCACTTTATCCCGGCCGCTGCCTCATCCCGGCCGCCCCTCGCTTAATCCCGGCCGCCCCTCCTCATCCCGGCTACCCCTCGCTTCATCCCGGCCCGCAGCCCCGGGAGGGACCAGAGCTCCGGAACCGTGGCTCACAGCCCCGGTTTGTGTTTGTCCCTGCACAAGGCAGGCGAGACTTCCCACGTCCGCACCTTCCAGCTCAGCACGGGAATGAGGTTCCTCCAGGGAAGTGGTCGCAGCAACAAGCCTGAGTTCAAGAAATATTTGTACAATGCTCAGGCACATGATGGGATCGTTGGGGTGTCATGGAGGACGAGGAGCTGGGCTGGATGATCCCGGTGAGTCCTTTCCAACTCAGCCTATTCAGTGATTCCATGATAAACATCCACAGGTGCAATTTAAGGCCATTCCCTCTTGTCTGTAACTTGTTATTTGCGAGAAGAGTCCAATCACCACCTGGCCACACCCTCCTGTCAGGAGTGTGCAGAGACAGAAGCTCCTCCCTGAGCCTCCTTTTCCCCAGACTCCCTCAGCTGCTCCTTGTTCTCCATCCCCTTCACCAGATCTGTTCCCTTCTCTGGACACACCCCAGTCCCTCAATGTCTTTTTGCCATGAGGGTCCCACAAATGACCTGAGGATTTGAGGTTTGGCCTCAGCAGTGCCCAGGGGGACAGTCAGTGCCCTGGTCCTGTTGGCCACATATGGCTGGCAGAGGCCAGGCTGCCCTTGACCTTCTTACACACCTGGGCATGTGCTGGCTCATGTTCAGCTGCAGTGCTGATTTCTCTCTCTGTTCCAAAGCAGCAGTTCAGTTTTTCTTTTTTTTTTTTTTTTTACTAGTCAAGGCATAGCAGAAGATAAACACAAAGCAAGGAGGAGGCAGGTCTTTTCCAGGACGCAGAAGAATCTGAAGTGGAGAATAAAGCTTCGAGGAGTCTGTCACAAAGAGTGATTTCATTGCAATACCACAGTCCAGGATGCAAGAAGGAAAAGAAGGGAGTCTGATGATCATTCCCAGTCTCTGGCTGCTGACACATCTGAGGCAGGACTCAGCAGCAGAGAGCATCTGCACCCTCTGGTGCCTCCTCTGCCCTGTGCGAGCAGTGCACAGCAGCTCTGCCAGGGAACCTGCACTGCAGAGGGCTGCTGCTCTTTGGCTTTTCACCTTTAGCAAATGATGCTCTGGGTCCTTAAACCGCAACCCCTGGACACTCCTCTGCCGAGGGAGGAGCAGCTGCCGCATCTCTTATTGTTCCCAGCAGCTGAGGAATTGCCATGGAATAACTTCCAGCGCAGACCTTTCAGCTGGAGCTCGCTGTTCCCTCTGCAGACTTCCCCCGTGCTGGGATCACTCCCCTGCCGTTCTGGCAGCCGGTGTGAACTTCCAGCGGCCATCCATCCCTCCATCCCTCCATCTGCCGGGGAATCCATTCCCTCGAGGAGCAGCAGGGCTGGAGGCGCTCGGAGCGCTCTGCGCTACCAGGGGGACACACCGGGCGGTGGCTGCCGGCACACAGCGGGTGCCGCCCGCTCCTGGCATCTCCTGTCCTGGCACGGAAGGATGGGAAAAGTCACCGATCTTCCACTTACCATGGAAAGCACCGCTCCTTTGGAGAAGTAAAAGTACTTCGTGCAGAAGAATTCTTTTAATAATTTTATTAAAATAAAATTTAATTTAATAATTATTTAAATAATTATTGCCTTGTAGCACTCTTGTCAGGACTTTTTAAAAACAATTCCATCTTACAGCCATATAAACAGAGCAGGTATTAGAGAGTGTGCTCAAATCCCCCAAAATTTCTGTGAAATAATTAGGAACAGAACATAATTTTGGTTACAGGTGATTCACTCTTCCTGTATGTTGGTTGCCACCTGTTGATAGCTGCCCTGAGACCTGGGAAACAAAAGCTAAGCCACGACCACAAAACAGCTATTTTACACGAATTAATTTTGGCTATCACATCAGATGAGGGCTTTAGTCTTCTCCAGAATTGAACATTGGTCTCAATGCACTGATCTTGGTTTACAGAGACAACAGCAGGTAGTATTTACTAACATGCAAACAACTCCTTCTAATCTCAGCAACTAATCTCAGGCTGGGCACTTCTGAGCAGCAGTCTGTGATACTGAGCCACCTATTGTGAAATGCTTGCATGGCAGTGGCAGTTCCATTTGCTATATTTTCCTGAGTAACCAATAGATTGGTTATTCCTTTCTCCAGCTAAGAGATCCATAGCCATGGAATGAGGATCCTCCTTCTGCTAAAGGGTTCATCACATTGATGTGACAACTCCACAGAATGTTTTCCTTGGCACAGCGCCCACACAGCCAATACTGATTAGGACTTTGATCCTTTGATTAGCCAATACTGTTTGCTGAGGTTGTGGCAGCCAGTGGTGCTGCTCAGCCCAGCTGTCAGTACTGCCATGGCAGGTTTGTGTGGTGCAGGATGGACCCCACTGCATTGTTTGCAGTTCACAGCCTGAAAAAATCCATTTGGGTATAGAATTCTCTTCACCAAGATGGCAGTGGATGGCTGGTCCTTGAGAGATGAGCCCAAACCTGACAGAAGTTTTATGTGTGTGACCCCACAATTCCACCAATTCCATCATTCCCACTAAACAAACTCTTGGTGCCCAGGATGCTGAGCACAAATCAAAGAATTTGTTCCCTTTGAAGATTCACTAGCATGTAAGATGTATGAGTCAACAAATCAGAATCCCAGCCCTGGTAAATTGTCCCTAAGAACAGTAGCCAGGGCATATTTGGGGTGACCTAATGGTGGCCTTCTAGTTTCTGAAGGGAGCATATGGGAAAGATGGAGAATGACTATATCCCAGGGTCCAGGGTTTCAAGACAAAGGGAAATGCCTTCCCACTGCCAGAGGGCAGGGTTAGATGGGAAGAAATTTTTCCATGTGAGGGTGGTGAGGCCCTGGCACAGATTTTCTGGAGATGGCTTTGCTGGAGATGGCTGTCCCATCCCTGGAAGTGTTCAAGGCCAGACTGGATAGGGCTTGGAGCAAACTGGTCTAGAGGAATGTGTTACTGCCTATGGCAGGGAGGTAGGAACCAGATGATTTACCATATCTACTTCCAACCCAAACCATTCTCTGATTCTCTGAATGCAGATGAGTACTACAATAATAATAATAATTTCAAAACATTTTGGTGATTGCCATCAAGAAACAACATTCGAGAGGAAAACATTCTGAGCACAATGATGGTTTGTTCGATTATAATCTCTTCTACAAGGTCATGAAATTAAAATTTATGTTAATTACAGCCCATGGCAATGATTATGCTAACAAACTGTTCCACTAATTATATTTAGGTATTTAGATTGCATTAGCCAAGAAGTTTTATGCAAAGATTTGAATATTGCCTATATCTCATAAATAATAAAGACTATTAATGGAGATAATACATGCCTCAACCCACAATTACTGCAACATGTTTTAATTCAGCTGCTTAAAACACACAAGTTTAAAAATTGAATTAGGAAACATAGATATTAATCAGTTCTATGAGATTCACACTTGCTTATCTTTGAACTTTTTTTTTTTTTTGCTTGAAATAAGATGGAAATTCAAGAAACAAAGTGAAATATCTTCCCTTTTCATACTGGAAGTTTTCTTTCAACAGGTATTACAGCTCTTTGAACCTCCCTCTGACCAAACTAGTATTGTACATATTGGGTTTTTACTTTCTGCCCATGAACCCAGGGATCCAGCCTGACCCTCAGTGCTGATCTCCCCATGTCACTTATAGACTCTTGAGCCAGGCCCTCCACCACACACCCACTGGGTGGCTTGGGCCTTGAAAGCAGCATCTTCTTTGGCCAGCTGAATATTACAACTTCATTGTGCATTTCTTGAGAAAAACAAATGGAAACTCTTGCACACAGCAGTTACTGCCACAAAAATATTAAAAATTTCTAACAGGAGTGCTACAAGGCAATAATTATTTAAATAATTATTAAATTAAATTTTATTTTAATAAAATTATTAAAAGAATTCTTCTGCACGAAGTACTTTTACTTCTCCAAAGGAGTGGTGCTTCCCATGGTAAGTGGAAGATCGGTGACTTTTCCCATCCTTCCGTGCCAGGACAGGAGATGCCAGGAGCGGGCGGCACCCGCTGTGTGCCGGCAGCCACCGCCCGGTGTGTCCCCCTGGTAGCGCAGAGCGCTCCGAGCGCCTCCAGCCCTGCTGCTCCTCGAGGGAATGGATTCCCCGGCAGATGGAGGGATGGAGGGAGGGATGGAGGGATGGATGGATGGATGGATGGATGGATGGATGGATGGATGGATGGATGGATGGATGGATGGATGGATGGATGGATGGAGGGATGGAGGGATGGATGGCCACTGGAAGTTCACACCTGAGGGGTCACCGGCTGCCAGAACGGCAGGGGAGTGATCCCAGCACGGGGGAAGTCTGCAGAGGGAACAGCGAGCTCCAGCTGAAAGGTCTGCGCTGGAAGTTATTCCATGGCAATTCCTCAGCTGCTGGGAACAATAAGAGATGCGGCAGCTGCTCCTCCCTCGGCAGAGGAGTGTCCTGGGGTTGCAGTTTAAGGACCCAGAGCATCATTTGCTAAAGGTGAAAAGCCAAAGAGCAGCAGCCCTCTGCAGTGCAGGTTCCCTGGCAGAGCTGCTGTGCACTGCTCGCACAGGGCAGAGGAGGCACCAGAGGGTGCAGATGCTCTCTGCTGCTGAGTCCTGCCTCAGATGTGTCAGCAGACAGCCAGAGACTGGGAATGATCATCAGACTCCCTTCTTTTCCTTCTTGCATCCTGGACTGTCGTACTGCAATGAAATCACTCTTTGTGACAGACTCCTCGAAGCTTTATTCTCCACTTCAGATTCTGCTTCCCCCTTGCTTTGTGTTCATCTTCTGCTATGCCTTGACTGATAAAAACAAAGAATAACTGAACTGCTGCTTTGGAACTGAGAGACAAATCACCACAACCAATGTATTTTAGATTCTGAAAGGAAATTTTGTCATCTAATGAAAAGGTTTACAAAACCCAAAAAGGCTTTCTAAAGGGAATTATTCAGGAGGAATATTTACTAAGTACAAGGTGTTTTTCTAATGAGACTCAGTATATGTACCTTCATTTACCCATTTGCTACAGAAGGAATTATGACATGCTTTTGCCAATCAATATACCCTTTTAAGTACTTACATGTGAGATTTAATACATCACATTAAGGATAGTAGACACAGATGGAGAAAGAAATAGAGCCTTTTCCTCAAAATATCATAAATTAAGCTACAAAATATCATTCTGTAAACTAAAAATCGTGGCAAGTCTCTTTAATTCTTGAATAGATACATGACCAACTTAAAAGGTGATAATATCTCCTCCTTTATAAACTAATTTTCCTGGCTTTAAAGGTAGGAATTCAGACACCTTCTTACTGAAACCTTGCAGACTGAGTTATGTGATAGATTCTCTTGAGGTCATGTTACATATTTTGAATGAACACCTTCATTAAATTCTTATGTTTTCTCTTTCCAGACCTATGCAGTTTGGATCTGATTTGTTTCTTCCAGGAATGATATTTGGCATTCAGAACAGCCAGCCCTTTGTAGGTTAGGGATACTATAGGATATAACTGTGGAGGTAACCACCAAAAAGGAGAAGGAAAGTCCTTCAGACTTCCTGTCAATGTTTGTGATACCCCTTTTAGTAGCAGATTTACTGGTAGTTATCCATTCCCCATGGACAAGGCGATGGGACAAAGCAAATAAACTGATGGAAAAAGACAGCTACTGAGCTAATTTATTTTTTTTCTTTGGTGAAAGGAATTACAGGATTTTGTTCCCAAGTACATCTCTTTTATCTGAATATTTCCCTAAAGTCCATTGATTGAAAGTAGTCATAAAGGTATATTTGCAAGCAGAATTGCAAATATACCTTTATGACTACTTATGACTACTTCACCAATATTTGTTGAAGTTTACAGCATAACACAAATAAATCCACAATGATTTCTTCTATTGATTTCTTAATTTCTTCTTCACATCCAGACAATTGTAAGCAAAGTCAACTTGCAAGCAAAAACAACCTGTGCTTTTTGGCACAGAACTGTTGTGGAGGATTGCTCTCACTTTACTCAGAGAGTGTGAAAATGATTAACAGTGGAAGTTCACATTTGTACAGATATTTGGGAACTCAGCCTGGGAGAAAGAGGAAAGCATGGAGCAAGATTTTATCTTATATATTTTAAGAACACAACATTAAACAACAAGTGTCTAAAATGGCAAAATATTTTTCAGCATATCTTTATGAAAGAATCTGAAAAGATACACTGGAAGCTGGGAAAAGTAGCATCTGAGTGTTTGTTTATCTGAAGTATTTGTGCTGGTTTGAGGCTCAAAAAGTTGGATAGAATTCTCATAAGATTTGTAGTTTCTTCTGGGATTTCCAGTTCTTATTTATTCTGATCCTAATCTTATGCAAAGAAAGGGATAAAAAAATTCTATGTGGCTGTGCAGTTTACAATCTTATCAAAACTGGTGGGAAAATAGCTTTAAAATGAGTTTTTATCCTCACTTTCTGAAATTTCTGCAATAGATCAGCTATGCTTTGGTAAGATTATTCTCATAAAACATTTCACTCAAAAGGAAACTACAGCCTTTAATTTCAAGATATCTGTGAATTTTAAGTTTCTACAGTCATTATTTAATATCTGGCACTTAACAACCTACCTACACAGTAAGAACCTCAGCAAATACATTCCCTGTTGAAATTTGAGGGCATGAATTTCTGATTTAAGAATCCAAACAGATAATGCCTTTGGAGACTTCACTTCTTTTTTTTTTTTTATATATTATTGTTCACACATCTGCATATGCATCTGGAAACATTTCTTTAAGTCAGGAGGTAAAATTGAGTGGAATTTGAATCTCCTCATTAAACACAGAGCAGCACAAATTTAGCTGCTTATGTGTCAGGTGCTTTATGAAGCCCTAATATTGCTGTGTGGACACATATGATCCAAGCCACCATCAGTTCAGAGTTCTGCACAGTTTGGCCTCAAATTTATTGAAGATTGCATGTCCATAGCTCTGCATGGAGACGGGTCTAGCTCTTCCTCAAAAAAAAAAAAAGAAATACAGAAGCATGAAGTAGATGCCTTCTGTTAGAACTAGTTCAAACTGAATATTTTTTCCATTTCCTGTATCTGATGATGTCAAGCAGACACTGTAAAACCAATATTAATTAGTTTTTGAAGAAATAGAGTATTTTCCCTTGCTGTATTTCTGTTGTGGTTTAGGAATGCTGCTCCCCTGTTCAGACACCCTCCCAAACCAGATACTGCTTCCTTGATCCCCACCTTCCCCTTCCCCTTTCTGGGGATAGAGTTGAGAACTGGAGGCACAAAAGGTGAAAATCACCAGCTGAGAACAATTTTCTGGAAACAGCCATGAGATAAGAAAAGAAGCAGTAACAGCAACAGTATTAACAACAAAGGTGTAAAAAGAGAGGGTGATTTACATGCAAAATGCTTACCAGGCTGGGACTAATCAAAACAGTGGTGGACAGCTCCAACACCCTTCTCCCAAGAGACACATTCCCTTTTCCTCTGCCCTGGCAATGACCTAAGGAGGAATATTATAACAAAATGCCCTGGGCATGCCCTGGCAATGACCTAAGGAGGGATATTATAACACAATGTCCTGCTTTTCTGGGCTGGAACCAGAGCAACTTAATATCATGAATCCAGAAAAAAAATAATTCTTTCTTACCTGTAGAACAGTAACAGAGCATGCCAGCTATGCCCCTGTAGAAGTAGCTGAGTTGTCACTGAAGAATTTCTTACTGCCTGTCAAATAGAAGAAATCACATATAATCTAGAGATATCTTCTGAGTAATTTTTTTATCTGAATGTTAAGGTGCTGAAATTATTTTAGGTGACTCCATTCACATTCAACCAAAATGACTTGACATTTAGGCATATTTCTGCAACATCTTGCAGGTTAAAAGATAAAACCAGGATAATTTATTTCTGGATGTCAAGCACAATAATTCATTGCTGCTATACCTCACATAGGGAAAAAATCTGTTCCTCAATAATTTAATACTTAGAAGTAATAAAACATCCTTTAGAAAAAAATGAAATAAATAAAACCGAATAAAACCAGGACATCTGTCATGGACAGATGCAAAAACATGATCATTTGCACTCTAGTGAGACTGGAATTAGACTGGAAATGTATCATATCAATAATGATGTAATTGGGATGACTTGATCTTTATGAAATGCCTCAGGGTGTGCTACAAACATTACCAATGAGTAAGAATAGGTGAATAATTCACCCAAAGAGTAGGGAAAGATACAGAAGAGAGGAAGAAGGAAAGGGGAAACAAAAATTGGACTAAATGAATGTCAGGTGTTTCTCACACATGAGTTGACATCTGTTGCTAGATGAGTTGTGCCTGGAGGTAAAAGATACCTTGGGTTGAGACTATATATTTGTTGAGCAAACAAATCCAGCCAGGATAAAAGTGATCCTGGGTTCATCCCTTACACTCAGCTGCTTCAAACTGCACCAGTGCATATTGATGCCTCCTCAGAGTCTTTGAGCAGTGTTGGAATCCTGAATGCTGAGAATTTTAAGCTTTCTGTGCTGAAAGGCACAGACCCACAAGAGAACACTGCATTTGCCCTGAGGCTGTGAAGAAGGTTTCCAAAATTGATTGATAGCACTGGGATTGTGGGTGTGGAGTTGGTTAGAAGTTGTGTAATATCACAGGGTGGAAAACTTAAGAGTTTGGGATTTTAGAATATAGAAATAAATATGGAGCAAGATGGAGGTTTTAGGGCAGGTTGTTCTTCTTTACCTTCTTCTTCATGGCTTTGGGTGATGTTTTGTAATTGGGCAGAAAAGTCTGCACCGCAGACTTTGAGGGATCAGTTATTGGGTTAAAAGGGAAAATAATCTAGGTGTCAGTTCTTAATTGGATAGTTTAGTCTTAAAAGGCCTTGTAACAAGAGACTGTTGGCCATTTTGTGCCTTCTAATGCAAAGCTTCTGAACTCATGGTTGTGAGACTGTTTAACTGATAAGAAATAATAAACATCTGAGTACGAGCACGAATTACTGTCTCAAGTGCCTTCAATCCAGACCCAGAAAAACTGATAAGCAGTATCTTTCAGAAACCTCCACCTCCAAGAGACATTTTTCCTTCTTGCTTCAAGCCACAAATCAGCTTGTGTTGTGCATCTGAGCTCTGTGCACCAGGCACATGCAGGGTAAGGACACTCCTGCTGCTCAGCAGGCTGCTTGCTGATTTGTTTTCCTAATAATCAGAGCTTGCCTTGCTCACAAAATTAGGAAGCAAAGAATCCTGCTGAAATCAACTCTCTGTCTGAGTGTATGCTTTATCCAGAGATGCTGAATCCCTAATCTTTACACAGAGTCCTTTCCAAACAACCAGACAATCAGATACACTTCAGAAAATACTCTTTACCTTCCCTGTGTGTTACAGAAAGCTGAGACAGTGTGTGCTTTGGTATTGAAGAGGCCTCCTGCAATTATATAGATATAACATGAGAC
This sequence comes from Molothrus aeneus, assembly GCF_037042795.1. NCBI lineage: Eukaryota > Metazoa > Chordata > Aves > Passeriformes > Icteridae > Molothrus > Molothrus aeneus. Next base: position 26,308,950 of record NC_089654.1, on the reverse strand, counting down.
ACTTTCCCCCACAGGAAGATTATATTGCCATGGTAACCAAGAAAGGAAGTAGATTTGGCATTGGAGTTCCCATTTTCCTCAATTTCCGTATTAGCATTTGTTTGTGGCAGTTATGCTATTTAGAACCAAAGAACTTTAATCAAAGTTATAAAATTTCTGGAAGCAATGGGAGTTTGCTTATATTATGGGAAAATGGTATTTCTCCATTCTAATAAGTAGGCTTTAATATAACCATAAAATGGTTTGGCTTGATCTTTAAAGCTCCTCTAGACCAAGCCTCCTGCCATGAGCAGGTATAACTTCCACAGTGGAAGGCAGCAAATTGGAGATCTTACAGTAGATCAAATTGCTCAGCACTGGCCAAACTGATAATGAGCACTTTCAATGATGGGGCATCCACAACTTCTCTCTAGCATCCATTTGAGTGTCTCACTGTAGAAAAGTTTTTCCTTTTAGCCAATCTAAACCTACTCTCAGTTTGCAAAGTTGATGTCACATGCAGAGACTCCTTTGGGTTTGGTTGGGTTTTTTTCCCAAATACTCCTCCTCCTGAATATTCCACATTTGCCCCTTACATTGTATCCAATGCCTTATTTCAAAGCTCATGACTTAGTGGTGAGCTGAAGGAGCTGCTGTTGGTGCTGAGGCTGGAGAGATTTTTGATTTGGGTCACTGATGCTGCAGAATGTGATTTACCTTTAGATAACAGCATCAGTGTGAAGTGTTCATGTTAGATGATGTGTAACTGCTGAACAGGAGATTCCAGCATGATGCATTCACCACAAAGCTCTCAGCTGGTTTGAATTCAGGTGTGGGATACCCCACAGCTGCTTTTAGTGTCTCACCATGGAACCACTGTCCAAAACTCCTGCCTCTTCCTGTGGGGGTGTAATGCTGTAAATTAAAGATTTTTTTTTTAAATCAAGAAATAAGATTTCTTGATGTTTTAAACAAGAAATAGAGTTAAAGCTTAGCCAAGTTATTTGGTGACCATCTGATTTTGATCAGCTGGTAGAGTAGCAGATCAATTGCAGAAGTCAGCCTTCTTTTGACTGCCTTCTTCTGATGACCTTCACATTATGTGACAGCAGAAAATTAAAGAACCTCCTCATGACTACAAGCCTTAGTGTATCTCCTCTTTAATTCATATTTTTCCAAGGAATGTTCTGCATCAGAAGAATTTAAAAAAAAAGTAATTGGAGCAGAGGGCTGTACTTTGTGAAAGATATGTTATGACTGAATAAATGTCTCTACACCATTCAAAAGTGAATGTTCTTATGCATCCAGACAGAATGCTGGCCATCTCTGATGTGCAAGCTATTCCTTTGGACAAGTCACAAACAGATATAAAGAAATGCAAGATTCACTGGGAAATGATGAACTCAGAAGTGGCAGGGACACACTGCAAGTCAGTGCTCAGAGGGGGGGTCTGATTCACATTTCTACAGGGATTTGTTCATTAGTGTCAGAGCACAGTAGAATAGAGCCTTGCTGCAGATTCCTCCAGACAGTGCTGGAACTTTGTGGCAATGAGCTGCAGTGGCACACTCCCACTTCCAAACTCTTAGTGGCTCCGGAGTAACTTAATCCTTAATGCAAAAACATGCTGTTTAAGAAGATAGACATTAATTACTGTATTGTGGTTTAAAGAGGTCTTGAAAAGTGACCTTAAATACAGATTATCACTGAAATATAAGCAATCCATAATAAAAGCTTTGATAACTGTGTCTTGGTGTTTACATGGCACCCACCATTAAAGTACTAACAACACCAGCAAAATGCAAAAAAGTGATAATCTTGCTTAGATTATCATAAGACAAGGAAGACAAAGATGAAACTGCAATGACCACATGGTACTGTCATCAGGACTGCATTGCATGACCTAATAAATTCTCTCCATCTCTAGATTCTATGAACTCTCACATTTAGAAGTAGATGATACTTCAATGGTACTTTTTAACAGCTATGCTTCCAACAATTTGAATTTCCTGTGTTAGAAATAACTCACTTTTTAAAAACAAGGAAAAACTGTTTATTTGTATCAGAGCTGGGTGTCTGTCTCTGCCCTGAGAGGTCAGCACACACACCTTTTGTTAATTGTTAACATTTTATACCCTGTGGCTGCTGTCCCCTTTCCATTGGATGGGTACTCAGGAGCTTGCACTCTCTTCTGACCTCCTGCTCTTCTCTTCCACTTCCCTCTCATCCTCCTTCCCCCTCTGGTCACATCTGCAACCCTGCTTCTCTCCTGATTCCCAAAACCACTTAACAGGTGCAATGAACCCATTAAACAAAACACATAGATAACAACCAGTAGGAAAGAGAATTAACAATTTACCTTTTTTTTTACTCCACAATCTTGTTGGGCTGAAGCAAAATGTTATTTCTTTTCTCACACCTGCCTATGCAGTAGTAACTCCTGCAGTTTCTCTTTCCTCTTTCTCTCCCTTTCCCTCTATTTCCTTCTTTTCTTGTACTTCTGCTTTAAAAGTGGATAACTAGTTAGAAGACAACAAAAGGTGATGGGGAACAAACCCCTTACCACTGTCTGCTTGAATTCTCATCCATAATAAATACATATAATATTTGTACTCAGCAATTACAGAAAAGGCTGTGATTGTTCCACCAGGAACCATTGACAAATTAGCATAAAATAGCATTAATGAAGAAACAATTATATCTGAAGGTCTTTTATTATTTGATTTTTACTATTATTGTCCCTTAACAACTCTAATCACTGACACTGCACAAACACATTCGTCTCTCCAGCTCCATTTAGTCTGAAACAAAAGTGAACAACCATCTTATATTACACTTCAATCATTCTAATTGTTATAATTCATTCTTACTTTATGTCAATAATGCAGAAAACAATTTGCCAAAGTGATCCTAACAGCAGCCAAATTATTCATGTTTCCATACACACAACATTAAAGTATGAAGATCTGCAGTCTGGTTTTTCCTGGACCTTGACTGCATATCATTCCAAATACCTTCCCCTCTATAAACACAAATTCACATTATTTTTTTAACAAGCTCACAAAGCAAAGCTGAATCTGAACACCCAACACTGCTCAGCAGGGAGTATGGACAGAATGGGAGCCCTGCTGTGCCCAGACAAAGCAAGGAGGAGAGAAATAGTCAGGAAAGGGAGAGAGAACAGAGATTATCAGCAGTCCTTAGATCCCACGCCATCCTGCTGTGGGCATGGTTCTGGAGCTGAGGGTGTGAAAGAACAAAGGAAGTTGTTCACCCCAGTAGGCTCTTTCCCTTTATCCAAATAGATTTGCAGGACTCCTCTGCTGGAATCTGAAATGCAAGGAACTCTCAGAACTTTGGGCCTCTAAGCCAAAACTTAGAATTAAACACAGGATTTGATCTGAGACCTTGGGAAAGGCTTCCAAACTCAGGTGCTAGAAGCAAGAAAGTGCATTTATAGTTTAAAACAGAGACACATTAAGTAAAGGAAAGTTTAGAGTTTTAGAGTTTAAGATATAGAAAAAATAAAAGTAGTTGCAGAGATAAACAAGAAGTTTAGAATGCAGTGCTGTAGGTTTGTGTGCCATGACATGATTGGCTAAGAAAGCTTACACTGTAGCAAGGGTCCATAAGACAAAATATTTAAGGATTTGGCCAAAAAGCATAGATGTCCTTGTTAGCAGTGTTATATTGGTCAATAACTCCTTAAAAGGTCTTTTAATTAAGGGTCTTGGGACCTTCTGAACCATGCTGTAACAATGTGAGCCTAATTCACCTTCCCTGCCTACACAGAAGATAAGAAAATAAACCACATCATTAAAAAATATTCAGAGGTTCTCTCTCAAATTCCCCCCAAAATTCCCCCCAAAGAATTATCCCACTCCTCTGTCTCCTTTTTGGGCATAAACCTCTGGTGTTGTGAATAGTTTTCTGTACACAATGTTTGAGATACAAACATGCCTGCTCCTCCACCAAAGTCCCAGCCGTACCCTAACAGACACATTAAGGGTCCTATTATCACAAATGAAATTAAAAATTAATAAACTACCCAGCAGAAGAGGCTAAATTTTAAAATATCCAGGGAAATAGATCAACTATCAGGGAGCAAGGCTAGATATCAGGGAATCAGAAACACAAATATTGCCCATAAATTTCAGGGATTTTGGGTGAGCTCCCGAAGGATAAAAGAGTAGAAAACTTTCAGATCAAATAACACTCATGGATCAGGGCTAAAAGTTTAGAGACCATTTGGGCATTAAACACCTCTAAAACCCCAGAAAAATGGACTGAATATATAACATTTGAGTATTTGATGTACTGGCTTTCTAGGAGACTGAACATTCCGTGACTGCTAAAAAGAGCTTTATAGAGAATGTCATGGTGGGAAAAATGTCTAGAAGAGAGTTACATAAATATTGTGCCTGATTTTATTAGGCAGGAATGCATGAATTAGGTAAGGAAAGAAAAGAGCCAGGAAGACAGAATTTTAGTGCTGCTGTGAGCAGAAACCTGTGTCTCAGAAATGTATTGCAGGATATTCACTGGTTCAGTAACACTGGGTTTGATGAACTGAACCCAACCAAATTGCAATTAGGGGAGAAAACTAGTGTTTCACATACAGAATAATGATGCTAAATAAGAATTACTGCTGAAGCTGCTCCAATTCTCAAATAATCTAATAAATAAAAAGAGGGCTAATGGTAGTACAGATTTAATTTTAACAAGTGGACAGTTTGTAGAAAAACTGCTCATTTACTGTAAGAATAGATAAAATAAGCTGCATAGAGTTGTTCCTTTGGATTTTTGGGGTTTTGTTTTTTGGTTTTTTTTTTTTTAATTTTAGATGACATTTTTCATTTCAGAAATTCAGCCTTTGAGAGTTTCAGGGAATAAGTTGATGAAGGAAACGAAGGAGCTTAAAGTTATATAGGATTTTTCATTTCCAGATATATATTACTTCTTTAATCTCATATCATGTACAAGAGGGAAAACAATACAAGAGAGGACTCTGAATGTGAGGAGATGAGTAACTCCTCCTGTAATCTTGTTAGGGGTAAACTCCAGGCAGCGATAAAATAAATGGCTGAAGGAAGATGTGCCTTAAAATCAAGAAGAGAAAGAGAATTTGTACATCGCTTCAATCAAGAGAAACTAGTCTTTGAAAAGAAGATGTTAAAACAGACCTTAAAATCAAGAAGAGAAAGAGAATTTGTACATTGCTTCAATCAAGAGAAACTAGTCTTTGAGAAAAAGATGTTAAAACAGATGGGGAAAGATTTTGTGGTCATCTAAATTAAAACAAACAAGGAAGAAGGGGAGATGATCTGCTACAGAGGCATTTGACAGTGAAGTTACCCTTTAAAAGAAAAGGCTCCAAAATCAATACCATGTTTTAACTTTCACTAAGGAAGAGGTAATGGGGATGAGACTGTGGTACTGGCTCTAACTGGAATAACAGTCAAAGGTCTCAGTGCATTCAATTAAGGGAACACAATCCTCAAACTCTGAAAGAATTGATATGTGAAAACATATAATAGCAAGCATTATAAATAGGAAGCATTTCAGGGCAGCTGATAAACCATTATCCTGTCCTGTGTTTACTTATTTTTTGTAAAAACTCCTTGATAAGCATATAACATGAATCATCATTGTTTTCCAGACTAATTGTATATGAGAAATATCTAGGGGTATTAAGGAGCAGGTGCTCACAAAAAAGTGATGTTATTGGAAAGATAGGTTTTCACAGGAACATAGCAGTGGTGTTACAGGTGCTGATCTCTTTTAAAATATTTTCCTTTTTTCTTGGTCCTAAAAAAATACAAACAGAGGTGGTAGCGATCAATACACTATCCCCAAAAATATGATGCTACTTATAATGTATACATTCCCCAAAAGTTCTGCAAAAATCATCCTGCACTAAATAACCATTGAGACCAAGATTCAAAAACCCCATGAAAGAAAATTCTTTACACAGACAGGTATCACAATTGCAAAACAGCAAAACATTCTTTCTGGCTTTTTTCTTTGAATTATTGTGTTACCAGACCAAGCCATTTTATCAGTGTACAGTTTATAGACTTATGTTACCAATTTGTTATTTATAAACATTTAATCTCAATTCCCACAAAACACAATGCTTCTCTTTAATCAAGCTATTCAGTCCTGAATTCCCCTGCAATTATGGAAATCCCCCATGTGTCTTGGTTTGCTTCACCAAAAATAAATCATTAATGAAAAGGAGCACTGGATTTCCAACAGTTGCAACCACTGGATTGTATTCCTTTCTCTAATAGAAAAATACCTCTGGACCATTTGCCACTTTATGTCTTTGATTATAAATGCCTTCATTTTGGCACCATAAGACCTTACCCAGGGCTGTGAAAATTCTATATGAAATCAATCAGACTCTTAAATTATCATGAAAGTCAAACAAAGCCCCATTAAACTAGAGGCAAAAAAGAAGTCATCCACTGGAAAAAAACCCACACAAACCCAAACCAGCACAATGCCTAGCTTAAAACACATGGGGTTCCAATTTCAGAACACACTGCTGTGGGAATCCCTGGTGCCTTTTTCTCTTCTGCAGGTTTTCAAATTAGAATTAGTAATTAGAATTGGCAAAATTAAAGGCAATAGGCACAAAACGGACTTCTTGGTAATGGAATTTTTACAGTTAGCTTACAGCATTTACACACATGTATAGTGATATTCTCCTATTTTTCAATGCTTCCTTTTAGAAATGCCACAAGATGCTTAGGTTTTCAAGGCATATTTGAAGGTTTATTTGAAGAAATATAAGAAGGTTTTTAAGGAATATTTGTGTTAGCTTTCAAAATGCAGCACTCACCCATTTTTGAGCACTAAATTTATCACACATAGAATTTTGCTGCAAGATTTATTTATTTGTGAAGAATAAACCTGCAGGTTTCTTGCTCTCAACGTGAGTTGTGGTCAGATCAGTAGATGTCATTACCATGCAGAGTATTGCCAAAATTGTTTTTGAGGACCAAAATATGTTGCCCTTGTAATGCATTTTACATCTCTCCAGAAAGCCAGATTTTATTCTCCTGAGAAAGATGCTAAATAATTTATTTGTTTGTCCTCATATGGAAGAGCTTTACCGTGTTTATATGAATAAATAGTTACTCATTATTTTCCCTCTTGACAGCCCATTTATAGAAGTGTGTAACCTACACCACATCCACGGGATCAGAGAGCTGTTGTTGATCTCAGCTGGACTAAAAGGAAGCTCACAACCCAATCATTTGTCTTGGCCTAATGCTTAAACCACTGTGCTTTTGGACAACATGTTTTGCAGAAATGTTCTTCACCTGTCACTGTTGGGATGTTAAATAACAGAGATATAAAGCTGTCTACTAATTCAAGAGTTGCAGAAGACTGGAAAAGAGGAGGTTTAGGGAGGCTTAGCCGTCATTTTCTTGGGAACTGTCAGGGCACTGCTCTGCTCCTGAGAGGTTGTGAGTGACAACCTTTGCATCACTTGATTATTTTATTTCTCTCCTCTTCCACTTCTCCTTCACTTACCAAACTGTTTGCATCTTGATCCAGCAGTTTTTTCTATTTCAAATAGAACTGCAGAAGTCATTCTGGGAACAAGAGCTGTTAAAATTCTGTGTATCTAGCTGTTGATGACACTCTAATATACAAAGTGTGTATGTAAAACTGGAGTATATCAAAATGCAATGCCAAAACTTGTGACTGGTATTGAGAACTGAAAAAGATGCAAAGCTCCTTAAAGTTTCCTTCTAACTGTAATATTCCAACTCTTTTCATAGAATTATTCCACATTGGAAGGAGGTGGCCAATGTAATAACCCAATTCACAAGTTCAAAAATTCATTTTATCTGTCAAAAGTCAGGAAACACTGGTTTGTTATTCCATTGTCACATTTGCAGAGACATCCAAGCTATCTGCACTTCTGGCACATAATTCAGCATATTACAAGCTCCTCATCATTGTTTTCCTTCAGATTTTATTATCTACCATAAATACCAGCTGCTAAGTCATTTTATGTAGTCTGTTGATGAACAGATCAACACAGAGACAAATTCAATGGAACATTTTTGTGTCTCTTTGGAACTCATAACCCAGAGCTGTGATGCTGAGTGAACATGAGCATCACACCCAAATATTGGCTGGCACTAGAGTGAGAGGTAACTGAGTGGGGAGAGGAGCTAAAGGGGTGTTTTCAAAGCTTTGCTGCTCAGAGGTGCTGCCAACCACTACCTGGCCCTCAAGGAGATGAGCTTTCTGTCAGAAAAGTTTCTGACACCTGAGTTTTCCCCAGAAGAGTTTCTCTGCTCACTTCTCTGTTCACTCAACACCTTATCATTTCAAGCCCTAGTGGCAGAGAGATAAAATGTCTTTTTGACATCATTTGGCCCTAAAGTTATCCCAAATCTACTGTTACTGTTTTATCTGTTGAAGTTAAGGAAGGTAGAGAATGAAGAGTTTTCTATAAACAGGGATTGAATAACTTCATGTTGTTATTTAACACCAGAAAATAAAGTTGCCTTTTTAAGACTTGACTGCTTATTGCAGCTATAATTCGATACAAACTATTAACTACAACATCAATTTCTAGTTTAACCACATGTTACCAATGGACTGCCTAATTATGGGGAGATTAAGTGACTGGCAAAGCAAATTTTATGGAGAAGAAACTGCCACTAGTAGAAGCTTTATGCTATTTTGTGTTTCTACTTGACACAGGAATTCTGAGATTTGAGATCATATTAGATATGTCAGTGTTTAGTGGTTATTAACTTCCTTTTTTATGTGTGAGTAGAAAGATATTTGTTGGAAGCACATCTTATAAAGGAAATGTAAATGAATAAAACATAAAAATAAACAAAAACATCCATGACATGAACTTGGTATGTGTCTACTTCATGAATATTGATTTGCACATTTATTTTTTAATCTGTCAGATTAAATCATTAATGAAGCTGAAGCCTCAACATGAACTCTATTAAGGGTGATCTAACCACACAAGTACTTTGTAGGGAAATACTTTTCTTTTTCAGAGATGTGGAAATGCTGGTTATTCTGGCAGTACAGTCTTGGTTTTCTCTGGCAAATATTAATGGAATTATGTGCAGAAAATCCTACTGTTAAAACTGAGGGGCATTATTCCCTTTAGTTTGGGTAGCATATCTTCAATAATGAATGGTGACTTGGTGTTTTCAGTGCACTGTTTCTTATGATGCATCTGAATTCCTAAAAAGAGGAAGAAAAAAGGTAATTGTGGAAATTAGCTAGTGAATAATTAGGCTGCACTAAGCTGTATTTTGCCCTCATTATTTTGTATTTAGCCTATTGGAAGAACTTTGCCCTAGTTTGTTTCACAGGATCTTTCAAGAGATATTTAATTAAAAACTGTTCATCTCTATCAGTGACAAGTCTTCTCAACTTTTAATTGAAATGTCATGCCAAGCCAGCTTTGGTTGAGGCAGGTTCAAGACCTGATAATGGAAGTTCTCAGCTGGCATTAAAAATCCTTTTTTTTCTGGCTTTTTCTGTTACTTTCTCATTCTCCAGCCCACAGCTCTATGTCTTGGGTTATGCCAGTTAATATTTCTAAATTTCTGCCCTGATTTCCAGCCTGTGCAGAAGGGAGGGAGGGCTCTGTGGGTACCACTCCATCCTCTGGGGTGAACTGCTCTTCCCAGCCACAGTCACAACTGGAAAGCAAAATTTGCTGTATCCTCAGCAGACAGATGTCCTATAAAAACCAATGTAATAATCTATAAAACCCAGTGGAGTTTTTTTTGTTAGAGTAAAACTCAACAATTTTATTTTTCTTTTAATTGAGATAAACCATAAATTCTAGTAGAGGCAACCAGCTTTTGCTTTTAATTACCCTTCTGAGGGGATAAAATATATAAAATGGATAAAATATATAATACATATAAAATATAATATATAAAAATATATTAGTTTTAATAATAAATGGACAATATAAAAATAAAAAATAAAATGTCCTAAAGTAACTTTATAATACTAAATAATATCCCCATTCATCTATTTAACAAAAAAATAAGTTTTATACCTTTAAAACTAATTCTGAAAACAAACAAACAAAATCTAGAAATTATACAACTATATAGTAACAATCTACAAAGCTACAAATATGTGAAAAAGGTAAAAATCTTCAGGCATCAACAGCAGTGCTTTACTCACAAGGTAAAATAGTTTCAGAGCTATTTCTCAATACCAGAACATTTGTCACTATGAGCAGGACAACAGTCCAAGTTCCAGAGCACCATCAAGCCCTGGGAGTTTAGACTTTTTTTCCTACAATACTCAGATTTTTGATTGTTTCAATCCTTCTTGAAAAAAATAAAGGAAAACAAACAAAAAAACCCCCTCACGTTCCCACTGGATCAGAAAAGTTTTCAACTCAGAGTACAGAATAATTTGGCTTTTCTTTTTCTTGACTTGGAATCACAGAATGATTAAATTTGGAAAAGACCTTTAAGATCATCCTCAAGTCCAACCATCAGCCCAGCACCACCACCATGTTCACCAAGAAGGCACATCCTCAAATGCCACAAAACCACATTTTTTTAACTCTTTCAGGGATAGTGACTGGAATATTTCCAGTCACATGCTGATCATAGCAATATCATATCAGTAAGATGTGATAGTTTCAAGGTTTAAAGTCTCCATTAAGCATCAGATTAACAAAGAAATGGATTTATTTGGAAAGACTGCATAGGAGCTTTTAAAGTGTAATTCTGAGTAAATAGAGTTGATTCAATTAAAAAAAAAACAATCCTCAGTTAAAGCAATGACAAAACCAAGTAATTTAATCTATTTTCTCTTTTTTATTTAAGACAATCATACATAACTAATTGCCTCTTTTTTTTTTCTTAAGAAATAAATTAACCTTAAATCTGGGGATGTATGCTTTTATACTGCCTTCAACAAAGACAATTATTTTACAGAAACAAGGTAGTTTATCCTCTTGAAGGACTTTATGGAGACTGTCTGTATAGAGTACATTAAAAAATTAATCTAATTGGCTGAATTAATTCAAAATACACACTTAAAAGGGTTAAACTGAGATTAGGACATAGCTGTGTTATAAATTATACAGATATGAATAGCAGACAATAGTACATTAAAAATTAATCTAATTGGCTGAATTAATTCAAAATACACACTTAAAAGGGTCAAACTGAGATTAGGACATAGCTGTGTTATAAATTATACAGATATGAATAGCAGACAATAGGACATTAAAAAATTAATCTAATTGGCTGAATTAATTCAAAATACACACTTAAAAGGGTCAAACTGAGATTAGGACATAGCTGTGTTATAAATTATACAGATATGAATAGCAGATGATCCCTGAAAAAAAGGCTAATGTAAAAAACAATATCAAGAAAGAAATCAGAGGTACAGGAGGGGGAATCCCTGCTGTTAAAAACATCTTAGCAATAATTTGGTCTAAGGAATTGATTTTCCACATAAGTGTACTGACAGGTCAAGTTCCTGTTCCTTTTAAGTTTTAGATTTATAGAGTATTTGTGGTTTGGTTTGGTCTGGAGCAGTGCTAAGTAAAGCTGCTCCAAAGGGAAAAAAGATATATATACATAATAGGAGAAAAGCTGATACTAAAGTCTAGTTAGAAGAGTTATTTTTAAGAGGGGATTTCAAGATCTCAGCACCAAGAGTGAATAAAATAGAAAAGAATTCTCCAGGAGTGAGGCAGGAGTGGGATGGCTGGGGATACTCATGGACACAGAGTGACAGATAATGAATTTGAGTATTTCTGGCTCTCATCCATCAGGTCCATAAACATAATAGCTGAAGCTTTAAAGCAGATTGACTACTTGTCAAATAATCTAGGAAAGAATTGGTAATGGTGCATACATCTGAATTCTGGATGAATTCAGCCTTTACAGGGCTGGTGCCTCTAGTACCTAAAGACCAGGAGTAGTGGAAGTGAGTCCTGTGGTATTTGCTGGGTCTCCAGGATGAAGGAGGAATTGAGAATCTGACTCCATGTTCCTAGAAGGCTAATTTATTATTTGATGTACTTCTATTATATTAAAGAATACTATACTAAACTATACTAAAGAATAGAGAAATGATACGGGCAGAAGGTTATAAAAGAATGATAATAAAAACTCGTGACTGCTTCCGAGTCCTGACACAGCTGGAGAGTGATTGGTCATTAAGTCAAAACAATTCACATAAAACCAATCAAACAACCACCTGTTGGATAAACAATCTCCAGACCACATTCCAAAGCAGCAAAACACAGGAGAAGCAATCAGATAATTATTGTTTTCATTTTTTCTCTTAGTCTTCTCAGCTTCCCAGGAGAAGAAATCCTGGTGAAGAGATTCTTCAGAAAGTATGACAGTGACAAGGTCCTGCTCATTCTACAAGGATATTCTGTGTGTCACTTCTGTGAGGGAATTTTCTTGAACAAAACATCACCTGTGCATGAATTCAAGCTCTGAGATTCCACTTTCTCCCTTCCAAACATGTCAGACTTCACTGGGCTTACCAGTGAATCAGACTTTGATATCTGAGATCATAGATTTTTCCATTATTGCCTTTCAACCTCACTGTAATCTCTCTCATTTGAAGTATTGAATAGGAAGAGTTCTAACACATCAGGTAGCTAATTTTTGAGTTAGAGGTGGTTGTCTTCGCATTTTTATCCTAGCTGAGGTCCAGAGCTGCCATTTTTTGTATAATACTACCACTTTTTACATTGATTCCAATGGATTTAAGTGCAAACACTTGAGGTATAACTAAAGATATAACTGCCCATCTGTCTCACTCCATGATGGAAGCAAACTTTTCTATCTCAACAATGCTATTTACAGCCTGACAGGATAAATTGTGAATTACCAGTCTCTGAACCTCCTTTCTAAAATAAATCAAAAATCTTTCTAATCTGAGAGGCCTGTGCTGGGGTCCCTGTCAATACATCAAATTATTGAATGTTTTTCTTGTCTGCAATATAATGTCTGAGAAACATTTTATAGTCTTTTCTTAATTTTGATTGTGATTTCATTCATATTTTGAATACGGCTTTTTGTGAAGTTATCTAAAACTAATATCATAACCACAGCATTTGAAATTGTAACAAATCCCACACATGCCTGCTGCTTCTACTTTGCAATTAAGATATTTCCTTGCTGGTTTTGTCCATCCCCTCTTAGCAGACAAACTAACAAGGCAAGTAAGAAGTGTTTTATAATACTCACATGTATCTGTAAGCCAGACCAGTTATTCTACAACTACAGTTTGTGTCTCCTGAAGAAATGCAACCCTTGTGTAAAATAATATTTTCTGTATTACTCCTTACCTTAGGATCTCAAAGTGCTTTTGTGGTGGTCTGATCCTGGCTGGAGGCCAGGTGCCCAACAAAGTTGCTCCATCACTCCCCTCCACAACTGGACCAGACAGAGAAAATATTACAAAAAACAAACAAACAAAACAAAACAAAAAGAAAATAAAAAGAAAGAGAAAAAGGCAAAGGAAAAGAAAAAGAAATGTGGCAGGAGCTCTCTGGCCACAGAGAGAAACACAACTTTCCCAGACATCAGTGTGGGAAAGGTTGTGAGAAGATCAGAGAAAAGAATGAGGAACAATTCTTATCTTAACCTGCTACACCTGGTATTGTGAACATGTGGAATGTGTTATGGAGATTTGTTTACCAAAGGGTAATTAATTCTTAATTAGCCAATGGTGATGTTTAATTAAAGACCAATCAACTCCACCTGTAGTGAAGTAGGATATAAAAAGAATGGGTTTCTTAATAAAATATGATCAGCCTTTTGTAAATGTCTTGAGAGTCTATGTAAATTGTTACTCAGTCCTGGCCCATTGTGGTGACAAAGAAAGAGGAAAAGCAAAAGAAGAGAAAGAAAAAGTAAGGCTGCCTTTACATAATTGGAAGAAGCCATGCATTGGCAGCTC